>NW_017729030.1:61747012-61759791 GCF_001723915.1 Gavialis gangeticus
CGCTGGAGTCACACTGAAGAAAGAGCAAAAGGTTGTGAGATACAAAAAGAGGAAGAAAGCACTGACTTCTGGGGGAACAGCATTCCATTAGATAGCTGGAGTATGTGCTGCAGAATGGTGGGGTACTACATTATCTCCTGGTAAGTCCTTAAGAAAGATGAAGAATGAAGTCACCCATATTCAGCCAATGGGAAAGAAAAGCTAAAAAAAAAAAAATCATTAACAAAACCCAATTCCTTCAGGTTTACTCTAGATTTTAATTATGTAACCAATGGAATAATAACATCCTGCTCATGTAACTGCTTTAAAGGGATCACACATTTCATTAGGTCTTTGCAATTAGACTATGATATTAAATACTAATAAAAACTACTTAAAGTCTTCTGACAAGAATAGCTGTGTATTGTAATAGACACGTATTAGTACTCATGGATTATAGCAGGGGTTGTCCAACTTCACTGGGGCCAAGGGCTGCACATGGGGCCAGCATGCACTCCCCCAACTGCACACCATATGGAAGGTGTGCTGTACCCTGGGATCCCATCATCCCACCACCATTCCAGCAGCATGCATCCTTCCATGTAGTGCTGGCAGTGTGCAGACCCCCACTCTCCGCCACATTGGCTGTGCAGAGGGCATACAGACCTACCCTGTGTGGTTGTGGGAGAGGCAGCAGCTGGGCCTACAAGCTACATGTTATCACATAGGCCACCAGTTGTACAGCCCTGGATTATAGGAAGGATCAAAATCTTTGGGAAGGTAGATATACATGGAAGAACTAAGGGATGACTACTAGACTACTAGGTAAGGGGCATATTTCCTCCTGTTTAACAAAGAACAAGCTTGGTTGGTAGGGAGTAGGAATAACAATTTTTAAATGATGTCCTATAGACCACTTCATGGTCCAGAAGCTGAATTTATACCAAAAACAAAATTCTTTCTAGCCTTCAAGCACTGAGTCTTCCCAATAGTGAAATATAGTGCTCTTTGAGGATTACTCACCCTTTACAGTGGCTAAAAGGGCCAACGTGACTTCAAAGGGCTCAAAAGCCCTGGGTCTAGCCAGGAAAGGATGCCAGGAGTGCAGACACTATGGAAGATATCCAGAATACTTTTGTCTTGAACTTCCTGGCAAGATTGGTGTAAGAAGTGGATCAGAGTTTGGGCAAAGAGGGGCTAGGTAAGTGGCAAGGATGCAGCATACAGTACTTCAGGGATTCTGGGCCTCTCTGTAGGCAGTCTAGGTAAGTGGCTGTTACTTAGGCAGGCTTCTAGGACTAGGTGAAGCTGAGGATCTCATCACTCCTCGGCTGCTCAAAGATTGGGAAGATATAAAGCTGGCTAAAAGCTAACCGTGGCTCTTGCTGCCCATGGAAGTTCTGTGTGGCCCCTCTGGGACGCATAACGTATACTCTTTCTCCAGAATGTTTTTTAACCAGCTGAGCGTATCACAACACACCATGCAGTTCCTCCACCCTTCCATTTCTTATACATTTAATGAAGGTTGAAACAGAAGGGATGACACAGTAGGACAGAACCAAGTTGCACAGTTATATGTCGAAATAAAAGCAACATGCATAGTAGGTGACCATGGGAGATTTGCTATTAATAAATGTAGATTTCTGCCCTTGGTGACTAAAAATAAACAGAACAGCTACAGTGTCTGCAATTCTCGGGTTTCTTTCATATTAGTTTATATATACAGCTTTGCTAACACCGACTCTTAAAAAAAACCAGGACCCGATTTTCCCCAAAATTATAAGATTAGCTTTAAAATATTAAGATTTAAAAATGAAATATTTGTGCTGCTCTTTTTATTTTCCTTCCCCTTTGGGAGCTTTCAGGGTATGCTCAGTTCATACTTCCAAGTTTTCCTCTACAAATTTATTTTAGGCCAAAGCAAGTCTAATCTAAAATCACCGGTTGCCAGGGGCCAAATAGTTACATAGAACCCCAAAGATTGTAAGACAAGTGCAAAAGTTGGCAACTTTGTATCTGAACCAATATATAATCTTGCTTAAATATAATATGGAAAACATGCTATCTGCCTTATTTTCAAATATAAGTTATATATATGCCGGTTCCTTATGAAGTAGGCTATTGCCTTTCCCAGTGTTGTCCTTCTGGCACCTTTCACAAATCCTTAATTCATGTTAAAGAGGGGATAAGGATTTAAAACTACTGAAATCGCTCCAATTAATTGAAATTGTACTACCTTTCAGATATTGTTTCATATATTTGTCCTCAGTTTCAACAAGAACTTGCTCCCTCCCAGCCTTGCTGCTCTTTGAAGCTGTGGTGAGACACAGTGTTGACTTTGTGACTGGGTTTGTCATTTCCATAGCAACAATCTGATGTCATCATCACAGGATTCTGACTTCACTGCAGGCTCCAACAAAAAGGAAAGCTGGGCTGTGAGAACACTTATTAAGGACTTCAATAACAGCAGATGGATCTCAAAAAACCCCCAGAACCTGGCCAAATATAATTTTATTCAGGTGTCAATTCTCTCTTTCTTTCTAGGTTTGTTCTGGTGGGGAGGTTTGTCTAAAAAGAACAGAAAAAAAAAATTAAATCATCGTGCAATTAATCAAACACTCTGCTGGTTTCCCAGTAGGCAGATAGCAAAATCAGCTAATTACTTCATTCAAAAACATCTGTTAACCTATTTGTATAGGGCTGTATTTTCCCCGTTACTCCCTTGATCCCATCTCAAATACAGGGTGTCAAATTAGTTTCTCTCTGCTCTCTAGACACTGACTGGTGTCAGTGAAAAGTCGCAAACATCTACAATAGTTTGTTTCTAATTCCTTCTGAGATATTTTATTGTCAGCTCCTGGAACCATCTTAAGTGTTTGGATAATCTAACTCTTTTCTGACTCTTTTTGTGTCTTCCTCTGTTTTCAGTTATTTTTCTTTTTCCTTTACACATGCAGCTGATTCATTCCTATTTCCTCCCATCTCCCTGGTGAATGTGGAAGAAAAAGAGCCATTGAGATTGCTGGTTCTGTATGCCTACTCTGTTTTTCAAAACCCTACAGCCTTCCTCAGCAAGATTACTCCTTTATGCTGCTGTAAAATCTTTTATTTTTCTTCACAGCTTGTGCAATCCTAGTTTCATTTTTCACTAGTGGTTTTCCAGAGCTATTTCTTGTATTCTGTAATCAACACAAGGTTAGTGTCTTATCTACAGGGTTAGTGGCTCAGATACTCTTCTCTTTTCCTTTATCATTCCCTGCATTTCCCTAGCTATTCATGGTGGTTGTTTACTACTTCCAGTAAAAGTTTATTTCTTAATGTTGCTCATGCACTGAGTTCCCAGAAACCTACCTCAGTGTTCTGCCTTTCTTTTTTTGTCTTTCTTCCTGGCTTGACTCTACTATGACCACTGACCTTTCTAGTAGTCTGAACTTCCTCTAAAATGTGCTTAGCTGAATCTAAAGATGGGCTT
Source organism: Gavialis gangeticus (assembly GCF_001723915.1). Taxonomy (NCBI): domain Eukaryota; kingdom Metazoa; phylum Chordata; order Crocodylia; family Gavialidae; genus Gavialis; species Gavialis gangeticus. The sequence continues at coordinate 61,750,464 of NW_017729030.1, forward strand.
TTGGGGACACTTCACATCCCAGTAATTTGCAAGTTCCCTCTTCAGAGGAACATACGGAACCTCAACTAAGTTAAATGAGTGTTCTTCATATGTATTTATGCCTGATGTATATCAGAAGGACCAGCTTCCCCTACAGACAGAAGGGTATTCAATGGTTTATACAGCTATCCCAGAACAAACTTTGGTCATGATTGAAACAGGGTTGGCAAGCTGATCAATTGACCAGTTAACTATTGTCAATTGACTGTATATTTTTTTGACTGGTCAAAGATTATAGTAATTTTACAAAAAATAGCCTAGTGATTACAGTACCCAATCCTGGCCCCTGCTCCCTTGGTTGTTTATGCATTTTACATTAAACTGCCATTGAATAGAGGATAGACGTAATCCTGAGAACAGGGACTGAGAGCCCTCACCTGAGCAGTTATTGTTTTGATTGCAGTTTTGAACCTAAGCATCTGAAGTACTTCCAAGTCCTGTTTTAGATACCTAAATCCTTTTTGGATCTGGCCTTTGGGTACCTAAACCAGGCCTCCAGCAGACCTATAGCACTTATCACCAAATTGCAACTCAATTAGTCACCTCTCTCCCTCTCCTTCCCACCTGCTACCTAAGCCTGGAGGTACGTAAGCTTATTAGGTGCCTCCCTGTTTAACTTTAAAGCCGGTAGACACCTCTATTCTTTCTCTGGGCATGCTTCGAACTGACCTGGTTTGAGCAGCTCAGGACTCAGCCCTACCCTTGATTGGATTACAGATTTACTTTATTAGTGTATATTAAAAGGAAGGTACAGAATTGAAGGGGTGGAAGGAAATAGCCACCCTTGTCCAGATCTTTGTATCTCATACAGGATGAGTGGGGGAAGGACACAACTAAGTTATATGGCAAGACTGTAGCCTAGTTAGCTTGAGGGTGGGTTGTGCTGGGTTGGAAGGGGAGGGGATAGGGGAGCTAAAGGTGCAGCACTTCATCTTAATCAAAAGAAACACTTCCCAATCTAGTAGGTGTTCTCAGAACACAACAAACAGACTAATGGGATTGGGTCCCACTCAAAATGCACTTCTGACCACTTTCCATTAAAAACCAACCAGAGGAGGAGCCCACTTTGTATCTAATAATCTCTTCATTAGATCCCAAGCTTAGGAAGGAGGAGACGCATGTTCCCAGTCTCATCCTGATGAGTTTCTAGCTCACACTACTTAACAAACAATGGGTGAGCCTGACTAGGAGCATTCTCCAATTCTCCTGTAGAAGACCAGTCCTGGGTTCTAGTTTCCTGCTTGTAGCATCATTTTACCTTAAACAGCCATTGGATAAAACACATGAACAGTACTTGGGAATAATCACATGAACAGTCACTAAGGAATAATTCCTACTTGCTAGTTCTAGGCGACAACCTGTGCAGTACAAGGTTTTTCTAAGCCATTCTGAGGTACCTAACTCTTGTCATACAGTGCTCAAGGAGCCTGCATTAGGGAATGTATGGTGGAGGTTAGGGTTTAAAGGTCAGATGCTAAGTCCCTTATTGGATTGAGCCCTTAGACTCCTCGCTCAAAGGGCAGTATGGCACTGGATGTGGCAAGCAATCCTTAATGCCTGTGATAGGTTCAGAGCCTGACAAATGGGTAACTGCATATTGGCCCTTTTCACTGAATTCTTGTCCAGTTAAAATAACACAGGTTATTTTCCCCCAATTTCCTCTTCTTTCCTGGAAAAAAAAAAAGAAGTCCAGCCATAGAAACCACTATCAAAGAGATCTTCAGATCCTGTAGTTACTCTATAATTGTCAGATGTACCTCAGCGGACTCTCCCTGTTTGGTCTCTTCACCTCTCTGCCCTGGATTTCTGATGTACAGGCCAGGCTGCATGTTTATATTCTAGACAGCAATTCTGACCATGCTGCTGATTAATCTTATTGAAAATTCTTCACTGAGGACGGCTGACCATTCTTGACCACCCACTCAGAATAATTCTTATCCTGCATTCTTGCAAGCAGAATTAGTTGCAAAGGGATCTCCTATGGAAAGAGTTGGGAGGGTGAAGCTGAGTGTCTCTGCAGTTTATTTCATTCAGTTTGTAAAGCATGCACCTATACCTGTGAGACAGCTGCTCAGTGTGTATTTAAAGCTGGTGTTGCCAATCCATTGCCACGGCTATAAGAGAGCTGTACAGTAATTCTTGTGGAAACAACTATACTTAGCAACAAGAATGGGTTTTTTTCAGTTAGAAAGGGCAGTTCATTTTTTATTTATTCCAGCACCACAGATAAATATACCTGTGAACATTCATTGCTTTCAAAGAGGATTTGATTTTAGAAATCATGGGCTAAATTAATCAACTAGATGACAGGTAGATTTTCATATTTTTTATTTTATTAAACATCATTTTTTTTTTACTTGTTAACATTCAAAAGGGAATCAATGAGGTGTTCTAGTGATGATTACTGAATGTCTGTGCTTATGGAAAAGGAAGCCATAAGTGAAGACAATGGTACAATTCAAAATGCATGAAGGACCAGTTTTCTACAAAACAGTAGCTGGTATTATGGAACGAAGGGAAACAAACCCAAATTGAAACTTTGATCCTAAACACCACTGATTGCTGGGAAAGCTCCACTGTGGATCTACCTGGGTTAAGAACATTGGTAGGAGTAATTAATCTTCACAACTGTCTCATTAAAGTAATTATTATTGCCCATCTTAAAGGCAGAGAAGGTAAAAGCCTTGTTTGAGGTCACAAATGTAATCAGGTGTTTGAAGTCACAGATGCATGGCAGACAGTAGAACTATTCTGCCTTTCTTGTGCTATACAGTTACTCCCCTGCTCTTTCAAATCCTAAACCTTGAATCCTGGTTATTCTTTGGAAAATCCCAACCCTCAAAGCATCTATAAATTAACCTTTGGATCTGCTGCACCATGTCCCAGTAATCAGCTCTTTATGGGAAGGTCCTTCTTTAATAGAAAGGCCTCAATGCTTGTACAGAATCCATTCTTTGGAATTTATTTACTGATGAAGTTATTTATCATGTGGTTAAACAAACACATATAGAAATGGTATCCTTCTCCATTAAATGGCATTAGATTGTAGAGGTTATTTTTACAGAAAGCTTTTCAATTTGTAGAAAATGTTATTGGGGTCAACCTGTTAAATTTGGTGGGATTTTTCATTAGGAAAAAGTTATCATTGTAGTAACAGGCATAATATTTGACAATCCTTGACAATTTTCTATGTAAAAAAACATTCCCTTTGTGGGAAGCAAAAGCCTTACTCCACTTTCCCTGCCAGCTCTCTTCCTGGGAGCTGGCAAAGAACTGAAATGGCTAAGTCTCCTGTTTGCCAGTCACTTCACAGTGTAGATATGTCTTGTCAGCTTCAACCCCCAGCCAATTCACAAGAACACAGAAGGCATGCTGAGATTGGAGAGATGGCACAAAACACACACGAATGAGCCCAGGAGCCCAATGAATGCAGTATCCTGGCTTTGGTGTTAGCAAGTTGCTTAGCAACAGAAATGTTTAAGATGATGGCATCCCTAGTTTGGGAGGGCTGAGGTATTTAGCTGTCCAGCAGACATTAAAATAATCATCAGTTTCGGTGAGAAGGACACATCAAACACTGGACCAACAAGAGCCACCAATGCTGCTTTTTTTTTTTCTTCCTTTGGTCAACTTTTGATTTCCTTCTAGCATTTTAGGGAAATGAAAGCTGAGTTTTTGCTCCTACTTATGTGCAAGCTGCAAAACACTGAAGGTCAGATCTTGGCCTCTGAAGCCAATGCCATTTTTTCTCTACAGACTTCAATGGAGCCAGGTGTTCACCACTATTGTTTTCATGCAGAATTGCCTGCACATATTTGAGAAGAAATCTAAGCCCAAAATACTGCACAACACAAACAGAAAAATAAAATTTAAACATCTCTTCTGTAGTTTGTATGTTTCAGGCAAAGAAGTTAGAGGGTTTGGGGTTTTTTTTAAATTTTCTCATATATCAAAAGTTAGATTGAAATAAGTTTTATTGCATGGTAAATATTTTACTGAGAGACCAAAGTGATATGAGTAAGTGCCATGGAACAATATTCTGGCATCATTCTGTTACCAAGGAAACGCCGGGTGTCAATTGGAGAAAAATCTCTTGTGGAAAATATAAAGGCGCTGCAGCAAAGTCAGAGAGCATGCTTTGCCAAAAGCATCAGAAAGTTTCAGTCTCTTCTGATGAATGTATTGAAAAGCCAAATTGAAAGGGTTTGGTTGTGTAGGTTGAGAAAAGTAAAGCAAGCTTTAGATTATACTGTGTAGACCAAACAGTATCTTCAAATTTTAAGACCCAAGTGATGGTAAAACTTATCTATATCTTTATTACTCATGGTCACAAGTCAGTTTGCAACTCTCTTGCTCCTCCTAGATTGTTAAGTGTTGGTTCATCTAAGTTTTATTAGATACTAGCAAATTGCCCATCAAGAATGACGGGAGGAGGGGTAGGGCAGGGCGGTGGGGATGGAGACCCGCGCCTGGCCCCGTGCCCCCCTCCTGCTGCTCCTCGTCCGGCCCCACTCTACCCCCATCCTCCTGCCGGTGCTTCAGGTCTGACCCTTCTCCCCCTTTCCCCCCTGCTTCAGATCCAACCCTCTGCCCCCCTACCATAATGAATCTGGTCCCGCTCTCCCCTCCCCACCACTGCTTTGGGTCTGACCCTGCTCCTCCCCCGCCCTGCTGCTTTGGGTCCAGCCCCACTCCCTCGCTCGGGCCACACAGCCTGGGTCACCCAGCCAATCACCACTCACCCTCTTGGTGGTACATGCACAGTTGGCCAGAAGCATTATGGACACACAGACAGACAGACAGACTAAGCCTTTTATTATATTAGAATTTTGTGGGTTTTTTCCCCCAACAATTTTTCAGATTAGTAGTTTGACTGGACATGCAAGGCACATGCTATAGTCTTGCTGCTTGAAAGAAAGTAGTGTGTACTTCCTAGCTGGGCTTCCAGTGGGAACATTAATTTCTTCAAATCCCAGAATTGCTTTCAAGATTTTTCTTTTTAACATTTCTTAAAATGTTCTGATTCTGTGAAGTTGCTGACTACAATCTTCACAGAGAATGAATATGACAGTATATGAAGAGTTAAAGCAAATTCCTTTTGAAAATTCAAATGAATATTCATAGAAAATATTTGGGATGAGTTATCCTGCTCTATATAGAATACAGGAGGGGTACTGCAAAAACTTAAAATTAGTTTAGTGAAGTCAGTGGGACCTGTATTGTTGACTTCAGAGGGCATAAGATCAAGCTGTTATTCTCCAATCAAAAGACTTCTCCAGTTGTGTACATCCAGCTGACAGCATTAGGAAGAGCTTCATCACAGATGCCTGACAAGGAAATGAATTACTTTGCAAGAAGGGATGCTAGTGATTTAATACCTGAGGTGTTGCTCTTCAACTCTGACTCAATACTGAGTTATTACTCCAACAGCATGCTTGGATGCTAGGTTTAGTATTGTGAGTCCCAACACTGTGATGTTAAGACTTCTGGTGGATGTTAGAAAGCATGGTCCATTTGACTTGGTCCCCTGGTCAAATTCTGCTGGAAGTTACACACTGCTTCAGTCTGCTTAAAATCCCTCTGTAGCTTCAGTTGAATACAATTATCTTTATTCTTCTTGCTCCACTGGGTACTGTTTTAAAAACTCCTGCCTTCCCCTCCATAACTGTGTTGGTCAGAAGTGTATACTCTGGGAACATGGGGTGGACTGCAGCCTTCCCATGGGGGAAGAATTGTGTCTCTTCATTGAGTCTACGACGGAAGAGAGGGAAGGGGAAGGGAGTTACAATCCCTAAGGAACTGAAAGGGAAGGGGAAGCAAGTAACAGTCCCCCAAGTACTGTGCTGTGTCCCCACAGCAGCACACTGAGGTTCTTGGTACACATTAATTTTAGGTGGCTCCTGGAGCTCTTAACTTTTGGTTTGTCCACATATTAACAAATAAAACTAGTTTTAAGTGAACTTTAGATGGCTTAAAGTTACGCTGGGGCAGGTTTATCTCTCATCCATTTTACCCAGCTCATGTTCCATTAATGTTTGGCCATTTCCCACAGATGAGAAACCCAAGATGCAGTCCTCCAGCATCCTACTGTCTTCCTTTAGCTTTTTATTTTATCCTTCAGTGACTAACTTCCTTCAGTTCACCACCCTTCCCCTCCCCATTTCCTTTCCACCTTGCATTTCATTACCTGCCCCATTAACACTCTGTTTCCCAGCTTCATGTACTTCCCGCTTCCCTCCCTCCCCACCTCCCTCAAGCCCACCTCTCACATGCCCACTTAGAGCAGACATAGAAACCTGTCCTGGCTCACCAGATGCTCTAGTGGCAAGTCACAGCTGTGCCGGTGGGGGACAGTCAGAGAAGGCTTTTTAGCCTTAAATTGCAACTTCTCCAAATTCGAGCTAACACTAACACATATCAACATCTGAGCAGCACAAAGTCCAATATGTAGTAAGGCCCTTAGCTGCAGCTGTCCCACGTAACTAGCGCTGCCTGGACAAATGCTGTTCACTGGTTGAAAGAGAGGAGACAGTGCCACATTCAGCCAGCAGAGGGATCCATGGGGAAAAATCAGGGGGAATGAGATGATGCACAAGGGAAGGGGTAAAGGACAGTGCTCAGACTCCAACTCATGTGAAAGATACTGCAGTTTCAGCTGACATCTGAAGCTCTTCATTTCCTTGCCAGCTGGAACCATTTCCTACCCAAATGCAGAGCTGCAGTGGTTTCCCTGTAAGAGCTCAGCTTCTAGTATGGCACCTGAGAGATGTTTCCACATTTTCAGAAAGGGTTCATGTCCCAGCAGCTTCCACTCCCTTGTGGTTCTCAGCAGGGGCAGCTGGGTGATGACCATTTTTAGAAACCTGGTGTGACCAAGAAGGTTTTCATAGATTTCATAGACATTAGGGCTGGAAGGGACCTCGGAAGATCATTGAGTCCAGCCCCCTGCTCCAGGGACAGGAAGCCACCTGCGGTCATAGGATCCCAGCAAGAAAAACATCCAGGTTTCTCTTGAAGGCATTCAAAGTAGGTGCTTGAACCACCTCCAGCACCAGGCCGTTCCAGACCTTGGGGGCTCAGACAGTAAAGAAGTTCTTCCTTATGTCCAGCCTGAAACGGTCATGCAGGAGTTTATAACCGTTCAACCTTGTAATCCCTTGGGGCGCTCTAGTGAACAAATGTTCCCCCCAGGTCCTGGTGAATACCCCTTATAAACTTATAGGTGGCCATCAGGTCGCCCCTGAGCCTGCGCTTTTCCAGGCTGAAAAGTCCCATGGCTCTCAGCCTCTCGTCGTAAGGTCTGTTTTCCTGACCTCTGATCATGTGCATGGCTCTCCTCTGGACTCTCTCGAGCTTCTCCACATCCTTTTTGTGGAGTGGCCTGGATTCTAGCCTGGAGCTCTTGTGGGGAACACTTTGGTGAAGCATGGGTGGCACTTAAAGTAAGCATTTTTTACTGCAGAAAGTTTCATAAGTAGGATATTTAGATGCCCAGGGGAAGATAGCAGTCTGTGGATAATGCAGGTAGCAAATTTACACCCAAGTAGTTACTGTGCAGTAAGGCACGTGTAGACATCTTACTGCACAGTAACCCTGTATGTGTAGGCTAATTTGGGTCTAACTTTAGTCCCAAGTCAGTCCACACACCGTTACTATGCTGTAATGCCTGCATATGTAGATACTGGTGTAAAGGCTGCTTACTGTGCCGCAAGTACATGTGTAGACATGCCCACAGGGAAGGATCAGCAAAACATTGTGGGGCATCTCTATCTCAGACTTCCTTCCTTCTTCCTTCAGTCTTTCTTCCAGCTCTGTTCACCCAGGAACATGGCTGAGTTGAGTCAGACCAGATGGAGGACAGAGGTCATGCTGAACCACTCCAACACATTACAACTGCATCTTCCTTTGATCACTTTGTGTCCCTGGCTGTTTGGAAACATTAGAAACCATTGCTCCCCTGAAAGCTCTTTGCCAGTATGCATTAAACTTCCCACCTACTTCACTCTTCTTTTTTGCATACGTCTTTATTCCTTTTCTTCAGGATCCCCTGCACAACCATGTCCTTTCTGATTGACCTGTGTGGAGCAGAGGAGGATGGGAAAGGTTTAATATGAAGAATGAGCATTATATGCCTGGTGACAGTGAAGGAAAATTGGTCTAGTGTTTTCTTATGGAAAGCTGTGGTCCTGGCACCAGAAGAGATGTGGAAGACTTTAGCTGGGAGACAGAATAGAAGTACAGATCCTTGATTTACCAAGAGTCAGATTTTGAATTATGCCTTAGTTCTGGCTGTATGGATTTCAGGCTTAGTAATAGTCATCAAATGACCACTTAAGAGGTGATATTCACAATTTCTTAATTTTTTAAAAAAATGCTTTGTTTCTACATGTATTTTATCAAAAGTTGTCTTTAAATTCCTCCTTAGAGATGGTACATATTAATAATTGTATGTAATTGGTGTCAGAAATTGGATTCAAAGGTGTGGCAGGGAGAGAATTAAATGTTTTATTGTTCTTATTTCCCACTACCAATAGCAAAAAAAAAAAAATTACAATAGTAAGAAACATCTTTGACTGGCATCACATAAATAAGGCCTTGGGAATTCAAAGAAAGGCAATGAAAATGCAGATCATTAATGCTCAATCAGAGCCCTTCTCCTAAGTCTGTGTCAGTCTTGCAATATACAGTTTTGTAGATTTATTGCAGGACTCATGAGTGTACCGAACATGACACTTATATTACTTCACAAGTTCACACCTGGATGTTGGCCAAATGATACAACCTTAGTTCAGCTGTCAGTAGAAAATATTCAGTTAGATAAATGTACATCTGAATGAGCTCTGTCCACAGCACATCACCATGTAGAATTGCATGTTAAGTGCATTTCTTTTGAAACATTACCATTCTGCATGTGAAAATTAAATGAAAGAATCTCTTCTTGTTCTTTTGAAAGTGATGGAGAGGATACTGTCTGTAATATGCCATGCAGGATTGTTTTAATAAAAACAGAGGACGCCTAATTCTTGGGAGACTACAAACTGTACAATGTCCCTTTCCAACACAGTTGGCCAGAATGTGTTGAACTATTTAGCACTTGTCAGCATTCATTAACAGTTCTCAGAGGTACTGCCACAATCCCCTGCATTACTGGTATGTACCAGCACTCCTGTTATACCCTGGTACACTATGAGTGCCCAGTTGAGTACATCAGAGGCAGCTTAGCTCATTAGTGTTACCTTGCAATGTTGCCTCCAATTTCATAGATTTCATAGACATTAGGGCTGGAAGG
>NW_017729030.1:61760620-61762283 GCF_001723915.1 Gavialis gangeticus
CCATTTGCTGAGCCTGTCCAGGTCAGCCTGGATCACCTGATTGTAGGTTTTGCAACCCTCCCCCATTCAATATAGTAAAAGGCTATGATTAGCAATTTGAAATGTATTTGGCCATGCATGGTTTCTAAGAAAAATCCAAATATACTGAATTTTGTCCATCAATTATAAGCCAAGACACCAGCCATAGTGGGTCAAACTGAACCTGATTCTTACGTATACATGAAGTCCTAGGGGAGCACAATGAACCTGTATAAAGGCCAGGAACTATTGCCACTTCCTTTTCTGCTGCCAGGAGAGTGGCAATAGTTCGGTTTATCACCTGAAAGTGTGTTAAACCTGAGCATGAGGGTGACAGCATGCCAAATGGCCCCACCATTCCTCTGTGGCTCTGCTGATCAGGGACAGTACATAGGGGAGTATATAGCAGCCCAGAAAGGAGACAAATGGCACTCTACCTATTCATGCCAAGGAGATCTGGGAGGAAGTCTTCCTTCCTGAGACAGAATGCCCCTTTGTGTACCTCTTGGTGCTAAGCCCTTGGGCGGGGGAGGGAGGGATGGGTTAGTGCTTCACCCACCCTGTCCCCATAAATGAATAATGCCTTTCAAATATATTGTGGGCTGAGAGTACCCAATGACAGTTTTGAAAAAACTCTTTTGTATTTTAGATTACTGTAAGGCAATTGATTTGAAAGCAAGGTAGGGAGGACCAACTGGCAATAAACAGGAATGTGTTTCTGTCTGCTAGAGCACAGTGACCTTGGCAATTTTAATGTTTTACTTTCCAAAATTATACAAGGGTGAGTAGACACAAGAATACCTTTTTAAATAAGTCATGGAAGGACTTCTAAGTGGTAGTTGCAGTCAGGATAATAAGAAGTATTGCTAGCTCCAAATACTCAAGAGTCACAACTCAGCTCCCTCAGCTCCCCAAATGACAAGATTGGCTTAAATATCATGAGATTTAAAGCAAACATGAAATTCTTTTTGCCTGCTCATATCTGGGTCTTTAGGATACATGGTTTCAAGATATCCTCTGTCCTCTAGGCCTGTCTCACCGTGTTAGTGCTGTCTGTGGGAGTGCCACTGTGAAACACTTTGCCCCTTCCCTCATGCTCCATACATGCCAAATTCTAGAAAGGAGGCAGTGTCACTGATTTAGAGTGCCTCTGAGCATGTGCCAAGAAGCTTACCTGAGAGGGAGAACCTGAAAGCAGTGCTTAGGCATGTGCTCAAGGCTGCTGTCAGGTAGCTGCATTGCCTTACACCTGGAATTTGGTGTGTGCAGAGGAGGACTGAGTGTACAAGGCCAGCTTCCTGCAGATGGTCCTGCTTGTGGTATGAAAGTGAAATAGATAGACACACCTTGCAAGAAACTGAGACTTTCTTTGTCTGAAACAAAAACTGAGATTATTAATAAATCATTTGATTCAAGGAAATGGAAGTGTAATGCAGACACTAAGAGCCAGATCCTGTTCTACTAGCGTGATTCTTTTCCACCCTACCTGAGACCTCAAAAAACCATTAGTGCATCTATTTCTGTAACACACCATCATCTGGTTCTTTAGATTAGATCATAAAAAGGAGGGAGGAGGAGAAGCCCATGCCTACTTGTTGGATAACCAGTGATTCAGGGTCTTGAGCAAAGGGCAATAGAAGTACAC
>NW_017729030.1:61767283-61771262 GCF_001723915.1 Gavialis gangeticus
AATGGAAGTGTAATGCAGACACTAAGAGCCAGATCCTGTTCTACTAGCGTGATTCTTTTCCACCCTACCTGAGACCTCAAAAAACCATTAGTGCATCTATTTCTGTAACACACCATCATCTGGTTCTTTAGATTAGATCATAAAAAGGAGGGAGGAGGAGAAGCCCATGCCTACTTGTTGGATAACCAGTGATTCAGGGTCTTGAGCAAAGGGCAATAGAAGTACACCTTCACACTTAAATCCATTTTTGTGCTTAATAAGCGAAATAGAATCTGGCCCCAGTCACATTTGTGCTGAAATCATGAATGGGGAGTAAGTTGGTTTTGGGTTCCTAGCACAGTGCGGGTAGGTAGCAGTTATACATTAGGAAGGAGGTTCTCCATCTGGATTAAATGACTGGCAGATTTCTGCAAGATGAATATAAACTAAAAACTATCTGAGCTCTTACAATGGGCATTCATTACTTATGTGTGTGTTTGAGCTGCAAAAGGCTTTTGAGAAAGATACCAATGTTGTGTTCTTCTGTGTCAAGACAATTGTAACTGTTTTAACCTCTGTATGGGAGCTAAAAGCTACAAAGCTTTTCACATGCTTGTCCCTTCTTTGAGCAGCACCACTTGAATCAGGTGATCCAGGCTCAGGCTGAAAAGTTGTAACACTTTTAATGTGTGTTTCACTAGTTCTTATCCAGGACCAAAGCGGATCCATATCTATTTCTTTGATTGAGCCATCTATCTTCTGGCAATGGAGAACTGTTAGTGTATATTCAGAAGGGTGCTATTTGAATATGACTTTCAAGGACAAAAACATACAAGTAAACCTGTAGCTGGTGCAAATGAGGAGATAGTCTTTCCTGCCCAAGTGCAGGGGGGCTGGAGCAAATGATCTCATGAGGTCCCTTCCAGCTCCTAACATCTATGAACCTATGAATTTGGGAAATGTTCTTCCTGTGATTGCAGGAAGGAACATGGGATTGCATAATACATGTGGGTTTATGTATACAGGGAGAAGGGGAGGTGCTGGGATCAAGTGTGAGCTGACTCACTGGATCACTGTGAGTGCCACATGGTTTGGTTGATGCCAATGATATTGTGTTGATTCTAGGACCCAGCAGGAATTTGGGGAGGGGAAGGAGAAGAGCTACTTTCACCACCAGCTGGCTCTCTCCTCAGAACTGATATTGCACAATGGTTGTGGGGAGTGTGGGAGGACAAGATCTCCCTGGATTCTAGCTTTAATGGTGAGGGGAAAGCACAGTCCATGCAAGCAAGTTGTCAGGGATGGGGTAAGGCAGAAGTGGAGTATAATGTGCCAGTGAGGGTAACTCAGATCTACTCTGCGACAATTTGTGTCCCACTTTTAATGACTGGGTGTAACCTACATCCACTCAGTGGCCACATCTACATGAGTTGCAGCCTGCACAGTTGTTACTGTGCAGTCATTTAGTACGTTGATACCAAGTGCCATTTGGTACTTCATAACCAAGTACCACATTGCATAACCAGTGTTATAACTTGCATAACTGGTGTTACTGTGCAGTAGCGTGCCAACATAGTTGCCTAGTGATACTTACCATGCAATAGCTTGTTACTACTGCACAGTAGTGTCATGTCACAGTTAGTGCTTGGTGGTGCTACTGCGCAGTTGTAACAAGCTACTGCGCAGTAAGCGTCTAATGTAGACACGGCCAGTATAACAGTTCTAGTGGTGGCAGAGCCACACAGAGAGGTTATTGGCATTCAGCAGCACACCACAGTGTCTTAACTGTGGTAGTCAAAGTTCACATGTTTAGATCTAGAAATCCCAGCTAGACATTAAATGGTCAATGCTAAGTTCTTCAAGCTGTCTATATGGCCCGACCATTCCTGCAAGTGGCTAGAATGTTACACTGGGCAGGCATGTCTCATAACAGCAGAAGTGGGCTACACTGGGGAATGTAATGTGTGCGTGGTAAGGACTGACTGTGGATCTCTCCTGGCCAGACTGAACTACACAGCTATGTGCTTCAGCACAAGGCAGTGACTAATGGCACAACATCACCCAAAATAATTAGGGAGATCTGACCACCTGAAACCAAAGACTTACCCTGTACAGAATAGGGATGAAATCAGCATATCAATACATGTTCCAAAGGGAAAAATAGTTCAAGATCCCTGTCTGGGCACGTTCTGACTAGATATAGTTTTCCATGTAATATGACAAGTGGGATGCAATAACATAATTAAGGATTGCCTTGTAATACACCTATGTAAGGACACAGAGTTATGGGTAGTATGCATGTTGACATTTCCCACCTGCAAAGATGGGTTCTATAAACAGCATATGCTTCATTTTAGTTCTATAAATGGCAGATTTCATTTTGGCATTTCCTGCCTGCAAAGATAGGTTCTATAAACAGCAGACACAAAATAGAACAGAATTACATTTTAAAATCAATGTCAGTGCACTGAGAGGTGGGCTGCTGAACTCTGCAAGCCTATCAGTCCTTTGACATTGATTTTAAAATGTAATCTTGTTCTATTTTGTGTCTGCTGTTCATAAAACCTATCTTTGCTGGTCCTTACACACTGGATAACATCTCACTGGTATGTCCCATTTCCAAATCCCCTTCCCATTTAACCATCACTTTTTTCTCCCATGTTTATCTAGAAGAAAATGACACAGAAATGTTCCAGTTGTTAGGCATTTGGGATGCTTTTTTCCTTCAGCAAACTACAAGCCATATCTTTTGCCATCTATTAGGTACCAAAGAACAGGAGTATATTCTACCTATTACAGGTCTAAGTGGACAATATGACACAGGCTGAAGTCTGTCTCCCTGATGCAGATGTGGCTACTTATGCAATTTTAGTTCCTGATCCACCTTGTGGAACTAGATCTGCCCAGAAGATATCCAATGCAGCCACCTAGATGCCTTAAGTCCTTAAAGTCTTAAGTCCACTCACTCTCCATGGTGATCCCAGTTCATCTGGGAGGGCACATACATTCCATATGTGTGCATAAATTCCATGCATAGGTCCCCAGACCTTTAGCTGGTGAAGAACCACAACAAGCAACTGCAAGGTATTGGTGATCATGTTTTGCCCAATAGCTCAGTCATTAAGGCACTTGCTCAGAAAGTGGGAGACCTTGAGATGCTCCTCAGGCAAAGGATGTTGAATCTAAATTGCCTACTTCCCTGAACAGGAATACAACCACCAGCAACCTCTACCCCACCTTCTGAGCTTGGCATCTGCTCAGGGAAGTGGGCACTTCCCTGAGAGGGGTTGCCCAACAATGTTAATATACTGTATTTTATCTTATAACTATTTAAAGCAAGATGCCAAATTCCTCCACCTCCATCAAACACACACATTCCAGTACCCTACCTATATACAGGGAACATTAGACTCTGAAATCTGTGTAGGTGGCACTTACTACTACTACCTGTGTGTCTGGGACATAGAAGAGGTCCTGGCCTTTGAAATCTAAGTAGCACTTCAATGCCTGCTAGGTGGAATAGGATCTGGCCCAAAGTATCTAAGTGCAATCTTATATTACCATGATGAAGTCCCTAGAAAACCATAGTCTTTAGCTTAGATTTAAGCACTTTAGTCACACAAGGATTCGGAGTGGAGGACTTACTTTTTGCCTAATAGTTCTGTGATCATGGTGAAGGACCACCCATGGAGATGCCAATTAACTAATTAATCCAGAGGGTCTTTAATCATCTATGACTCACAGGTAGTTAGGTTTGGGCCATTAAAGTAAGTTAATTTCCCTGAGTATTGATCTATTGCCCAACCCCACTCAGAGTTAGAAAGAGTAGCTACACACTACAGCACAGGTAGGTTGAGCAATATAAGCTTTACTAGCCAATTTCCCATCAAGAATGATGGAGGGCAGGGAGAGGGAGGGAGCTGAGATGGAGTGCCACCACCTGATGCCCCATGCTGCCACTGTTCTGCTTCTTGCAGGGAGTGAGGAGGGAGAGCCAAGG
>NW_017729030.1:61776262-61777304 GCF_001723915.1 Gavialis gangeticus
AGCTTTACTAGCCAATTTCCCATCAAGAATGATGGAGGGCAGGGAGAGGGAGGGAGCTGAGATGGAGTGCCACCACCTGATGCCCCATGCTGCCACTGTTCTGCTTCTTGCAGGGAGTGAGGAGGGAGAGCCAAGGCCAGAGCTGCCGGACTCGGCTCCCCCACCCTCTGTTAGGTCCTCAGTGCAGCTTCAGAATCATAGCAGTGCTCCCCCATGCTTGGAGCACTCCGATTGGCTATTTCCATCAGCCAATCAGAGTGCGACTGAAGAGTTATGGACAGACAGACAGACAGACAGACAGACTTACACTTTTATAATACTACAACTAGCCAATTGCCCATCAAGTATGATGGGGGGGAGCAGGCAGGGGCAGAGCCCCGGGCCCCGCCCCCATCCGGGCCTACTCCCACTTCCCTCTTGCAGCTTGGGGTCCGGGCCTGCTCCCAGCTCCCCACCACAGTGGCGGGGGGAAGGGAGAGGTGGGCCCGGGCCTGGTGTGGGGGAGGACTGGGCCTGAGGGGGAGAGAAGTTGGGCTGCCACCATGGGGGGGAGGCGTGGGGGGAGCAGTGGGCCCTGGCCGACCTGGCAGTGGCGGGGGGATGGGAGGAGGGGTCTTGGGGCCGATGCGGGGGCGCAAGAGGCATGGGCTTGGGCCCGATCTGGGGAGGAGGCTTGCTCCTCCCCTGCCCCCACATCTGTCGTGTTGATTTGGGCTGGGCCATACCAGGCTGGGCCGGGCCTCCTGTCCCCCCTTACTGCCACGGTGGGCTGGCTTTTCCCTCAGCTTGGGCTCGCTCCTCCTCACCATGTCAGGCCTGGGCCCAGTCCTCCTGTGGCCCCACCATCACCAATGATGCCACGGCATGCTGCTTGTTCCCCTCCCTGCACTGGGCCTGCTTGGGGATGGGAGAAGTGGGCTCAGGGATGACATGGGGGAGGGGGGTGGGGAAGGAGTTGGCCTGGGCCCAAGGGGGGGAGACCCTGGGCCACTGTTTCCCCCTTCCGCTCCCCCCCGTTCCCTTCCCCCCCAGCGTTGGGCCT
>NW_017729030.1:61777315-61777713 GCF_001723915.1 Gavialis gangeticus
CAGCTGGAGTACTGCATCCAGTTTTGGGCTTCGCAATTCCAAAAGGATGTGGAGAAGCTTGAGAAGGTGCAGAGGAGAGTCACGCATGTGATCAGAGTTCAGGAAAGCAGACCATATGATGAGAGGCTGAGAGCCATGGGGCTCTTCAGCCTGGAAAAGTGCAGGCTCAGGGGTGATCTGATGGCCACCTATAAGTTTATCAGGGGTACTCATCAGGATCTGGGGTAATGTCTGTTTACCAGAGCACCCCAAGGGATGACAAGATTGAACAGTGACAAACTCTGCCATGACCAATTCAGGCTGGACATAAGAAAGAACTTCTTCACTGTCCAAGCCCCCAAGGTTTGGAATAGACTGCCACCTGAGGCGGTTCAAGCACCCACTTTGAATGCCTTCAA
>NW_017729030.1:61782713-61787452 GCF_001723915.1 Gavialis gangeticus
AGCACCCACTTTGAATGCCTTCAAGACACATTTGGATGCTTATCTTGCTGGGTTCTTATGATCCCTGCTGACTTCCTGCCCCTGGGGCTGGACTCGATGATCCTCCAGGGTCCCTTCCAGCCCAAATGTCTATGAAAAAAGTCTATGAAATCTATAATATTAGAATAATTACACAACAAAACCAGTGCAACAACTACCTGATGCAATATTCCCATAACACCTGAGCTGCAACACAATAAAATACACCTGACAGGACAGTAACCTGACTCACATCCCAAACCCAATGTCCCTGGTCACACAGCCAGTCAACTACACATTACAATGAGCTTTGGTCACTACACAGTTAACTGCTTTGCAACTTCACAGACAACCCAGAAACCATAGATGGCAGCAAGAACACCTTGGGCCTAGGCAGCAGGAGAAACCCTTTGACAGTCCCTGACAATTTCTAGCTTTTCCCTGCTCAGCACCTCAAACAGGGAAAGCATGATATTTTACCCAACTGCAGTTTACCAATGACCAGGTCAGAGCAAGGAACTTGCAATCAATGAACTCCTGCACCCCGAGAACCTGGAGTCAGGACAGTCCAGCGAGAGCGAGAGCAAGAGTGAGCCTGAGCCCCAGGCTGGCTGCTCTGGACAGGATTTAGAGCCTTCTAATCACACCACCTGTCACTCACCCAATGGTCCAATCATCACCCTTTCCACAATACCCAATCAAATTCAAACCTGGGTAATACTTAAAAGGACCAATCAATTCAAACTATTTCAACTCAATACAAGAACTGCCTTATTAATTAACATATCGACATTGATAAACAGTTGCATTACCATTATACACTGCGCATGCTCAGACCTTAAAAGCTGGCCATGACTTCATCAAGTTTGAGAGTTCAAACCCTCTAGAAACTTCTCACCTCTAGTCATATGGCACATGTGTGGACTTTCACTGTTCTACAAGGGCACTTGCCCAGGAAGTGGGAGAGCTGGATACCAGGTATCATTTAGCCTTACTAGGATTAAAGTTCCATGTGCACATGCCAGGAAAGTGTGCTAACCACGTGGCTCTCAGGTGGGTGAAGCTGAAGGCCTTGTTCAGCTTTCCTGGGCCATTAGACAGAAATGAGTGCAAGAGGTATAGGACCAGAAGGAAAGCATGTAAGGTAGAGGCTGACTCTATAGCTCAGTGAGGTAGACATTCCCCTGGGGGGAGGGTGGGTTCTGGCCATGATCCCCATGCTTGTTTTGTATTTTGCATTAAATAGTCCTTGGATAACAAGCAAATACTGTCCTGGGAGCAAGGAGCAGAACTATGCACTGGGTTACAGGGTTGTAGGTCCTTCTCTTCCTTATAAGTGTCTCTCCAGGACAGAACTGGACCCCCAGGTGATGGAGCCATGCGATGTGCAGTCTGAAGCAGGTTCTTCTGGGGTAAGAGTTCGCCTCTCCCTCAAAGCTGTCTCATACTTCCTAGTGGTTGCCTGTAGGCAACTTTGTCTTTATGTGCTCTGGGGTGTGCTGGACTTCCCACTGAGGGAATAGGAGAGTTGTACACTTCCACAGGCAAAATAGGATTGCTTTTCTGAGCAAAGACACACATTTTTACACCAAACAGCCTAGTAGGCTTAGATGTCTCATAGGCAGAGTAAGATCTGGAACTGAAACCTGGTATTTCATGTGTTCCCTATTTGGTCAGATAGGTTAGATGATCAGCTCTGTCCCCCAGGGA
Organism: Gavialis gangeticus; assembly: GCF_001723915.1. Classification (NCBI taxonomy): domain Eukaryota; kingdom Metazoa; phylum Chordata; order Crocodylia; family Gavialidae; genus Gavialis; species Gavialis gangeticus. The sequence goes on from NW_017729030.1 coordinate 61,784,442, forward strand.
GCTGTCTTACCTGGAAAACACTAAAATAAGAGAATTATGGGACCTGAAGTTTTCCCTGAGCCCCTTAAATAGCTTTAAGTTCTTGAATTCCTGTATATATGAGCAAATTTCAATTCCCAGACCTATCCCTAAAGTGAAATATTCCCCTAGAAACTCAAAGGAGACTGAGGCTGATTGATAGGAGTCATAACAAGGATACAGTACTCTTTAATTTGCAATGCTAAAGCTGACAAGTATGATTTAAGTCATACCTGTGACTATGCATGGGTCCCTAGTAAATCATTTTTTGGTATATACCTTGGTTTCGCTGTCCAGTCTAATTATTTTAATTCCAAGCAGCAGAGGCTGAAATAGTAACTGTAGTGTACTGCATGGAAATTGGATACTCTCAGCAGATTACCCAACTTTCTCTACGTCAGAGCAAAATATACAAGAACACATGTATATAAACATAGTGTGTGTGTGTGCATGTAAGTGTAACAGTAATGTTTGCATTTTGGATTATTTAAGTAATCTTTAAATCAACCTGGTGCTTGGTGATGTGTCTTATGTGGCTAAAGTTCACTGAGGCCCTTCTTAAATTAGGTTTAAAAGTACAGATGTGGCTGATGATTATAAAGCCAAGCTAGGCATGTATGAAGCATTTTATCCAAGACCTTTGTCGATGGTTAAGTTTAATGTCTGAGGTAAGTGACAAACTAGTTAAATTTAATCAGTTGGATAAGGATCTTGTGAGATTATGGAAACAGCATCAAATTTGAAAAGTTTTTATAGTTATTATCAGGTATAATAATTTGAGAACTGCTGTTTTTTTCAGAATGGAAGTGATGAGGGACTGGCATGGAAACACATGAGGCCACTGTTCAGTGGCATGAATGGGAAGTCCACAGCAGTTTGGGGATAAGAGAGCAGACAGGTATTTGCAATCAGTTCTGTGAGTGAAAGTGGTGTGTTCCCTTCAGCTATATGCTTCCTGTCACTGCTATTTGAATTCCGTGATAATTTGTACAAAGCAATTTTCACCTATATAGATTATGGCAAAATGAGAACCCAACAGGAATATGCAGCCAAATATCTGCCTGAGATTTTACAACAAAAATTTTTTGGGAACATCTGGGAAGCTGTTGTTGGTTGAGGGTGACAATTTTCAAATCTGTCAAGATGTATACTTACAAATCCCTGTTAACTTCTGAAAGGAGATGGGTGCCTAACCACCATAGGTGGTTTTGAGTATACTATCCCATTGGTGAGTCAGCCAGTAAGGCAGCAGCTATGATAATTTGTGATTTTCAGTGACAAATCGCATGGGATTAATAGCAAATCATCAAAGCAATCAGCATGGCAAATAGTCTGCACACAGTCTATAGGGGGTTGACATGTATTTGCATCCAAGATATAAAACCCCCTTTTTGTGCCATCCCTGGGAAATGGGTCTTAATGATGCTCAATTGGTTTTTCGTTTGATTTTGAACTAGAAGAATACAAATTAGAATAATGGTTTGTTGGATCAGGGAAGTAATGCTGGTGGAGAAATTAGTGTTTTCAGAAGGATTGACTGGAAGATTTTTAGTCCAGCATGTCTCCATTTTTATCTATGTGTGGCTTAGCTATGTTTTGATAAACTAAGAACATTTATATTATAAAATCAAGACAATAGAAATGAATATTAATTGGAATGCAGAAGAGATTGCAGAAGAGATGAATGCTCTTCACCTCTTGATTCTTGATATTTGTAATGTGGATAATGAATTGACTAATTATGATACAGTATGGATTGCCAATCTCTAGAGGATTCATCTGCTTGAAATTAACATTGCCTCTTTATGCATTCTGCATTCGTTTTTTGAAAAGCTAAGTGAAGTTCTAACTTTAAAATAGTCTCTTCATTAAAAGAAAATATCTACCTTATTTTCCTTCATCAGCCTCTTAAAATAAAACCTGTTTGATTTCTCCTTTTTGCAAGGAAGAACAAATAATTACTTTCTGCAACAGGAATTCAGGGGCTGGATTAGACTACATGCTACCAAATAACAAAACAAATATTGTGCAGAGAATTTGACATTAGAAAAATAATCTAGGACTATTAAAAGCAAACACTGTCCTGAATGCTGTGGCTGTGTGAGAGGGAATCAATCCATAGAAAGATGAACCGCAGAGTTTCCTCCACACAGATATGTCCTTAAAGGTCTAAGTCTATACAGTATCCCACAGTGAATCATTGCTACAGAGTCCTAGGACATATCACATCTTCCTAGCTGCTAACCATTAATACATGATTTGTAACTAAAGAGGCAAGAGAGAGAGAAGAAAATAATATCTGTGATTAGTTACAAGAATGTGAGGACTTTATCTAACCACAAACTGAATTTGGGGGAGGAACAGTAGTGGAGAAAAATCAGATGAACAAATGTTCACAATCCCTTTTAAGTTTATTTAATCAAGCACCTCCACTGAAACGGTGTTGTGTCAGCTCCAGGGTGGGCACTGACAGTTGATAAACTAGAAGGAAGAATCAAATCACTGGAAAGACTGACCAACACTAAGCATAGAGGAGGAGCAGAGGAACCTGTAAAGGAAAGGAGTTGCTTCCCACAGCCCTTGCGATAGCAGAGGGTTGCTCCCCAGGTCTTCAGGAGATATGGTTGACTAGAGCATGGATTGCAGGTAGGAAGCTGCTGCTTTAAGTGATGTTCTTTTCTCAGACCAGATCTGTGTCAACAGTGGATTTTTCTGTTCAGATCACAACAAAATATTTGTTTTTTGTATTGAGAACAACAACAAAAATCAATCCCCTCCACTGGAACCACCCAAACATTTCAGGTCATTTTGGATCAACTCAAAACGTTTCACTCAACTTGAAACAAAACATCTTGGTTTGTCTTCATGCAACTTAAATCTTTTTTTTTTTTATTTTAAATTTGAAAATGAAACCACTATTCCCCTATTTCCAAAAAGTCAAAAAGAAAAGTATTTAAACATTTTAAAATCATTCAGCCTTTTTCAGAAAAAAC
>NW_017729030.1:61792452-61805367 GCF_001723915.1 Gavialis gangeticus
TTTTTTTAATTTTAAATTTGAAAATGAAACCACTATTCCCCTATTTCCAAAAAGTCAAAAAGAAAAGTATTTAAACATTTTAAAATCATTCAGCCTTTTTCAGAAAAAACTATATGTCAGATTCTTTCTAAATTTACAAATTATTCTGGTTTTTCTTGAAATTGATTTTTTTGCAAGCTTAATATTTACAAAAAGAATTTTGAAGCCTCAAGCAGAGCTAGACAGCAAGAAAGCTTACAAATTCCAACTTAAGCCCAGGTTAAATTGCTTTGCTGACTGGAGACCTTAAACACTAGAGTGTTACAGCTCTGGAAGGGAGTTTTGGGAGTTTTATACTGTTATACTCTGATCCAGCAACAAACTTCATTATCATGGTAGCACCCTGGGGTTTCAAACTACATCAGGGGCCCATTGAGTTAGATATTTTGCAAACAAAGAGCATAAAGTTCATACTCTATTTCAATGGGGGTTCTTGTAAGATTAAATATCAGCTCTAGCTTGTGTGCTTTGCTGGACTGAGCCTCATTTTGTATCCTTTCCTATATGTAATACCTACAGGGCAAATAATGCAAGTTCAACATTCACTTTCAGTGAGTGTTCATGTCCCAGCTTTATTATGCACAGTGTTCTCAGACTCTTCCAACGTATAGACTGTTGGTATGTCAAGAAGAATATTGCTAGCAATTATTTATGGGAGGGGTTTTCAAAAGCCATCATCATTTGCCTGACTCTGGTGTCACTGAAATCAACAGGAGAAAAATTAGGCCAGCATTGGGCAGTTTTGAAACCCCAGTATTATAGTCTGTCAAGCCAAAATGTCATCTTACTATATTATTTAAATAAATTGTAGGACTTTAAAAAAATAGTAGAAGCTGATACATGACTCACTCTTTTACAAAAGGGTCATGTTTTTCTACCATCAATACTTTTTTCTTGAGCTTCATTTGTATAATTTAAGGTAACATTAGAAACTCTTGATTACTTGAGAACCTATGTTTATTCTTTCATTTTTCCATAAGAATATCTTTATCCTAAAATTGACAGGGTGGATAAAGTCGGTTATACTTTTTTGATTTTTGTTAATGCTGTGTGTCCCTTCATTTTAGTTCTTAATTACAGAGAATAGAAAATCTAGACAAGCATGAACACAATAAAATATGCCTCTTAACAGTAACTAATTAAGCCATAAGACAAGACGTTAGGTGCTATTTAAGGGATAATATTCGCGGCACTTGAGTACATCAAGCAATAAACTGCGTTTGTGGCTGATTAAATGTCAGAGTGAATCTGAAGCATTTGATAATTACAAAAGTCATTTCTTGCAGGTACACTAATCTCATGAAAAAATACAATCTGAAACCACACTTACTTGCTGTATGCCCATCAGAAATTACAAAATGAACTGGCCTGATCCAAATCCTATTGAAATCAAAGGGTCCCACTGACATCAATGAACTGTGGATCATATTATAAATGAATGTAGGAAGTAGTGCTACCTATAGCATTGTGGTGTTCTTCTGTTACAGTTTTGAATGTGTGTTCTATATATGGTAATGTTGGCACCAGGCTGATCTGTGTGCTACCTTTTCTGATGGGACATAAAAGGCCATGTGTGGTCATTAAAACTCCTATAGCATTTTTCATGAGAGTAGGGATGTTAAATATGGTGTCAAATTCCAACTGGCGTGAATGATGTAGTGTGAGCCATTTAAAGTTATATGGGCAGACATTTAAATTGTACAAATGATGGTTCACTGAATCCTAGTTTCTTCTGTACTAATGGCACCACTTAAGGTGAATTAAGTGCTAGCTATTTTTTTCTGGAGCAGCAGGTCTCAGCTGTTCATGCTTGTGATTTTGCTTAATGAGGTACACTCAGTATGTGCCTAGGTAGCTGTTTGCACCTTTTTAAGGCTTCTTACTTTGGTATTCAGAATGCCAGCAGGTGTAATTGATTCACTGAGTCACTTACACCTGTGTCTCAGATGTGCAGCAGAGTTTGAGTAATGGCTGCAGCAATGGTCATGCCTGGGAAAAGGAAAAACAGTCAGTCTTAGGGCTTGCAAGATGAGAGAACTCATGTGTGTGCACAGTGGGCAATTTAATGGCTGACAAATGAACCTGCTGAGTCTGTTAAACTATATTCTGCCTCCCTAAATTCAACCTAGAGTTTCATCTGGACAGGTTAATTCTTCCCTCTTTCCCTTATTCTTACTTTTAGTGTTGCTCTGCATCTTGAAGAGGTCATCTATGTGTGGTGCACTTCACTGGTGTGTGGAGAGCCCTTGCCTATGAAGCTTAAATTTAGAATGCCCTTTTTCTGAGGTTAGGTAGTAAACAAACGTTAAATACTATTATTTAGTGTAAAAGATGATTTAAAACAAAAGTATTTACTTCTCTCATGAGGCTATGTAAACAATGCTACATGCTTCTTAATATACTTGCTGGCCCCCAGTGGCAACGTGGATGAGCTACATTTTAAAGTATATACATATTCATAGCAGTATCCTGTTGGGTGAAATGTATATGATGTTTGAACATATAGGCTCATCTTTCCTGGACCCAACCTAATTTGCATACCTACTTGAGAATCTGGGCCATGTTGTATCAGTGATAAGTTTCACTCTCATTTTTGAGGATAATATTATACACTTTCTGGGCTGTGATTGGCTGTAATCTCTCTCCTGTCATCATGCAAGACTATAAAGTGTCTTGAAATGGGAGAAATCTGGCTAACAACATCTCAATGCCATGTAATTATCAGGCTCTAACTACCCACGCTGATTAAACAGGGAGTTTGTGATGAATTTGTGCATGTGTGGGCGGTGCTGGTGGCTCATCTTTGCCCAATCTCTTCGTCAATAGGAAATGCAGGTAGTATATTTCCATTAGCAAGCATACTAAATGCAGATCTATTAGCTGAAATAGTGAGATGCAGTTAATAATGATGGGCTCCAATCCAGACTATTTTGAGAGAGAGAAAAGATGGTATTTCTAACTTGGCTTGAGTGCTTGCATTAGTATTAAGAAAGTGATTGCAGCTGTAAACGCTGCGTTTTTCACGATGTTTAGGATGATAGAGTTTGTGTGGCTTGGTTCTTTCTATGTATTGTTGATACTCAGTCAAGAAACGTGCCAGGCACACACATCCTTTGCTGCTCACACTGTGGGTGGATCCACAAGAGGCTTGTCCATAGAGCCATATTGGATTTACAAGGAAAAATTAGCATGACAATTTAGGAGTGATGAAACCTAAATATTTTAGAAAATATTCTTATTACCAGAAAAACCCTAGAAATACTTGAATACTTACATTTGGAAAAAGGTGCTAAAGGAGCCCTAAAATACCTGAAATAGGTCAAAATGTCTAGAAATCGGAACACTGCCCTCTGCAGACCTATTACTACTCCACTGATTCATTATATTATCTTCTCTCATATGACCCTTTCACTGTAGTATATAAGCTCCTGGCATGTAGAAATTAATTTACCCTTACAGTGGGTGCATGTAGACCTACAATTAATGCTTTTTGGCTTTAATCACCTACATGTGTAGACAGTGATACTTTACTGTGCAGTAGATTAGTCCACTGCTCAGGAAAGCACGTCATGTAGACACAGTGAGTATCCTTGTTTGATAGGGAAGTATTACTGATTTCTTAACTGAAAATTGCCTTAAGTTTCTAAGTTTAGACTTGTGTATAACAACGGACATCAGAGCTCCTACCCCAGCCAATTTTGGCCTGGTGTCTGGGTTCTTTTGCATTTCTGAATTGGAACCCAGTGTCTTTCCGCCTGTGAGAGGCTAGCCATGCCCACAAAATAAAATTGCAATCTCTTGCTTTTTATGAACTGGGTAATCTTTATTTCTCGCTTGCCATGACTTTGATGGAAAAAGAAGGTAACAAAAACTGAACACAGTCCTGTGAGATAAGGTTGGTGTTAGATCTGAAGTTCAGAAGGCTGATTCCTCTTTGCAGGGCTCCAACATCCCCATATCCTGCCCTTACCACAACAGATGTTACAGCTTCATTTTTGTTAAGTCTCCCCTGGGGGAACTACAGTTCTCAAAGTACTTTGTTTGGTCTCTTGCCCAGAACTTCCTTTCTCTCAGTTGCTTGCCCTGTTCTTCCCTGCATGGGTCCCAAGCAAACCATCACACCATTCATCCCTACAGTTATTTTTCAGTATAGGGGTATACGGGGCTGCCTCTCCTAACTCACATCCCCACTCACTTCTATCTCTTTCTTCTTCCAGATCTCTGCAATGGGACCCTGTACCCACCAGATTCAGACTCACCAGCCTGGCCATCTCCGCTGCCCTGTCTCTCTGGTTTCGCAAGTAAGTCTCTCTTTGGGACTCTTCCTCGGGTCCCCTCTCTCAGCTGTGTGTTGTTGCCCTTCTGTGCTCCCATGGGTCTTCCTCAGGGCGTTTCCCTTTCCCCTCTGAGAGCCGACTACTCATCTGGCTCCCTTTTTATTCTTCCTAGCAATCCACTGCAATCTTTACTGCAATCTCCTCTCCTGCAGCCACTTTCTCTTCACCCCATCCAGGTCTTCCGCCTGTCTCCTTCATGCTCTGGGTTTGCCGTATCATCTCTAGCCTCTTGGGCTCATTGCCTTGGTAAGTCCTTCTTCTTCCTTTGCCCCCTCAGAACTCCATGACAGGGCAGGCTTGCTGCCTTGTCACACTGCCCAACAACTCTTTATTCTCTCATCACATCAATGGCCTTTTCTACCCAGGCACACAATAGCCAAACTCCAAAAAGACTTCCCACGTCCTGCCATTACTTACATTAATGCCTACTCTAGCGTGCATTTACTAGGACTGTGACATGATGCAGAGAGCCTTGAGCAGGGGGCTGGGCCAGATGACCTTTTGAGATTCTTTCTAGCTCTACTTCCCTATGATCCTATATACAGATGCAGTAGGAGCATCAGTACATTGGCAACAGGTTTCTCTATTACTGTCCTCCAGTTCTCACCCTTTTGTGAAAAATCACCTGACTTAAGATTAATATCATTCACTAGGTTGGTAGGTTCATGCCTATTTCAGGAGTTCTGGTTGAGAGAGCTAAATCGAGTTACATAGCACTTCTAATAACAGATTCTATCCAACATGCTGCAATCACTGCTTTTCCCACAGTTTGTGAAGAAGGCATTTTGCCTTCTGTGCATTCCCAGGCTCTTAAACCAATTTCTGGGATGGATGACACTATTGTAGATGACTATCTGGAGCTTAGATCCTTTCTTGCTTAAACTGGAGCACGCTGGATAAAAGTGCAGCAATTTTTCCCTTGACTGACCTTATTAATAAATGGAATCATGATGGATAAATGGAGCAGGAGTCAAAGGACTGGAAGGAAAATACCATATAATGTCAAGAAAATCTCTCTCTGTGCCAGAAGGCTTTCACTAGTTTGCAGAACACTGCACAGAACAAACTTTTGTCTGACAACTTGAGAAATTATCTGGAAAACAGGGAGGTGGGGTGAAGGATTGGGGGATGGGCTTGGCAGGGTTGTGAAGCTCAACAGTACCTTTATCCAGATGTGTTGAGATTGCTCAGTGATGCATATCCTTTGACTTAAATACTGAGAAGAGATGTGAGGAACCAATCAAGAGTGGATCCCATAAGGTCTCTGGAAATTATGTCACTTTTTTCTAAAAGCATATCAAAAGGCTGATGAGGCACTGAAAGTTTTCCCTGTATTGTAGTGGTGGTGGAAAGAGTAGGTCGTGTTGTGCTGATGAATTATTTCTTTTGTGTCTGGATGCCAGTTGATTGTATCTATCAAAGCACTCAGTGGGTGTGTCTACATGTGCATTTACTGCACGTTAAAGTTACTGTGCAGTAACTTACTGCACAATAAGCAGGAATAGGGCCGGCATCTACATGTGCAGTTGACCTGGGACTAGATTTAGTCCCAAGTTAGAGCAGCCTGCCATGTGCCTCTGTGGCTACCAGGGGGAGCTCCAGCCTGTGTTCACATGGTTGCCAGCACTTGACAGCCATGCTGAGGCCAGAGGCAGCTGCCAGCACTTGGCAGCCATCTTAAAAGCACACCCCTGCCCTCTGATCTCTGCCCAGCCCCTCACCTGCCCAGGAGCTGCGTGCCCAGTTCAGGAGCAGCATGCAGCAGCTCCTTCCCTGTCCACCCTGCCTCCCCATGTCATGGCTGCCCCTACCTCTGCTTCAGCCACCTGCACCCAGAGCCCTGATACTCCAGCTTAGCCCCTGGCAGCCATTAGCAGTGCCGTGTGCACTTGTCAGCTGGACACCTGGCACTGGCTGTGGGAAGCTCCGGCTGACCTCATCCTCCTGCACTCCCTGCTTCAACCCACCTGCCTCACTGCCCACATACCCCTGCCCCCTGCCCACCCCCAACACCAGTCCAGGAAACACACATAGGTCAAACAGTACAAACATTATTAATACAACAACCTCCCCATCCCTTCTCGCCACTCAGTGAACACAGCTCCACACTCAATGCCCCTTTACCACCCTCCTCACCCACCAACAATAAAAACCCCACTCCCTAAACTTGAAACACACTTCACGTGTCTAATCCCATCCCTGACTCCATCTGCAAGGGGCTGAGGGTTGGGGCTGCCCAGAGCAGAAAGACCAGCAGCAGGTGGCCAGCACCCTGGCCACAGAGAGTTCCCTTGTGGGTCTGGGGGCTGTTGCAAAGACCAGGGATGCTTGTAGCCATGGCCAATGGCTCCTTTTGGGTGGCTCTGGGGTGGAGCCGAGGCTGAGGCAACCACTGACCAGGACTCCCTGGGCTGCCAGTGTGTTCAACAGCTGGGGAGGAGTGCAGAGCAGAGTACTGAAGACCTGAGGTTCTCCTCTGGTGATGTGTCACTGGAGGTGTCAGGGTGAGACATGAGCACAGGCTCCCAGGGTGCCAGGATGTGGGTCAGCTCCTTCATGAAGGGCATGGGCCTGGGGGCCCCACTGGACTGGCGATTGTGGCTGATCACTGCCACCCACTGGGCCCGGAGGTTCTTGACCATAATGCGGCACTGCCACGCTGACTGGGAGTGGCCCAGCACATGCATCCCAGCTGCCAGGACCTGATACACGTGGCATGCAAACTGCCTCAGGATGTCCTTCTTACCCCAAAGTGCCACAAGGGTGTGCACCTCCTTCCAGGTCCAGTTTGGATCCCTGAGGCTCCAGACAGGTGGGCTCACACAGATGTGGCTGGGGCTGGCCATGGGGGAGGAGGAGGATGTCTTGCCCTGCACTGACTGACTAGGCCCCTGCATGGCTGGCCCTGTGATGCCAGCTCTGGAGGGTTGGGATCAGCACCCCCAGAAGAGGCATGGCCAGGGAGTTGCAGCTGCCTGGCCAAGGCACTTCAGCATGGTCCTGCAAAGAGAGAGAGGTGGGGAGTGTGCAGCAGTTGGGAGCATGTGCTGGCCCTGGTGGGATCACAGGGTTGGGCAGCCCTTTGAAGCTCTTTGCAACAAACTGCAGCCCTTTGCAACACTCACCTGTAGCCAGACAGCAGCTCAGGAGGTAGACAGCCCAGACAAATAACCTGCAGGCTGCCCAGCAGGGCACATGGGACTTGCTGGGGTGTTGCAGCTGCAAGCAGCTCCTACAGGCTCCCTGGAATGTGTGCCCCAAGGCACAAAATGGCTTCAGGCTTTTATATCCTGCAGCTAGGGGCTGCCAGAGAGCATCCCAGTCCAGCAGCAGGAGAAGGGACCATGCAGGAGCCCTAAGGCTGGGCTCTGGCTGGCCTCTTAGTGGCTGGACAGACCCAGCTGGGTATCTCCTGCATTACTGTGCAGTAATGCATCTACACATATGTTACTGAGCAGTAATTAATTGGGCAAAAATTTTCTACCTGCATCATGTGGTGGCCGGGAAGGCCAGGGCTCCAACAAGGGTGTAGAGGCCTGTGGTGGCCTGCCATTGCCTTGGGGCAAAGTGCCTCACTGAAGTGATGACCAGTAACACTTGCAAGGTATGGACATGGCTGTAGGGGAAGTTGGAATTCCATGAAATTAGCCCTTAAGGCAACAAGGGTGTTAGTGCAAACAAACCTTGAGGGTCATACACAGTGTTTGAAGGTGGAGTGAGGGGATTGGTGGGGTTTGGGAGGAACCCACTGTCAGATAGTGGATAAGGGCTTGTTTTGGGGACCTGGAGCAGCCTTCCTTTCCTTGAACCAATATTTACATTAAAGCGTGGCAAGTGGGAGAAAAGGGAAGGTACCAAGGAGCTGGAGCAGGGCAGGAGCTGCTTGATCAGCAAGGGGTATAACAGTTGCCCCTGAGGCCAGGTCCTGTTTCAGAGGGATATTCACAAGTTCTCAGCATTGGCCTCAGGTTTCTGCCTTACGGTTTTTACCATCAACATGAACAGGAGCAGAGTTAGGACAATGTTAGTTCTTTTGAATACTCTCCTCTTATGCTTAACCCTACATTTCCTGTAGCATATCCCAGGGAGAGAAAAATGCCTGCCCTAATTTACTGATAGAACTCTATAGGCAAACCTACCACTGCCACTACCATCACTAACAACACAAACATTTCAGAATCACAGAACAATAGGGCTAGAAGGGACCTCAGGAGGTCACCTCATCCAGCTCCTGGCAGAAGGCAGGATTATCCCTGTCTGCACCATCCTAGACAAATGTCTGTTTACCCTGCACTCTAAGAATTTACTATGATGGCGACTCCATAACCTTTCTAGGTAATGTGGCCCCATGTTTAATTATCACCATAGTCAGCCTTCGCCCCCCACCCCCGGCTCTCCCCTCCTCCCATATCCAACCTAAAGTTTCCCTGTTGCCATTTCAGGCCATTAGCTCTTGTACTTCCCCCTGTGATCACAGATTTTTTTTGAGATTCTCATTATAACATACTGTATTTGAAGATTTTTGTCAAATTCTGCCTCCTCGCCCCACTTCTCCCCTGCTCCCTCACCTCCAGTTTTCTTGCCTCAAACTCTGACTGGGACAATCAGAAACAATCTGGACTTTAGAGCAGGGATCAGGAAGAAAGCTCCACAGGATGTGGACACACAGACAAGGAGATCTTCACACATGCCAAATGAGACACTGTGGAGTTAGAGGCGAAGGTTACACAGCCCCTGACTGTGCCCTAGGTCAAGTATTTTTTTTCCATAGGAGATGTGCAAGATAGGAGTCCAAAGTTATGTGGTTGATTTATGATGCTGTTACTGCCACTGCAGTCATTTCATTGAGGGGTCAGGCCTGTGGGTTGACTAGATATTTTTCATTCTGCCCCCTCCTGATACATCTTCTTTCCAGCTCCTGAGGAAAGGGGAGAGCAAAAGATATTGCGTTATTTTTTAGTGGCTTCTCAGTGAATTAATGCTAAAAATCTAGCAGATGCATTGAAGCTGCATAGTGTGGTAGCTGAACTGAGGTATGACAAAAATATAACAATTAAAAATACCTGCTTGGTGTAAGTTAAGATAATTAAGATAGACACGCCCTATGGTTCTAGACATTAGATGATCATTTTTCCAGATCAGGTAGGAAATCTTAGTTTTAGGGCCTTGTTACGCTTAGCACTTTGAGCTGCTAGTGCGAGCTCAAGTTTGGAGGAGTTGCACCTTAAGACTAAAAAACCTTCTCTGACTGTCCCCCACCTGCACAGCTGTGACTTTCCACTAGAGGGCTGGTTAGCAGGGGCCTCATTAGGAGCTACACCTGTGAGGTGCTGCTACAGAGCTGGTGAGCCAGGACTGGTTTCTATGTCTATTCTAGGTTGGGGGGGGCGGGGAGATGAGTTGGGGGAGAGGGGCTGAGAACATGAACCACCTGTGAGGTGGAGAGTGAATGGGATGGGGATGGGTAATGAAATGGGGGGTGGAAAGGAAATGGGGGTGGGGCTGGGGGAAGGCTGGTAAAATGAAGGAAGTTAGACACTGAAAGACAAAATAAAAAAGAAGTAAAAAAAATGTAACAAGAAATTAAAAGGAAGTAAATTAAAGTTCTCATATCTTAAGAAATTGGGATTGGGGTGTGGAGGTTGCTGGTTTTGCTTCTGGGGTGGTTGGGAGGTGGGAGTGTTTAGGGAAGGCACTTTTGGGGGAACTACCATCCCTGACTCAGGAAGGAAGTCCCAGCTCATGGGGACCCAATCTAGCCCCCTACCTTGTTCTCTACTCACCCACTAGAACCCACTCCTGAACCCACCCATACCCTGCAACATGGCTTGCTGGCACATACTCTGCAGGCTTGTTTGCACAGAGCTGCACCCCTGCCAGTTGGAAGGTCAACCCCTTGGGGGTGGGAAAGGGAGTTTGGTTGGTGCCAGAATTACCCCTTGGGCAGCAGAGTTCAAGGGGTGGAAAATTTGTTCACACAGAATAGGAGGGTAGGGGAGGTCCTGGGAGGCTGGAGGACTGCAATTTAGGTTGCTCATCTATGGGGAATGACCACATATTGATGGAACATGAGGTGGGTAATATGGATCAGAGATAAACCTGTCTTGGAGTGGTGTAACTTTTAAGCTGTTTAAAGTGTGCTTAAAATTAATTTCAGGTGTTGACAATTCAGAAGTCAAGAGCTCCTGGAGCTACCTAAAATAAATGTGCAATAAGGCCCTTAGGCAGCCTTTGGAGGAAAGAAACCAAATTACATGGACCATTTGAGAAGTATGGCTGTCATATTTTATTTTATTCAGGTTACCCAAACTTCTTCCAGAGAGGACCTTTAGCTTTATGGTCTTGGGACATGTGGCAACAGAAAAATATACCACAGGCAAGAAACCTCCTGGAAGAAAAAAGCATATGTTTATGTCTGTAATTTAATTCTTCAACACTTTCAGTGGTGTCATCCTCTTAACAGTGTGGTTTGGTATTCCCACGTGTTTCCAGAGGAATCCAACTCCTTTCACTAATTATGAAGAAAGTAGTATTGTTTGGGTTTGGTTTTTTTGCACAGCAGTCATAGCCATGAAATATTACTCACTGAATTATGAACTCAGTGTTTTTTAAAAACTTTTTTGGCATAACTTATTTTATAGCCTCCTTAGTTTGGACTGTTAAAGTGTTACAGAAAACAACGGTAACATTCAGACAGATTTCCAAGGTGCAGAGCCATAAATTTTGACAGCATTTTATTTGATGAAAGTAAATAGTGTCATTTTCCATTTTATGAACTCTGTTCAACATACACCCTGATCTTAAAAAAAATATTGCATTTGGAGGATGGAGAAGATGGGCTGTTCGTATTCCCCTTGACCAATAATTTGTCAAGTCTGTCTGCCATTTTTTTTGTTCGTATACAAAAGCCTGCTGTCCTAATGTCCTCCGGTACTCAAAGCTAATGGGTTATATTTTGAGTTTTCTATCATCTAAAATATGTGACAAATATGAAGCATAAAAGATGTCTCCTGAAAGGCCAACATGATTTATTATTAGTCAAAAGAATAACTCACTTTTCCTTTATGGCAATCTATGCCTATTAATAGGTCTACCATTATTCCACATCTTTCATTCCCTCTTCCTAGTAGAACTTCAAATGTTTCTACTCCTGAGGTATACCAGGGAGGAATTTCACGATTTTTTTAGGGGTATTGGTTGTAGCCATGTTGATCTAAGGACATAGGCAGACAAGGTTCTTTGGGTAAATCTGATATCTTTTGTTGGACCAACTAATTGGTTGGTCTAATAGAACATTTTATGTCCTGGTCTAATAAAACATACCAACTAATTTAGCTAGTCTAATAAAAGATATCAGATTTACCCAAAGAACCATGTCTGCCTATGATTTTTGAGGCATTTCAAGGTGCTACAGATGTAAAGGGATGGTGTTTTCATCTTGGCTTGGGAGTGAAAAATAAACGGCTAATAAAGACCCTTGGACCTGATGTATACTGAAAAGTTTTACCATCACAGCTACAGGGGATAGGTGTGTGAAAAGCAATAAAAAATTACACCCTTGGCCAACAGAGCTCTGGCAGGATAAACCCATGTATAAATGTGCATATATTTCTAAGAAGTCTTTTTGCCTGCGTGTGTTTAGACTGTTGTGTGAACAGGACTATACTATACTGACTCAAGTATTCTTTTGCTGATTATAAGATGAAGTTCAATGAAGCAGTTGCTGTTTTACCTCTACCAGTACTACTCTACCAGCAAACCCTTTTAAATGTAGGCAAACCCATGGGTCTTGATTAAGGAAAGAGTTGAAGAACAGGCTTACCTTGTGCTTTGGGATGGAAAGCTCATATTTAATGTAAAGCATATACTTATGTGTTTTCTTAACTTGGGCCTTTGGGCAAGCTTAGTAGACAACAGAACAAAGACACCTCTTTTATACCAAACATCACATTTCTAATGACATATTTAAAGTTTGCATTGAGCACAAATTCAATGAAGTTGGCTTGATTGTTAATATAGGTAAAATAAAAATGGATCATGTACACGCTCCTTGAAGTACAAAACAGATCTACAGAGATTTACAGGGGCAAAAATCCATTCCAAATCAATCCCTAAGAGAAATGCTGGAAAATAGCTTTACTTTATATTTGGGAGATAAACATTTAAGCAGTTACACTCTAGTCTCTTGCCTACCAATCTGAAATTATGAAGATGCCAGGCTCCACACTGTAAAAAATGTTAGTCTAATTATTTTGGCAAGCCCACTTAATATATATGTAACTTATGGCAGCCAACTGGTGCTTGTGCCAGTATAGCTTCTGCCAGTTCAAGGAATAAAATGAGGTACATCCTTGTTGTTGCTGATATACTTGTATCCATACTAAGGCTTTTGTTAGTGTGTTAAAGATGTGCTGAAAATAAATAAGAAAAAAAAAGAGGGTCACATTGGTAGAAAGAGCATATTTAACTTTTTCTCAGTGTTCAACATTCCTTTTTATATTTGTGGATTTCCCTCTTATAGTTGTGGGTTTCCCTTTCT
>NW_017729030.1:61810367-61812268 GCF_001723915.1 Gavialis gangeticus
AATCACAATCCTAAATGACATTGTGTTACTGGCACTGTTTTAATTGTAGTCTAGACCTAGCCTAAGCCAAAGTTGTGTTGTCAACAGAATAGTCTTTGGAAGGAGAGAGACTTATTTTACGTAGCAAATGAAGCTTGTTGCACCTGCATTGAGATATCTAAACCAAACAGAAGGGAACTACGCCTACATTTCAAAGAAAGTGTTGACAACTTTGTTTCAATGCTTTTGGTTCCAGAAATTATATGTATGAGAGAGAGAGAGAGAGAGAGACTGATCTCAAAGGATGTACTCTTCTAAGGTACTGAACATCTTCAATTTGCATTGAGAGTGTAAGGGAACAGTGGGTGCTCAGTGCAGCTCAGGAGGCACTCAGGATCGTAAAACATTGCAGCATAACTTAATGAAAGGTTGTGTTTTAAATGTTGTTCAAATTGTCTTTAGCATTTCTGGGGAAATTAAATGCATGATGCTGAATGTACTAGAAGATGATTTCCTTGCTGCAACGAAATTCAGTAAGGAACTAGTGTTAGTAGATGCCCTTAGGTACAATGAAAACTTTTCAAATATGGAAAATTTGACAAGAAATTCTAATTCTGTTATGCTGAAATTTGGAAGGGAAAAATAACCCCATGAAAAATAATCCCATGGAAAAAATAACTCCATGAAAATTATTTACTGTTGCCCCTCAGTTTTGCCCAGGTTTTGAACTCTTGTAATTTTAATGCCCTCAGCAATTCTGTCCTCACTGTCAACACCTTTTCATCCAATTTCACTTTGTAGGGTGATAACAGATCACTAATTCCTGCAAGTGACAGTGATGAATGTGAAATCCATGTAGTGAGGCATTTACCTTTCACTACCTCAGAATAAGGAGAATTGAATTTTGAAACCCAGTTCTGTTTATACTGCAATGCACACGATGCATCTACATGTTCATTAATGTGCCGTAATTACACTGTATTAAGTTTAGTACCTGCAATTGCTGGTACTAAACTTAAGGCGCTATAATCAGCACTACTGTGCATTAGTGCCGGTGCATGCTTTTTTGTGACGTTAATGCACAGTAAACTAATTCTGTTCCATATTAGCGCGTTAGCATGGGTTTTGCCTGCTATGCTAATGTGCAGTAGAATTCATCTACTGTACTTGAAGTGCTTTGTGTAGATGCATACACAGTTATGCAAGATGGTCTAAAAAAATCAGAGTCCATTCAAAGTGAGGCATTTGGATCATGACTAAATTATCATGCTACGGAATGCCGTTCTGATGCACGTGTGTGTTTTTTTGCATGCTACACTTACAAACAGGTGCAGGAGAACTGTTTTAGAATGGCAATGAGTACATACCATTGCACTCTCTGTCTTGGCCTCATATATTGGCACAGGCTCAGGACTGCTGCATTTTGTCCACTTTGGAATATCACATGCATGAGCATGTTATGCTTCACTGTGATTTTTTTAGAAAAGAGCAAACAAAAAAACAAAATGGGTTCAGGAAATCCCTGAGAGATCCTAGTGAAAGAAAGAAGGGAATTACTCCATTTTATAAGAAGTAGGTGTTCACTGATGACTGATCACTACCTAGAAATTGGCATGATGTGAATATTAACAAATGGAAGAATAGAGACTGAAAATCCAATCTCACATCCAATGATCTTTTTTTTTTTCTCTGTTGACCTCAGTGGGTGCTGTACTGCATCCTTCCCAGTAAATCCCACAGGTTCTGATGTCAGGACTTCTTAAGTGCTGAATTGATGGATGTCAGGCCTACAAACCTAAGTATGTCATGGCTTTACCAAATGCTCAAAGGATGGTAGGGTGGCTGGGAGAGCTGTCAGTGAAATGACTAACTTTACAGCCAGTTCAGTACAACTCTGAAGGTCTGTGTAGAGCTGTGCTAAC
>NW_017729030.1:61817268-61827820 GCF_001723915.1 Gavialis gangeticus
TCTCTGTTGACCTCAGAGTCTGTGTAGAGCTGTGCTAACTCATGGAAAGGCACCAACCACATCCTGCTTCCTCAGCACAGCAGTTTCCATTACACTCAGCTCCTGGAGAGCCTGAGTCCTGCACAACCCATGTTCCCAGACACTCCAGAGCCCTTCAGGGGGAAGGGAAGCAAAAGAAGATAATACATCTTCAGACTGCAATCATTTTTATAATTTTCTATCAAACTTTACCTGCACTATGATGGGCTCTATGTTAGTTGTTACTACACAGGAAAGAAATCTGGGAGTCATTGTGGACAGTTACTTAAAACATCAGCTCAGTGCTCAGCAGTCGTCAAAAAGGCAAACAACATGTTAGGGATTATGAAGGGGATTGTAAACAAAACTGAAAGTATCCTCATGCCCATTATACATCCACGATGAGTCTACTAGAGAATTAGAGAAGATACAGAGAATGGCAACAAGGATGATTAGCAGTATGGAAGGACTTCCATGTCAGGAGAGACTAAAGAGTCTAGGCCTATTTGTTTTAGAAACGAGACACTTGCAGGGGGAGGCATAAGGATTTACAAAATACTAAATGGTGAAGAGAAAGTAAATAGGGAGTATTTATTAGTAAACTAAGAAAGTAAATTTATTATCTCTCACAATATAAGAACTAGGGGTCACAAAATGAAAATTGGAAGTAGTAGATTTAGAAGTAACAAAAGGAAGTTCTTTTTCATACTGTGTATAAATAAAGTGTTGAGCTCATTGCCACCAGATGTTGTGGAAGGTGACAGTTTAGCCAGATGCAAAAAGGCATTGGTCAAAATCTTGGAGGAAAGAGGCATCAGCGGCTATTGAGCATGGGAGTAAGGGATACAGCCTCTGAATCAGAACTTCCTATACCTTAAATGATGAAGGCTGCAAGTGAGAGAGGAACAGTAGAAAAAAACAACTCGAGGTCATACCCAATTCGTTCTCCCTTTTAGCATCCACTGTCTGTCACTGTGTGGCACAGGATACTGAGTAAGATAGACCTATGGTCTGACTCTGTAAGTGGCAGTTCTGATGTTCTTATGTTCTTATTCTCTGTGGGGTAGCACAGAAGGAACCTAGCTCACCAATGGCTTTATTACTCCATTTCCTAATTCTTCTTCCCTATCACCTACATGCAGATCACCCCAGCAGGGGTTTCTATGATGTTTGGTATAAAAGAGGTATCTTTGTTCTGTTGGGGTTGGCAGGGAGCACTGGAAACATTGGAAAATTGTGCGTACTGGCTCCACCATTGTCCAGCATATGAATCCTTTGCACATGGAAGAGTTACAAGGTGTTTGCTTCATGTTTTGCAATGCAGGTTATAAGATGAAGATGGTTTAGGGGAATGGAAGGAGGTCCAATGAAGAACACTCTGCTTTCAATAGTATGAGTAAGGTCCTCCTGCCCTTGAACAGTAACCACTGGCAAGTCCCCAGCCAGCTCTAGACTGCACGTGCAGTCTTCCCCACACAGCCTGGGGGTGGCTGGGAACTGTCCCAAATAGGGGCAGGTCTCAGCCCTGTTACTGATTCACTGGTGGGAGAACTAGCAGTGAACTCCCAGCTGGGTGGAGATTCCCTACCCACCTGGGGGCTCACTGCTAGCTGCCCCAGTGATGGATCGGGGCAGGGGTCTGGGGCCTGCCCTTCCCCTGCAGCTCTTTCCATGTCCCCGGCTCCTGATAGGGGAACTAGGGCTGGGAGCTCCATGCTGCTGAGGCAGGGGGACACTGTCCCTACCTGGGATCCAGTGGTGGAGCCTGCCCTGGCAGCAGGCAGCTCTTACCAGGAGACAGCCTCCACCAGAAGACAGCTGTTTTTTGGCCCGGTGTTCCCTGCCAGCTCCTGGGCTAGCACCCAGGGTGAGCCTAGAGCTCCCTTGGCTGCTGCAGGGGCCAGGGCTGGAGGGGGCAGGAGCAGACAGGTGCCAGGAGCAGCAAATCTGCTTTTGCATCCCTACACATGTAGAAGCCTGCCTGGGGTGGGTTTACTCTAGACTAATTTACTTTAGAGTAAATCCACTCTGCAGCATTTGCATGTCTAGATGAGCCCACTGAGATATATTTCCATTTCAGATTGGCCAGAAGCACTTTTTGCACAGCTGTACTTACACTTGCTTTTTTGCCTCAATAGGATTCATAGCATGGAAGGGGGTAGAAAACCAAATCACATTGATCCACGGCTTTTATTGCAAAATATAATTGTGTAACTAACCCTTCAAAATGAAGAACCTCTTCTGTTTCATAGATGCAAGGGCAGGTATGCTGAGTGCTGTTTTCAACCTTTCCAAGCCTCTGCTGATTTCCCCAGTGGAGGGTGGGGGAGGGAGAAGGATGGTGGAATTAAAAAAACATTAAAAAAAAACCCTGTTGACATCATGGGCTTGTTTTCTGACTCCAGGTATATTTCCTTTGCTCCCTTTTGGCCAACTAAAAATAACCTGATTAAATTCAGGCTAGTAATGCCTTGGAACATGTTGGGCTAGTTACTTCAAACCAAAGGAAATAGGAAAATAGATATGGAAATGAACGTTAATCCCTTGCTGGATACTCCAACTCAAATTCATACCTAACTATCATGGCAAGGGCTTACTTGGTTAGTGATTCTGTTTGTGACCAAAGCTGATTGTCCCCTAAGGCTGTATCCAGACAATCAGGAGCATGTGCTTACAATGGCACAAATACTAGTGACACAAAATTGTGCCACTACTTTATGCCATACCACATGCCCCTGTACGTGCTCTTTGTTGTGGGCTATGCCCAGCACTTCCCAGCTCCAAGCTGGGCTCCATGTCATGCCAGGGTAGCTTCCTGAGGCACAGGGTGCCTCAACCTGGGGCTAGCCAGCAGGAAGCCCCCCACACTGAGCACCCTGCACCCCAGCCAGCTGGGAAACAGCACATGGAGATGGAGGAGGAGGCAGCCTTGGGCTGCCCTCTACCCTGTCTTCACATTTGCCCCAGCACATCTATTTTTGCATGCATTGTGCTGCTTTTTTTCTGGGGTATTTTTTTGCTACCAGGTAATCCCAGTAGCAAATTTTGCCCCCATGCTGCAATTTAGTTGTGCCATGCATAGTCTAATATATAACATGTGCAGTTTGTGGCACCACAAAGAGGTTTGTGGTGCCACAAACCGCAGATGCCTGTGTATCTGGACACGCTCTAAGACAGCAGTAGCAGATAATAAAAAGAAAAATTAAAAGCCAAGCCTGGTGAAGTTTATGTGCCTTCCCAGCTACCCATGAATTCAGAGGAATCAGCATAGATCCACAAGGGAACAGAACTAGGCAGGAACTGTCCAGAATATCTTGATACCTGAACAGTTAATATGTTTGTAGTCAAGGCCCTCATCTTTCATGTGGGACCCAGGGCCAGGGTCTAGTTCACCTTTTAGGCATGCAAGTAGATTTAGTGCAATTCTGTTTTATTCCGCTTGAGCTCTCAAAAATGATTAATGAAAAAAGATGGGCCGGTCTTTCACTTCCCTGCTTTCTTGTGACTCAGTCCTAAGGGTCAGATGATGATGTGTTACAAAAGTAGATGTATTAATGGATTTTCAGGAATAAAAACCCATTTCAGTACCTATGTTCACTTACATGGCCAATAAGTGAAATAGAATCTGGCCCCTAGAGTCATATCCCTGCTCTGCCCTTCTCTCATCCCAAGTGTATGAATTACTGTCTGGCCACTCAGGGATGCACTTCTCTAAGTCTGGTTGGACCTACTCCACCTGTATAAATAACTAAATATTCATTGGAACAGGAACTTGAATCTGAGCCTCCTGTATCTTAGGTGAGGGGCTTTATCACAGGGATCTTCTGTGAGTCTGCGTCTTTTACTCCTTTTGGCCAGTTAATGTTTAGCTATGTATACAAAGTCAAACAGCTCCAACAGGAAAGGTGAGGTGAGCCCTATCCTAGCAGACCTACCAGTCTGGGGGCTAGAACACTTACCCTGCTGAGAACCAGTTTGGAATCTAGGTCTTCCCATATGAGTGCCTTAACCAAGCAGGGTGGTGTGGTGTGGGTCCACTGCTATTTTAACCAGAAACTCCTTTCTGGAGCTGAGAAATCCTTGCTGATGAAAATTTATTTGACCCTGGTACATTCCTGTGAAAAGCTTCAGTTTAAACAAATCAACATCTGAAACTTGGGGGAAAAAATAACAAAAAGCCTCCACATTTCTCCACTAGGGGGAAGAGAAGAGTATGGACTCATTGGGTGAGATCCTGGCTTCCCTGGAGTCAATGGCAAATTCCCATAGACCCCAGTGGAGATAAGAATGTCATAACTTTGTTCTTAAACTTGATCTGATACAAGCTTGCCTCTGAAACAGTGAAGTGGAAGAGAGGGAGGCATGGCTTGAGGGCTGGAAAACAAGAACAGCTTCTGAAAAGAATCCTTCATCCTACAGAGAAAACCCAATGTAGTAACAAATAACTTTTGTTGGTTTACAGTACAGGGTAGGAGAAAATAATATCTTAATTCTGGTCCCGTAATCATTTTCTTTTAAATGTTTAGAAGCTTTGCTTTCTTTCACAGTATAACAATTACACAGAAGAGCATAATTATTTTACAGTCAATTAAGTACGCTACATGTGCATATTTATGAAATCTGATTTATACGTCATCCCCTGGCACACTACACGGAGCACTGCCATTCCTCCCACTAAAGCAGGAACCAGTAAAGCTGTCAAAGGAAGTCATTGATTCAGCCTCCTACTGGAATAATTTAAATTTGAAACCATCCTTTGGAAATGCCAGCATAGTGCTCAGAGCTTGTTCTGTCAAGTGCATTGTGAACAGCAAAGGCAAAGATACACAGTATCTGTGGAGAGGCTCCATAAAACTTTTATGGTTTCAGTTCATGCCCTGATTCTTGTTGCAGTGAACAAGTACATTTCTGATTAGTGTATCCCACAAACCAATGAGACCTTATGCATTTAAGTAGTGACCTTTGCAGTGCATGCCTGTGTTTGCAGTATATTCTAATACTTGCTTTTCTTTGACTATTCAATAATTATTTATGGTGGTTTTCAAAATCATTGAAGGTAACACAATTGTCTGGAGATGTTTTGACCTTCATTGGATCTGTGCTGAGAGTTATGGCAGAGTCCTCGAGGAGGGGTAGTATCAAGGCTAGGGATAGGCAATTATTTGGGCCCAAACAGCACATAGGGAATTTTGGTGAGCTGCCTTGGGCCAGGTCAGCAACCCCACCACCATGCAGCAGCTCACCAAAACTCCTTAAATGGCTCTGCTCCCTGCTCAGCTGGTTGGATGGGATGGGGCTGTAGGTGGGTGGGAAGCAGCATCTGGGAGCAATACAGGCATTTAGGGCCAGGTCCAGGGCCAGGATCTTGGGGCAGTGACAGCATGGGGCCAGAGCCCAGGACACAGCTGTGATCTGCTCACTGAACATCTCTGCCTGCAGAACCAGTGCCTGTCTCAGGGATGTGCCAACGGTGGTTCACAGCTCTGTCCCAGACCCCAGTCCAGTACTGTCACTGTCCCATGATCCTGCTTCATGATCCTTGTCTCGCCTGCTTATCCCACTCCCAAATACCACTCCCTGATCGCCTGCGGTCTCATCCCATCCTCCTGGCCATGCACCCTGCCTGCACAGGTTTCACCCCTGGCAGTGGGTGCAGGGCAACGGGTAGATGGGTTGGGGTGTCCAGGCAGTGGGGCTGGGGCTGGCAGCTGTGGCATCCAGAAGGAGCCACCATCACAGAGGCTGCTGGGAAGCAAGTGCAGCCATGGTGCTGCTCCAGCCCCTCTATATGACCAGGGACACACAGCCTGGGCTGCCCCTGCACCTGAGCTGGTTGGGGCCAAGGGACTCACCACAGGCAGGAAAAAAATCACTTGGCGGGCTAGATCCAGTCCATGGGCCATATTTTGCCCACCCTGATCAAGACATATACCTGGTTCTTACATCTTCTGTGAGATCCTCCAAATCCTTTTAGGTCCTTGGAGTAACCTATAAGCATAACTGAAAAGATCTATGGTCCTGAAGCCTTTGCATGCTGTGCAAAAAGGAGTGACTCCCATTTTGTCTGGATTTTTAAATAAACAGCTTACAATACTCCTTGCATTGAAAGTTTCTGAACTGCCCATTAAAACATGAGAAAACACCCAAGTAGGACACAGGTCAATCAAATAATTTTGAAGCAGTTTGAAAAAACAAAAAAAAACAAAGGGCCAGCTGGAGCAGATGAACATGGACATCCACCAATGTATCAATTTACTCTTGCTGACAATTTGATCCAGAACTGTTTTGAATCCTAATTACTAAAGATATTAAACGGCCTATGGGCTTGGTTGAAAAAGCATTTATTTTTTTAATGAGCTCCCCCCACCCCCCGTCTTCTCTGGCTTTATTTTTACTTTAATTGCTTGAGGCTGCTTGTCACAGTTTTACCTTTATCTCTTACTGAAAGAGTACATGGACGCAAATATGAAGAGCTTAAAGCCCATGTCTAGTAGTAATTTTGAGCTTCTAAATTGGCAAGGATTAAAGGTCTTTTAGTAGCGCTTGCGTCAAGTAAAGTATTACAAGTCTAATTCTGCTTCACATATTAAACTAAGCACCTGTGTGAACGTGTATAGCTCTGTCATGGATAGAAAGTAGATACAAACAGGCAGCCTGTTTTCGTTTCATTGGGAGAATCATGGTTGTCCTGATCATGTGGCTAAACAGGGAAATCCAGGGGAGACTAAAGACCAGAAAGAGGCATATATGCAGTGGAAGCAGGGGGAAGTACCAAGGAGGAGTATACCTACTTGACCTGCACTAGCAGGGAGGCAGTTAGAAAAGCGAAAGCAACTACAGATTTGAGGCTGGCAACACAAATTAAAGACAACAAAAAGTATTTTCTTAGGTATGTAGGGAGTAAAAGGAAGGCACAGGGCAGCATAGGACCCCTACTGAACAAGGAGTAGCAATTAGTGACAGACAGGGGGGACAAGGCTGAACTATTCAATGAGTTTTTTGTCTCTGTGTTCCTGAACAGGGCTCAAGATAAGTCTCCTAATGGGTTCGTAGATGGGCATCAGAGGGACACCAGCCCACCAACTGTCGACACTGACTTGGTGCAGAGTCACTTGGAGGGACTGGATGTGTTCAAGTCAGCAGGCCCAGGCAGGCTGCATCCGAGGGAACTGGAGGTATTGGCTGGTGTCATAGCAGAACCACTGGCATGGCTGTTTGAGCACTCGTGGCACCCGGGTCAGGTCCCAGAGGACTGGAAAAGGGCCAATGTGGTCCCTATTTTCAAGAAGGGGAGGAAGGAGGATCCAAGTAATTATAGGCCAGTCACTCTCACCTTCATCCTTGGAAAGGTCTTTGAAAAGATTATGAAGGATCATATTTGTGGGAGTTCGGTAGGAAAAATAATGCAGCAGGGAAACCAGCATGGATTTGTAGCAGGTACATCATGCCTGACCAATCTGGTTTTGTTTTATGACAGGGTCACAAAACGCTTAGATGCAGGAGTAGAGGTGGATGTTGTTATCTTGGACTTTAGCCAGTCCTTTGATATGATATCTCATCCTATTCTTATAAATAAATTAAGAGGCTGTGACAGATGATTACACAGTCCGATGAGTGGCAAATTGGCTTAGCGGTCACACCCAGAGAGTGGTAGTAGATGGGTCGGTATCCACCTGGAAGGATGTGGGCAGTGGGGCCCCGCAGGGCTCGGTCCTTGGACCTATACTCTTCAGTATCTTCATCAGTGACTTGGATGTGGGTGTGAAGTGTACTCTGTCCAAGTTTGCGGACGATTTAAATTGTGGGGTGAAGTGCACACTCCGCAGGGTAGGGAACAATTGCAGGCAGGCCTAGCAGGTTAGAAAAGTGGGCAGTACACAATAGGATGCAATACAACAAGGACAAATGCAGAGTGCTGCCCCTACAGCACAAAAATATCCAGCACACCTACTGGCTGGGAAGTGACCCTCTCAGCAGCACAGAAGCAGAAAGGGATCTCGGAGTCATTGTGGACTCCAAGATGAACATGAGTCGTCAGTGTGACAAAATCAGCAGCAAAGCTAGCCACACTTTATCATGCATCAGCAGATGCATGACAAATATATCCAAGGAGGTGATACTTCCCCTCTATGTGGCATTTGCCAGACTGCAGTTGGACTCCATCCAGTTTTGGGCACCGTACTTCAAGCAGTATGTTGATAGACTTGAGAGGGTCCAGAGAAGGGCCACTTGTATGGTTAGGGGCTTACAGGACAAGCTCTATAAGGAGAGGCCGAGGGACCTGGATCTCTTCAGCCTCCATAAGAGAAGGCTGACAGGTGATCTTGTGGATGCCTACAAATTCATTAGGGGTACGCAGCAAGGGATTGGAGATGCTCTATTCACCAGGGTGCCTCTTGGGGTAACAAAGAACAATGGTCACAAACTGACAGAAAGCAAATTTAGGCTAGATATCAGGAAAAACTTCTTCACGGTAAGGGTGGCCAAAACTTGGAATTGACTTCCAAGGGAGGTGGTGCTCTCCTCCACCTTGGGGGTGTTTAAGAGAAGGCTGGATAGGCATCTGGCTGGGGTCATCTGACCCCAGCACTCTTTCCTGCCTAGGCAGGGGGTCAGCCTTGATGATCTGTTGAGGTCCCTTCCGACCCTAGCATCTATGAATCTATGCCTTGGGAACCCCTTTCAGGAGACAGGAAAAGTCCCTATGTTTCATTTGATGAAACAAGGAAGTGTTCCTTTTCTTTATATCTTTAGAAGGTAGGGCAGGACGGTACCTTAGGGCATCTTTACACATGCTCTGGGGGTGGGGGTGGCACTCTAATTAGAGTAGCTCCAAGAGCTGCTCTAAATAAAGTGCCCACAGCATCTTGTGTATTCAGCATCTCATGCTTCAAAATAGTGGCAGGGGCACTTTAACTAAACATCATTCAATGAGCTTTAGTTAAAGTGCCCATGCCACCCTTTTGAACCATGGGGATCCTGAATACATGAGATGTGGAGGCTGCTGGAGTGTGCTAATTTGCACGTTCCAGCAGACTTGATTAATTGAGTTTGTTCTGATGCACTGTAATTCTAGAGCATCAGAGCAGCATCCCCACATGTCTACAGGCACCCTTAGAGATAAACTGGTTCACAGAAGCACACGTTTTCTTAGGTGACAGCCTACTTTATCAGATGCTAGGTCTGTGTGTGACATAATGCTGTAGAATTTGCTGTGTTTACTATGAACCAAGAACCAGTCTGAAGAGGTATGTGGGCATGTAAAAGCCTTGCTCAGCAACTGTCTAACCACAGAAGCACCTTAACTTGTCAATTTAACTTTTTGATCTGGAAATTCTGTTGCCACCTGCAGTTCTTCCTCAGGGCAGGCTCAGAACTGCTTCCACTCTGAGCAGCTGGACACTGAGGCCACATCCAGACATACGCGGATGTTTTGTTCCCTGGGAACAAATTACGGCAGTGCATCTTGCCACCAAGTGGGGTAGGGGAGGCTGGGAAGTTACCCCAGGTGGGGTAGGGGAGGCTGGGAAGTTACCCCAGGTGGGGTAGGGGAGGTTGGGGCCAGCACTGGACTGGGGTCCAGGGGCCTCCTGGGGCTGCAGTAGCAGCGATCCTGCCACACAGAGCCTGGCTGGCAGCAAAGTGCGGCTCCAGCTGACCAGGCTCCGGCTTCCAATGGTGCATACTGCTTTTGCGTGTGCTGCTCTGCTTTTTTTTCCATGGGGTTTCTGACGCCTGGATATCCAGGAGTCAAAAAACTCCTCCATGCTGCTCCCTTGCTGTGTGGAGAACAACTGGACGTGCAGTATGTGGTGCTACACTTGTCTGGACACAGCCCTTGGGGCCATATTTTATTTTCACCTATTAAGCAAATAAGTGGCACTTAGGCATCTACATGTGATTCTTTTTCACCCTGTTCAAGTCCCTGAAAAAACTGTTAATGCAAAAAGATGGGTGTGTCACCACTGCAGTCTGCTTTTTTGTGACTCAATCTTAAGGGTCATATGACAGTGTGTTACAAAAATGTGTTAAAAAATATACAGAAACATTTCTACCTGGGAGAAATGTTACTGCAGTATGGTGACAGGGTATGCTACATCAGGTTTTCAGTGTACCCTGGCAGGGACACTCTCAACCACATCCCAACAATCTGCTGCTGCTTACACATGGCAAAACCATGTTATGGCTGCTCCAGGCATTTTCCCAGCAGCCCTTCTCAAGACACCATTCCCGAAGCCGCCAGCTGGTCTCTGCAATGCACATCTCATGCTGTCTACCACGTCCGCTCACTGGTAGAACAGAAAAGAATACCACTTGTGGACCTATCTCCTTCAGCACGCCCCCCAGAGTGTGGTAGTCCGCCATCAGGTGATCAGGGGTTCTCCTGGCCACATCATTAGTACCCACATGGATTAGGACCATGGGGTAGTAATCAGTGGGCTGGATCATGGCCTGGATAATCCCCATCACGTCATGAATCTTTGCTCCGGGTAGGCAGTAGACCTCGCGTGTTGAGGGGTCCTGGCAAAGGGAT
>NW_017729030.1:61832820-61833656 GCF_001723915.1 Gavialis gangeticus
CAAGCACCTAAGAGTTCTTCATCAGCCACCAGCACCAAAGCATTTTCTGCTTACAGTGGACCCCTATTTCTGTTCTGCGTCCTTAATTCTCTACTCAGACATAATGAAATTCCTTGTGTAACCTCCAAATAAAACCAGATTGATTAGTTCTGACACACAGTATTCGAATCAATGCTCCACTGTGGGCAGGAAGAAGAGATGCTGCCTTAAACATGAAGCATTCTTTCCATTGTCTCAGGAAGAAATAAGAATACTGGAAATGCAAACTCTGGCAAATGGATCATCAAGATATTCTTAAATGGAGCCAATGGTGTGATCTTTCAGCCTTGCAAAACATCTTCTCTAGCATTTGTATTTGGGGAATGTGGCTGATTGTTTGTTGATTAACACCCGTGGCTACCTGTTTCCATTTCTATCATCCAGCATCTCAAGTATAAGTTCCAAATGCAGGAGAAAAAGATGAGCTCAGAATATAGCATTTTTTAGTCACTTACTTCCCCATGTTAACAGACCCTTGCACCTTTACAGGCATTTTAGCTTTGGCTTGGAAAATAATCTATTCTGAGGTTGGAACCTGAGAGCACTGAAGAGTTATTGTGGGAGAAGAAAATGCATTCTATTAAGGAGACATGTCATCTCCACTCTAGCTGGGCAGTGGATTAACTTTGAAAAAATCCCCCCAGCGGGTTATGGGAGCATTGAAGTGGAGCTTGGCTCTGGAGAATTAGGACTAGCATTCTGTGCTGGCTGTGAAGGGCAGAATTTGATAGTGATTTCTTCTCTCCGAGCAATTCCTGGTAAAGTGTGTGTGTGTGTGTGTGTGTGTGTGTGTGTGT
>NW_017729030.1:61834038-61841369 GCF_001723915.1 Gavialis gangeticus
ATAAAGCAAAGCGCAATAAAATGAGGTATGCCTGTATATATAAAACTTATTCTCTACAATAAATCATCACCACTGGGGTTTCAGGTAAGTGACAGGTAAACATAGGTAAGTGACAGCAAGGATTCCCAGCAGATTCCCCAAGCAGGGTTATAGACTCTACTAAACTACTAATACACAAATATAGAGGTACACAAAGTATAAGGCACAATATTACACAATATAATAAAATAGTGAAGTAATACATATTTACATCTCTATAAATGAAGAGCATCATTCTTTCATTCTTATGTGATGCTATAGTCCAAGGATCTATGCTACTTCAAAAGGGCATCAGGCCCTGCACAGGTAAACGGCTGGCCTAAAACTGATTAACATAGGGGAATATAGGAGGACAACAAATAAGTACAGGTATGTGCAGGTAAGTGTAGGGGAACAATCACTAAATGCAAATAGCTGGTACAGGGTCCAGCAGAGGCCCAGCAAAGACCTTATAACTATACAGTTACAAATATAATAATATACAAAATATGAGGCGCAGCAATATCAAGTTCCTATAACCCTTCAGTGCTTCCCCAGGCCCCAACAAGATCTCTAGGGATGTCCTCTTGGAGCATCCCTTGACCAAAGGAAGCCTTCCCTTGTCTGGGCTTCCCCTTCAGCCTTACCACCTAGCTAACCCCCTCCCCGTGGGAATCCCTTTTCCCGGGCAACTCACAATTCCAAGGGTCCCAGGTCAGGGGTCTTTGCCTACAGGCATGTTGCTTCTATCTGTCAGGGGCCTCCTGGGCCCTTGCCCGCCTGTGGCCCTGTGCATCAAGAGCTCAGACTTTTGTCCAGGGTCAGAGGCTCAGGATGCCTTATGCGACACTGGGACTCAGTCCCCCACATGGGGACTAGCTGTGCGCTGTTCATGCGAGATCCTGGCCACATGCTAGGAGTGATGGGCCTGAGCCATCTCAAATGGCTCCCAGGGTCTTGGTCCCCACTTGGGACCTGTCATACAGCGTTGCCTGCATTGGCCCTGGCTGCATGCCAGGGGTTGGAGGTCTGAGCTGCCTCATGCAGCTCACAGGGCCTGGGCTCCATGCACTGGCCCATGCGCCACCCTCCTGACCACTTCCCAGGGGTTGCAGACCCAAGCTGTGTCAAGCAGTTCCCAGAGTATGGGCTCTGTGTAGCAGCCTGTGCACCATCTGGAGCCAGCACCGATCGCTGAGTCTTTGGTGAAGGGAGTCTTTGGGGCTTCTTTAGGGCAACTGGAAACAACTGCTGGGCAGCTCTCCCCAGCTCTTCTTAGTCCTGCTTGCTTCTTTGTCCCTCAATGCATCTGCCATGTGCTGGGCATGCTGGTCCTTTATTCTCTCTGGGAGCTCAACCCCCGAAGTCTGTCAGACCTGAAAAGTGCAGTTCACAATCAGGTCCAGACTCTCAGGCAGGCTCCTCCCCATCTGTTCCCAATTGATAGAAATGCTCCACCAATAGCATTGCGAGCTTTCAATCTGTCATTGGATAGGTGTAAATGCTCCACCAATCACATTGGAGACTTCTTGAGCCCAACACACTGGGCTCTGTTGGCGAGTCTGCCACATACATGTATGTGTGTGTATATATATGTGTGTGTGTGTGTGTGTGTGTGTGTGTGTGTACACCTCTATATCTATATATATCTACATATAGATATATATATACATATATAGATATATATAGATATATCTGCCTTTTTGCAATAACAGCTCCATATCCCTCCCCAAAAGAGCTCTAACCTGGAGGAAGGAGTTACAATATTCCATGCTTTAGCACCTCACAAATAATTTTGCTGATGAGGGCTCTAATATAGCAATCATCTCTTTTAAAATTATTTATCTTTCCTTTTTTCAGCTAGCTGGGCTTGATTGAAAGCTGCCTGCAGTCAATGGCTTTCTGTCCATAGTGTTTAAGTGGTAATTGGGTGAGGACTTCAAGAAGTATTCCTTATTATAGAAAGTATCTGCACACAAACAAAACTCTCGGGCCAAGTTATAAAATACCTGTGCACAACAACAAGACCAAAGGAAGTGGAAAAAGAGGAACAGAACAAAATACATGATGAGAATTTGTACAAATTCAGTGTGAAAAAGGGTGAAGGGTGTTCTGATGATTATTTTAACTACATACACACACACACACACACAAACACACAGTTAAAAGCATATATTGACAAATCAAGTGCTCAATGATTAGGAAATGCCAAAAGTAAGGTTCCTTGTAAACTTTTATCTGACCTCCTTACATGCCTGCCTTTAGATAGAGATTTTAATTACCATAAATTATTATGTATAGTAATTCCCATAGGGCACCTACTTTGTCTAGCACATAGGATGGATGGAGCTGAGGAGATGATTCAGGGCTGTATGCTTAGTGAAGGTTTCTGTAGGATTGCCTCCTCCCATTCAGGAGGAAAAAAATCTTTGCCAAGTAAATCCTGGCTAATGCAAACTTTTAAAAAAAATTGCTCCTCCAGATGGTTATTATTCAGTTTATGGGGGAGGCACTGGGGGAGTTGTTTAGGACTTCAGAACTTGTGTGTGTGTGTGGATATCATTACCTAATTAATTGAGAAGTATCTTATTACTCTCAAAGGAGCACTTGATATGATCAGGTAAAATATGGCAACTACAAGGCAACTCTGAACAGAATGGACAGTGTGATGTTGGTGCCGGCAAATATCCAGTCTTATAATTTTCTTTTCAACCATGACTATATCACTTGGACCATGTTTCAGCAGTAACATGGGAAGCATCATGTGGGCAGAGCCCAAAGGTAGGAACTAGAGTCATGCCTACGCAAGAAAAGTCTTAGGAGGACTTTAGGAACAATATTGTACTCCTGAAAACCTCTGTTCAATGATCACCTGACCCCAGGCATCTAAGGGCCCTGTCAAATTACATTTAAATTAAAGCTGGACTGAAACCAGCTATAAAGTTGTTAACATTTTCAAACGCTTTCTTTGTAGCTGGTTGGCACTGTTTATAGCTGGATGGACATTTATATGGCATGCTAATTCCTTTGCATGAGTGTTCACTTCTTAAATGTATTGTGCGATTAACCAGTTAATAACAAATATATGTAACATGCGGCAGAGGCCTAGGGTTTCACCAGTTTACTTTCCCAGACTCCTAAACTTCCACTTCTGTGCATGATCTGTGCTTCTCTTACCCTTTTCCCCTGAGGAGCCCAATCCAGTAAGCATGACCTAATAGTGTCCCTTCCTCAGAATGGACCCTGTGCTGGCAGTTAGGCCATGCTGCTGGGTGGCTGGAGATTTCAGTTTGAAGCCTATCAGGTGGATATGGGAATCTGATCCATATATCCCATGTCCTGGGTGAATGCTCTTACTGCTAGGCTCTTATTTAGAAGGGTGCACTGCTACCGCTGTCACCACCCCAAGATCCTCCTCCGGCCATGCGTTTAAAGGAATTTATGACCCACGCTGTTTCTGAAAGAAAAGGTGTAAGGATTGACATTCAGGAGAAGGCTCAGGGCTATAGATCACAAATGGAGGGAGGTCCCAGAACTCTGGAGAAGAGGTTGATTTCAGATCCAACCTTGTCCTCAGCATTTCCCTAGTGGCTCTTTAACAGTTCCCCATTCAGCATGGTGACTATTGTGTATCCCATCCTGAGGCATCTAACTCTCCTCCAGCACTCTGCAGGGAGCCCAGGTAGCTAACGCAGGGCTGTGGAGTATCCTGCAGGGTCCTAGCACCTAAGTGTTCAATGTTGCAATCCTCCATTTGATAACACCCAAGTTACTTTTTCGATCTAGCATGTAGACCTAAATTTTTATTACACAGGTGAAGAGGTCAGTTTAGCTTGCTCAAACCTGACAGCTCCTATCCAGGTTAAGCCTCCAGATGGGTTTATAGTCCATAAATCAGGGGCTGGCACCTTTTGTTGGCATTGTCTGCTTTCTGCAACTTGTGCCCCTGGAGTAACCAGCTGCCTGCACTTACCTTTGCTACTAATCCCCAGCCCTGCTGCAGGGATTGTAAGCTCAGAAGCAGTTGAGCAGCAGCTCTGCAGTAGAGGGGAGGGCTTCAGAGGGGATGAGCAGAGCAGTGTAGTTCCACACCACTGATCCTAGCTGCTGGCCTCGACCTTCATGGGCCAGATTGGACCTGTTTGTGAACCACATCTGCCCCCTGGGCCATAAATTGCTGATCCCTGCCCTAAACCTCTTGATTAATGTCCCTTCTGCAAACAGATCCTCTTTCTCCAGTTCCACTCATGATGCTACTGAATGAAAGGAAGAATATAGATATAGATATAGATATATTTCTTGTTTCAAGGTGATTTCAAACAAAATGCTTAAGTGCTCTATCCCAGTTAAGTAGCAGGGCAGTTAGAACAGAGCCCAATGGACAACATGAAAATGTCTTGTGTTTTGAATAGGGAATATTGCCTTGTACAGTACTGATATCTTTCTACTTAATTTTGAAGATAAATCTCTGTTATCAGGCACCCTGATGAGTTAAAAGGAAAATTATCCTTTCAGTTCACACCGAGATATTTTTAGTTCTCTTCTCCACAGATCAAGTGACCATTTTTGGGGGGTGGGGTGGAATTTGAAGAAAATATATTTAACCATTTTGAAATGATCTGAATATTGGGAAAATGCAGCATTGTTTTCTTCTTGAGCTGCATAGTTTCTGCTTAACTCACCAAAAATGGTTTCGTTTGCAAGCTCAGACTTGGCATATTCTATACATAGCCTATGATGCAAAATATTTGCTTTTCCAAATTTGAAAAAAAATATTAATTGAGAAACAAAGACATTCCAGTGTGAGTGGATGAAAATGACATGTGGGGAATAGAAACATATTTAAAATATGTACTGAGTGTTAGTCAAATTGCCACATACATGGACATGCTGTATACCTGAACATCTGCACACTGAAATAAATGTATGTGCATATGTTACATGATCAGGCATTCCTATAAATACATTAATATGTTTTTGAATATTCACAAATACAGGCAAGAAAATCACATGGACACATTCACTAGGTGTGATTAGTAAAAGGTACTCAGTGATGAATTGTTCTGACTCCTTTACTTTCATCCACATTTTGTCTTTTCTGTTTAGATTGTAAACTCTTCAGATTATGGACTTTTTAAATACGGGTTTGATCCTCCACCACTGAAATTAGTGGGAGCTTTGGTTTGTCTTCAGTAGTAACAATGTATACAATGATCTCTGAACTGACTTGAAAACTCTAGGATGCACAACAACACACATGTTATCATTATCATTATTATTATATTTTTATTATTGATTATGATGATGACTAATTCATGTGGGTTATCAAAAGAGAGTTCTTTAGTAAATCTGTTCCTAACTGGGGTAGTGAAAACTTTTAATAGTCTGCGCTAAGCTTCATGTTTTAATTTTACATAGCAAATCCACATTGTTTAGGATGGGCAGTTTAAAACTAATTACCATTGGCCTGACTCTGCTGCCACTGACGTCAATGGCAAAACTCCCTCTGGAGTTTAGAGGGATATAAGCCAGCACTGAGTGCTTTTAAAAATCCCAGCCTTATCGTCCACTTATGAAAATGTATAACCAATCAGTCTCCTTTGACAGTAAAAAACAGAACAGGAACTTGACAGGCAAAACACTACTGTCATTGTAATGTTTTATATTTATCCAGTGTCCTTCAGCCCAGAATTGTAAATTAGGGTATGTGCACACAGAACTGATACGGACTGCTGTTCACTGAATACATTGCTGAAATGCAGTGTTGAGGTGGAGGGTAGCAGATGGGTAGACAACTGGGGC
This sequence comes from Gavialis gangeticus, assembly GCF_001723915.1. Lineage (NCBI taxonomy): Eukaryota > Metazoa > Chordata > Crocodylia > Gavialidae > Gavialis > Gavialis gangeticus. Next base: position 61,839,859 of record NW_017729030.1, read on the forward strand.
ACATGCTGCAGCAGCTGGGGGAAGCAAAATTTTGAGCAAGGACATCAGGACAAATCCCTGCTCTGATCTAACATCCCTCGGGAAGTTTAATATCGGCACAACAAAGATAGGATGTCACTTTCTAAGGTCTCATCTGGCAGATCCCCAAACACTATCTATCTGCTTTTGAAGGATAAAGGGCTGAATTGATGCTGTGATGGTTTCAGAGAGGGTAGGCATTCTGGTGTGTAGCTTAGACCATGATAAGCCACCCCCACTGGAAACATTAAGAAAATGTTATGCTGGAGATTTTCCATGTAGAAAAGTCAGGAAATTCATAGTTATGGTTCCCTCAACACCTGTAATTCTGTACCAGAAGAGTACAGCATAATTGGTATACACAGTATCAATAGCAGAATAGCCCTGAGCAAGAAGTCCATGTCATAGGCACAACAACAGCTCTGTATTAAAGTTTGATTAATATTTCTGAAGTGCCTCCATCCCACGTGCTGAGGGCACTGCACAATAATGATAGTTAAATACAATGTGTATACTATAGGGTCCAAGCATGTTCTGAAAACATGGTTCAAAAGCAATGGGTATCTAATAGGGGAAGAGGCAGGGATGGAAATTTTTAGGATGTGACCTAGCAAAGTTTTTGGTACCTTCAATTCCTGCTGATTTCAACAGAGTGAAAAATATTCAGCATTTCACAGTATATGCTATATATTTTATAGGGTTGGCCAAAGCATCATTGTAGTTATTTATCTATTTATTGATATGGCAACTTAAAGCTTGCTGGGCAAAATGCAGAAGAGAGGTACTTCCTTGCCTGGGGATTTAACATTTCAGTGCATTCACAGCATCAGAGCACAGGTGGGAACAGAGAATGTAAGGGTAAATGGAGAACAAGGGTAGAGTGAAGATCACAGGAAAGATTATAGCAGGTGAGGATTTGATCCAGGGGAACACTCTGTGGGTCACTAAAAGGGAGTGAGGCAGCAGGAGCAGCAGGACAAAGTTTGGAAGGACAAGGGTGAAAGATTAGGAAGTGAAAGAGAGAGAGAAGGTAAGTTAGAAGCAGTGAGGCTAGGTTAGGATTGTCTCCAAAAGCAAGGAAGTGGAGGTGTGTGTGTGTGTATTGGGGTGCAGCGCGGGTGTTGATCAGCATGTAGTGACTGGAGGGTCAGGTGAAGGGTTGAATGAAGCGAAGAAAGTGTGTAGAAGAGGCTAGAAGGGAGGTAGGAAGGCACAAGAATGATGTCAGTTGAGATGGTGAACAGAGGGGAAGGCTGGAGTGACTGTGCAAACAGGAAATGGTATAGCTTATCTTTGCTAAGTGAACATTTAGTAGTATTCTAGATTAAAGTGCTGCCATCTTCCACTGTGAGAGTGAGGTCTTCCTGTTGTGATGTACACTCTGCACGGTGAAGTCTAAGGACTTGCCTACATCAAGTCAACTGGTTTTGGGGAGCACCACCAGGAAAACGCACCCTGCTCTGTGTGCACTGGACACCCGCCCCCCCCCCCCC
>NW_017729030.1:61841543-61854864 GCF_001723915.1 Gavialis gangeticus
CCCCCCCCCCGCCACCAAAAAAGCCAAACTACAGGCTGGATCTGATCTATGGAACTGCTGGATCTGGCCTGTGACTCTCCTCAAGGGTCCACAAATTTGGCAACAGGGGGGTGGTGTCAGTGTTCTCAGTCTTTTTATACTCAAGGTAACTCTTGCAGACTGCCAGCTGTTATTATTATTTTTAAACGTGGAAAAATAATAGAGCAATTATTCTGCTGCAAAGAACTCAGAAAGGCCACGACAGGTCAGAATCTCTAGTTTTATCTTGTGAACCAAGAGTGGGTGTTTGCACACCTAACTGTGCTAATATTATGCAGAACCCTGCAACACCCTTGAAAAGATCTCATGGCATCCCGGGGTACCCTGGCACCCTGGTTTAGATTCACTGGTTTAACATAATAATTGTATCTCATGCATACAAATAAATTTCAAGTATGAAAAATTACACGATTGCAATAATACCTCTGTGCAAGTCCAAAAACAATGTTGGTTTAGAATAAAATTGTAAGGTGCAAAAAAAGGAATAAAACAATCTTTCTCTTCTGTTCATTCAAGTTATCCAATGAGTTAAAATGTTCTTGGTATGTTGCAGAGGCAGCCTGACATCTGGAATAAATATGTAATTGAAAGGAATCTACATATGTCTTCACCATTTTGTATTATTTAGTTATATTTCCTAGTTTGCTTTACTTTCTTATTCAGGAATTTGTAATCTCTGTGTCTATTGGTCTTCTAGATTTTGTCCATTCTCTGTTTTTGCCATTTGTATCTCCAAATTTTGCATTCTCCTCACATTCATTTCAAAGTTTCTGTAGTACCAAATAGAACACATAATGGTCTTTCCATCTTCAGTGGTGGCATCATCTGGATTGGTAATTGCTAGATAGAGGACGGGAATATGCTGGCTTCATATTCCTAAAGCATTCTTTTCTACCTTTGGAACTGAGATGCTATTAAGCAATTCATCCTAAACTTGAATTGAATAACCCTTTTCCACTACCTGAATCCAGTCTACTTGAGAGTGACACTAGATGGCACACTTCTATATCAAGCACATGTAGAAAAGAAGATTGCAAAGTTAGTTCCTGGAACAGCATATTAAAGAAGCTCATCAACTCCAAATAGGGTGCCAACCCAGCAACCTGATGAACTACTGCACTGGCACTTTGTTATTTATCAGCTGAATATGTGTGCCTGGTTTGGGAAAGATTAGCATATGCAAAGAAGCTTGACACTGCTGAATGAAAGTTGCAGGTGCAGTACTGGATGCCTTAAACCAACCTATGTCAATAGTCACTATCTACTTGCTGGAGTTGCTCCACCAGACATCAAGAGAGCACTTACAAGAAAAATGGAATGCAGCCAGAAGATGGAAGACAAGAGAATAAAATCGCGGCAATCATGGTTAGAGATGGCCAAGGTGGGAGTTAAGGTGAATATTAAAACTGCAAAACATCTTCCTGCAGGTGCAGAGCTTGATTGGTCAATGTGGAGAAGCTTAAACTGCCTCCAAACTTTAAGACTAAAGTTAGCATGCAACTGTGGAGATACTTCAGCAAAGCAAACACCATGTGCAAATGTGGAAGAAACTTTCAAACTACAGAACAATTACTGATCTGCCCACATATAAGGGTACTATGCACCAACAAAGACCTCACTAAAGCCACAAGTCGAGCAATAGTATGTGCCCATTTCTGGACTCAAATATGAACATTATGATAGGACACAAGGACCGTATCCAGATGATCATGAACATGACGTATGTGGCACTGCAGGCCCATCTGCAGTACCACACACTGCACATGCAGGTATTCCCCACACTGCTACCTTGCAGCACGGGGTTTTTTTTTGACCCAGGGAGCTCCTGGGGTCGAAAAAACCCAAAGCAAAAGAAGTGGATTAGTGTATTAATGCATGTGGAAGCAGTGAGCACCGCCCAAAACTGGAACCTGGCCAGCTGGAGCCACACTCCAGCTGTTGGCCAGGCTTCCTGCTGTGGCTGCAGCCCCGGGAGGCCCTCCAGGACCCCAGCCAAGGCTGCTGGGGCCAGCACAGTTGCTGTCCATGGTATGGGCATTCCCCAGGGACAAATAGCAGCAGCACAAGGGAACCATATGTCTGTGCTTGTCTGGAAGTGCCCAAGGAGAATAAGACTGTGATCAATACAAAATATTTTATCTTCAACATAAGAAAATGCACCTTCAGCCTGAATGATTTCATTGTGTCCATTAAATAAGGCAGCAGTTACAGAAATCTCTGCATTTCCATAGACAAGAACTTTTCCTTCACTTTGTAAAATCCCATCAATATTTCTCTGGCCATATGGCAAAATCACATAATATTTCTACTATAGGTCATCTCCAACATCTAGGACTAAATACCTACAAAACCGCTTGAAATTTAGTTTAATAAAATTTACTTCCATTTTTTTTTGCTATCCCATGGTTACCAGTCCTCAGTAACATTGCTCCCCCCTTATCTTCATAGCACAAATAGTGAAGTAAATGTACTAGCCAGACTCCATGATAATCCTATGCTACCAGTGTGTCAGGATATATGCCACCCATCAATAGCTAGGCTCCACTCCAGACATCCAATATGGTCTACTCTTTCAAAACCCTTTGACTTTTCCATACTTACCCAATAGCATGAAGAATGGTCAGCATAAGCACCAATCACCACGTCATCTTCGACCCTACAGTCAGTCAACCAGGATTTAACTGGCCATGCCATTACTGGGCGTTTCTCAACCATTTTCGAACTGGACAGAATCACTGTGCCTCAAATCTATATGAATGGGGCCTTCATAATGACAACAAATGCCCTTGTGAACAAGTTAAAAAGTGTTCCACATTGTTGACTCATGTCCATTTGCTCTGCTAACTGGTGGCCTTCAAGCTATCTAAACTGGTGATGACTGCCTTAAGATGGCTGAAACAGTATGCCAAAACCACGTAAGCTAAATAATAAATTTGCCATAGATATATTATATGTGTTATTCCACATTTCTGAATTCAGGGTAGCTTGCTTTTGCCAGCTAAAAAAGGTGGACCTTAAAATAACCCGTGTTTAATTTCCTGTGTTTCTCTGTCTGTGGGATAGGCTCTGTCCTTGGCATCCTGTTCAGTGTGTGACTGCACAGAAAAGACCAGTTGTGTGAGCTCTGTGGACACACTTTTCCTTCAGGGAGTTGATTTAGACAGTGGACTTTCTGGCTCTGATGCAGGAGGGGAAGGCTACATTCTGGGTCCTTTACATTCACTTGCCATGCTGTTCCCTTCCTTTTGGTGTTGCTCCTACGGTTCCCTACCCCGCCAAAGGAGGCAAGAGAAGTATCTGAGACAGCGTCATGCTGTGGAAAATAGAGAGGTTGGGTTCCTGCTGATATATCTCTAATGAATTTTCATAAATCCCTTTCTCAAGATTTTTTTTATGGTTAATGCTAGTGTGGAGAGTATGTTCCCATGGAAGTATTAAAATAAAATGAGAAACAAATATAAGATGGGAGAAAACTGTAAAACTGAGGTGGTATAGGTTGTGACTTATGGTAAATGTATGTTTATGAGTTTTATACTCACATAAAGTAGGATCGTACTCCATAAGGAATTCCATCTCTTGCACCATCTTTAATGTCTGCCCATTAAAACTGAACATTTTAATAGAAAAACAGGTCTTTGACAAAGAATATTGTAGGAAAGTGGTTTGGATCCAGAAGAAATCAAGCTCCTGCCTGAAGGGAGTAGGTTTATGTGTAGCCCATAGGCTAGTAGTTAGGACATTTCCTATAGAATATCTACAACATAAGTTCAAATCTCTTCTCTCTCTAGTTTGGAGCAAGAATTTGAATGAGTCCACCAAGTCCTAGATGAATGGCATGACCAGTTGAGTCTGGCTATCCCTCTGGTCCAGTAAATAATTAATTATTTATACAAAGTTGGACAATATCAACTGAAGATCTTGAAAGAGATGTTACTAGTTCAAGTACTTAAAATAATTATTTTTTAATGAATCCAATCTGGGTCATCTTTCTTCGAGCAATTATCTTCTTTTCCCCCCACGTGAGCATACACTTTTAAATGTACAATTTTCCAACATGCCATTGGAAGCTGGTTTCCTAAGTCACTTCAGTATTTTTTAAATGTTTACCCTTAGGTCTCAAAACTTATGTCCTGATCCTCAGAATATATTTAAATATTTAAGTATGTTGATTTTCCTAGGTATTTAGGCACCTAAATATATATATTTTTAAATCTGGGCTCTAAGACCAGATTTTAAAGGTATTTATTCACCTAAAGATGTGCCTAATGGGACCTTCAGAAGACTCATGGTTTCAATGAACAAGTTATATTTCAATTTGCTAAGATTTTGGTAAAAAGGGGTAATTTTAGGACATTTATATTTTATACACTTTTCCACTGAAATTGTCCCATTAAATCAGCATAATGTGACTGGTATAATATTATATCATTATGTATCAGTTCATTATACCTGTAGTAGCTTTAATGTGATGCAGTACACAATACTTAGATTTTTTTTAACTCATGACAGTTGTTTTGCAAAAAAACAAACAATATAGCCCTGAATAGAACTGCATTAAAGCAAGCCATTTATCCAATATGTTATAAATAATGTGACAGGATATGACAATTTTGTGCCTTTTTAACAATTTAGGACCAATTTCAGTATAAGAGTAACATGTTTCCACCCACACATCTATTTTCCCTCTCTTTCATTTTTTGAAATCAAATAAAGGCTTATGACTATGGATCAAGAAAAGCAACATCATGCAAGCAATTTGGCATGTATTAATTCACAGAGATTTTCTGCTCTGAGATCTAAAGGTGGTTACTATTAACCTGCCTAACTATTAACCTGTCTAATGCACTTTAAAATCTGTACAAGCATATTACATTTGAACTATGGACAACAAATGAAATAGGAGAAAAGAATTCCTAACCCACACCAAAGACCATTGATCTTATAAAAACAAACCCAATTATAACGTATATGAGCCAGCTTTCTGGGCAAGTCACCTGTTCAACTACCTGCATTTGAAATTAAAATAAATTCTGTGGTTCCAACGTAGGGTGACCATATGTCCTGCATTGGCTGAGAGAGTCCTAAACACCTGTCCTGGGTGTCCTGTTGGTTTTCTCAAATGAAAGCTTTTGCCCCATTTTCAGAAACTTCCCTGTCAGAGGAGGAGGGGACAAAAGCAGTCATTTGGAGAAATTCATGAGATGTCTGTGATAACGAAGTGTCTCACTACTCCCATCCCTCCTCACAGGTTTACTGTGCTGAGATCAGAGTCAGAAACAGGTGAAACTGCTGGAGTGGGGAGGTGGGAGTTGAGTGGGAGGGACCTGTCTCTTTTAAGATTCAAGAAGTATGGTCACCCTACTCCAGCTGAAAAATGCTCATCCACACTCCCTGGATGATGCACGTTAACATTTATCTTTTCCATGTTCATCTCTACCTGTGGCCCAGATTTTGTGAATCTGCAAAACTGACTGGTACCATTTTTTAATATCTTAAGGAATGAGATTTTGTTGAGTCAGTGTTATGTTCCAAGATGGAATTTCTATCTGGGTTAGTTTAATTTTAAGGAAAAACAATAAATCAGGAAACAAATATTAATGGTCCAGAAGAGAGGTTCATCTCAATCTGATAGCATTTCAGGGGTCAAGGAAAATCTAATCATGGACCTTTCATGTAATAATAGATAAGGGCACAGGGCACAGACAAGCTTCTACCACCCCTGTCTTATCATACTATCCATTAAATGGCCACTTTATTTTGTAGTAAAGCTAGGTTTGTGGCTTAGTCCTAGGTCTGAGTGAGGGGTAGTGATCTTCTTTTCCTCTCTCCTTAGATATGTCTGGCTCAGGTCCACCTTAAGAGATAAAGCTCCTGCTGGCATAGTTTTCAGGATCACTGGAACAGAAAGGTTTTCTATGGCACTGAGTTTCAGTCCTGAGGGAAAGGATCCAGGAAACGGTCTTCTCATAATTAAAGGTGGAGCACACAAATTGAAAAATAACCTCCCATTTAGAGCTGGCCAGACACATGAAAAAAAAGCAGTTTCAATATTTATTTTCATTCTTTGGGGAATAATGACCAGACTTTTCAGCATCTTTCACAGTCATTGGAGACCTGACCCAGAACTGTGAATAAATAGCTTGATGGTTTGGACATTCAACACAGGTGTGAGAAAATCAGACTCCACTTACTGCTCCAAATCAGATGGAGCAGAGGCTTGAACTAGTAAGCAGCTGAAGTAACACAGGATGCGTGGCCCTTTAGGCCTCACTTAATTTCAACTCTGCCCCCTAGGGCTATATGTTAGGGCTGTGTGAAATTTTGATGGCTGTTTCGTTTTGATACATTCTGAGCTCGAAACAGTGAAATCAAAATGAAATGAAAGGCTTCAAAACAGCTTCAAAATGAAATGAGGGCACTCAAAATGTTTCAAAAGTTTTGGAACATTTTGAGTTTTGAATCCGGGCTTGCTTGCAGCTCTCTGATCGTTTCCCCCAGCTCTCTGATCATTTTCCTAGCTCTTCCTGCGGGGCACAGGCCCCCAATTTGTGCATAGGGTTTCAGCAGGCTGCTGCTGCAGGCTGGGGCCAGCAGCAGCTCCTTGGTACAGCTCGCGCCAAGTGTCAGGAAGACTGCAGCATTGCCGTTAGCCCCAGCCTGCAGCAGCAGCCTGCTGAAGCCCAGCACTCAGATCTGGCAGTCCATGCCCCCCAGAAATAGCTGGGGGAATGATCAGAGAGCTGGGAAATCCAACTGGGGGCTGGGGAATCAAACTGGGGGCTGGGGAATCAAACAGGGAGCTGGGAAATTGAGCCAGGGACTGGGAGATGGCAGTGGCTCTGGGCTATTTCCCTAGCCAGCAGCAGCTGCCTGGTGAAACCTTGTGCATATATCTGGGGGGTGCACCCCCAGGGAAGAGCTGGGGGAATGATCACCGAACTGGGGAATCGGACTGGGAGCTCCAGCTCCAGCTGCCAGGTGGAGCCACCTCAGCATCCAGGCAGCGTTCGGTGCCCTGCTGAGCCGCACTGCACCCATGTAATGGTGCAGCTGCTGTGTGGGTGCCAGGTGGGGATGTGATCCTTGCTGCTCTCCACTGCCCTGTGCTGCGGGGGGGAGGGGGTGGGCTCTGCCACGAGTGCCCAGAATTGCCGCTGCCAGAGCCAGTGACTGCGGGGCTTTTTTTGTTTCTTTAAAGCTCTGCAAACCAGCTAAGCAGCATGTGGATGACAGCATGCTGCCACTGCTGGCTGGGGTCAGTTCCAACACCCGAGTGTGCCCAGTGCAGCCTGTGGTGAGTGCCGGGAAGAACCCAGTGCTGGCACTGGCCCCCGCCGGCAGTGGCAGCCTGCTGTCATCCCACATGTAGATCCAGGGTCCCATGCCCTCTGGGAGGGTTGTGGGGCAGTACCAGACTCCTCCTGGGGGGTGTGGACCCCCAGATCTGTGTGCGGGAAGACAGCAGGCTGCTGCTGCCAGCAAGTGATACTAGTTTTGCTGTGAATAGTTTGAGGTGCAGCTTCACAAAAACCCCTGCACCTATCTCCTTGAAACTTGGAATACTTCATGCCCTCTGAAGGGGCTACTATCTTTGCAATTTTCATCCAAATCAGGCAAGAAAGTACAAAGTTAGAGGCATTTTTGTGATTCCCCATTATAGCCTATGGGCGAAACATTGAAACCCATTGAAACAGTGTGGAAATAGCGGTACAGTTTCAATTAAATGAAACAGAACAGTGCTTTGAAACAGCAAAATGAAACACTGTCCCTTTGAAATGGCGAAACAGAAGTTGAAACACAATGGTGCTGTTTCGCACAGCCCTACTATATACGAAGGGAACTGGGGAAGTGAGAGGTGCTTTTGATCCGGCCCCTGAAGAGGTTGGGGTTTTCAAGATGGGAGGAAAGGGGATTGAGGCTTCTTGCAAAGAACAACTTCTAGCAAAAAGTGTGGGAGATGCTGGATCAGAGGGCTACAGGTTTGCAGAGTGTAGTGGATGGTCGAGGGGCTGAAGAGTAGTGTAAAAAAGGCTAGATCAGGCAGCCAACAGGAATGCATTTGTGTGGTGAAGGATGTTTTGAGTCCTGTGGATGACATATGAGCCTAGTGCAGGACTGGGAAAGGCCAAGAGGATGACTGACAGTTATGGTCTCGGTTGGTGAACAGGAAATGAGCTGAAGGTGCTTCAATGCTATCCTGAATCATCATTTCTTTAGAGTTAGGAAAGGTTAAAATAATGACACGTACTTGCATTTCTTTTCCAAGAATGTTTGTACCACTTGTAATAGTGTTTCTGTTTAAAACAAAGAAACTTGTGGAATGTAATAGAGCTCTACCTAGAAAAAGCAAAGTGTTACAGGCAGTGGTGGAACCGTGGCAAGTCTTAATCCTAAAGTTAAAGAGGTTCTGAGGATAAAAACAAAAGAAAGGTGCTGTCAGGGATTTACACTTAGAGCCTGTACCCATTTTTTGTCATCTGTTGTTTTGTTGGCAATCTGAGTTATGCTGAGGTGTTTGTTCTGTAAAACTGGACAAGGTTGCACAATGGCAGATTAAATTAAATGAAAAGTGAGTGGGTCCCACTAAGAGCACCATAGTATTGCATACTAGTGAACGTACTAGTGCAAAGTCTCCTGCTCATTTGGAGTGATTTCTGCTAGCTGCCTTGTGCAACTCCTAAACTGACTCTCTGCCCCGTTGTTCAGGACAAAGGCCTGAACATTCAAACAAAAATTATCTGTTTTTGCATAGAAAACAATCTCAACAAATCTCAACAATCCAATCTTAATTTAAAAAATAAATCTTCTTTTTTTGTCCTGTAGTAAGAGCTCTTTAAATTACTTTTGGCTCCACAACCATCCTTCTCTTGCTACTTTTGCAATCGGGGTGTGGTGTCATTTTGGGTTTTCCTAGTTAGAAATGTCCCAAAGTATTTGAACATGAGACCCTCTCCCTCACCCTGCTCCTGGCTTTCAAACAATCCCCTAATCTAGCCCAAATCATCTGTGGTGGCAAACTCACCACTGATCAACAGATACCTAAAGGGACACAACCATGCCTTAAAAAAAATGCAAAACCTGTCAAATTATTTCCACTGGTACCACAATAACACCCCCCTTTCCCTCCCCCCCACAAGGAAACCATGAGAGTCCATGGATTCTACAAATGTCTATCCCAGAATGTGGTATATTTCATTCAGTGCCCCAAATGCCTTCATAGAAAGTATGTGGGTAAAACTAGACAAAAACTATGCTACAGAATTAATGAACACTGGAGAAAAAGATAAAGGACAGAGACCCACAAATGTGGATAGCAGAACATTTTTGCAAAACAACCCCTCACTTGCTGACCTTAGAATTATTGTACTCAAGGGAAATTTACAAAACACCTTCAAAAGAGGCCAGGGAACAAAAAGTCATAACTTTACTGAACACCAAAAACCAAGGATTTAACACAGACATTGAGTTTATGGCTCATTATAATATAGTTGCTAATCTTTCTGTACTCCTCTTTTCTTCAATGGCCTTGCTATTTCACTTACTACATTATCCTTCCTCCTGCATTTCTCTTATCTTTCTGATAATCCTAATAATGTCTCTTTTCTCTTTTTACAGACCTGCTCTATTCATTTAGGCATATGGTTTGTATTTATATGTGGAGTTTTTCACAGGCTATTACTGTATTTCTTGCTTAGCACAAGCTACATCTTGCTTCTTTCTCAGACCTGAAGAAGAGTACTTTGTGCTCAAAAGCTTGTCTAAAATGTCTCCTAACCATGCAGTCGATTCAATATCACCCCCCAAAATATCCTTCCCCCTTGGATGTTTCCTGCACCATCATAGCTACATCATCACTCCAACAATTACAACAGCTCAGAAGACATCACAGACTTCTAGGAAACACCATGGGGTAAGTACAGAAGTGCTCCATGAACATTTTACAACACTGTACAAGGGTGAAGACAGAAATGACAATTTTTGCCTGATCTGGCCACAGAAAGCAATTTATAACTGTGACCAAACACTGCAAAGAGCTTCAAGAATGGCCAATCAGGTGAAAATCTGACCCCTCATTGTATGAGGTATCAGATAAAGATGTTTCAAAATGTAGCATCTTTTGTAACTTGCATCTGCAGAGCTCCCAGCCTGTGGCTGTTTTCAGAATGGGAGAGAGGAAAGGGAGCAGAGGGAGATCAGTTTGGGGGTTTTTCAGCCCCCCTGGAGGGTAGGGCAGGTGTATTGGAGCCCCACTAAGGTTTGTGTGTGGGGGGAGGGGGCTCTCTCTGCTGCCTTTCCCCACTCCCATTCTGAAAACAGGGAGTACTGGCGGAGAGCCCAGGCCATTCTATGGAAACCTGTTTGCAGGCTGTCAGTCATAGCTAGATTCCCCTCCCCCTTAGAACCAAGAGTGAACTTCTGTTTGGTCGGGGTAATGTTGTAACTCAGAACGCTTTGCAAAAATCATTCTGAGTTACAGCTGGGAGCTGGACTTCTAGCTGCACCTTAGAGCACTTTTTATAGCACTATGAAGTTACAATGCTCTTAAACTTGACATAAGTGCAGTTTTTGGTGGGGGTGGGGGGCTCTAGGCCTCCTTGCACTTTCCAAGCTAGGAGACCCAGGTGGCTGTGCTAGGAGGCACAGCCTCCTGGGGCTTCTCCACTGGTCAGACATTTTTGAAGGTTATTTATTACATCAGTGCTACTGTTAAAGTGATATGACTTGGCCCTGGGGATTTCCAAATGCTGGTGTCCTGGTACATGTTTGGTATGGGGGGACTGTCAGTAGCTGATTTCATTTTTCTTTTTCTTAAAAGCAGCCAGTCCTGGTCTTGTTTTCCCCAATGAGAATTTGAATCCTGGGGAGAGAAAAAGACTACTCCAAATTTTTGCCATGAGGGCCTGTACTGCTGATTACACTGTACAGCAGTGGTTCTCAACCTTTTTTTGTTGTGACCCTGGCCACCAACAGCCACTGTGGGGGCTGCTGGGAGTGGAGTGTGATGGCGGTGGTGGCAGGTGCATGGGAGCCACCATTGCCCCTTTGTGTGTGGTGGCCCCACCCTGCCTGCCTGCCTGCTTGCTACTCCCAGGCCACACATGTGAGTGTGCGTGTCTGTGCGGGCCCTTCATGACCCTACTGAGGACCCCCTGTGACCCTGATTTGGGTTGTGCCCCGAGGTTGGGAACCAATGCTGTACAGTATGAAATCCCCTTTCTAGGACGTTATGCACTACTATATAAAATATTCTTCACTATTTTGTTTTCCAGGTATGTGAACAGTACTCTGATCTATGACACATCTGAGAAGGAAAGTATGAGGAAAAACATTAGAATATGGGGTAGAGAAACAACAGGAGCCCAGTTGGGAGAATGGCTTACTTTCTAAAAGGATCAAGGGCTTTTACTGTCCACAAATTAGGAGAATTTGAAAGCAACAGTATGCTGAAAGCAACAGCAGTCTGATGCATCTAATTATAATTTGTGAGAGGGTGGTAGTGGTATCTGGGACAGGGAGAGGTGACTCGGACCCTGGAAGGGAAATGCCTTTCCTAAAAGCCCTCTGAGACTTGATCTCATCATTGAGGCAAATACCTGGGCTGACCTAGTCACAATGAAAGGTCCACTACTCATATGAATAGGTTTCATAGTTTTATAGTTGCTAGGGTTGGAAGGGACCTAAGCAGGTCATCAAGTCCGACCCCTGCCGTGGGCAGTAAAGGATGCTGGGGTCAAGCAACTCCGGCTAGGTGACTGTCTAGCCTCCTATTGAAGACCTCCAGGGTAGGGGCAAGCACCACTTCCCTAGGAAGTTGGTTCTAGCTCCTAGCCACCCTGACTGTGAAGTAGTGCTTCCTGATGTCTAGCCTGAATCTACTCTCAGGCAGCTTATGGCCATTATTCCTTGTAACTCCTGGTAGTGCTTGGGGGAACAGGGACTCTCCCATTGCCTGATGGTCCCCCTTAGCAAGTTTGAAGGTGGCCACCAGATCCCTTCTCAGCCTTATTTTGTGTAGGCTAAACAGGTTCAGGTCCCGTAGCCTATCCTCATAGGGCCTACCCTGTTGCCCCCAATCATGCAAGTGGCCCTCCTCTGGACCCTCTCGATGCTATCCACATCCCTCCTGAAGTGTGGTGCCCAGAACTCAACACAGGTGGGTTAAAACATAACTAATGAGAACTGACACCAGGCCTAAGTGCAGACAGTTAAAAAGCCTGAGGCTGAATTGATTCAGTCTTTGCAGGTTAGTCTAAGCTAACTGAACTGATAAGCAAATGAACAGACATTCAGTTTTGATTCAGGATATGCAGCCACATGCCTGCAGTGGCTCAAGCCAGAAATCTGGCATGGGGTAGGGAGGGGTGCTAGAGCATGCATGCCAGCCACTGGTAAAGGGAAGGGAATAGAGAAGCCCTCCAAGGTTTTCCCCCCACTCTGCTTGAGCAGAGGGGGCATGGCCAGGCCCCATCCTGGAGCTAGCTGGAGGGTCTGCTTGGGTGGGGAAGAGGTCACCCACCTGGCTGAGGAGAAGATGGGTGGGGAAAAAGGTAGTGGCATTGGATTAATAAATGCTTGAACATGAATAGTTCTTTCTCTGACATGAGCATTAAACAGAGCTTGGCTATGTGTTCACTTCCTCTTCCTGCTGCCCCTGAGGTCTCTGGCATTTGCAGTCCACAATCACAGTTGCAGGACTCTGCAGGGTTGTTCATTACTTCCTCTTCCTGCTTCCAGATGCCTCTGGGATTTGTAGGCTATAGTCACAGCCAGAAGTAAGCAAGCAGGGCAGGATAGCTCTGTACTTGGGGGAAGGGGAGTTTAAACCCCCTCCCTGGCCCCAGACCCCAGACAGGGTTTGCCTGGGGGAGCCAGTAAGCCAGCCCTCACTGCTCCAGTTAGGAAGCAGAGGGCTGCTCTGCCAGCCCTGTTCTCTGGAGCAGATAGCACCGCCCACCCCAGAGCTGCAAAGCATGCTGGGGTGCTGGGGGACTCTGATATAACTTGAACCAGGAAGGGGTCTGGGACAGAATTTTCATAAACTGGTTTGACCTAAATCAGATAAGTCTGATGCTACTTTCAACTAGGTTTATCTTAAAGTAGTTTCAGCCATTTTGAAACTGGTTTATGTGCACAGAACTTCTTTTCTGTTACACGTTTAAACCAGTTTCTGATCACTTAAACTGGTTTGTGTGCAACTTCTGTCCCCAGCCTCGGGGAACACAAAGTAGGCTAGGTTGCCCTTGTCCCTGGTCTGCTAGCTGAGGAGAAGACAAAAACCCAG
>NW_017729030.1:61859864-61862188 GCF_001723915.1 Gavialis gangeticus
GTCCCCAGCCTCGGGGAACACAAAGTAGGCTAGGTTGCCCTTGTCCCTGGTCTGCTAGCTGAGGAGAAGACAAAAACCCAGGTGACTAATTTCAGGCAGCTTTGTGGTAAATAGGAGGGAAACCAGCCTTTGACTGTGAAAAGGTGTGCTGCTATCACCTTTAGCTAACCCCCTGCTGAGGGACTGAGGCTGGCAGCACTGCTGCAACGGGTTGCATGCAGAGATAATAGGAAAGTTACTAGCAGTGGGTCTCTGCATGTCCCCAGTGAATTCTGCTGGTACTGTGAGCTTAGCTAAGCAGTTACAGCAAGCAAGTTGTCTGGGATGGTGGTAGTAAATGGGGGGAAGAACCCAAATGTCAGGGAAAAAGAGGCAAGATGTAGTCCAGTCAACTGCAGTGCTGACCCAAGAACAGAGAGATGGCACACAGTACCAGGAACAGCCCTCATTACTGTGAACTGCTGCTCAGAGCTGTGTCCGCTCCTTTAGTCTGTCTGTAGCTGGAGTGGGGACTTCAAGCTCTCTTCTATGGGCTAAGAAGCTAATGCTGACCTTGTGCTTTGACTCCTCTTTCCTGACGAGTAAAAGGATCTTGGGGCATGTCCAAATGAGTGTGCATATGTGATATGTGGAGCCACAGACCTGTGTGTGGCACTGCAAACCACAAGCGCTACACATGCAGGCATTTACTGTGCTGCTATTTTGCAGTGCAGCAAGGTTTTTTTGACACCAGGAGATCCTGGTGTAAAAAAAACACATGCCTGAAAAAAGCGGGGTGGTGCATGTGGTGGCAACGTGAGCTGCCTGAAACCAGAGCCTAGCTATCCAGAGCTGCTGGCCAGGCTCTGTGAGCTGGATTACCACTTCTGGAGCCCTGGGAGGCCCCCAGGACCTCAAGTAAGGCTGCTGGGGCCAGCTCAGGTGCCTCCCTACCCCACCTGGGGCAACTAGCCATGCACCAGATCATGCATGCATTGACATTCCCCAGAGACAAGTAGCAGCAGCACAACTATGTACCATTGCTATTTGTGCCCAGGGAAATGCATGTGTGCACTTGTCTGGATGTGCCTAAGGAGTTTATGCAAACTTCAGTTTGCTTAACTACAGCAATGTCTAAGAGGGGTCCTGGAAATCAGTGTAGTATTGGAGACTTGTAGCATCCCAGATTTTGAGGTAGTTTTAACAGCTAAAAAAAATCTCTCATTTATGCCTGACATTGTAGTATGGGCATTTTCATGCCTTGTTTCAAGGTTTTGGAAGTAAATCAAGCATACTTTTCGCGTTCATAGTAGAAACCCCTGTGGCTATTTCAGGAGTGATATAAACTGGCAGAGGGGAGCTGTCTGCAGCCCTCCTCAGCTAGTAGGATGCTTGTCACTTAATGATGAAGAAGTTTCACAACAAAGGGTCTGGTGTCTACCTTCCGTGAGAGTTCAGAGGAAGATGAACTCCTTCAGCTCTTCCAACTTTCTCACCTGCCACTGCCCCTGGTCTTAGTGTAATGCTCTAACTTGAGGAACACTTGCTTTCTGACAATTTAGGTGATCCAGTTGTGGCCTGAAGGGTTAATGCTTCTCTTATTTTTGGTCTAACTCCGGGCTGGTGTAAAGTTTTTCTTCTTTGGTGTAAATAACGGAACTGTTTTAAAATCCCGTTAAACTCTTTGCCTCAATGATTTCCTGTGGCATTGAATTCCATGAGCTGATAATATGCTACTTAAGGAAGCTTTGCCTTCTGTTCACCTTACATTTTCTGCCTGCCAGTTTCCTCGAGTTTCTCCTGTAATTGTGTTATGGGACTGGGACTTCTTGTGGAGGAGCACCAGAGCTCTTTCCACTAAAACATTCATTATTTTATAGTTCAATCATGCCCCTTCTTATGTTCCAGCTCTGTGAACTAAACAGCTTTGGTCATTTTAGTCTTCCTCAATATTTTCACCTCTCTCCTTATCCACACAAATCTTTCCTGTCTTTGGTGCATTGAAGCTCAGACCACCTACTCTGAGGTCTATTCAGGGTGAGACTGTATCAGTGATTTATAAAATATTAGCACGAGGACCACATTTTCTTTTTTATTCCCTACCTTTTTTAATTACATTGGAATGTCCAATCAGTCTCTTTTTAAAACTAGCCTCAGTACACTGGGCTATTCACAGTGATTCTCTTCCTGAAATGTTCTGGCTAATTTAGATCTCAGCAGTGTGTATAAAAAAATGTCCATTACTTCCTCTCGCTGTGAATATATCTAACTTAAATTACAACTGTTGTCTCCTTCCTCCCTCCCCCTTTTCATAGTTTCATAGTTTCATAGTTTCTAGGGTTGGA
>NW_017729030.1:61862199-61871879 GCF_001723915.1 Gavialis gangeticus
GATGCACGTTTCATGCCGACTGCCTCATCCACTCACTGGTAGGATAGAAGAAAACCTTTTCTTGCAAGGTTTGTTCAGATTTGTTTGCAGTTTCTTCCTGCCTATTTTAGCTCTTTCTTTTGATGTTTGCACTGTATTAATAGTGAGATTCTTCACTCTGTTAGGGGTTAGTGAAGCTAAAGAGCTAACTGGGTGAGCCTCGAACTCGCCAAACAACCCAGTGGGAGATCAATGGACATAAGCATGTATATGTAATCTCTTTCACAATCAAGTACTGCCTAGTGCTCTACAAAAGAGCAAGGTCTGACACTCCATTTTTCCAACTAGGAGACAAGGCTTGCAAGATATCTTTCCCAGTGGTGGGAGCAACCAGTGCTAGGAATGATTCTTCTGTGCATTTTGGAATGAGGTAGAAGGTCCTTTTATCTGGCTGCTCACTAATTGTTTTAATTCTTCCATGCTCCTGACATGTATCTCCAGAGCCTCATTGGATAGCTGCCAAGTCCTATTTGCAGTGAAATCCAAGCCCATGTTCCTCCTGGGCTTCTATTTTAGTTTTCAACATGACATCCAGACTGGGCTTGTTAAAAATGTTTCCCAAATATACATTTAACCTATCAATGAGAGCAGACCAAATTTTGAGTCCAACAGTTCCAGTGTATGGCCTTATATTAAAACCATATGGAATTCCTGATCTTGCTTCATTGTGAATTAATCTAGGTCAAAGAGGGATGTTTTAGTTCCCTGGCCCCCTTCAGATTTTGAACTCATTTTAATGGGGAAGTTTAAACACCCATACTCATCAGAAGCAAAGCCAAAGCTCCATATGAACCCATGTCACATAAAACTTTTTCTCTAGGTTTTCTATAATAGTAAACATCAGAGTATCTAAGCACCTAGAGCTGTTTTCTTTTATAAAGTAGACCTCAATTCTTTATTAAAAATAAACTTGAGTTTTAGATCAACATATTTTTAAGCCAATCTTATTAGGTCTTAAACACTATAATCACTTTATTTTAGAGTTCCTCCTTACAAAGCTACAGGACAGGGTTTCCTGGATGCTGAAACATAATATGTGTATTGGTGTTTGGTTCTCATATTGTGGGTTTTACCAGTATTGATGCATTCGAGGAAAATTACCAGTATGCCCTCAACAGGTTTTTCAGGTGCCAGTTGCAAGTCACCTAATATGACAGATTACTTGTATGAACGACTTGAGGTGCACACAACTTTTAAAAAATCTTTTCCACTGCTAATTAAGTAATGTGCTGTGTTGTACTAGAAACTTGGTTTATTTGATGATGACAGGAGCTGGGAATATTTATTTATGACTCACAATTTAATTCTCACATTAGGCTTTTTAACCCCCTTTAGGTCTTTGTTCAGTTGGTATGAATATTTGGTCAACTGTGGCCATGTCTACATGAGATGCTGAGTATGCTGTTGTTACTATGCAGTCATTTAGTATTTGCATACACAAGTAGTAAATGACTGTGAGGTAACTGGAATTACTGCACGGTAGCATCCTCCCATGGCTTCGTAGTGACACTGACTGTGCAGTAGCTACTGCACAGTAGTAATGAGCTACTGAGCTGTAAGTGTCTTGTGTAGATGCAGCCACTGGGTCTCAAGTTCTGACCATAAGGTTTTTTTTCATAAAGTGTAAGTGAATTATAGCAATATAGGATTTCAATATAAAATTTAAACCCCTGCAATCAAAGCCTGTGCAATGGAAACTATGGGAAAGTACCTAACACCGTTGGTCAACTGACTTTTTACTTCACCTTTTGGGCTTAAGCACCTCAAGTTCTTTTAGGAAATGTCATGGTTTCTGAATCTAAAGGCCATAAAATGGAATAGGTGATGCGTAGGACTAAATTAAAACAAAGCTGGCATCGGTGTGAGTCAAAGCCACCTGTTTCTGGAGTCATGTGACTCCATTAATCTCAGTTTATATTACAAAGACAACTTTGTAAAGTATGTACGGGGGGTAGGAGGGAGAGAGTTGGGGGAGGGGTCTTCAGAGTTTGAAAGAAGAGGAAGAGGCCCCTTGCCCTGATGGTTTCAATTGGATGTAGAGCCTTGATGGGATGGTAAGATCACAAATCAGACATATGGTTGTGGGAGGGAGTGTCAGCACATGGGAGTGTCAGCACATGATGGAATACAGAAATTCCCAAGTTGTCTTAAATCCACTTTGGTGACAATGGTTTTATGAACCTCCCCAGTTACATCAAGACCTCCTTGACTTCAAACACATAACAGAGGGATGTCAATCCACATAATCAAGACAGGTAGTTTCTTCCTTGGAAGAGGCTGAAGGAAACAGCACAACCACACTTGCTGCAGGTCAGGATTGATTTGTCTTGCTGGGACAGTAAATGAGAAGTTGGCATTACACTAGCTGTTCTCTATCTCTGGTTTCAATCTCCTCAAACAACTAAATTCTAGTGATCAAAGGACACCACCTATTACTGTATATTACACTGATGTGAAGTGGTGTTCCGGGCACCTTCATTCTCTGAAGTCTGGAGGGGCTATTGAGCTTACTAGAAATCGTACCCCAGGGTTCACACAAAAGGGTTTGCAGTGCTAGCCAGCTCCCCTGAGAGGTTCCTAATGGGATGTCAGGATAAGGTCAAAGCAGCATAAGAGCCTTGCTGTCAGAGACTGTCCCAGAGATGCCCCTTGTTTAGTGAAAGACATTCACATTGAAATGAGAGAAGAAGCACCACCTCAAATTTTTCCACTGCAACATGGCTCTAACAAGGAAACGGAGACTTGTTAAAGTTACTGTGTAGCCTAATGCTAGTTCAGTTTTTAAGAAGTTCAGTGAAAGCCCTTTAAGAAGAATTTGTCAGTGGAACAAAATTTCAAAAGGTTGAATAAAAAATCACTCTCCTGATGAACAGGGCTTTGGTAGATGCCTGTCACATATCAGTAGATGAAGTAGCTGAACAAGAATGCAAAAAGCTGTGAAGCTGATCTCTACAAAAACTCTGCTTTATAAAGGTTAATGGAGACTGGCTGGCCCTATTACCAACTGCTGTCTCGAATATATTTGTGACCCATGCTGTGCCGTATTTGAATGATGCAATTTGCCAAATGCAAGCCTTTAAACTACCTGAATGTACAAAAAAGCACTTAGTAAATGTTACACTGTAGCTAAGTGTCTAGACCACTTATTTGCTGCCTAAGCACAATCAGTTTCTTTTATTAAAAAAATACAGTTGTTCACTTCCCTAGCCATTTCTGATGTCCAAGTGTCTCATTCTTGACTTGGATAAAGCACAGTGTGGTTCTCATGTTAATAGAGTTGAATGTTTTTCCAGTGTATATTTTCTGTCCTGATGCCTTCTTGTGATTTTAATGTTTGGCCAGAAATTCAGAACATTCAGGTTGATGCTGTTCCATTTAACTATATTTTAATTCTCAGTTAATTTAGCTGACAGGTGAGTGCACAGCCTTTGTGCTAAGCAACTACAGATAGGTCAATAAAATTTCATGTTGGTCATTGTCTCTAATATAAAGACATGTCCGCTGGCTGCTCTCCATGCCAGTGAATTGCTTTGGGGTTCAAGGTGCTGGGCTAGTATAAAGGATTATGCCTTTTTCCCCTGACTGTAATGAATCTACCTGGTATTTTACTGGGACGTGGTGCATAGACATATTACACAATGGTCCTATCTATAACATGTTGGGACACATTGCCTGTTACCATGTGAACTTTACACATTCTTAGTTCTGCTCATGTCAACCGTCCTTGAGGCAACACTAAAAATCATAAAGAAAATGCACCCAGAGGAACACTGATAGAATGATGTTAATGACATAGGCCCTTGCCTCTGAGCAGAAGTGTTTGGGAATAGGGAACAAACAAATGTAAAATCTCTGGATGGAAAGGAAAAACAGGGCATGGGCATAGGGGATGGTATGGCCCCAGCATGATTAAAGGAAGAAGCCCCCAAAGAGAATACAAGCCAAGGACCTAGGGTGATCTGTGTACTCAGTTCATGGCTCTTGGCCATCTCCAGCACCCCATCTTTCCTTGTAACCTTTCCCTGATGCATCCATGGTGTCTTGTCTGGGCTAGCTAGAGTAGCACCCCTTTATCAATGTCAGCTGGTCGACAGCTATGCTCAGTGACTTTCAATAAGGGAGCTGAAGAACAAGACTCAGGCAGCTTTAACTCTCCTCCAAGTCTCCTTTACTGGATGGAAGAAGTACACTACTTGCCTACCTACTCTATAAGGTTTTTCCTGGCTTTTCCTGTTGAACCATCCACTCTGAACTGCACAGCAGGGAGAGGGCATGTGGGTCTTTGATATCTCTCTGAAGGGAGAATTTTTTGCATCTCACAGTGGTGGTGGTAGATCAGATTATTTATTTGGTATTTACAGAACATACTGGAGTAAATTACTACCTAATCAAATCTATTTTTTACATTTCAAAAGCACATTTGGATAAACTTTTGGGGTAAGTGAATGTTAGATTTAAACTGAACCCCAGCAGTTACAGCTAAAATTGCTTTTGCACACCACAGCTTATTTTTTCTTAATGTGGCTGCACTTGCTGTGAGGGAATTATGTTACATTTGCAATGGGGAAAGTATGCTGCATTACATTATACCAGGTCTCAACTTGGGCATAGGGGAATCTGAACTGAAATACTTTTACCAAAGCAACCTCAAGATAAGTGCCTTCTTACTCTCTCCTCCTCACTTCTTTGCTCTCAAGGGAGAAAAAGAGCACTTACTCAGATAGCAATGAGCATTGGTAGGTTGCATCTGAGTCCAGAAAATCTAAAAGATGAGCAACATAGACATCCTTTTGCCCTTAAATACTGTAAGACTTAAAACATATTTGAACTGTGCACCACACCAACTGATGGCTGGGATGAATCAGAACAACCATATGGCAGGAGCAGAGCTAAATGATAAGGCAGGAGGTTTAATTATCTGAGCTTGAAAAAGCACATCAGCCTTCTGATAAATGTGTGTGTGTGTGTACATATATACACATACACATGCATACATACATATATATATATGGATGTGTATATATGGATATGTATATATACACACACACACACACACACACACATACATATACACATACATACACATAGTTTCATAGTTTATAGTTTCATAGTTTCTAGGGTCGGAAGGGACCTGAGCAGATCATCTAGTCCGCCCCCCTGCCATGGCAGGAAGAGCACTGGGGTCAAATGACCCCAATAAGGTGGTCATCCAACCTCCTCTTAAAAACCCCCAGGGTGGGAGCCTGCCCCACCTCACATGGAAGCTGGTTCCAGACCCTAGCCGCCCTGACCGTGAAGTAGCGCCTCCTGATGTCCAACTTAAACCTTCCCTCCACCAGCTTGTGTACATATATATGTACACATATTTATCAGAAAACAGATGATACACACACACGGTATAGGTTCAAGGGGTAGAAAGTGTTTGGGTTTGGATGCCTGCACAAGCATAGAATACAAACACACACAATGCTTTATTTTATTATTGCTATACTTATCTGCTATTTTGAGCAGCCAGTGCAGAAAACATATTCTGCTCTCTGAAGCATTCTGTGTCTGTGCTTATGACTACTACAAAAATAACATGTGCTGGTTTGTTGTGGTAGGGTCACCTCCGGTGCACTGTTAAATCAAGTGGGCTTTTTGGGTCCCATTTGGGATTTTTGTTCACAGGAAGGAAATGCTCATCTTAAATCATCAAGACACTGTAGCATGACACTACCATTACTCTTAATTTAAATAAATGCCACCTTTTTGTATTAAGTTGACAGTGCCCCTTTCAGCATACTTTATTGCTGCAGTGATTTGTGGACTACTCACCATCTGGTGAGGTAGGTAGGGATGCTACTACAGGCCCTCATACTTTTTTGCAAGAAAAGAATGCAATCCCTGTCTGCAGCAGCAAAGAGGATGCTGAGCAGGTTCTGAATTCGTCAGTCAAAAGCTGCTTATTTCAAACTTCAAGGATTCTTTCTGGCCTCTATCATGATACAGGGGATTCATTTAAATCAGGGGTGCCAAATATATGGCTTGCAGGCCAGATGCAGCCCATGGAGCCCTATCATCCAGCCCATAGCATTTCCTGTGCATCTTGGAGAGGACCCACATATTAGGTGCAGTGTGTGCTGGATCATTCCCCTGCAATGCATGTGGTACATGGGGCTGGGGTGGGTACGTGCTGCACACAATGTATGGGGCTGGTTTGGAACATGTGCTACATGTGGTGCCCATTCCAGACTAGACCCATGCATTGGGTCTGGCATGCAGAGCTGGTCTGCAGGCTAGATCTGGCCTGTGGACTGGCCCTGTGCCATTCATTGGCCCAAGGGACCTGGTGAGTTAGACACCTCTGATTTAAATAATAAAACTTTACAGAGTTAACTGTAAGTCTATGGGAAAACTATGGTGCCTTGTATTACTTGAGACATATTACCTGAACAGAGCTGGTGTGGGGGCAGAATCCAGAATATTGCAAAGAAAGAATAAGCTGTATGGTACTGAGGGGAGTCTCTTTGGGTACTCCTTTCTCCATGGCCAAAAACAATGCAACTCCCTTTGCTTGTAGTTAAGGGAAATGGTCGCTGGTGCATGCGCTGTAAATTATTTTCATGCATCCATAACTTTTTTAGTTCAAAATGTGATTTTCAGAAAAAGAAGAAAAAAGCTTATTTCTCAGGCATTGCTGCTGCACATGCCAAGGCTGATTTTTCAGAGGAAAACCTGCTGTGAACTCAACAGAGTATTTGAAATGCTTAGCTGGAAAATGCCATGCTCCCCTATGTTTGAATACAATGATCACAGACAAACTGGACAGGTTAAACTATGGGCAGCACAAGGTTGGAACTTGGGACCAAAGTGGGCTCTTTGGGAGAAGTCACTGTTCAATAACCAACTGACCCTTTCCCTTGGTACAAGACTGAAGAGCCCCAAGGTTAATGTATTTTTTTTGTCTATGGTCCCAAGGGCTGTTATGTCAGCCAGTGACATAGGTGACTGGTAGGGGGTACACAGGGGTGCACGTGCCCCCCCAACGGGGCCCTTGCCCCCCTGATGCCTGACACTGATGCTGTCGCTAGGGCTGGTGCCCTCCCCAACAGGGCGGCCATCATTGGTGGCTTCTGCGGGTGCCCCCCCAGGTTCAGGAGGCACCAGTCACTCATGGCCAGTGGTCAGTCCCCTATGCTGTGGGAATCCTTATGTAGAAAGTCAACACAGCAGCACAAAGTAGATGAACTGGGTGGTGAACCTGGCCCCTGGGCAGATCTATGTTTTGGAAAAGGAGGGTGCAGATGTTGAGATGCATCACAACACATTTTTTTCTCCATTTAAAAATAAACAATAAGTTTCACTAATAAACTAAGGGTCTAGGGCTGTATTATTCAGTTAAAGATTCAAGCAAAAACAAATGTAACTTCATTGGAATGAGTTAAAAACAATCTGCAGAGCTGTGAAATAAAAGCTTAATTACCAGGAGCAGCTAAAAGACAGTAGAATTGCAAAACAAAGGATAGCTTGATTGGTGGAACATTAAGACCATTAATAAAGATAGGTTCATTAGCACCTGTGGAATGAAGACTTCAGAAGGGATCAGGTAGATTACAATGAGCCATGAAGTCAGTTGACTCCTTCAGAACTGCCTAATGAGAAATGCTGCTGCCATGCCCAGGCAGATGTTATTAAATCTTAGGTGAACCAGTAATGAAAGTGGGGTGCAGGTGTACCTGTGCCCCCACCTTGGATCCATCCCTGACTCGGTCCAATAATTTGAAAGCAAAATCAACAGAAAAGAAAGCAGAAACCTATCATGATTGGGGTGCAGTAAATCAGGAAAGATTTTAGAGGAAAACCTGCTGTCTATGCTTAGGCTAGGGACAGAAGTTACACATAAGCTGGTTTAAGTGATCGGAAACTAGTTTAAACCTGTAACAGACCAGAAGTTCAGTGTACATAAACCACTTTCAAAATGGCCCAAACAGGTTTAAGATAAACCTGGTTGGATATAGTATCAGACTTAAGTGATTTAAGTCAAACTGGTTTATGGAACTTCTATCCCAGATCCCTTCCTGGTTCAAGCTAATTCACAGTCCCCCAGCATCCCAGATGCTTTGCAGACCTGGGCTATGCTGCCTGCTCCAGTGGAGCAGGGACTGCTCAGCCCCCTGCTGCCTAGCCTGCTTCTTGCCTGTGTCTGTCAGCCCATAGGGATAGGTAGTGGGAGTGGGAACAGACCCCCTAGCCTCCTCTAGCCAGGGTCTACACAGCACATGAGGGGAGGGAAAGCCCCTGTGGTGCAGGCTTTTCAAAACCTGGCAGCCCTCTCCTCCCCCTTTCCAGCTTCTGATTGCTTCAGTGGCTGCCACAGAGGGAGGGAGAAGAAGTCGTCTCGGCTGGGTGCCTGCTCATGCTGCCCAGCATAGGGCACCAGGGAGTACCTGGCTTAGGGGCCTTTCCCCAACCCCAGCCCAGGGTCACCCAGCCTGGGGCAGCCACAGGGAGCTGAGGGAATTCTTCCCCTCCTTAACATAGCCCCTGCTAGTCTCAAGCAGCTTCAGGGAGTGAAGGGCAATTCTCCTGCTTCTCTGCAACTGGTTGTAACTTAGTTGCTGTGAGTCAGAGCCACAACTAATGCAGGGGAGCAGAGGACCTTCCCTCCAGTCCCTTGGCTATCCCAGAGACTCCAGAAGTGAAGGCAAGGGGGTGGGATTGGGTTTGGGAAAAATTCCCCTCAGCTCCCTGGTGCTCCCTTAGGCTGGGGGACCCTAGGCTGGGGTAGGGGGAAGTCCCCAAAGGTAGGGGCTTCCTGCTGCCCCCATGCTGGGCTGCAGGGGCAGGCACCTGGCTAGGAGGACTTCTTCCCCCTCCCCTCTGTGGCTGAAGCAATCTGCAGCTGGGAAGGGGGAGGGGGAAATTCCCCTCAGTTCTCCAGGACTGCCTGCGGTGGGGAACCCACAGTGGGGGAAATCTCCTGAGGGGGAGGCTCCCCCAAGATAGGCACCAGGACAGGGGGCTCCTTAATCCCTTGTTGGGGGACAGCAGGGGTTTGGGGACACTTGGCTGGGCTGGCAATGGCCAGCAGGCTGGGAGACATGCTCTAGCACCCCCAGCTTAATGGCCTGGGTCGGTGCAGAGCTCTCCCTGCTTTTCCCAATCGAAAACTGAATGTTAGTTCAATTGGTTATCAGTTCAACCTATGCAGCTTAGAGCAAGCTGCCTAATTTGAATTGATTCAGCCTCAGGCTTTTTGTCTGTCTGTACTTAGCCTTAGAAAGTTCACATTGGTTCATGAGAGGTGTGTTGACTCTACTCTTCACATATCTCTGGAAATCTGGAGAAATGCCATAAAAGGTTTGCTTTAAACTGCAACCAGTGGGGAGACTGAAGCATGTTCAGGTTTACCCAAGCTACCTTTTATCTAGCTAGTGAGGGTCCTGATAGCACTGAAGCCAAGGCAGAATAGATTTCAATGCCAGCTAATTACCCAGGGTATATGCCAGGTGCCCGGCAGACTTGTACAGTTCCTGCTGCTGCATCTACAATCTGCTTGGTACATGAAGGAGCTAGATTAAATCTAACTAGGGTATATCTGTGCATACTTGTACCTCTCATGATGCCATAAACACACCCAATGTCAATGGAGTTACACA
>NW_017729030.1:61876879-61897883 GCF_001723915.1 Gavialis gangeticus
ATATCTGTGCACACTTGTACCTCTCATGATGCCATAAACACACCCAATGTCAATGGAGTTACACATTTATAACATTGAAGTGACAGATCTGTGATGAAATTGTTAGCCTTAACTTTTCTGCATCAATGCTATACTAATAATTTTGTGCTAAATACTTACTGAAAGCACAGCTATTGCTTCTTCATTCAAAGTGCATACTTTAGCAATTAAGAGAAAATGTAGACTGTATCAGAGTTGTAAGAATTGAGATTCAATGAATGACCCTATATATCATCCTTGTGATGCTGTTAGTCTGATCTGTGTGAATTTTTTTTCAAGAAGACAAGTAGCACCTGAGTGGTTCCCTATTTTCTGTAAATGGACTGCAAAGACTCTTGAAAGTCATGGAATAAGCATTTATACAGCAGTTTAAGACAGAAAAATTTAAATCTCTGTGCTTCTTCAAGTGTGGTGTAGCAGAACATTATGACTTTACGTACGTTACATTTTTTTCTCATCTTTTGCATTCACTGACCATCAAAATATTCCCTGTGTAGTGGGGCGCAGAGCTCTAATAAAGCTGTCAATCCAAAAGAGTTTGCTAATGGGGTGGAGGAGCACAGCTGACTACAACAATAATTGTTCTAAACCCCCCCAAAACAACAAAGAGTAGAAAAATAGAAGCAATGGATATGCCTTACTCAGAAATACAATGAACGTGAAATTAACTCTTCATACTAAGCAAAAACCATAGCCAGCACAACTTTTATTGGAGGATAATGGTCTGTTTGTTGTCAGCAATGTACTGAATACCACATTTGCTGACTGAGAGCCCTACAGAATAAGGCATGATCAATTTACTATCCTTGGCCTATAAACGGAAGAATGACCTAATGACCCTTACTCTCCCTGTTACTGTAGAGAGGGAGAAAGACCTTTCTTATGCAAATATACTTCCTTTGTTTTCAGCTTTTGTAGCAATGATGTCATTTATTGGGCGGCTGCACCTTTGCCAGCATTTGTAAAAACAGCCCCAAATAAAAGACCTAAAGTTAGTTCAATAGAAAATAAGCATTTGCAGTCTATATTAGAGTGTTGTGTTATCAATATTGTGTGCTCTACTCACAATCCCATTAAGCAGAAAGAGAGAGAACTTTGATGTTTTTGTTTAGATTAATATCAGAAAACAGAATGTCTTAAGTTATAAGGAAAGGTCTATTCCAGAGACTAAGGAATCTGTAAAGTTTTATGTTTTTGAAAGATACTTTCATGGTTTTTTTTACTGTGATTCAATATCAACTAAATTTTCTCACCCACGATATAATGTGCTGCTTGTCAATATCAGTTAAAATCATGTGGCTGGAGAGGAGAGCTGTGTTGGAAACATTTTCTTTTGGCACCCAGCTGTACTTTTTGATTTATTGTAATAGGTTGGGTTGCCAGTTACCACAGTAAGTGAGACCGCATCCAAAAATATGACAAGAATCTGGAAAGCAAAACCTACAGTGTTTAATTAAAAAGCTTTTTTAAAAAAAAATCAAGTGGGAGATGTGTTTTTAAATGTTTGCGGGAACAATGTAGTTGTAAATTTAAGATTAACTGTTAATTAGTTATTGATTATTTAAATACATAAGGCAAAAGGCTGTGGGAGTTCCTCATGGCACACTTGAGGAGGAAAGGAGGACTCTGAACTTACCTGATTATCCATGAGGGGACAGTGAGTATCATTTTAAAGATAACATTTGAATATATACATTTGCATCAAACATATTGTTCTATTTCAAGTCAAAGGTATAACAAGCAGGAGCAGGGTAATACCCAGGAAACCCCCTGAGGTATGGCGGGGAATGCATGGATTCTAACAGGGGTGCATGGTCAGTTCCAGGAGTGGGTTATTGCAGGCATTAGTGTTTATAGTGAGAAGGCCTATGTTGCTTTATATTCAAAACTCTAAAATGATTGTTTTCTCCTATTACTGTTACAAATCCTCTTCCTCTCTGAGAAGAGCAATGTTCAAGATGTTTATTGCTAACCTGCTGTTGTTTTTTAAAGGTAGAATCAGGGCCAGTTCTTCAGTGGGATTGAATCGGCATAGTTACATGGCTTTTTTTCTCCTAAGTACCAGCTGAGCGTTTTGCCCTTTACCTGGATTATGGACAGCAAAAATATAATGGTTGAAATGTTGATGTAAGGAATGGATGATGAACCACAAAAAGGACTCATTCACTGAACATGTTGAGTAGAGAAGGGACTGGGAGTCACAAAATGTCAAATGGTGCCTAAACTGTAGGAGTGCTTCAGTTTTATTTACCTTAAAGTCCTTCAGATGCCTCTAAATTCTGCTTCTGAATTTACTGAAGAGTCTCAGTTTTGGAGCACCTTGATTCCTAGTTTATACTGGGTGTGTCTACATAAGACACTAAATATGCAGTAGACAAATTCTACTGTGCATTAGTGCATCACAGCAAAAGTCATGCTAATGCACTAATGCAGAGAAGAATTAGTCTACTGCACATTAGTGTCATTAAAGAGGTGTGTGCTGGTGCTACTGCACAGTAGCACAGGTTACTGAGCATTGAGTTAGTACCTGTTAATACAAGTGCTAAACTTTATGTGCAGTAACTATGGTTCATTAGTGCACATGTAGATATTCCCACTGACTGCTAATTGTCATCCAGAACCTAGGTGTTCTTTTGCCAGGTCCTCTGCAGGCTCAGTAGTTGGGTAGGTGTGTTTTGGCAATGCCTGGTATGTGTCGAGCTGCTTTGGGTGTCTGTCAGTCTCCTCAGAGAAGTTCAGAATAGCCGCTTCTTTCTTTTAAACCATGGGATGCACCTGATGGCATTCACCTTAGTGGGCTGAAGGCACTCACCTTGGAAATTCCCTGCACTCCTAACTATAGTGTGCAACCTATCACTAAAACCAGCCTCAGTACCGGAAGACTGGAGGGTTGCCAATGTGACTCCCATATTTAAAAAGGCTCTAGAGGGGACACAGGGAACTACAGGCCAGTAAGCTTAACTTCTGTTCCTGGAAAACTGGTAGAAACAATAATAATAAAAAAGAATTGTTCAGTACATGGATGGACATGATTTGCTGGGGAAGAATCAACATGGCATTTCAAAGGGAAATCATGCCTCACCATCCTATTAGAGTTCTTTGAGAGTGTCAAGAAGCAAGTGGATTGGGTTTATCCAGTTGACATAGTGTATTTGGACTTCCAAAAAGTCTTTGACACAATCGCCCATTAGAGGCTTGTAATGAAATTAGGCATTGACTGACAGGATTACAGGAAATGACCACCCATGGAATAGAAACTGGTTTAAAGATAGGAAGCAAGGTCCCTCAGGGATCTGTATTGGGGTTGATGCTTTTTAACATACTCTTAAATGATCTGGAAAAGGTCACGCATAGGAAGGTGAAACAGAATTATTCAAAGTGGTAAAGACCAAGGCAGACTGAGGATCTATAGAAGGATCTGACACTACTGAGTGAATAGGCAACTAAAAGGAAGATGAAATTCAATGTAGATCAGTGTAAAGTGACGTACGTAGGCAAAAATAACCCAAACTATACCTACACTATGATGGGCTGTACATTAGCTATTACAATACAGGAAGGATCTGGAAGTAATTGTGGATAGTTCACTAAAAACATCAGCTTAGTGCTCAGCCACTGTCAAAAAGGCAAACAAAATGTTAGTCATTATTCAGAAGGGAATTGTAAACAAAACTGAAAGTACCATTGTGCCCCTTTATAAATCCATAGTGCATCCACAGTTTGAATACTGTGCCGAATTCTG
This sequence comes from Gavialis gangeticus, assembly GCF_001723915.1. Lineage (NCBI taxonomy): Eukaryota > Metazoa > Chordata > Crocodylia > Gavialidae > Gavialis > Gavialis gangeticus. The sequence goes on from NW_017729030.1 coordinate 61,880,661, forward strand.
GTCCCCACACCTCAGAAAAGATATAGAAGAACTAGATAAGGTACATAGAAGGGTGTGACAGGGGTCCTACTCTTGGAGCCTCTCTGGAAGTGTGGCTCCGCCCTCCTGTAGTGGGCCAATGGCCTGCTTACTCGTCTGCCATGCCTTGATCTTATTTTTGATTAATAGGTGATTGTAATCAGCAGGAGGCTGCCCATTTCTACGCGCCCTGATGACAGAGGCGCTGCCTACGACTCCTTTTCCTCTCCTACACCACAGCCCAAGCCTCGCAGATGGTGCCGGTGTGATCTGCTCACGGGGCTCCTCGCTGCCCCTCCTCACTCTCTCACGGGGCTCCTCGCTGCCCCTCCGCACTCTCGGGACTAGGCCAATGCACCCCGCAAAATACTGAGCCTTCTCTGGCACCAGGAACCCCCACGCTACTGGGGAGCCCCTATGAGGCCTCCTCCAACCCCTAATAGCCTCACCCGGTCCTCCGGTAAAATAGTGAACATAAAACACAAAGCCCCTGGGCTACAACATAAAAGCTAGACCGTCCTGGTCAGAAGAAGACAACAGTACCTCCCTACCAGAGGCAGCGAGCACACCAATCCCCTCAGCAGGACCTAGGGAATGTTCCTGCCATCTGGGTTCACCTCTTTGTGCTGGCCCAGTTCCTTCTCCCTCAGCTGCTGGAGGGAAACTGCCCTCCTGGCCTCCTGCCTGGGCTTAAGAAGGGCCAAGCTCCGCCTCTTCCTGTCTCTGTGTTTACCCTGGTTGCCCTAGCAACCAGCACCTGCACAGTCCTAGTGACTGGCAGCTGAGCTTCCCTCTTTCCGCCACCAGGAGTCTCCCCTGAGCCGTTTCTGCTCTCAGTCACAGGGCACCTGCAAGCTCTGCGACAAAGGGCAACAAGGATTATTAGTGGTATGGAAGGGCTTCCATAAAAAAAGGGAGTAGGGAGGCTAGACCTATTCAGTTTAGAAAAGAAATACTTGAGGGGGTCATGATAAGGCTTTACAGGCCATGTCTACACAAGACTCTAACCATGCAGTAGCTCATTACTACTGTGTAGTAGCATCACATGACACGAATTGTGATGCAACACTACTGCACAATAATGGTGAGCTACTGGGCAGTAGTAATGAGCTATTGTGCAGTCAGCATCACCAAAAAGCCATTTGGGGACGCTACTGTGCAGTAACTCCAGTTACTGTACAGTCATTTAGTACTTGTGTATGCAACTACTAAATGATTGTGCAGTAACAACTGCATAGTCAGCGTCCCATGAAGATGCAGCCACAGAATGCTAAATGGTGAAGAGAAAGTAAATAGGGATTTATTATTTACTGTTTCTTACAAAACAAGGACTAGGAATCACAAAATGAAACTAGTAGGTAGTAAGTGTAAATCTAACAAAATGAAGCTCTTTTTCACACAGCATATAATTAAAGTGTAGAACTCCTTGTCAACAGATGTTGTAGAAACTGACAGTTTACCCAGATTCAAAAAAAGTGTTGGACACATTCTTGGAGGAAAAGGGCTCCAGTAGCTATTGAGTTAATGATGACGCCTCTGAGTCAGACTTTCCTAGACCTTAAATGCTGGAGGCTGCAAGTGAGAGGAACAGTGGAAAACCCCCCAGTCATACCCAGTTTGCTCTCCCTTTCAGCATCCCCTCTCTACCACTGTGGCCACATCTACACATGTGCTTAACTGTGGAGTAGACTAATTAGCTTCAGGGTAAAGCATCACCATTTATTTGTGTGATTGTATTAGGTTGCAGTAAACTAACACCGCAGTAAGGTAGTACTGTCAGGGACAGTACTATCTTATGCTGGGGTAATTTACTGCAATTAAAGTCACATGTAGATGCTAACTGGGGTGTAAATTGAACCTGGCTATCCTAGCCACCTGGATACCAGAATCCTGCCTGCTGCCTAGCCACACAACTCTACACTTTTAGCACCCCTATGCCCCAGCCAGGCCCTCCGCTGCCTGATGCCACCACCTGGAGTCAAGAGCTGACACCCTGTGCTTGCTCTGCCCCAGCTCAAATTACTGCTGTCCTGGCCACACATGCAGAGTAATTTACTCCAGCTCAAACTGCTCTGGAGTTTATTGCGTCACATTAATTGCACAAGAAGATGCACCATACGACCAGGATAGTAGGCAAGATGGACTTATGATCTGACTCAGTAAATAGCTGTTTTTCTGTTCTGATGGAGAAGGTGGGGGTTGCTATTTTCCTTTTACATAGTTTATAGGGTTGAGCATGTGGCCCATGCTGCAGGAAACATGGGCTGAATTTTTGCCTTTGCCTGGGGAGAAACTAATCCAAAAACTCTTGCCTCCAAGCCCAATACCCTATAAATTAAAGGCTAAGCCAGATGGTAGTAGTGTAACCGGGGTGGGCAAGTAGGACATGGGACCTAGATGCCAATTTAGAAGAGGTACCAGAATGACAGCCCCATGGGAGCCTGCATTGCTCTTGCTGCCACCTATGCATTGCTTGGAGACTTCATGCTGCAGCATCAGCAGTGTGAATCAGAATTCCTAGTTATATCTCTGCTGGGGGGACACTTTTTACTCTCTCTTGAAACTGGCCCATGGGACAGAAAACAATTCAAGATTCGTTGGTCCAGAAAGACGGAGCACAAATAAGATAACCCTTAGCCTAGTGGTGATCAACCTTTTGGCCTGGTGGGCCAGATGAGCAGTGCCTGGTCTGTCCATGGGCTGGATTTGGCCAGTGGTCCTGATCTGGAACCTGGGTCAGGCATGGCATGGCTCCATTTGGTCACATAGGAGGTGGGTTGGGGGCAATTCAGCCCTAATCCAACCCTGCAGGGGAAGGGGAGGGAGTAAGCATGGCCTAGCCCCAATCCAGTCCTGTGTGGAGGCAGGAAAACACGTGGCCTCGCCCTGATCCAGCTGTGTGGGGGAGAGAGGGTTTGGCTTGGCTCCAACCTGATGCATGGGGCTTTGTAATTTGGAACCGTGGAATGCAGCCATATTAATTACCACTGCTTCCCCACTGCCAAATTTCCCATTCCTTGGGGAGCACCACAGGCTGGACGCCATGGCTCTGTGGGCTGCATTTGACCTGCAGGCCACATCTGGGGAGGAGAGGACCTGTATTCGGCGCCTTGCTCCAAGAACTCTTTATGTTTCACATAGAATACAGCTATTAGATATTACAGATAGTATTCAATATAGAATGCATTTATCAAATACATTTTAAATGCATAATTTTATCCAATGACTGTTTCATGTAAAATACATAGAGTCCTCAAAGCAGTTTGTAAAATGTAATGTCGAATATATTTAGTAAAATACTTGTAATGTATTTATTACTTGAAGGTATTACATAAAATTGTGGACAATATTTTTGAAAACTGAATTTTACTTTTGTGAAGATTTGCTATTCAGGCTGCACTGCTTAGCTCCAACTGGGCAGATAATCCAAGCAGGCTCTGATTTTACTTCAAATTTTACCTTTGTGTCAATGAAATAGATTGATCTCAATGGAGCTACTTGGAAAGTTATTAAATGTATCAGAATTGGGCCTTTCTCTCAGCTCAGGTCACTGTTTAGATGGGCATATGAGCTCTTCTCCTGCAGCATGTGAATCTATTGTTTAGTTTCCCTGAGTCCTTGTGCACTCTATTTTTTAAAAAATTAGCTTATACTCTTGGTGGTAAAACACAAACATAGCTAAGTGCCTTTGTGAAAAGCTACTGGAAGAGAGCCCTGAAATTTTAGTCAACGTGACTTTATTTGAAGTTGCAATGAATATTCTCTGAAAACATTCTGCAATATTTATTCAATGCTCATTGTTATCGCTTTAAAAGCAAAGGTGACATCCTACAATTCTGGCTTATGCTGCAATATGATTCCACGATAAAGCAAAAGCTTTGCCATGCACACACACATACTCAAATGATCCAGACATTTCTGACCTGCTGAGAGTCTGGATTGGTGTTTAATGTGACTGGAAATACTGATTTAGTTAATTTGATGCAAAATGGTATACTGAGCAATGTTCGTAGCCACTGTGGAAACCAGAAGCTGATATTTGATCACCTGCAGATATTGAAGTGGAGATGGCATGGGAAGGCTTCTTAATAGGACAGGAAAGTGGCTTCACTGATGTGCTGAAAATCCTAAACTCTCAGACCCAAATCCTGCAAAGAGATGCATACAGGAAGGCTCCTGTGTGTACTGGGAGCCCTATTGGCTGCAATAATTTCAGTGAAGGTGTTATGACAACTGCTGAAATCTGAATATCTCTGCATAGCCCAGTGATTCTCAACCAGGTTTCTGTGGCACCCTGAGGTGCTGAGAGATCCTTTTAAAGGTGCAGCAGGGTACCACACAATATTATTAGGTATGCAAACACCTGGACATGATTCACAAGATAAACTCAGAGATTTCAGATAACAAACTGTAATGTCAAAAACATTCTGACTTGTGGTCTTTCTGAGTTGTTTGCAATAGAAGAATTGGTCTATTATTTTCTGGAATGAAAGCTAAGAGCCGGCATTTTTGAGGGGTGCCTCGAGTCTAAAAAGGGGATGTTCTTCAGTCTACAAAGGTTGAGAGCCATTGCCCTACATACTCCCCTGATCCTACTTCAAACCCTAATGGTGCTAAAGCTATCTACTTGTAGTTATGCAGACATTGATGTCAGAGAGTTTCATGAGAGCTTACACTGCCAACCTTGAAGAAATGGAAACTTTGTGATGGCGACAGCAGGTAACTATGAAGTCCCCATAGTATCATTATAAGATAGTATCATTTGTTCTTTTGCAGACAGTCTACTTTTGCCTCATAACTCCCAACAGTCTATTTTTGTTGTTGTTCTTACATTACCATACTTTTATTGAAATTAATTATTTAAAATAAATGTTATTTATTCATATAGCTTCTTTAATCCAAATTGCCAGGTAAGGGAAACAGAAGGACAGAGCAATAAAATGATAAATAACAACTAATAACCTAGAAATAGAAGGAATTATTGGGTTTACAAGATGGAGAGAAGAGACAGATGTCAAATAAATAAAGAAGATAGAGGTCTTCAAGGTGGGATTTAAAATGAGAGTCAGAAAAATGAAAATGGCAGTACAGCATTCTAAAAAGGAGAGAAAATACACACTATTTAGAAATGGCAATAGACCATCGGAATACAAAGTTGGTTTGTTAGGGTAAATGGACTAAGAGCAGGAACAATCACTTTGGTGTAGGTCTTAAAACAACAGAAGCCACTAAAAGGAAGAAAATAAAGGAAAAGTTGTGAATAGCACACTACAGCAAAAACTAAACACAAAAACTAACAGTAAAAACTAAACATTGCTTCATCATAGATAAGTTGAAGTAGCCAAAGAACGGGATTGAGATGGGCAGCCTAGGTAATGTGTGAAGCATCTGTGTTGTGGACTAGGATTTTTGCTGCATCAAAAGAATTTTTAAGATGTTTTGAAAAAGGCATCAAGTAAGATTTAACTCCCTGAGAATGAGTGATGAAGAAAGAAAGTTGCTTATCAGTTCTTAGGATAGGAATAGCACTGGCAGTCAGGAAACTTAGGCAAGAATAATCAAGACAAAAATTCTTCTCCTTTTTCTTACTCTGTCTTGGTCTAACTTTATTTACTATAATTGGCTTTTATTGATTTACAAACAGAAGCAAGACAAATAGTAAGAGAATTCTATAGAGAAAAGGAAGAAATGAAGGAATAAAACAAATGTTGCAATAACTCAGAAAAGCATAGATATGCATTATTTGAGTCAGTCTCCATTAGATCAGTATAGGAAAGTAGGAGATTTCCAATAGTTGCTAAGGTAACTCTTTTGAAAAATTGACCTCTTACTTCATATGACCATTAGAAATGCTGGAAACTGTTTTATAAAAGTGTGGGCTAGTTTCAGTAAGATGGTAGCAAATTATTTATCTGTTTCTGATTGAACCCTCTTCCTTGTAAAGAATGTAAACCTATCTTCATTATCTGTACACTTGTTTCTCTTTCTAAATCATTATATGGCTTGAACATAACACACATTATTCACAATGTAAATAACCAGAATATATAAAATACCAATGGAAACATTTGTCAAATGTTTCAGTAAACAGCTATCAGGTGTTTCAGTAGACTGTGGCAAGTGAACATTTCATGCAACCTCTAGTAGTAAGTAGAGATTGCTACAGAGATCTGTCTACTGCATAGAAGTACCAATGGCCTACTACACCCACAGTCCTAGATAATGATCTTAATGGTGTGTACCATTTCCAGCTTATTTCCTATCCTCTCACACACAGAACAAGTTTCTCCCTCCTCTTTGGAATGATATATGAAATGCTTTGGAAGGAACTTTGGACAAGTGCCTCTGACTACACTACTGTGCAAAGTCTAGCACGAAGCTGATTTTGCATCTGCTAGAACAATAACCCTAAGAACTCATAATAGGCGTTCTAAGTGGAATGATAGCTCTAGCCATCTGGAAATAGTTATATGGGATATATATGCACTTCTGATTTTCCTAGTGTTTTCCAGACAATGCTCAGCCTAAGGCTTAGGAATACTGGAGCAAGTTATATATTTGCTTGCCTGTATTTGTGTAGCAGGTATGTTTTCTTTCACATGTCCAAAACAGAAAATGTTAGTGGATAAGTCACTGGCTGCATGAATTGCAGGTGGTACTCTATGTGATCTGTCAGTGTTAATGTGTGAGACAGTATTGTTCATGAAAAGTTTAATCCAAATAGTTGATGTGTTCATGTAAACTCATCCCCTTCAAGGTCACCCTCCACTCAACTATCTTTTGATCACCAAACCAGTGATTTCTAATGCCTTCTTTGCCATTTACATTCTACCAGAAATGACAATGTTGTTATCTAGGCAAGATACTAATCCTGAAAATTGACTCATAATTGGGCCCATGTCCCCTTAGATCAAAGGAGGTACTTTATATAAGAATGAACTTTTGTATTGATGTAAGTGCCATTCTCATCAATGCCTGGTAGGATGGCTTTTCCTTCAATAACATTTGGCTTCCTGTAAGTCAGCTTTGCTATGTTTTTGAGCAATGATGAAAGAAGCAAAGATGTTTTCAGCAAGCAGGACTGGAAAGTGTGCTGTAGATTCTCCTGAATTCTAGTTGTGGTACTACATGCAACCTTGGTACTGTGGCTTCTCTTATTTTGAAGTGACTGTCCCTGCAGACCAAACACTGCTCCTAACTTACATGTCCCATATTTGACTTTGACATCAAGGGATACGCCTGTTTCGGAATTTTTCAGCCTTTTTTTTCATTAGACAGGAAAACATTTATGTATGTGAGAACCAGCAATTGTCCAATATGGACAGGGCACTCAGTTGAGATGTGAGAGACTCAGCTTTTGTTCCTTGCTCTGCAAAATTCAGGCCAGGGACTTGAAACTCAGTTTCCCTTATCTCACGTATATGCTGCAAACATCAAGCTATTGGCTATTACAAGTGCATGAATCTCTCTCTTAAAAGGCTTCAGCTTCATCTCAATGCAGAAGAGAAAACATTTTGAAATCTTGAAAAAAACTATTTCCTAGATAACAACAGCTGGTCTGGTTGCCCACTTTGAAGGGCATCAGAATAAAGATGTCCTATCTACTAGCCAATTCTCCCTTGACAAAGTTCTGCAAAGCTAGTTACAACTGTTTTCCTTCCAGTTTTTAGCTGAACTTCTGGTTCATTCATCCTCATCTATTATAAATCAATACCTGCTCAGGAGGGCTGGATTGCCACTTATGATCTAGGCACTTAGTTAAGGAATTTGTAATTATAATAATGATAACATTTGCAATTCCATAATTCATAGTGTCCTACATGGCCGTTTGTTCCCAAGTGTACATGTTCTTGGTAGAAGTGAGAAGATAAGTGGATTCGCCAGGATACACTGTACAGTATCTGACACTAATGGTACCATATTTCCTGTATCCATTTCCATTTGAATTGGTTGTCCTAACAACAAGGTTACCCAGAAGACCCATAGGAGATGTGCCACAGCAAGGAGACAAAGCTTCATTTAGAAGGAGTTATCAATTAACAGCTGTACATTTACCATTCAAGATGCACTAGAAAGTAATTAAATTTAGGCAGCCTTTCAATTCAAAGCTGCAGGGGCAAGTAAATAAACTTAACACAAGCCACAGACTTTAAATGAAGACATATGACATGTACAGCCAATGACAGTCAAAGACTTCTGAGAAGAGGGAAGACTTCAGATTAAGACTCCAGAGTGGGAAGGGTATAGGACAGGATTCTGAGCACAGAGACATTCAGGATATTACCAAGGAACTGGCTAGAATCCCATAGTCAGGGACGAGTTGAGTTTTGTCCTTAAAACATGGATTCAGCCTCCATCCTTCTATAGGAAAAATACAGTGAATCCTCTCCAAATAGTAAGATAATACTTATTCTCTGGACACTGAATCAGTTTTTTTCTGAGAATTTACAAGTAAAACCACTAATTAGTTTATGGGTTTGAATTAATTAACTAATTGACCTGACTGAAACTAGTTTAAAATATTACTCTATGGACATGCAGTGTTAGGATACCCAGGGAAAGTAATTTTTTGCTGCATTGACCCTGTGCCTCCCCTACCCCTTCCCCAAAAAAGGTTCTCTCTAAAGTTGGTTAAACTGAAAGTGGGCCAAGAATCCTTAAAGATTTAATTCTAATTTTATAGTTCTTGCATATATCACTGTCGGGCGGTATTAATGTTAACTAAGGCCATAAGCTTGCATTTCCAAACCAGATATGGATTTTACCCTAAATTTCAAAAAGTGGATGCTCTGCACATTTTTGAATATCATCCCCTTTTAACATGTTTCTAAGTAGGCACCCAAAATCAATATACCTCCAAAGTGGCCAGCCCCTTTTGAAAATCTTGCTGATAGATATTCATAGGGTAGAGAGATGCTGCTCAGAGTGTCTTGTTCAGAGTCAAAGCTGCCTTAGGTATCTATAACTTAATGCTATCACATGAAGGTTTAATACGCTTCAATTTATGTGCATTGGTTTCACACCTTCATTTGGTTCTCTAACTTTTATAAGTGTTTCCAAATAAATATGCCCTTAGTGTTGTGTTTGCTCATTTTCAGGATGCCAACAAAACAAAGCAAAACAATCAAATAAACCAGAAAGCTGAGACTTTCACATTAAGCATAATTCTGTCTTCCTATTACCCTAAGACTTAGTCACACTAAAATCCTTTCTAACACACTCACTTTTAGTTTAGCAATAATACCACCCTAACCAACCAACCATGGAAGTGCTATGAGGCCTCCATAATACAGCTAGCTCATCCCCATTGCTAAAGCAGATGTAATTATCAACTTGCACATGGATTTTTCCAGTGTTTAAAATTAAAATGATGGCTTGTTTTATCTGAAATTTTCTAGGTCTCTGACATCTTGAAGAAAGCGTTTAACATTTTTGACATCACACATTATCCTTTGTCACAGTCTGTTCCAGACAGAGTCACCTCAGTATAATAGTGGAAGACACCACTAGGTGATCTGCAGTGTGGAATATACAGTCTCAATTTACTATAGTAACAACAACAACAAATGAACTATTGTAAAAGCTTCATTATACTGCAATTTGCAAGTGTGTAAATTGAGGTCCTTATTCTGGAAACGGGGGGAAAAAAGATTATTTTGTTCCCATATTTCAGCTTTCACAGTGGGGAAACATCATTTTTTGAAGGCTAAGGATCAGATTTTCTAAAGTACTCAGAACTCCCCACCTGGGGTTAAGTTTTCAAAGGTGCTCAGCTCAGATCAATCTATCCACTTCATTTTGATGCTTATGTAGGTGCTGACCTCTTTTGCAATTCTGACCGTTAATGTTATATTTAAAAATGTATATGCACTCAGAGCATATACGTGATGCAAAAGTGTGCTTTGAAATCAATGAAGAATCAGACCCCCTGTGTATTTATACCAGGTATGATGTCCTTTTTATGAAAACATTGACAACAGGTCAGCACGTAATGAATGTGAAACAGGAAATCATCAGCATCGTTTGTTCTGTAACTTGCTCCAGAGATGTCTGGTTAATATTGGCTTCATTCCCGTGAGGCACAAATAACATAGCAGTTCAGGAAGCTTGACATTAGTTCACAAGAATCTGATGATGCACACTGAATCTCTCAGCAGTGTGATAACATTTAGGCTGTAGCTGAGGCCAGGAAGGCATTCAATTTACTTCTTGTGAATTCAGTTCAAAGGACAGGAAACCAGGTGACAGCAAAAAGTGAGTCCAAACCTGCCCATTGTACTCATCACGTATCTGGGAAGGATTTGAAGATGTATCCCAATATGGCTTCAGGCTTATACAATATTTGCTGCTTCCCCATTGGCTACTTACAGTGTCACATTGATGCACACATGCCGCTGACAACTGCAAGTAAAAATAATGCCAGTAAAACGTGTTCTGTTGTGGGCCTTTGCTTATTTCTGCAGTTCATGACAGAACAGTTTTCATTCTTTCTTTCACTGTGGGTGGATCTAACGTTTGCACTCAAAATGTTTCAAAGTTTTGAAATGTTTCAACTGCCCTTGTTTCATTTCAAGGCTGTTTCAAAGCCCTTCATTTCATTTTGATTTTGCTGTTTTGAGCTCAAAATGAGTTGAAACAGTGTCAAAATGAAACAGCTGGTGAAATTTTGCACAGCCTTACTGTCTACACATGTGTTTTCCTACATGTAACCACTCTGCTATAGAATAATACTTGTATAGGGCAGTACTATCCCACAGTGGAGTTAATTCATTTACTTCAGCCTAATAGTTACTGCAGCCTAATAGTAGGGCTGTAAGAAGCTTCAGTTCCTGCTTCGATTCGGTGGAGATTTGGCCTGATTCGGTGGCTGAATCTCCAAATCTTAATTGAATCAGAGGACCCTTTAATGTCTCTGAATTGAATCAGAACCCCCCAAATCGATTTGGAGTGATTCAGAAAGATTTGGAGATTCGGATACAGAGACAGCTTTAAATGTTTTTTCTACATACCTCTAGGTAGCAGTGATGCTGGGGTGTATGGAGTGTCCCACAGAAGCACGGGGGGCTCCCCCGTGCACTTGGCAGCAGAGCCGGTACTGGACCAGAAGCACTTCTGGTCCACTTCTGGGTCTGCTGGGGAGCATACTGGGGGGGGCCCCATGTGCACCTCCCCTGGCTCAGTGACTGGTGCTTCCTGGGTCTGTGGGGAATACCTGGGGTCCTCCTGCAGCCGATCACCAAGCGAGGGAGGTGTGTGTGTGGGGGGGGGGGCGGGGGGCAGGGCAAAGCTCTTTCTGGCAGATCCGGAAGTGGACTGGAAGTACTTCTGGTCCACTTCCGAGTTTGCCACCAAGCACGTGGAGAGCCCCCCGCATTACTGTGTGATGCTCCATCTGCCCCAGCATTGCAGCATTCATGAGCCATGCCTGGTACCTCAAGGTACGTAGAAAAACATTTAAAGCTGTGTCTATGACAAAATTTGTGATTCTTCGAATCAGCATCGAATCTTCAGATTTGGATTCAGCTGAATCAAATCAGGGACAGTGATCTGAATCAACTAATCAAATCACTGTCCCTGATTTGGGCCAAATCTGAATCCAAATCGAATACGGCCCGCTTCGCACACCCCTACCTAGTAACACCGCATGTGTAGATAGTGTTGTTTTACTGCAGAGCTAATTAGTCAACTCCTCAGTAAAGCATCTTGTGTAGATGCACCCATAGAGATCACCCTATCTATCCAGTGTCGACAGTAGAAAGGCACTGTAAGCAGGTGATGGATTCTTTGATGTTGGTAGAGGAGCATGTAAATGAATCTTGGATGTAATAATATTCAATTAAATTATGCTGTAGTTTGTACAGCAGACATCTGGGACCATTTCAAAGCCTGGTGCCTTGGTAAAACTGGGTGTTAAGTAGCCTGTTGCTTAAGAGATGCCATTTGAAGTTGGGGGCTGCCTTTAAACCAGGACAGATTTGCTCCCCTTGAGATGGTTGTCCTGTTCCAGAAGGGATTGGAGGTCATTAATGATTTATCTCTAAGGTGTTTAAGCTATAGGCTGTAGGTGACAACCAGGATTCTATTGTTCTTGTCCAGGGTTGGTAATGTAGCAGGTTGGTGTAAGGTCTGAATCTGGCTTCGTTGATTTGAGTGGTTACAGTTTTAGGATAGCATTATAATTGTAGGCATCCCTGCTCTAGATTCTGGCTGGTGGGATTAGAGCAGATCCAGTTATAAAGTAGACCTTGACTGTAGACAATGAATTTAGTGGTCTAATTAGGTTGAAGCTGGGGGTGTGAAAGTAGCTGTGATGGTCAGTTGGTTTCTGATGCAATGTGATAGTGATGTGGCCATTGCAAACTTTCATTATACTGTCCAGTCTAAGAAATTAATTTAATGGGTGGAGTATTCCAGAGTTAGTTTGATAGAGCAGTGGAAGTTGTTAGGATCCTGGTGAAATTTCTCAAGAGATTCCTTCCCATGTGTTCATACAGTGAAGATATCATCAATGTACCTTAGCTACATCATGGGGATGAAAGGGCAACTGTGAAAGAAATGGACTTCAAGGTTTGTCAGAACTATGTTGGCATACTGGGATGCATGTTCCCATGGCAGTGCCATTCATTTGTATGAATAGGGAGTCTCCAAACTTGAAATAGTTGTGTGTGAGGACAAAGTGGGAGAGTGTAATGGAAACAGAAGCAATTTTCTTGTTCATGATAATGTTTTCTATGGCTTGTAATCTGTCTTCTGGGAGATGTTGGGGTACAGAGATGGGACATTAAGGTAAGTCAACATGGTGTTAGCTGGAAGTTTGTTAATAGAAGGCCAGTGCTGTAAGAAATCTGCGATGTCTTTCAAATAGCTGGTAGCTCCAGTAGTGTATGTGAATAGGATAGAGTCCACATATCCAGAAACTCTCTCTGTGATAGGGCCAATGCCAGAGATAATGAGGTGTCCTGGGTTGCCAGTTTTGTGTATCTTGGGTAATAGGTAAAAAATTCTGTCCCAGTACAAGTTATCTTCCTTCCACAACCTGAATCAAATATAACACAAATTCAAGACCCAAACAGGATCTCCTTCAAATTTAGTGGTGAATTTTAGGGCTTGAAGCAGCATTCCTTCACAATTCTGGCCCTGGAAAAAGATTTCCTTGACACACATTCTGAGCATGATTTAAATCTGTAATCTCTGTACAGCATAGGAGGATTTCTACAACATTTTGCAGAAGCTGCTAAATGCCTCAGCTGGAGGAGAAGCAGAACTCTTTTTGCGCTTGACTCTGAATTTCGCTAACATCTGACTCTAGATCTGTGAGACTCTCTATTGCCCAGCATGGCAATGAGGATGACCTAAATTTGCAGGAACTGGGCATGGCCTTGCTTTCAGTCCTCATTCCTCCTTCTGAGGTTTACTTTAATATATATCCATTAGGGCTTTGGTCACTGATTCGATATGGCGGAGGTATGACGGAGATTCAGCTTGATTTGGTGGCTGAATCTGTGAAACTAAATTGAACCAGGACACCCTTTAATCTCTTGTAATTGAACTGGAACCCTCCAAATAGATTCAGAGAGATTCAATGATTTGGATATAGACACAGCTTTAAATTTTTTTCTACATACCTCAAGGTACCCAGCGGCTTGTGAATGCTGAGATGCTGGGGTGGATGGAGTGTCCCACAGGTGTGTGGGGGGTCCCCAGCATGCTCAGAAGGAGACCCAAAAGTGGACCAGAAGCACTTCTAGTCCACTTCTGGGTCTGCCTCAGAGCACACTGGAGGGTCCCCCTTCACCTCCCTGGCTCGGCGACTGGTGCCTCCTGGGTCTGGGGCGGGGCACCCAGGGTCCCCCCGCAGCTGATAGCTGAGTCGGGGGGCCATGGGGGAAGTCCCCTGTATGCTCAGCAGTGGACTTGGAAGTGCATTGGAAGTACTTCCAGTCCAGTTCTGGGTATACCACCGAGCACCCAGGGAGCCCCTCTGCGCTCCTGTGGGATGCTCCATCTGCCCCACCATTTAAACATTTAAAGCTGTGTCTGTGGCCAAATTGCTGATTCTCTGAATCAGCATCAAATATTTAGATTTGTCTGAATTGAATCGGGACAGTGATCAAATCAACTAATTGAATCAGTGTCCTCAATTCAGGCCAAATCCGAATTGAATATGGCCCATTTTGCACGCCCCTAATATTCATGTGATAATTGACTTGCAGATGGATGGAATAGTACAGGGAATGGATTCTTACTAGCCATTCATTTAAAAAGATTCAAATCCCATAAAGGCACAGTGTCTGATGACATGACTTGGGTTAATGAAAGCTTGCGCTCTCTTTCTCTATCTCTTATTTAGTTAGTTAGTATATGACCCTTGTTACACATTAAATTTAGGTAGCTCCTGGAGCTCTTAACCTATGGATTGTCCACACTTTAACATCTGAAACTATTTTTAAGCACACTTTAAGGAAGCTTAAAGTTACATCACTCAAAGACAGGTTTATCTCTGATCCAACTCCCCCTTCCCACTCCCAGGGGTGCACCTTTGTGCAAACAGCCTGCAGAGCACACACCATTTAGCCAGGCCACAAATGAACTGTGCCACCATATCCAAGAGTTGGAGGAAGATGTGGCAGAGCTCAAGGCCACCCTGCTGGCTGCACGAGAAACTCCAGTTCTGCAGGAACTGCCTGTGTGACTTAGCAGAGAGTGCGGCCTGTGGAGCAAGGATCTGTGCCCACTGTCAAGAGCTGGTGGAAACCAATGGCCCCACCCACTTTTTCTTCGACATGGAGCAGCGGTGGGAAGCAAGCAAAATCTTAGATCACCTCAAGACCCCTGAGGGCTGGGTAATCATGGACCCGGGTGAAATACATGAGCATGCTATCACCTTTTATTGTGAGCTGTTTGTGGCTGAGCCATCCTGCCCTGAGACCACGCAGGAACTCCAGCAGGGCCTGCCATGTCTCTGTGCCCTGGAGGCTGGTGAGCTGGAGCCGGAACTGTGTCTGGAGGAACTGGCAGTTGCCGCAGCTGGCTTTGCCTCTGGCAAATCCCCAGACCTCAATGAGTTACCTGCTGAGTTCCACAAGACCTTTTGGCCTCTCCTCAGCTCCTGCCTCCTGTGCATTTTCCAGGAGAGCCTTGCCGACAAGGTCCAGTCTATCAGCTGCCACCAAGTGGTACTCACACTGCTGCCTAAGAAGGGAGACCTTGGCTGCATTGAGAACTGGTGGCCGGTCTCCCTGCTATGCATGGACTACAAGATTCTGGCCAAAGCAATGGTGACCTGCCTCTGCACCATCATAGCCTCTGTCACTGGGCCTGAGCAGAGCTACTGCATGCTGGGAAGAACCATCCAAAACAATCTGTTCCTGCTGCATGACTTACTGACGGCCAGCAAAGTCTTGGGCCTGGATATTGGCCTCATCTCTCTGGACCAGAACAAGGCCTTTGACTGGATGGACCACTCCTACCTCTTCCAGACCCTGGAGGCCTTTGGCTTTGGGCCCCTCTTCATTGGGGCCCTCCGGGTCTTGTATCAAGACACCTTCAGCCTGATCAAGGTGAACAGCGTGCTCTGTGCCCCGTTCCCCACATGCAGGGGCATCCATCAGGGCTTCCCCCTTTCAGGCATACTCTATGCCCTGGTCATTGAGCCACTGCTGCATGCACTGTGGTGCTGCCTGAGTGGTGTGGCCTTGCCATCAGCCATAGGCCCATCCATTGGCTCTCTGCTCTGGCTGTCAGCGTATACAGATGATGTGACCATCTTCCTTAACACCCAGGAAGATGTGTGGGCCCTGACAGACTGCCAGCAAGCCTATGAACATGCCTCCTTGGCCCATATCAACTGGCCTAAGCATGATACCCTGCCGCTTGGTGCGTGCATCAGCATGACCCCCCTGGATTTGCCAGGAGGCCTCACCTGGTGCTGTAAGGGGCTCAAGGTCCAAGGCATGTTCCTGGGGCCACCAACCTTCATAGCACACAAATAGGATGGCCTCAAGGAAGGGGTGGAGGCCTGCCTGCAGTGGTGGTGCTGGTGCCTACCCAGCCTCTTCTAACGTGGATGGGTCCTCATCATCAACAACCTGGTGGCAGCGACTCTGTCACATCAGTACACCATAGTCAACCTGCCATGGGACCTACTCAAAAGACTCCAGCGCCTCCTGGTAGATTTTTTCTGGGAAGGATGCCTACAAGCTGTCCTTTACCTACCTGTCACTGAGGGGAGGCAGAGCCTGGTTGACCTGGCGAGGAAGGTGGCCACCTTCCACCTGCAATCCCTTCAGCGACTCCTCTACAATGAGGAGCACCTACCCTGGCAACAACTTGTGTGCTAGTTCCTAAAGAGGGTGGGGGCCCTTGGCTTCAGCCAGGAGTGCTTCCTGCTGGACATCACACTCCTGAACTGGGCAGTGCTTCTGGCCTTCTACAGCAACATGGTAAAGCCTGGCAGGCCACCTTCTGCCTCCAGCCCCAGGCTCAGCACTTGTGTTTCCCATAGCTGCTGAGGGAGCCCCTGGAGCACAACCAAGCCCTGAGACGCCCTGTGCTAAGCCTGGCCTCTGCCAGCCTCTTGGCTGTCCTCTTCCAGGTGTGTGTCCTCCACCTGAGCCATCTCCTTGACCCCACTCGGTTGACCTGGCTCTTGTCTGAGGCCCTGACCACCCAGCGAGGCATGTGCTCCATCTGCAGTGTGGGCCATCTCTTGCGTGACATCCCGGCTGCCCTCCCACTAGAGGCAGTAGTCATCCTGGATGACCATCTCTGGGCATGCCAAGTCCTTTGTGGCATGGATGCCCTAAGCAAGGCTTTTCCCACACTGCCAGTCACCCCAGGCAAGACTGGTGAGCTAGGTGGTGGGCCTGGCACCCTGCTATGACATGGGTTGCCCCTTTGCTTTTCTGTTGCTTAGAAGCCTTTATGCCTGGGTGGTTCACATCTGCCATGCTGGTAGGCCACCTGATACACTGTTGTGACAGCTGAAATTATGTCTGTGTGATAAAGGTGCTTGCTGAAGGCTCTATGAAGATTAGACCAAGTGTTTTTTCTGTATTTGTTTAGCTATTAAGCTATATGTTGCTGCTAAGAGCCTAATTAAAGTTTAAGATGTAGTAAGACCTTGTATAAAGTAAGGCCTAGTAAATTTAGCAAAGCCTTGAAGTAGTAAGGCCCTGTGGCGTAGTTAAAATTAACCTTATCAAA
>NW_017729030.1:61902883-61919153 GCF_001723915.1 Gavialis gangeticus
TTCAGCCAGGAGTGCTTCCTGCTGGACATCACACTCCTGAACTGGGCAGTGCTTCTGGCCTTCTACAGCAACATGGTAAAGCCTGGCAGGCCACCTTCTGCCTCCAGCCCCAGGCTCAGCACTTGTGTTTCCCATAGCTGCTGAGGGAGCCCCTGGAGCACAACCAAGCCCTGAGACGCCCTGTGCTAAGCCTGGCCTCTGCCAGCCTCTTGGCTGTCCTCTTCCAGGTGTGTGTCCTCCACCTGAGCCATCTCCTTGACCCCACTCGGTTGACCTGGCTCTTGTCTGAGGCCCTGACCACCCAGCGAGGCATGTGCTCCATCTGCAGTGTGGGCCATCTCTTGCGTGACATCCCGGCTGCCCTCCCACTAGAGGCAGTAGTCATCCTGGATGACCATCTCTGGGCATGCCAAGTCCTTTGTGGCATGGATGCCCTAAGCAAGGCTTTTCCCACACTGCCAGTCACCCCAGGCAAGACTGGTGAGCTAGGTGGTGGGCCTGGCACCCTGCTATGACATGGGTTGCCCCTTTGCTTTTCTGTTGCTTAGAAGCCTTTATGCCTGGGTGGTTCACATCTGCCATGCTGGTAGGCCACCTGATACACTGTTGTGACAGCTGAAATTATGTCTGTGTGATAAAGGTGCTTGCTGAAGGCTCTATGAAGATTAGACCAAGTGTTTTTTCTGTATTTGTTTAGCTATTAAGCTATATGTTGCTGCTAAGAGCCTAATTAAAGTTTAAGATGTAGTAAGACCTTGTATAAAGTAAGGCCTAGTAAATTTAGCAAAGCCTTGAAGTAGTAAGGCCCTGTGGCGTAGTTAAAATTAACCTTATCAAAGGAATGTAAGGCTTGTACTGCTATTGGTCAGTCTAAGGACAGTTGAAGTAAAAAGAACCTGAGTGGTTGTATGTTATCAGTACCATTCAGAAGCTATAAATTGGCTGGAATATCTGGAAATCATTCTGAAGGAAGATGCAGCTCTGTGAAAAGGATTAGTTAGCTGTTGGCCTGGATCAGTGGGCCAGTGGGTCTCGAGGAGCCCAAGGACTGAATTTCAGGGTCCTTCCTGGTACCTCTCAGACAGTGCTGATTGGGGATGCCTGACTTCACTGAACTTTGTGGAAAGAGAAACTTGTTGTACATCAGGCATCAGAGGGGACTGCCGATAAGTTGCCGACATGAATTGTTCTTGTCTGTCATTGTTTATCTTGTTACTGCATGTAGTTGTGTTTTTGTTAACAGGCAACTGGAACAATTGTGGTGACGGCATCTGGGACTGCGAGATTCCCCACCAGCCCACCCAGCTTGGCGCGCATTATGTAATCTGCCAACTGCTGGGAAGACTGGCAACCTTCAGTGGTGTTTGCTGCATGGCATCCTAGCCACTGGCATGTTTGCATCCCACTTTGACCCAGCTGCCTCATTGGCCTACCTCTTCTGCCCTGGGGGCATTGAGGAGAGCCTCTTTCACACCTTCACGAGCTGCAGCCACTCTTTGTCACCCCCAAGCCGCCTCTGCGGGTGCTGGGGAGTAGCCTCTTGGAGACCACCTATGTGTGCTCCTACCCATACCAGACATCCAAGTGGGGTGCTGTCTGCCTGGCCACCTTTCTACTGGGTCAGGCCAAGATGGCCGTTCTCAAGAGCTGCCATTACTGGCTCGCTGGGCCTGGCTTAGACGATGCCCTGTGGCTTTTCAGCCTCCTGGTGCGGGCACACCTTTCACTGGAGTTTGAGCACGCTGTGCTCTGGAGGGCGGCACCCACCTTTGAGGCACGCTGGGAAGTTGAAGGTGTTGTCATGTGTATGATTGGATAGAGCAGGGTAGGAATCTTTTGTTTATAGAGGGCTTTGGTCTGTTCGACCGTGTGGCTGGTGTCCTGACCGCATAACGGCATGTTAGGCATGACACGTAATACAGCAAAGGTGTCTGTCATAGTGGGATGTTATGAATGTAATGACATGGTGTTCTTGGTTTGATGGTAATTTGTTTGTCTTTGCTTTGAATATTGGACCTGGATCCCAGAGGGGCTAACTTTTTGTACCCTGACCCCCTGAATATAGTAGTTAAAAAGTCAAAGTCCTTCCTTCTTTCCTCAGTGGTTGACACCCTTCCCCCACCTCAATTTCCTTTCCACCTCCTATTTCATTACCCACCTCCATCCTATTAACTCTCTGCCTCCCAGCTTCATGTTCCTACCTCCCCACCAACCTCTCTCCCTCCCCTCCCCCCCCCACCAAGAGCAGGGATAGAAGCCTGTCCTGCCTCACAAGCCCTCTAGTGGCAACTCCAGTTTCTTGTCTTGCTCCTGTTCACCAGTCTTCTAGTGGTAAGTGACAGCTGTGCAGGCAGAGGACAGTCAGAGAAGTGTTTTAGACTTAAGGTGTGACTGCTCTAAATTCAAGCTACCACTAACATTGACCAACATTTAAGCAGTTCAAAGTGCAATGTGAATCAAGGTCCTATAAAGGTGCATATGTACTCTATCTTCCAAATGACTGCAGACTAACATGGCTAACCTACCCATGCATGTTTGGCAAAATGTTGGCATTTTCTTTAACCAGAACTTTTATATGAATAATTTGTGATTTACACATACAGCTTTGTTACTTTTACTTCCTGTAGTAGCAGCATCATATCTATATTGCTAAAAGTGAGAAAGGTTTCTGGATGACAATGGAATGTTAGTTCAGCTGGACAGCAAATCAGTTATGATAATCATCACAATTTAGTGAGGCAGGAGTTTAAAACCAGGCAATGAAAAATAATTCTGGTTTGACATGAGGCATGGAAAGTTCTTAGGCAAATTAAAAACAATTAAAAGACAAATTCAGATGGGCTATTTCTTAAATTATGTGAGTAAAATAAAATCAATGTGCCAGCTTCCAACATCATTTAAAAAAAATTGCAAATATAGTTTGGCAAGGGAGTGGTAATATTGTCTAATTAGTTTTTTTGGCCAAAATTCCAACTGGCTAAGATGCTGAAAATCAGAAAGCAACCTCAGAGTGGGCGTGTTAACTATATTCAAATACCTTTGTGTTTCTTCTTACTGCTGAAGTATAAATGAATAAAGGGCTATTTTTGTGTACTTTAGTCAATGTGCTTGAAAATTGTTTGCAAATTTATATCTACCCATTAGATGAGAATAGCTCTGAAGAAATGGTTCCAATGTCAGTTAAATATAATAGATTAAATATCCATATAGATATATGTGTACACATTCCAATAATTATAACTTTAGTCATATGAGGAACAAAGGAACACTGGTTGACTGGTGTATGACCATGAGCCTGTGGAAAAAAAATAAAAAAAATAATGTGATCCATAGTTGTATTAGCTGGCGTCTATTTGGTAGTCAAGGAAATGCTGGTACAGTTATAGAACGCATTGGTAAGACCCCATTTGGAATACTGTGGGCACATCTACACATGCCCCTGACTGCACAGTTGTTACTGCAGAGTCACTTAGTACTTGCTTTGGCAAGTACTAAATGACTGCACAGTAACTTCCATCACTGCACAGTCCCAGTGGTGAACAGGACTACTCGTTTCCAACCCTACCAAGCAGTAGCTTGTTGCTACTGTGCAGCAGTGTCAGCATTATGGTTAGTGTTGCACATGTTATATCAGCATAGTGATGAGCATCTTGTGTAGGCATGCCCTATGTGAAGTATGGTCACAGGTGTTCAAAAAAGATGAACTTAACTTGTTAAGAGGTACTAGCTTGTTAATGGAATGGAGGCCTTATGAGGAAGATTTAAGGGACTTGGCTTATCTAGTTTAGCAACAACAACAACAAAAAATCAAGAAGGGGTAACGATTCCTTTTTACAGATACCTTTGTTGAGTGAATATTAAAGATGGAGAAGAGTTTCTTAGGCTAAAACCAATGCCAATGCAAGATCAAATGGCTGCAGACTGGCTATGAGAGACTGTTGTTTAAAAGATATCTAACTATAAGAGGAATAATATTTTGGATTGTTCTTCTAAGCAAAGTAATGGAAATAAAAGCTAGAATTGCTTTTAGATTGCACTTGGTAAGTTTATGGGAAGGATGGTATGATAGGACAGGGAGTTCCTTGTTCCTGAGCCTGTGTGATATGTAGATTTAAACAGGAGTGGATCCAGATGGGGCATGGCAGTGTGGCTGCACTCCTTTTGGCTATTTTGCATGTGAACGGTCTGACCCGTGTCTTTGGTTTTGACTGGCTCTGGAGCCAAGGGGTTGAACACTGTCTCTGCTGCTGCCACTTGTCGCCTCCTTTTCCTTGCTGCTGAATTTAGGGGGGAGGGGGAAGGAAGGTAAGGGCAACCATCAGCACTATTCACCCTCTGGACTCTGAGACCAGACAAAAGAAGGGGCTGGGGCCAGACCCTGCACCTATCAGCTGGTGAACTCAGAGCTCATGCAGAGCTCCAACAGTACCACTTGCTGACTGGGCAGTGAGCTCAGAACTCACTGAGCACTCATAGCAAAGCCAAAGTGTGTGTGTTAGGGAGGAGGGGGCATACATCCCATGCACTCTTCCTGAATGTGTGACTAGAATTAAGTATTTATAGTCCTCATGTTGTAGCATAATCATAATTCCCTTGCAGTGTGGGAGATGCCTAGTATTACCCAGCTATACAGATTTTGCTTGCTGCCAGTTGGGACCAGGAAGGAATTTTCTCCACTCATGAATGCTACTCTTCTTCCTCTTTCTCTTCCCTTCTTCTGAAGTACCTGACACTATCCAGAGCTGAAGCTGGGGATTTTGACTGTGCACTGGTGCCCTTGCCTGTATTTAGAAAACCCAGAGGTTCCTAAGAATAGACCCTGGCTTTTCTATTCAGGATCATATAGATCACTAAATTTAACATCAGGAAAGAGTTTTCCTCTATGGTCCCAATGGCATAGACTTTAGGGGACTTTGCTTTCCTCTGAAATGGAGAGCATGGTTCTTTCCCTAGGATCTTCTGAACATATATTAACCAGCTACATCTCTTGTCATTGCAGTGGCAGGGTATTTTTGGTGTCCTCACCTCTCCTGATTTCTGCCTAGTAGTTGTGGATGAGGGCTTGAGGTGTCCATTGGGGGATTCTTTGGGTAAATAGCTGCCTATGAACACAGGGATCTGGATTTGATGGCACAGGAGGACACTATCAATTCTATGTTCCTATGTTCTAGCATCCTGCTGGTAATTAATCTACTGTGTCATCTTAAAACATCATGGCATAAAATATTGGTGGCATCAGTCCCCCAATTTGAGAATGATCTTTACCATGGCTCACTTGATGAGTCTTCAGATGATTTAAGAGTCTAATCCTTGAACCGCAGATCTTTCCACAGAAGTTGCAGTTCTTTCCACGGGGGAGAGCAGGCTGCTGGCCTGCTATTCCTTTCCTTTTCCTTCCTCTGCTCTCTCTTCTCTGCTTTGAGGGCGAGGCCTTTTACCTAAAAATGGGCTGCCACTTGGTTGGGGTTGTGGCACTATTGGAGTTGGTTGGCCAGTTCTTCCCAACTCTTGATGTCAACATCTGTTTTCCTGAGCTATGCCTTTTGTGTGTTCTTTTAGCATTTTCCCTGGCCACTGAAAGATCTCAGGCCATTACTAAACTGGGAGTAGAACACCTGTTTTGGGAGTCAAGAGTCAGGCATCCACACACAATGTCTGGTCCAGTGAAGTTGGTTCTTGAGGTTCACCAACTCAATGCTGGTAACGTTGGATAACATTATAGATATACTCTGTGAGGTGGTGGAGGTGGTGGGGGGGAGGAGCTTTATTTAGCATAGACCAAGAGCCGCATTAATTAAAGTGCCTGGAGTATCACATGTGTCAGTGTCCCCTGCGCTGAAAAATGATGGTGGGGTACTTTGAACTAAAGCTTGTTGAATTAACTTTAGTTTAAAGCACCCTGCCACCATTTTTCAGCACAGGGATCATGATGCTGGAGTCTGCTGGAGTGTGGTAATTACCATGTTTTAGCAGACTTGATTAATTGAATCTGTTCTGACATGCTGTCATTACAGTGTGTTGGAGCAGCCTCCCTGCATGTGTATAGGATCCCGTTGGCTTCAGCAAGGATGCTAGCATTTGTGTGGTGATTCTCCCATTTCATGTGCAGGATTTTGCAGAGACATTGTTGGTAATACTTCTCCATATTCTTGAAATGACAATGATATGTCACCCACAATTTACATCTATAGAGGAGACTGCGGATAATGACTGCTTTGTAGACCTGGATTTTGGTGTTTTTCCAGAGATTGTGATGAATAAAGACACACTGAAGCAGTTTCTTAAAGGAGGCACTTGGGTCACTGCACTTGGGTCAGTGACCCTACCACCCTCACTCCCTCAATGGTAATGTGGGGAAGGGGGTCACATTCATGGCCTGGGGCAGGCTGATGGTTGAGAGAGAAGCCCAGAAGGCTAATGGCATACTGTGCTGTATTAGTAGGAGCATTGCCAACAGGTTGAATGAAGTAATTATTCCCATTTATTCTGCAGTGATGAGGCCACATCTGGAGTACTGTGTCCAGTTTTGGGCCCCCCACTACAGAAAGGATGTGGATGACTCAGAGAGAGTCCAACAGAGGGCAATGAAAATGGTGAGGGAGCTGGGGCACATGACTTATGAGGAGAGGCTGAGGGAACTGGGTTTATTTAATCTGCAGAAGAGAAGACTGAGGGGGATTTGATAGCAGCCTTTAACTCCCTGAAGTGGGGCTCCAAAGAGGATGGAGCTAAACTGTTCTCAGTGGTGGCAGATGGCAGAACAAGCAACAATTATCTGAAGTTTCAGCAAGGGAGGTTTAAATTGGATATTAGGAAAACTTTCTCACTAGGAGGGTGGTGAAGCACTGGAACAGGTTACCTAGACAGGTGGTGGACTCTATCTTTGGAGGTTTTTAAGGCCTGTCTTGAAAAAGCCCTGGCTGGAATGATTTGGTTGGGGATGGTCCTACTTTCCTCCTGAGGTCCCTTCCAACCCTAATTTTCTATGATTCTAAGATTCTATGGAAATGCTAACATACACAGAAAAAGTCCAATTTTCTCCTAGCAAAATCACAGGAAAAACTTTCATTGACACCTGTTAGCAAGACAGAACCTGGAATGATCCATAACTATTAAAATTAAAACCTTTGATTAATTATAAGCGGTATGCTGTCAATATAGTCACTCCATC
The DNA here is from genome assembly GCF_001723915.1 of Gavialis gangeticus. Classification (NCBI taxonomy): domain Eukaryota; kingdom Metazoa; phylum Chordata; order Crocodylia; family Gavialidae; genus Gavialis; species Gavialis gangeticus. Next base: position 61,910,055 of record NW_017729030.1, read on the forward strand.
CTTTTTCAAGAATATGTACCCATATAGAAAGCCTGGAGAGATTCTAGCAATAGTTTTAGAAATAAAGGGAAGCAAAGAAATATTAGACAAAAGCCAACATTTAAATTCAAGGTAACATTTTAATGATCTTAAATCAAAACTAGTTTAAAATGCAGAATTTAAAAAATATATTGCAGCAACATTTCTCTTTTGCTTTAACATAAATATGGCAGTTTTCAGGCCAAAACAGGGTTCATAACCCCAATGAAAGAAGATGATGGTGGGGTTAGATTTTCAAATTGTCCTTTATTAAAGTTGAAGCTGCTTAGAATCTTAGCTATGGAGAAAGAAGCACCACTTCAAAACAAAAACAGCCCCCTTCACCTCACTCCACCATCAATTTAATCTGCAATGCCCAACCTAATCTCTTAACATATAGTGCACATATCATCATATATTAAGAAAAACTACCTAAGGGCATGCTTCTGACCTAAGCTGGGTACGTTCAACTCCCATTAATTTTGATGGCTCCTAGGACTCACAAGAGATGCTGAGAAACTGTCACAGGATTATACTCTACCTATGTACTTCCCCGAGACAGCAGAATATTTTTGGTCTTAAGCAAATATTTAACATATCATTTTATGCTTCCAATCTAATTTTAATAACCTACTTTTAAACTGGGGAGCAATGTGCTTGTTTAGATTTTTTTTTAAAACAGACTTTGCCCATTTCTAGGCATTAATATTTTTAAAAGCCTTTTTTATGGAAGGGAACGTTTCCATAAAAAAAAATTTCAGTCACCATCAGGGCAGAAACAGGAAGAGTTGAAATGCCTTGTGGAAGGCTATTATTGACATAGTTCAAATCCAGTTTTTTCAATGTTCAGTAATTCAGATACAATGGGAATATTTCTGTTATTTTAAGTTGAATAAGGCAGGAAATCACTTTCTGATCTGAGCTAAAACTGAACTCTTAACTTGGCTGGTTTAAAAGCATTAACAATGTGTTAGCAAAGAAATGTGAAGGCTCTCGCTAGGGGAGAGAAGGGAAAGCTTAGTTAACTTGCTGTTTCAACTTATGTAAGCCAAGAATGGAACGCCAACTCCTTGATTTTTTTTGGTCTGTGCCACAACCTCGCCAAAGGTTGAAATATAGTTATTTGAGACTATGATGCATTCCTGTTTGCATTCTTAAGTGCAGTCATGTTTGTGAGAAGAAAACAAAACAGAGATTGTGTTAAAGCAGTGATGCTCAACTTTTGGCCCAATTGACCAGCTGATAGAATGGGGCTGGTTCCCTGGCTGGACTGGGTTCATGCCTCCTCCCCTGGGTCCTGCACTTCCCAGATTAAGCTGGATCCTGGGCTGCCCATTTTGGCCCACGCTGCCTCCCCTGGACTCCACGTTGCCGCATTGGGCCTCTACAGGCTCCTCTGGGCCCCCTGCTGCCTAGATTGTGCCCACGCTGCCCAAACTGAGTCCGCACTGCCTCTGCTGTGCTCTGCACTGCCATATTGGGCTCACACCACCCCTCCTGGGCCTCACATTGCCTGTGCCATTGCAGCGGTGGCCAGGCCTGTGCCACCTCTGCTCAGACCCACCTGCTCAATTTAGTGTGCAGGACTACACTTCCCCATGGGCCCAGAAATTTGGCAGCAGGGAAATGATAATTAATGCTGCCATTCCTCCCTCCCCCCACCCTGCATTATATCAGATAATCTATGGAAGGGCAAATATGTAAACATTTCCATTTCAGATTGGGTATGAATTGACCATATAAAAGTCTTGAATTGTGCATATATGAGAAAAGATAAAAGTTGAAGTCAAACAGCTTAATAAAATCTATTTTGAAGCTTGGTGATAAATATTATTCAAATAAACATGTAAATACAGCTAAGTGTATAACATGGTACAAAGTTGCCATATTGTCTACACAGAATAGATGTTTATTGTTTCAACATGACTATTTCAGAACAGTGTTCTGTTTAGAAATAAAAATCACCTCATTTGGAGTAATTTCTCCATTGGTGAAGCAGAATAATTGTTCTGGAATATCATCAAATGCCCCAAGGGAACAGAGTTTCTGTAAGGGGGTGTCACCCTACAAAGCTCAATTATCCCAAAGTGGCTATAACAGAAATGGTTATAGAATAGCTACAATTCTGAATTGCCCTTACATAGAGGAGGGCAAAGGTTGACTTGTATGAGAATTCAACATGCTTATCTGTGTGACAGATTGCTGTTGAGTAGGAATGGCCATAAAAGGAATAACCTCTGTATCTCATCAAATCCTTCCTCCCATTGTGCCATCAATATTCCATGTGCCTGAGTCCTGCAGCTAAGTGAGCTTTGCTGAAATATTGAATGAACTCCAGACTACACCATTAAACTACTCTAGCAAATCCTACTCTAAATTAGAGGGAACATCTATAACTGGCAGTATTTGTTTACTGTTTCATACATGTCATCCACATCGCATTATCCTTCCCTCCACTCACAGTGACAGCTGTCACAGTATTCAGGAAACAAAGACCTCTTGCATCTGTTCTTGTTAAACTATGACTGTTTTAATAGGTTCTGCTGTATGTCCTGCCGAGCGTGAAAAACCAGGAAGCAGCATGTAAATCTGGCTTTCTGAAATGGGCTTTTCACTTTGCTCCTAATCTACCTAATGATAGAAGTGGGGAAGAGGGAGAAGTGGTGAGGAAGAAGAGAAAAGGGAGATCCTTCAGCCCTTGGAAAGGTATACTTATAGGTAATAAAGTGGAATAAAATCATATTTTTAAAGGGTTTTTATTGAACAAACATCTGCTTGGTGACCCAAAGGCAGACTTAGGGCCTGATTGAAAACCTGCTGAAATCAGTGGGTGTCTTTGAATCAGGCCTCTACAGAATAGGGAATTAGTACTCTTTCATATGGAAAAGTAGGGCATTTGATGGCAAAGACAACACTTGGGTCATGATTGTTATACAAGCTAATGTCACTTTAAACCATTTGGCAGGATGCTGGGTCTTAATGTGAGAATGGAACTACTTCAAGGAACCTAGGCACTTTTCAAATGGTGCGAGTCAAGTTTAAAATAGAGGAAAATCATAGGGTCATAGGAAAGTAGGGCTGGAAGGCATCTCAAAAGGTCATCTAGTCCAGCTCCCTTCTCAGGACAGGATCATCCTGAACTAAAACCATCCTGACCAAGCGTCTGTCTAACCTGTTCTTGAAAACTTCCATGGATGGAGATTCCACACTTTGTCTAGGCAGCCTGTTCAAATGTTTGACCACCCTCATAGCCAGAAAGTTCCTTCTAACCTGCAATCTAAATTTCCTCTGCTGGAGCTTGAGGTGATTGCACCTAGTCCTGTCCCCTACAGCCACAGACAAAAGCTCATCTCCATCCTTTCTATAATCACACTTCAGGTATTTGAAGACTGTTATCAAATGCCCTGTTAGTCTTCTATTCTCTGTACTATAGGGCTGTTAGCAATTTTGGCAGCTGTTTCATTTCTGAGGTGTTTCGGGCCACTTCAGTGCCTGAAACCCCGAATCTGAAACAAAACAGAAGGCTCAAAAACATCTCCAAAATTAAACAAGGCGTCTGAAACATTTCAGAAATGTTTTGGAAAATTTCAGAGTTTCGGAGCCGGGCTTACAGGGAAACAGCTGTACGCTGCTGCCCTGCTGTGCGACTCAGCTCCGCAGGGAGCAGAGATCTGTGCCAGGGGTCTTCTGGCCACTGCTGTGCACCCTGTGCAGCCATACGTCACCAGGGAATCATGGGGTGAGGAAATCCCCGACATGGATCTCTGCTCCCTGCAGAGCCAGGTCATGTGGCAGAGCAGTGCCGGTCCATGCTGCGTGACCTGGCTCTGCAGGGAGCAGAGACCCAGGGCTGCATGGAGTGGGTAGCGGCAGCAAGGAGACCCTGACACAGATCTCTCCTCCATGCAGAGCCAGATCATGCAGCAGGGCAGTGCTGGTCCCTGCCATGCAACCTGGCTCTGCAGGGAGAAGAGATCCAGGACTGCACAGGCTGGACAGTGGCAGTGAGGAGACCCTGGCGTGGATCTCTGCTCCCTGTGGAGCCAGGTCACATGGCAGGGCAGTGCTGGTCCCTGCTGTGTAACTTGGCTCTGCAGGGAGCAGAGATCCGGGGCAGTGCAGGGCAGGCAACAGCAGCAAAGAGACTCCTAGCATGGATCTCTTCTCCCTGCGGAGCCAGGTGGCATGGCATGGCAGTGCTGGTCCCTGCCATGTGACCTGGCTCTCCTCGCTCCCACTGCCTGCCTCATGCAGTCCCATGTCACTGGGGCAGTGCGGGGCAGGCAGCGGCAGTGAGCAGACCCCAAGTGCGGATCTGCTCCTTGCGGAGCCAGGTCACATGGCAGGAACAAGCAGGCTTGCTTGCTGCTCTGTGCCGCTTCCCTTCCCTGTGACCTGTCATGACAGGGATCAGAGACCTGTGCCGGGGGTCTCCTTGCCTGCACAGATGGCAGCAGCCCTCCCCCTCCCCTGAACGAGCCACCCATAGCCCCATCCTGCTCCTTGCTGGGCCCCAAGCCCCAGCCCCAAACCTCACCTGGCTGGGGAGGGCTGTGCGAAGCTTGCAGCCTGTTCAAAACAGATTCAGAGGAGATTTGGCCAAAATGGAACAGGATAGCGATCCGAAACACTGAAATGAATCACTGTCCTCTGAAACGGCCAAATCTGAGACTGAATCAAAACAGAGCTGTTTCGCATAGCCCTACTAAACAACCCCAGTTCTTTCAATCTTTCCTCATAAGGCTTGCCTCCCAGATCCCTAATAATTTGGTTTGCTTTGTGCTGGACTTTTTCTAAACATTCCACATCCTTCTTGAAGTGTGGAGCCCCAATCTGGACACAGTACTCCAGGCAAGGGCTCACCAGTGCTGAATATAGTGGAAGAATCACTTCCCTTGATTTGCAAGCGACACCTCTATTAATACAACCCAGTATGCTGTAGGGTTTTTTTTTGTTGTTGTTTTTTTTTAGCAAGAACACACAATTTGCTCATAGTCAGGTTATTGTCTACTTTGTTCTTCTCTGCAATACTGCAGCCTAGAGGGTCATTTCCCAGCCTATATTTGCATAAGCACTATTTCCATTCCATTCCAGATTTAGGACTTTGTTCTTGTCAGTTGAATTTCATCTGATTGATTGTGGGACATTTCTCTAGTTTATTCAGGTCACTCTGGATTCAAGCCTGCTTTCTGGAGTATCTTTAACCCCACCCAACTTCATGCCATCCCCAAATTTGCTAAGTGTGCACTTGATGCCATCATTTAAATCATGAATGAAGATGTTGAACAATAATTGACCAAGATCTCTGGAGAACCCTCCTCTCAACTAGAAATTGAATCATTGATGACTAGTCATTGAGTACAATGATCCAACCAGTTACGCATCCACCTTACAGTACTTTCATCTTGTCTATATTTCCTTTTCTTGTTAGTGAGAATGTTGTAAGAGACGGTGTCAGAAGCCTTGCTAAAGTCAAGGTGTATCACACCCACCGCTCTCCTTTAGAGCTTGTCACCCAATCATGGAAGGAAATCAGGTTTGGTCAGGCATGATTTGTTCATAGTGAATCCATGCTTTTTGTTCCTGATCACCTTGTTCTCCTCTAGGTACTTCACAATAGATTCCTTGAAAACCTACTCTATAATCATGCATAGAGGTCAGGGTGACTAGACGGTAATTTCATAAATCCTCCTTCTCCCCTTTCTTAAAGATGGGCACTATATTTGCCCTTTTCCAGTCATCTATGGCTTCCCCTGACTTTTATGAGTTCTCAAAGAGGATAGCCAACAGCTCCTAAATTACCTCAGCCATTAAACCTGACCATACAAAATTCCTTGCATGAATCTCATCCTTTGAGAGGACAATACTTGCTTGTGGGTTTTTCACATAGTTTTCGAAGCAGGTGAAAGGGATTCTGAATTTTGCCTTCTAGGTAAGTGGATAGCAAGTCAGAGAAACCTGTGGGGAAGAAGAAAGAGGGGGAAGTCAGAAGCCATGGAAACTGTGATTTTTCAGAAACTGCTTTATCTTTTGAAAAATGTTTTGGTGGAAAATTCTCGGGCAGCTTTAGCCACAGCCTTCCCTATCTGGTTTTGTCCAGCCTTAGAGACTCCTAGAGATAATAAGATTTGTGGAGTGTGAGACTAAAAACCATATTTGTAATTGCTCCTTAGCTTAATAGGTCCTCTACTATAGATACTATGGCCTGAAACTTCTTACTTTTTCTTACAGTTTATCATAGTATACTGGCCCCTCAGACAAACCAGCAGCTCTTTAACAGACTAGAATACCGGTGGTAGAAATTTCATTCCAAATCCAATTATTTGCTTCATTTTTAAACATGAACGAGATGCCTCTCTCAGGTTTTAGGCAATCTAATGGATTAATAATACAGCCTGTAACAAAATAACCTCATGCAAAGGCAGATAATAGAAAAACAAATCCTTGTAATAGCCAACTGTTCCAAAAAGAATATCACAAAAATGATGTACTTCAATCTTCCAACACCCTGGCTGTCCTATAAGCTTCACTCCCACTCCTGCAACAGCATCTTGTCTTCATAGTGGAATACTTTGCTTAACATAAGAGGCAGCAGTACTCAGTGGATGTGTTTCTGGACTAGACATCAAGAGGTACATGTTCAAAGTGTGACTGTATTTGATCCCAGAAAACTCTTAGTCTCTTTGTGCCTCTGTTTCCCCTACCACCATTTGTCTATGTCAGTATCCACACTTTCAGCCCCATGGGCCAGGGTGAAGGGTCAGTCCATGGCCTGGACCAGACCCTGGTCCCAAACCAGCATGCAGGGCCAGCCCATCCAGGGGTCAGTCCAGTGCACAGGGCTGGCCCAGTGTGTGGCTTCAGCCCTATGAACAGAATCAGGCCCTAGCTCCAGCCCCATCCCCAGCCCTGCACACTGGATTAGGCCCCATGCCAGATCATGACCACAGCCCCATCCCTGCATGCAGGGGATGTCATCTGGCCTTCAGGGCTTACAAATTTGGCAGTGTGGGAGTGGTGGCAGTGTTAATTTCCACCACTCTCCTGCTTCCAAATTTTCAGACCAATGAGGAGCCCTGTGGGCTGGATGATATGACTCCAGCCGGCAGGCCAGAGGTTGAGCTCCACTGGTCTGTAATGATCATAAGTGTAACTCTGTTCATGTAATTATTTGCTATGGTTATGATCTATAATGGTATATTTGTGTATTCTTTTTCTGCACACCCGGGTTAGCATGAACATTTAAGGGCTACCTGAACTTGTTTTTGCTGTTTGTAGGCCTGGGTTTTATTGGTTTGGATTAAAGTGTGCAGTTGTAAGTTGCAGGTGTAAATTACAGGTGTAAATTGTAGTTGTAAATTGCAGGTAAATTGCGCTGAGTGCGTGGGAGGGACCCCCCATGTCCCTTCAGGTCAGTGATCGACCATGGGGGGACCCTGGGTGCCCCTCCAGACCCAGGAGGCACCAGTCGCTAAGCTGGGGACATGCAGGGGGCCCCCCCAGCATGCTCCCCGGCAGACCCAGAAGTGGACTGGAAGTGCTTCTGGTCCATTTCCAGGTCTGCTGCTGACTGTGCTGGGGACCACCCTGCACTCCTGTGGGATGCTCCATCTGCCCCACCATCTCAGCATTGAGGAGCTGCCTGGTATGCTGAAGCATCTAGAAGAAACATTTAAAGCTGTATCTATGTATAAATTATTGAATCTTTCTGAATCTCCCCGAATTGATTCAAAGGGTTCCAATTCAATTCAGAGAGATTAAATCTCCTGATTCAGTTCAGATGCAGAGATTTGGCCACCAAATCAGGCCGAATTTCTGCTGAATTGAATCAGTGACCAAAGATTTGCACAACTCTACTCTGTAGTACAGGATCTCTCAAGAGTATTTTAACAGCCTTTGAAGCAGCAGGATGTTGGCTGCCATGGTTTCCCTGCTCTACCTGTGGCAGGTTAGGGTGTTATGTCTTCTATTGTGTCAGGGTTGACTGCGTAGATTGGCTAAGAGGTTAAACCAGGGGTGGGCAATTATTTTGGGCAGAAGGCTGCTTACTGAGTTTTGGTAAGCTGTCAAGGGCTGCATGGGTAGCCCAGCCCCTTGACAGGTGCCCCACCACCTGGTAGCCATTTTGGGACCAGAAGTCCTGCTCCCAACGCCTGACCTTTGACACCAGAAGTTTCTCCCCTTATCCTAAGAACTACTCCTTTCAGCGAGGGGTTTTGCCATCTCAGAACCAGAAAAATACCATATTATATTATAAAAAGTGAACATCTACAACATTCATTAATTTGATTTCAGAAATATTTTTGTCCTGATTTACATGTGTTTCTGTAGTGTCCATAGAGGTGTGCAGAATAGCTTAAAATGAAATCTTACTTGTGTATATTGTCGGGGGTGGGTATAGGTTTGTAGGGTGCTGTGGGGGCATGGGTATATGGGGTATGGGGGAGAGTGTGGGTATGTGTGGGGGGATTTGTGGGGGTCTGGGTGTGGGGTGAGGGAGCATGTGGGTGTGTGTATGGCTATGTGGGCTGTGGGTAGGTATGGGGTTTGTGGGGGTCTGGGTGTGGGGTGAGGGTGGCTGTAGTATGTCAGAGGATGTGGGGGTCTGCATGTATGACAGTGCAAGGGGGCATGTGAGTGCATATGTGCAAGAGGATGTGCGTGTGGGACTCGCCCTATAAACGCATACACACGCACACTCTGTGCCTCCCTCATTGCTCTCTCTGTCTCTCTTCCCCCTCACTCATTGCACGGACACAAACAGACACACACACTGTCTCTCTCCCTCCGTCATTGCACACATACACACTCTCCCTCCCTCATTGCTCAGACAGACAGACAGACAGACACACACACACACACACATTCCTGGCCCTGGGGTACCATCATGGCCCCATGCTCCAGCGGTTCAGTGATGTAGCTGGGGGCAATGTGGTGCTGGTGCTGGAGTGGCCGGCTAGAAGGCTAGGAAACAGTGAAAGCTGGGGCAGGCAGAGACTTACAGTTGGGTGGGTGTCACAGGCTGGCTAGGCGCTGTGAGTGTATCAGCCATGAGGCTGCTGAGTTCAGGACGGAGGAGGT
>NW_017729030.1:61924153-61924434 GCF_001723915.1 Gavialis gangeticus
GCCCAGCCCCTTGACAGGTGCCCCACCACCTGGTAGCCATTTTGGGACCAGAAGTCCTGCTCCCAACGCCTGACCTTTGACACCAGAAGTTTCTCCCCTTATCCTAAGAACTACTCCTTTCAGCGAGGGGTTTTGCCATCTCAGAACCAGAAAAATACCATATTATATTATAAAAAGTGAACATCTACAACATTCATTAATTTGATTTCAGAAATATTTTTGTCCTGATTTACATGTGTTTCTGTAGTGTCCATAGAGGTGTGCAGAATAGCTTAAAATGA
>NW_017729030.1:61929434-61963762 GCF_001723915.1 Gavialis gangeticus
TGACAGAATGACAAAGAGTTCCCACATGGGATTAACAATTTATCAGCAGTCCATCTATGCCAGGTGCATGCCAAATTGTTCCAGCAAAGTCAGGTGTCCCCGATCAACGCTGTCCGAGGGGTCACTGGGAAGGTCCCTTGGTCAGGATCTGGTCCTCACTCACGCTGGGAGTCCAGGGTCCAGGCTTGGTACAGCGATGGTCCTTCTGTCTCGTCCTTCTAACTGGTGACTTGACATGCACGTTCCTTTGTGCCTTATCTTATGCTAATCTGTTGTCTTTAGAGCCACTCACAGTCTTCCCCTATAGCTGTTACCCTATGGGATCAAAAGGTGTTAGAAATTATCATGAAAGGTTACCGCCTGTACTCGGGTTCACTCAATAAGCAAATTACATCACATTACTTTGAGGTTTGAAATTAGCATTACCTGCCTAAGCTCAGCTCCTTAATTTTTTATTCCTGGATTCCTTGGAATGTGCTGATTATATTAGGTGGTCAGATATTGTTATGGCTTGACCTTTAAAAAAACTGTTAGATCAGCTAATCTTGTAGTTCTGCTTATTTTGGGGGTCAGTGGTCCCATGATCAGTGCAAACAGTTAGACTCAACACGTTGGTTAAATTGTGACAGACAAATTCCACTTGCAGTTTGCAAACTGACAAGCTTTGCATTAGCTAATCTTAACTGCTTAGACAATTACCAGATGCTTCCAAGAGCATATATTTTTTGATTTAACCCCTCTGGTTCTGGCTACCACAGTGGGGTAGGGGTGGGAGGGGCTGGGAGCAGGGCAGGGCAAGGCTGGCCTTTCTGCTGGGTCTTGCCAGGTCCTGGCTGGGTCCTACTGCCCCTGGCTCCTCTCTGTCATCTCTGACAAGCAGCCAGGAGCATATAAACATTCATTTTCTAAATATTTTAGGGGCCCTGTGGACCAGATACAATGGCCTGGCAGGATGGATTTGGTCCGTGGGCCATATTTTGCCTGCCCCTTGGTTAGACAATGGATTTGTATGAGTTGGTTTGGATAGGGATGATTTTGCCTCAGTTTGACTGGAAGATGACCAGTGGAGGTCCCTTCCCACCCTACTTGTCTATGATTCTATGATCTGCAATGGGTGGCCCTCAGTTTTGGCACAGAAGCAATTTGTGAGGAGCAAGATTGACTCTGGGTGGGAGTAATTCCTTGGATGGCTTTGTGAATCATCAACTTTTCAAAGTCAAAGAACTTTTTAAACACTGATCTCTGTAGTGGGTTCAGGTGGGAGCCTAAACTACACTAAAAATGCTGAAGATCCCTGAGCCTGCTTTTGATGTAGGTCAGGGTTTAAGAAAGTTTGGGTTGTGTAGGAACCCAGAGAGGGTTGATTGTGCAGGAGCTGTGAACCCTGGCTGTGGTGGTCAGAGTGGGAGTGATCCCTGGCAGCAGTGGCCAGAGCTGTAATCTCCAGCTGCATACCATAGCAAGAATCCCCAGAAGTGGAGTGGTGGCAACTCCAGTGCAGGCCACCCTACCCATTGCTTGCTACTTCAGATTGGCTTAGGTGATAGAGAAGCAGCCCTGACAGCAAAGAACTGAAAGGTCCTCCTGGGCCTCCCAACCAGCACCTGCCTCTGTTGGCTGACATAGTTAGTAGAGCCCTTGGATGGCAGTCCTTGGTGAGTCTCCCTTCCCAACTGAGTGGGCTCCCCTGGGTTGGTTTGCTGGTGACTGAGGCTATTCACTTTTCTGGGTTTCTGTTAATGTTTAATGGCTAAAGATTTTTTTATGGTTGTGTGTTTTTTAGTTTAACATTGCTTGCTCACTAGTGGGTCAGTTTGTTCATTTCAGATAACCCAGGTAAAATCTATTTTCTCAGGTTTCTGGATAGAAGCTTGAGCCAGATTCGGAAGTCAGTGTTTGACCCCAATGTTTAACTCAGCTGAACATGGAAGTTTTGTTCTTCTCTAACTTTTTTACTTTCTGCCTCTTTTCCCAATTAAGTCAGTGGAAGCAAAGCTCCTGCCATTCCCCATGAGAATCTGCCAAAGAGTATTTGGGTTTTCTTAGCCACTTTTTAGCACAGATTTAAAGGAAAATACATGATTCATGTTTCAACCTCTCCTATTATATCTGAAGTATTTAGTCAGTTTGGTGGCAACAGAAAACACTCTGGTGTGTAACTCCCACTGGAAGGCCTACAGCAAAGCCAGTATTTCAGATTTCAGAGCTGAAGGCATCAGACAGACCATGAAAAGATTGGGTACAAACAGCTGGTATATGTAGGTGGGTGAGAGAAATCATTTTCAGCTGATGCATTCAGTCCTAATTTCAAATCTTTGACTTTTACAGTAGTCTGGGCTAAAGATTTTTTGACAGCATGTATGTCCTTTGAGGAGGGAGTGAAGATGATATTTGATCAGGAGAATATCGCTTATTCACGGTTCAGAAAATAGTCTTTGATCTAATCATGGCACAGTGATAGCAAATGTACATTCCATGTATAAAGCCTTTGGTCCAAATTGACGCAGCTACATGGGATTCAGTTTATGTTGTCTGGGGATCCGTCCCATAATTCTGTGTTCTTGATTCTCTGGGGAGTGATGGAATTATTTGTCATTTTACACCTATGAATATCTGTTAGACAGATCAAACACCCTTACTCAGATCAGGTACTATATGATTTCATAGGAAGTACTATTCACAAATGACCTGGAGGTATCATAGCTTCCTAGATTTTAAAGGGCCAGTATGATCACCTCTTCTGCCCTTCAGCACAAGACAGACCTGAGACTTTTGCTCAATGACTCCTATCAAGACCAATAACCTGTAGTTGGATAAAAGCCTATCTCTTAGGTAGATGCCTATTTTGAATTGCTCTGCAACCTCTGGGCAGGATGAGCAACAGTCAGAAAAAACAGTGCAGCATCCTCCACACCAGCTGGAGGGATGGAAAGACAGGTGTAGTGAGGAGGAAGGTTTTGCCCCAGATGTAGGTGCAAAATCCTACTTATGAAAATAAAATCTCCCATGTGTCGGAGTTTTTTCTCCAGTCATCTTGGTATTTCTGTCATTTCTTGACTTAGGAGCAACAGGCCTTTGGATATTCTGCCTGTTAGTAGTTTCTCAGTTAACAAAACCAGATTAAAGATCGACAGTGCTCTTTCTGGCACAGGTTTTGATAGGTAATATAGCACATTAAACAGCAACCAGAAGTGAAATTTTCTCCTTTGGGTCATTTACCATCATGTTGTATTGCAAAATGTGAATGCTTATCTCTGGTTGCAGAGGCTATTTGCTGCAGGGGATGCTGAGAATGTCATTAGTGCACTATGCCCTGAGATAACCTGCAGCACATCATTAAACCATCTAATGACTGTATGGCCCATTGACCTCCATCATTCATTTGTTAACAATGTTTGTTATTTACAGACACTAGGGAAATTGCCACTGAATTATTACTCATCCTTCCCCTCCCTGTTCCCATCACAATACTTGTTGATAACTGACAACAAAGGCAGTACATTGGCTTTAATGATATGATCTGGTGTACAAAGGAATTATGCAAATATATTTATTTATTTATTGTTTACAGGTAGATCAATCTTCTTGTCAGCATAACCTTTTCTGGAGGACAGTCTCCTTGACACCATGCACCAGCTGTCTCAACTTGCATTTTGCTTTCTAAAAAATAATCCTACTGTGAGTTAAACAATAATCCCAAAAGAGGAAGGGTCAAAATGTGGTAGCTGAACAGGTAAGTAACCAGCATCCATATTTAAAACTTTGCTGTTTTTCAAGCAGGCTGACTAAAGCAGCTGGGATTATCAAAGGATACATTGTATGCTTTTGTGATCCTTTTGCTACTCTCTTTACAGAAACAAACCTTCCATCAAAACTCAGGGATGCTTTTTTCATAGGACTCTCTGGGTGTTAGGCACCTACCCAAATATTGAAATTGAACGGGATTTGGGCACCTAACAGTCTTAGACTCCTTTGAAAATCCCATTATAAAAGATATTTAGGAGCTTGTTTACTTTTGTGTTGCAATTAGTGCTTTCTTTTAAAATTAAGCCGCCTTTTTTTTGACATACAGGGGGAAAGATAGAAATTTATTACAAATCTTCATAACTAAAATTCAACATGGAAAAGTTGTAAACCATGCAAATTTGCTCTGATTAAACATCCACTCAGGAGGCTCAATTAATCTGTTCTTTAAAATGATTGAATTCCAGTAAAGACAGACTGAATTTCCTTTATTGAAAGTTGGGGCTGAAGAAGAATATGAAATAAAAATAGAGCTACATTCTAGTCATGTGCTTGATTGTGCCCTCAGAGAGATGGATCCAGCTTCCATTGCCTTCACTGAATTAGCTGAGTGCAGAATTAGACCTCATGTACTGCTAGAATTAATTAGCATCTCTGGCTCCATTCTAGGGTGACCAGATGTCTACAGCCAAAAAAGCAGGATGCCTATTTTTGGCTGCCAGGGTTTCAAAACTCATAGTACAGTGATGCACAAATTATGTTGCAACAGTAAAAAGTGCTTTAGTCCTTGTGCTTATTTTGTGTGAAAAGGAGAAATGGCAAAAGGCATTCTTTCAAAATACATTGAATACTTATGGTTTGGTGGCAGATCTAAACTGACTCTTCTGACACCTAGAGATGACATAGGTAAAATTTAGGCATTAAATTACAAACAGTGATCAAGATCAATTCCACTACAGCACCTCCAAAACTGCTGAGGCACTTTGATTCATAAGGAGTATCCATTTTGGCCTAAAATTACCCCATAGACACCTACTCTTGGGCTACAGCACATACTCAGGAGTGCTTCAGATAAGCCTCCTTAATTCCTGCCTAAACACTGTTGTGACCCAAATTGGTGTGTGAGAAGCATCGAGTCTACATAAGCTCCTGATTCCTTAGGTAATTACAGAGAATGGCCTGTTTGACACTGACAGCAGGTGTGGAGCTCATGGCAATATGGAAAAGTCCACCTTTTCCCCAGTAGCCATCTAGGTACAGCGCTCCTCCAGGAAATGGGACATCTGGATTCTCAGCATCCCTCTGCATAAGCGGACTCAAACCCATTGCTCCCACTTCCAGGAGAGTGCCTTAAATACTACATTGTGGCTGAATCTACATGAGATGATGACTGTGCAGTAGTGTCATGTAGCAGAATCCGTGATGCGATGCTACTGTGCAGTAGTTTCAGAGTTATTGCATAGTAGCGTCACAGAAAAGCCATTTGTTGGCACTAGTGGGCAATAACTCGGGTTACTGTGCAGTCATTTAGTATTTGTTTATACACAGTAGCTTGTATAAACAAGTACTAAATGACTGTGCAGTAATGACTGCACAGCCAGTGTCTTATGTAGACATGGAATGCATGCTAGCCTGGATGGGTTCCACATTCACTTCTCCTGTTGAATCAGGGCCACTTGGTAATACAGAGGGCAAGATCTAAAAGACTAGAAGGAAATCAAGAGAGAAGAAGCATGACTTTGCAGCCTAGTGTGAAGGATCTTCCTTTGTGTAAAGGATGGAAGCATAAGTAGTTAATCTTAAGAGGATCACACTGGGTCAGCATGTACCAGAGTGTAAAGCATGGCCAAAGCCAAGTATCAGTCCTAGTTCAGGATAGCAAATTGAAGGTTAATACAAGGTCATGGCCGGGGACAGATGATCCAGGCCAGGTCCAAAACAGTGCTAGGAGCTTCTGAAAATCCTGCCTTTCATCTTTCCGAGTTCCCATTTCCCTGTAAGCAAGGATGTGCCTACTTCTACCACCACCACACTATTATTGCGAAAGTTTGGCCAATGTGGATAACAGCACTGTTTCCTCCCATGATTTGTATATTTTTCATTTAGGGGGTACCATCATTTCTTTTAGACAGGGATTATCTGTATTTCCAGAATACCTAGTGCAGTGGGTTTCTGATTTTAATACCAGTCTATAGGTACCACCATAAGCCATTGTGTAAATAAGGAGGAAAAACAAAAAGATAGGAATCAGTATATATTTTGCAATTTACAAAAAAGTTAAACCGTGTCTTCATATGTCCCCAAGCTTCTGCACACAGGGATGTGGGTAATGTTGTCCTGCATTGGTGGCCGATATGAAAGTATCTGTTACTCTGTTAGAATAGGATAAATTGGTAAACAAATAACAAAAGATGACATTTGGCTTCACTTTATGATGGATAAAATATAGACTGGTTTTCCTAAAGGAAGATAATCCTATAAAGATTAAAAAATTTGGGGCCAAGTGGATTCTGTTTATGCGCCATTTTTTGCTTCACTGGTGTCCAAAATATTATGCCTAAGAAGGTACCACATATAACTCTTGCAAAGCTGAATAAGGTTGTCTAACATCCAACCTGAAGTTGCTGTTTCGAAATCTAATAATATGAACATTTTCACAACCTAAGAGGTACCAGTAGCCAGTAAAATCTGACTTAGTTTAAAGACCAGAGAGTTATACCATCAAGTTCAGTGAGCCTGTTTCAAATCCATGGAACTCAATGAAAATGCTATTAATGGCTTCAGTCAGGTCCAGAGAGAACAGGTTGAAGTCCTGGTTATTATCCTGCTTAAAGATTTACCCTTTCATTTTCTTATGGTTCAGAAAGCAATCATTTAGTGGAAAAGGGGTCTTCAATTCAGGATTCTCTGTATTACAGTTTTTACTATCAGTTTCCATGATTGGTTACTGCATTCTGCAAGGTTGATTGGTGCCATTTAAGTATTCTTTACTGAGAAAGCTTCCTTGCTCCTCTAAAAATCCCAAGAAGCTTTGATTCACAGATGTTTCGAGTCAGTAGGGACCATTATGATCATCTAGTCTGACCTCCTGCATAGTGCAAGACAGCATATTCAGCCCAATCATTTTTGTAACAAGTGTGCATATTCTGTTTCAACTATAGCATATGTTCAAAAACACACCTTCAAGTGATTGGAAGCCACTACATCTCTAGTAAATTGTTGCAGTGGTTAATTGCCTTTCCTGTCAAAACTGGTGCCTTCTTTTTAGACTGAATTTGTCTCACTGCAGCTTTAAACAATTATGTCTTTTTCTGCTTAGATGGAAGAGCTGCCCTGTGACAATATGAGGAGTCTCTCCAAGCACAGAGTATGAATTTTGATGGATGTGAAGAATGCTCTATGTGTACCTGTGTCCTATTGCAAACTCTGTTTTGAGTGTGGAATAAGTTGCCCTCTCTGTTGCCTTTTACCTCCATAGTGGACTGACATGCCAAAATGTAGACACAGTTTAGCTGACAATGGAGTATCCTTAACCCAAATGCATCCCATTCAAATTAAAGCCCCTTGGGACAATGAGATAGCAGAAGGTTAAGGAAACAGAAGCCCAGTGGTCTTCAACTTCTGCGCCTGGGACTGTGGACTAGAGTGGTGGAAATTCTCCAGAAGCTAGTTTTAGTAAAGCTTTTAAAAATGCAAAGGTGGAGAAGTAGGGAAGGGATTTAGGCATGGAAAGCTTGGACAGAAGAAAGGAGAAGGCCATGCAGGGATGTCCTGTTTAAGTGACTGACTGGCCAGAAAAGAAGGAATCTGGCTGTTAGAGACAGGCAGATAGACACTGCATGATTTGAAGGAGCTGTTGACAAGGAGGTTGATCCTGGACTCCTTAGAGGACTTTGACTTAAATTTAAAGAATGATTAAAGACTGCTAAGAGCATTGGGGCATAGAAATAAGTACTGCCATGCTTATTATTTTGTCTATGGCTGTGTATTTCTTGTGCTATATGAAGTGAAGCATATGTGTGTTTATGAACTCTTACACAACCTGAGTGTCTGATTGCTATCACTATCACATTTCTGAAAAAAGAGGTAGTTAGCCATGTTAGTCTAAGGCAGAGGGCAGGACAGGGTGTTTCAGAAATGTATTATCTTTTGTAGGCAACATCCTACTTTGTCAGATGCTATGACAGGACACCCCTGCATGCCCTCTTCCTTTTATAGCATCTGACAAAGTAGGCTGTCACCTACAAAAAGCTCATGCCTCACTGAACTCTGCCCTTGCTTCTGTCTTGTTCCTGAACAGTGAACTGAAAACCAAGTGCTGAGAAAGGGTGTGATATGGGGGCCTCTGTAAGGGAGGGATCATGTTGACCTTGTGGGGGTCTGGCATCTGGACCTCATCTCATTTTTCTGCATGGGTAAAAAGACACAGAACCTGTGTGCAAGAGATGTGCCAGAGGGCCAAGAAGGCGGACAGAGGTGCAACCTATTCAGAGTAAGGGAAGCAGAAGAGCCTGTAGGTCTGGCATGGTAGGATTCAAGTACAGCAGCTTAGTGGGTGTCTGGGAGGTGCTGGGGCAGGAGGGACCCACCAAGGCAGTCTGACACATCTGCTGTCAGAAATGCCCTCCTCAGGCAGGTGTTTGTAAACTGTGATCAAGTCACATATTTTGGATCAGTGAGACCAATCAATGAGACCTGTGCCAGTCCATCATGCAGCCAGGCATTCAAATAGAGGAAGGAAAGTAAGATTAAATAACTGTTTCTTTGCCAAGATCTCACCTCTTTTGGATGCTAGCTACTTTGAACACTTACATTAAGTGAGCAGTGCTCAATCTCAGTATCTAAACTGGACTTTATGTTTAATAATTGGTGTGTTACTGATTTTTTACATATGGTGGATACTGTGGTTCTGCTCTTGGTGCACTCGATATACTTTGCTGCTGCTTTGGCAGGATGTGTAGGTGCTGATTGTGTGTGCAGTGATTTTTTTAACTTACCAGCAACGATGCATTTCTGTCACAGCTTTTATTATGTTTCAGTGACAGTTTTGACAATTTTTATTTTGGAATTGACAGTTCAGATAATGATGTACGATTCAGGAAATCTGTAAATCTTCTGGTGGGTATATACTTTGTGTATTTTTGTTTAATGTATTTGGCAGCATTATAATGGATTTAAAATTACTTTTATTGTTCCATGTTACTGTGTAACAAGGGATGGCTTTCAGCCATTCATATCCCAGGAAACACAAGAATATTGCTTGATGCAGAAACATTGTTTTTCTACACAGGACACTTATCACAATTTTAACTTGCCCTCTAACAATTATTTGCATAAACCTTGCCCACAATGCAGTGACACTGGAAAACTTGAGAAATATTAAGTATTATCAAATATATATGTCTCAAGGAAATAATATAGACCGGACCATTCTATACAATTTCTGTTCCAGGATTTCAAAGTGGCTTTCACAGTGACAACAGCTCCCAGCTGCCCGGCTGCCAATCCCTGAGCAAAGAACCCTCCTCCTCACTTACAGTTTGGTATCTCTCTCAGGTGGGTGAGATGCTTGCGAAGGAAGCAGATGGCCCTCTGCTCTTGAAAGTTGGGTTGGCCTCTCTCCCATTTCCCTGAGTTCCTCAAGGTACACTGGATCTTCCTATCTCATTGCATACTCTTAGAAGGCTACCTGGCAATAGTTATTCGCTCTGCTAACATGAAAAATGCCAAGGCTTAAGCTCACCCACCATCTCCTCTTCTGTTCATAGTGGAGGGAGACCTCCCTTTCTTCCTTCTGGCTTAGGGCAGCAGTTTTTTCCCCTCCTGGTCTCCCTGGACCTGAACCAATGCAATGTCAATGTCCACTTCTGCTTCAACCACTGTGCAGAACAGCCTGGAGGCTTCCCCTCATAAGCCAGTGGGAGCAGGCCATGGCCAGCTAGCTGTGTAGGGATACACCTCACAATCCCTAGTGTGATTGCCAAGGAAACTGATTGGCAAACAGAAGGCAGTTATGCTCCCACTACTGGTTTAAGCCAAGAGAAGAAATTCCTGACCCCTAAAGTAGCATGGGGAAAGTTGAAGAGCTGCGAGAGTGCATAGCAGGGGAAGGTTACCCTTCTCAGAGTCCAAAGAAGGAAGCCAGGCGCCCTATAAGATTGACGTCTGAAGGCTTGTGTAACAGCAGTGTCTTATGAGGTCACAAGCAGAAGCACTCATGGCACAGCCACGTTAGATTCCAGTGAATCTGAAAATTCTGCTAAATACCTTGTCACAAGGCACAAAAAAGGCAGGAAAGAGCAGGGTGAGATTGGGCAGGAAGGCAGAGTTCAGAAAGAGCACTGGACTAGACTCAAGAGTCTTTTCTGAGATAGGCCTGGTTGAAATGTTCCAAATTTCGAGTTTTCAACAAATTTTATGCTGCTACTACTACCACTACTAAATAAACTACATATTTAAGCTAGCCCTTCTCCCCCCAAGAAATATTTTTGTCAATATTGTGGGTTTTTTAAAACTATCTTTACATTAGATTGATTTTTTTTAAATGGTAGTCAAAGTTAGTCAAAATTTTTAAATTTCCATACTTAAAAAAACTGAAAAATACCCTATGAGAAAATTATTTGAAGAATTCCCACATAATTTATTGCTTTTCTTCATTGTTATTCTCAGAGGCCTGTAGGAAATATGGCTTCTCCCCTTTTTTCTGTTTCAGAGAGACCAAGTCCACCTCACAAAATTGACTGTCATATTACCATGCCCACTATCTTAGGTAAGGTTTCATTTCTGTCACTATCTGCTTATTTGTCAGATTGTATTAATGAGCGGGATCTATGGTTGCTATTTCTAGACATTCCCCTGTTGTGCTTTTGTACCTCTGATTTTTTTCAGTTCATGTTTTAAAGCAAACAAAGTCAAGAATGCTCAGTGCAATAGGAGACAAGAGTGAAATTGCTCTATGTCAATGTATGATTGTTCTGGTAGGAGTCGAAGGGGTTTTTTAGCCCATCACTTTCTCAGGAGGAAACCAGGATATGCCTCTAGAAAAAGAAAACATTTCATAGAGTAGGTTGGAAACAGGGTTTTATTCACTTATAAAAAATTTGAATGAAACCTTTTCATTCCAATTTATTATTATATAATAGTATACACATTAAATAAATTTTGGTGTTTTTCATTTACGTTTTTACTGAAATAGAAGAATTTGTTTTGGTTTCAATATTTGGGAGCTTTAGGGAGTTTTTCGTAATCCCATTGCCTTCCTTCTCCCAGTCCCCATCTTTCTTCATTTTTTATTGGCTAGGACTTGGGTAAAAAAATGGTACTGCCCCACTTTTATAAGGCACTTGGCTAAAAAAACGAGAGAGAGTAGTGAAAAATCTAACACCTCTTCTCTTCAACTTGTCTCCTACTAGAAATATTTGGAGAAAAGAAAAATAAAATGTGTGAAAAGTTGCAAAAAGCACAGTTGCTGAATTTTCTACTTTCCTTTGCTAGAAAAATGTAAATAACATGAAATTATTACTTTATCTTTTAAATCTTTTTTTTTAATTGAGAAAGGAGATTGGTTTTTAAAGTCCTTAGAGAAAACATCTGTTAGCCATTAATTTCCAAGTGGTTTCATGGTACCCAACAAACCATAGAGTTTAGTAATAAATCTACTGTCTCCTATTTGGTCTATAATATACCTCTCCTCGGGGTATAGGAGTGCTAATGATCATTATTTAGAACGCATTTGATCACAAAAACTGTATTATACACCTCATTGTTGTAAACACTGAACCAGAATAACTACTAAGCATAGATTGCTATTAATAATTTCAATTTACTAGAGAGGTATCCATTTACATAATCTGAATAATTATTCCTTTAATGACATGCACCATTTTTTCTTCTGTTTTATCTATTCAGAATAACTACTAAGCATAGATTGCTATTAATACTTTCAATTTACTAGAGAGATATCGATTTACATAATCTGAATAATTATTCCTTTAATGGCATGCACCATATTTTTCTTCTGTTTTATTTCTTCTTCTTTTTTTCTTTCTTTGTCTTGAGGAGAAGCTAGTATTGAATTGTTACTTCAAGAAATTGGAGTCTACTTCTTGTTCCAAACACCTGTGAGATCCATGATCGATCCCATATCTGAGACCCATTATCAGCTGTTTAATTGCAAAGCCTCTCTTTTCTAAAAGTTGACTGCATTTGTTTTTAAAGACCAGTTTATACTGCATTCTAGATACCATAATAACAAACTGGCTAAATAAAATGGGATTTCCCATGGGTGAATTGTAATCAGATCAAACCCTAGATAGAAGAATTGAGCAGAAGGTAGGGGAGGGCAGCACTTTAGGCCGTGTCCACATGAATCTGGATGTTTGTTTCTTTGGGGACAAGAAGCAGTGACACACCTTGTGACACATCTGGCACATAGCAGGTTACCCCAGGTAGGGTAGGGGAGGCTGAAGCCAGCAGCTGTACTGGCCCCAGCACCCCTATCTGGGGTCCTGGGGGTCTCAGAGAGCTGAAGCCATGGCACTTCTGTGGCTGGGAGCATGGCCAGCAGCTGGAGCATCACTCTGGCAGGCCAGACTCTGGTTTTAGGTGGTGTGTGCTGCCACCACATGCACTGCCCCATATTTTTAAACCCTGGGATCAAAAAACCACCTCATGCTGCAAGGTAGCAGTGTGGGAAACACCTGCAGGTGTACTGTGCACCTGCATACTGTATGTCTGGGCTCATCTTGACGTGGCCTTAGAGACCAACTGGTTTAGAGAAGCATGAGCTTTCATGGGCAACAACATACTTTATCAGACACAAAGATAGAAGAACTGTGAACTGAAGAGTTTTTGGACAATTTGTGGGGAAAATGTTGTGATTAAATCATTCATGGAACTTTAGGAATTTAAAAAAATGTAACTTTTGTCTTATTCATTTGGACTTTAGAAAGTTAGCTATCATTCTCTTTCCCTTGACAACATATCCATTTGATAGTCTCCCTTTCCGACTCTCAGAAGTACAACAGAATGTGATGAGAAGTAATATGAAAATGTATTTTCTGTTTCCCATCAACATATATACATTCCTGTTGATATGTAATATTTGTGATGATGGTGATATTTCCATAATAAATTCCATTGATCATGTGGCATTGAAATCCTCTCCTGTACTTTACCCATTAATTCTTCTCTTCCTGGAATTATTTTTACATTCCAAATAGCACTTTTTCAAACAAACTTAACTACTGGAGAAATATTTCCTTCTTTGCCTCCTCAAATGTGCATTTCCCCTTTAAAACCCAAGTGAGCCATAGCCCAGGGTGATTATAAATGTCATGATTACAAAGGATTAAAATATTAAACTCAATCATGTCATAGTGTCATGACTTGTCCAGGTTAAAAATAAGACTTTAAACTATTGGGAGGTGAGGCTTTCTGCTTTCCACCAGTATATACAAAAATTACTTCTGGCCTTTAAAGCTCTTTAAGTTTGGAGATAGCAGATCTTAAAACTGCAAACTCCTCAGAGTGGAAAAGCAGTTTTCCATGATTTTTAGAAGTGTCTAAATTTTTTTTTATAATATTCTCCTTTGTAGGTCTGTACATTTTGGCAAATGGGCCAAGATTTTCCAAATTTGGAGCCTAAAGTTAGGCTCCTAAATCTGTATGTGTAATTTCAGGTATATTCCCATATTTCAGACTAAGTATGTAAATCAAGTTCAGGAGTATAATCAGTAATTTTGAACTTTTTTTTGTCCTGGTATCTATAGAGAATAAATAGGAGACTATATTGCATTTTTTTTTAAATGTGTCCATTTAGTTCATATTTCTATCTGACCTAAATGTGTTAAAACATTACTCATGAGTTTCTGGAAGCCATCTTTTTGCTGAAAATATTATAGTCCCCATTTAGGTTTGAGATGACTCACCTTCCTAGTCATCGATCAGTAAGATGTTGATGGACATATCTTTGTAAGGTATTTTTAGAACATTTTCTTGTATTAAAGCAGAAAAGCATCATAAATAAATTATAATCAAAGATATTCATTTTGACCATATTCCCAGATTGGCAGTAGCATATTCATTGTGACTAATCCTATTCTACCCAGGTCCCATATCAATCAGTAAAGTATATTCAACTGGAATATTCAAACAGAAAAGTTAAAAACAATAAAAGGCAAAATCCTACAGCCACCTCTACCAACAATTCTAACAGAAATGGATTAGAAAATAAATTGATATATGTGTAACAGCTACAAAGCTTGCCTGGCTGCAAGCCGAGTGGGTGAGCTGGACTTAAGAGCTCTTCAAGAAAAGGGTGGAAAAACTTTGCAGAGGGTGCATAAGCTTTACCAGACAGGAGGGTATGCAGTGTACAGTGCATGCTTCTTATTAGAGCATTTAAATTATGACCAGAGCCCACACTGCAAGCCAGGGGCTCTGATTGGCTGCTACTGAGCCACAAAAGCTGAGGGAGGGAAAATTAAAAAAATTAAAAAAGGGAAAAGAAGAAAAGAAGCTGAAAGGAGAGGACTCAGCCCAAGCCAGGGGAGGCTGAGCTGAAACGTGCCCAAGGAGCAGACTTCAGGGTGGGGGAGGGCCTGTGTCATCCTGTGAGAAGCTGATTCCCCACAAGGTTCGGAGCTGTTCAACCAGAGACACAGGTGCCAAGGAAAGAGTGGGGAGGGGTTGGTAAGCAAGGCTGGTAAGCTTGCTGGAGCTGGGAGAAGCAGCTAAGTCCTTAAAGTATTAATGACCAGGCTATGAGTTGTGTCTGACTGAGACACTGGGGTGAAATCTGAGCTGGGAAGGCTCAAACCACAGAGTCAGAGACCTGCAGAGGGAAACCCCTGTCTGGGTGTGGATGTGCTGGGAGGGGGAGACAACCTGGTGAGGAAGTAGACTGAGAGAAAACAAATCAGCATGGGTGGTGAGGGGACACCTAACCATTAGTGTTTGCAGTAAGTGTATTTTCAAAAGGAAACTGCTATAGAGAACAATTTGCCAGTGAAGGAAACAATGGGGAGCCTATTGCCTGCAGCACCTGTTCAGAGCCTGTTTTGCTGTATTACCAGGAATGATTAAAGGAGACCATTTTCCCCGGAGCGGAAGAAGTTTCACCTCCACTCATTTGTGGAGTGGTGGATCATAGTTATAGCTGTGTTCTGTGTTGTTGTTTATTGGTATGGGAAATGGATTGCGACCAGAAGGAAATAAATTGGGTTATTTGGAGGTAGGGTGGGGTGGGGTGGGGACTGTTTTAAAGGGTTATAATGAGGTGAATTTAGTTATTTAGATTGTTTAACACAAGTGGGACCACCCAGCGGGCTGGAATTATCCACCTAATATTGTGGTCATAAATTTATTCTAAATGGTTAGCTTTGTTATTAACTATTGTTATTATATTTGTTATTAACTATTGTTATTATATTTCTTTGTGTATTTATTTATTTGGAGCTAAATAAACCAGCTGGGCTGCTTTCCCATCCCTGGCATGATCTAGCATGGGGGATGGGGAATCAGCCTGCCCAGCTAGGCTGCCTTGCCTCCCTGGTGTGATCTAGCATGGGTGCGGGGGATGGGGAAGCAACTTAGCTGGGCTGACATCCACCACCAGCACAATCTAGCATGGGGGAAATGGGAAGTCAGCCCAGCTGGGCTGATGCCCCATCCACAGTGAAACATTGAAACAGTGTTGGAACAACTGTTTTGAATTGAAATTAAATTCCAAAAGGAATTCTGTCAAACCGTTGAATTCTGTCAAACTGTTGAAATTCAAGGTGAAACAGAATGGTGCCGTTTCGCACATCATAAGGAAAAAAGAGGCAGATGCACTTGGCTAAATGCATACGTTTGGTTTCACAGATAGAATGTACCTGGACAAAAAGTTAATTCAGCAAGATGTGCAGGTTGACCACAGAAAGACTAAGGCTGTTGCTACAACCCCTACCCTACCAGGAAAGGAAGGCATGCAAAGATTCTTTGTAATGACTCATTTACACAGGGGTAAAAGTATGCTTAAATTAATAATGCCAGAGTTAATCCCATGAAAGCATGACTGGGCCAAATTGGCCAGTGGAAATGAGATCCAAATCAGTTTATTAAAGGAAATAAAAAGGCCCCAGCTCCAGTATTGTGACTAAGCTATCCACAGATGTTTTCAATGAAGGTATTAAAACTTTCTATTATATTCCCCCCTTGTACTGAAACTTATAGAGTAATATTGCTTTAAAGGGGATGAATAAAAAAACTATTTCAAATCATTTTATTACACATTTAATTTTTAAAAATTCCTTTTGCATAAACAAAATATAGGTTTGTAGTATCAGGGGCTGTCCAAAGTTTTTATTAGAACAGCCCTGCTGTAACCTACATTCCTTATCTAGTTGTGTCTTTCCTTAACACACTTTTAACAATTTGATGTCATTTGGTTCATTTTTTTACTAGGGACTATAATAGGAGAGAATTAGCCATATTTTCAAAGTTTTTAGGTCTTGTAAGTAGTGATTTCAATTTTGCTGGAATCTGAGTCGCTTTAAGAAATGCAGCAGTGAAATGAGTGGTTTACATTCTGTTCTAATTGCTTAAAGAGGAAGGAGTTTCCCCCTCATGCAGTAAAATCCAAGAGTATCCTTTGATGGCACAAAGGCAGCACAGCTAATGTTATGCCATTATTGTTCTTCCTTTCCATATCTTGGAATTGCAACAGAAGTCTGGATAGGTGTGAAAAGTATATTGAACCCTTGGTTATCTCAGAAGTTGACTGCAGGTGCCATTGCTTAGTTTTGAGGTTGTTTTAATGTAAAGTAGAATTATTTTGGCTCCCATCTGGACAATAAATGGAGGAATAGATAAGTGAGTTAGAACAGGGCTGGCTGGAAAATCAGAATTATTGTTTCACAAAAAAACCCAATTTGTTTTCATGCTACGTAGGAATGAGACTTTTTACATTTTTTCATGCAACAAGATGAGGTGGTGAACCTGGGAAGGTCAGCTGACTATGGACATTCTGCTTTGCTCTGGGGAGAACTGTGTTCAAATCCATTCTCTGATTTGGAGCAGGGATTTGAATATAGCTCTCCCCTATCACAGGTAAGCTTCTTAATGACCAGACTATTGACTACTTTGGTGCAGATTTTTTCTCTTTAAACTCTATTTGGAGAAACTGCTGTGCTTCTGGGGGGAAAAATCAGTCTTGGTGGAAATAAGCTTTGCGAGAAATTTTTTTGACTAGCTCTAATTATGACACTCCATGGATAGCTGGAATCAGCCTGTTATGTTTCTATGTGCTTTGCCAACAAACTGTCTTTCTTTTCATGTATGCTTCTTTGGCACATGAATATCAACAAGTTTGAGCTTTGTCAACAGGAATATAGTAGCAAGTGCTTTGACTGAAGAGGGACTTCCTGCAGAAGAGGAAAGATTTACAGTTGAGCTGGTATGTTAGCTGCCAGCAATGCTTCTCTTTTTGCAGCTATTCTTTAGGCTATTAAATTATCAACAGGTGTGCACTAATGTGAAGAGTCGTATAGTGTTGGTGCTGCTGTGCTGATTCATTCTAACTCTGGGTACATGAGTACAACACATTTAGAAGGAACATACTGTGTCAAAAACAAATTTGAAAGCAGTCTACAATGTTTCTTTTTCATTTAAGGGACCACAGTGCTCCTGTGGCCCTTTCACAGCCTTTCCCAGGAATTACACTCAGTGGCTTTGAACAGACCCACCATTCTGACAGCTGAATATGCTGAGCAACATGTGTTGAGAAAAGACACTAGGCTCAAGTCCGTCGTCTGTAAAGAATTGGCACAGATGGCCTTGAGGGGAAGGTAGCTTGAAAAAAATAGCCAGTCAGGAATTTTTGACAAAATATTTTGCTGTTGTTGGAAGATACTGATTCAGTGAGAAGAGAATTTCAGGTCTACACTGACATACCTGTCAGAACCAAAAAAGACGTATCTCTGAATAGCTAGGTGTTTTGGTTCTCATCTAGGAGGTGGACCCTACTCTACCTAATATGGAGTAAGAACTCAAAACTGTGTTTCTCACATCTTAGGCAAGTGCCTGACCTGGTCTGAAATTTTCACAGTCAAATTTTTTGTTTCTTGTTAGAATGAAGATACTTTTTAAAACCTTGAAACTTTTGGGAAAATGCAATGGTTTGGTATTTGACCAGACCTGGATGTAATATAAGAAGAATGGCTTCCTCACAGGTACTTCTATTCTTCCCTTATCACTGAATTAGCCGATTTTTGGTGGCCCACATGGCACTCTTGGCACTTACACATGGGTAGGAATTGTATTCCTGGATGTGTAAACTTGCACATGCAGATAGTGATGTACGCATGCAGACTTGGCATGCTTGGGAGGAGCAAGGACATGTATGTGTGCCCTTTGTAGGTTTGCAGTGGCCTTAGATGTCTGAAAATGTAGTTGACCAAAACACATGACTACTAAAATTTAGATTTAGGGACAGGGGAAAAGTGAGTGGCTAAGATACTCAGCCACAGGGGTGTGAACCTTGGGCTCTCTGACTTCCTAGCACAGTACTCTAATCCCTGTGCCTTGAGTCAGGCATTAGCTAGTCCCTTTTTTTGAAGCTAGCTCTGTGGAGAGCCATGAAAGGAAGGTCTGTGAGAGATATGTGGGGCCAGAAGGAAGGGAAAAAGCCTGAGGGTATGTAGCTCAAGGAACTGATTGCTGGCCTGGAAAGGAGGTGCTCTGGCTTCTTGCCTAGCCCTTGTCTCCACTGGGGCAGAAGCTTCTCAAAAACTATGCTACTGGCTTAGCTTCAAATGGAGTGCTGGAAAAGCAAGTGAATAGTAGGTAAACTGACATGGGTGTTAGAATGATGCACCTGGAAGTGAAAGGGGTGTTCACTTCCAGGTGTATCATTCTAACACCCATGTTCAACCCCCTTCAGGTCTTCCAGTCTATGTACAAAACAACACCGCAAGAAACCCATGTAGATGACCAAAAACAGTCACTTAGATGACCAAGGAAGAACAAACGTCATCCTTGGTCATTCCAGAGGGATATGGAGAGTACTGGTGGGATAGTCAGAAATATATTTGTCATACTGGAGCAAGACAGCAGCCCATCTTGTTCACTATCTCTTTGCTCAACTATGGCTAGAATGGCATGCTTCACAGGGAGCTGTACATAGTCAGATAGAAAGTTTCTTCATCTTAACTGTAGCTGTCTGTGGCTGGCTCATGGCCTGAAATAGGAATGTTCATATCCCTTCCAAAATTCCTTTTACTTTCTTACTTACTTATTTAGTTACTATATTTTTTTTGTATTTTGAACTCTCTGTATTTGTACTGTACTCATTATTCATATCTTTTTAAATGCTAATGAACTCTTGCCTCCACTTTATTTTTTAGCAATGAGTTCAACTAGCTAACTGGATAGCATGTGCAAGCATATGCTATATCCTTTGGGTTTATTTGTTTTTTGTTTTTGTTTTTAATTTGCTATCTCTCATTTTTATTGAATGTCTCTTTCCCCATGTATTATGTTGGAGCACAAAAGTTTTTATAATTTGTTATACTTTTATCATGTCCTTCCTATCCATTTCCTCTCTAAAGTTAACAGTCCTAGGGCCCAGACATAATACATGCATATGCTGTTACATCAATGTAAATTAAACTGGCATCTTTGGGAGACAGATAAACTGTTATCCTAGGGTAGTTGCTGCAGTAGGTGCTATTAAGACACTTTACCACCGGTAATAGCTTGATTTTTTTGAGCAAGCAACTACCCTGGGGTAATTATGGATGTTTTTACACTGCTTTATCCTAACACCAGTTTATTTTACTGCTGTTTTTTTTCCTGGAGTAACTGGACACTGGATCTAGTAAATTGCTCTTCCACACCCCTTTTTACATTGGTGTAAAGATGAAATTACATCAATGTAAATGTGCCATGTGCCCACTAACAGCTTTTCACCTCTCTTTATAACAGCTCTTCTTTGCTGATAATTCTTCTTGCAGACATTGCCTGTCTGTAAACACTGCCTGTTTTTGGCATCCCAGCTCTTGCAGTAGGGGGATTGGAATGTGTTATTCCAGGTGAAGGAGAGCCATTGATTTAGATCAGTGGTTCCCAACCTTTTTAGATTGAACACACCCCTTAATAGACTCAAGGCACCCCTTGTAAAATGCCAGCTCTTAGTTTTCACTCATTTTTTTAGGGTTGCACCGATTGATATTTTGGGGGCCAATACCAATAGATGATTTTTAAGAAGGCATATTGGCTGATACTGATCTGATTTCTGATAAAGTTGAGTCTAGCTGGTAAGTCTTTTGTGGTGAAAAGGGAAGGGGAGAGAAGGGACTGGGGTGGGGGGACTGGGGCTGGAGTAGATGCTGCACAGCTGAGGTGGGACAGGCATGGGAAGGAGCAATTCTGAATAGCAGAGCACTAGGAGCATCGCACGGTGCAGGAGTAGCATCTGGGGAAGATTCCACCTCCTTCTTTTGTCCCTGAGTGTTAGCATTTAAATGGCCGCTCAACACATGTTGTCAGCAAAAAAACAGGGTGACATCTTCCCAAAGAGCAGTGAACCTCCATCCACTGCTCCTTGTAATGTGAGTCACCACTGCCTGAGCTGTAGGACTAGACACCTCTGACTAGATGTCTCTGAAGCTGCTCACAATCTACTCCAGTCTAACCAGCCTAAGACTTAACCAAGCTAAATAACCAACTTAAATACTTTTCATCACATAACTGTTCACTTCTTACAGATTCTTCGAAAGCATTTGTCCATCATGAAGGCGGGGATGAATTTTGCCCGTTAAGCAGTGATTAAAACTCTTCGTTAGAAATGAAAAATGCAGCATAGCTTTCTTAAGATTACAACAATGAGTCTTTGTGCACAAATAAATTTTCTGAGACTTACAATTAAATGCATTAATTTATTTATAAGTTGTAACTAATTTAAAATAGGTCCTTTAAGAACAATTAGTATTGGTAATCAGACATATTTTTTGGTCACAAATGATATGAATATGCAGATTCCTCAGACTTCCCTTGCATTTAAAATTTATTAAAACCCCTAATGACATTATAGGGCAGATTTTTAAAAAAAAACAAGAATTGAATGTGTCTTTAAAATAAATTTATTCTAATCTGGGATTACAAAATCTATTATGCTGTAATTAAAATTGTATGGTTATTTCATAACATCACTGCAGCACAGAACATGCATTGTTTGAGTGGCCTAATTGTATGTGTTTCTGCCCCAGTTTATTCAGTATTCTTTTAAATGAATTTCTTGTTTTATAATGCTTCAGATTGGGATAATTACAACATTTCTGATTTTTTTTAACCTTAAAAGATTTAGATGCACTCTCAGCCTTTCCTCTAGCCAAAAATAGTTTGTCAGTGATGTCAGAAATACATTAGGACCAGAATTGAACAGAACATCAATACAACCTAGCTTAACCTTTTGCCAAGAGGAAAAATGATCCATGACAATACTTTGCCTCTCACCCTGGGCCTCCACTGACAGAAGGAATACTAGCAGGGTGTGGTGGGGAACAACTGTTCTGATCTCACTAAACTTTTAAGTGCAATTTATGAAAACTAATCATTTTGCCTAGCACACATATCTACTTCCCCTCCCCCGCCACCCCACATACCGGGAGTCATTTTCTTCCAGCGTTTGAGCAAAGAGTTAATTTATCCTGTAACTTAATCCTGTTTTGGTTTGCACAGTTAACTTAGGGAGAATAAGCTGGACTCTGTGGGCACTTTTACACATGCCCTAGGGGTGGGGTGGGGGGGGCCGACGGTGGTACTTTAATTAGAGAGGCGCGAGAGCTGCTCTAATTAAAGCACTGCACTGTCTTGTGTACCAGTGTCCCCGAGCTTCAAAATGGCGGTGGGGATGCTAGAATTAACTTCCTTTGGCAAGTTTTAGTTCAAGTGTCCCTGATGTCATTTTTAAGTGGGTAGATGCTTATACAAAAGATGCAGGAGGCTGCTAGAGCACAGTAATTACTACGCGCCAACAGACTTGATTAATCAATTAATTAATTCTGCTCTGATGTGCTCGTGTACAGGCGCCTTGTCTCTTCTTAGGGCCTTGTTACATGTTGTGCTTTGAGCCACACAAATGGTGATTGGCTTAGTGATAGCTTGCAGTTTGGTGCAGTCACACCTTTAGTTTAGAAGCCTGCTCTGCCTGTCCCCCATCTGCACAGCTGTGACATGTCACTAGAGGCCTGGTGAGGTGGGAGGTCCTTTCCTGCTCTACTTCTCTATGACTCTCTATGCATCACCTGTCCCTTACAGTAGCAGTGTTCTAGACTGTGGGAAGAGGAGGGAGGTGGCAAGGTCCCTTGAGAGCGAGGCTGAGTGACTTGGTAGGGGATTGTGGGGAGGCTGGTACCCACCTTGCTCCTGGCATTCATAGGCTATGGGCTCATTGTCACACATGTCCAGGTGCAGCACCCAGCCACATGTGTCCCCCCAGATTGTTCCCAGTGCCAGGGCAATTTCAGTCCGAGGGGGACTCAGCTGCTTCCTTGGCCTCTCCCTCTCACTCCTCACCTGTCCCATCAGCTCTGTCTCACATTCACCCCACTCCCCCATCCCTGCCCACTCCTTCTAGGTGCCCCTGAGCCTAGTGAGGGTATCCCAGCAGTGAATTGGGCCAGTGGACAGACACCCCTGGGGCAGGGGGAAGCTTAGGCAGTGGCCCTGGGAATCTGCTGGCAGTAGCAGGCATGGGGCCTGGAACTAGGGGTTGTGGCAGTGGTTGGTGCAGCCAGCTCCCTGACACATTGGTTTCACTCCACAGCTGGGAGTGAAGTCTGCCTGCAGCTGGCTTTCACATCCACACAGGTAGCAGCAAAGCCCTGTGCCCGCAGCCCAGATCCACCTGCAGCTGCCCTACCCTAGAGCAGCAGCTTTCCCAGAAGCAGGCTGCCCCACCCTCTGCAACAACCACCACCGACTCTCTTTGGATTGTGTGTATGGAGCAGGGCGCTGCTGGAGCTGTGGGGTTAGAGGCCGCTGGGCTTGCTGGGGGCTCTCTGGAGCTGGCCATGCTGTCCTCCACTCCCTAGGGCTTGGCAGGAGGAGGGGGCCTGGATCCAGCAGTGACCACCTGCCCAGACAGGCTCAATACTGGTGGAGAAAGGTACCCCAGGCCTCCATTCCTGAACCATGGGGCTGGAGGCTGAGGGAAATAGAAAACCTTCACCTGCAGTTCCTGGGCCATTCCACTAAGCAGCCAGGGTTGTGAAGCCCACAAAACAGGAGGGTGGAAGATGACACTGAATGTTGGGATACTGGAGGACTTCACCTTGAGCGGCATATCTGTGGGGAGTGGTCATATTTTAATAGAACAGGACCTGAGTTGTGCACATCAGAGATAATCCTTCCCTGGAGCAGTGTAACTTTTTGCTGTATAATGAGTGCTTTAAACCACTTTAAGGTGTTAAAATGAGGACAATCCAGGAGTTAACAGCTCCAGGAGCTGTCCAAAATTAACATGTAAGAAGGCCCTTAGGCATCATCCATGAGTTCAAGATCAAGTTACGATCAGCTGCACCTGTGAAACAACAGACTCAAAAGCATGCAACATTTGCCACTGAGGAAGTAATTTGATGGACACGGTTGCACAGGTGTAGATAAGGTCCAGGACTAAGTTGTAGGTCATTGAAATCAGAAGATCATGCTAAAAATCAAAGGAAGCCAAGCTTGGTTCTTAGCACCCATGCTGAGCTTGCAAAACTGGCAAGAGAAAAGTGAATCTTTTGTCAAGAATTGAGAGCAGTTGGCACAATTATTTGAGGAACAACAAACACGGAATCCTAATACTTTATTTTTAAGTGTAGAAAAGCACTTTTTTGAGCCTGAGGATAAATACAATAGGCAGGTTGCTGCCTATATTTTAGGAACCAGATCACCAGTTGCTACTCTAACACAAATTGTCACTATTTAGATATTTTTAACTAGGGTTTCATTTTTAATAATATCTTTGTTCCATGGCAACAGTTGTTAAGTGATTTTAGGACTGGAAGAGCTGAAGATGCCCATATGGTCATAAGAGAGTTCCAGTGAAAACATAGTCTCCTTAATAAGCTTCCAGAAGCATAAGATCTTCTGTAGATGACAGTACAGAGTGGATAATTATTTAAAATGCGTACAACAAACTGCATATCATGCAACTGTATCATTATTGACAGAGAAGATAGGTATGCCAGTACTTATAAAATTGCCTAATTTTAATTCTAGCATACTATTTTGGGTTGTATATAATTTTCCAGTCTACAATGGTTCCAGCAAAAATTTTTCCATAGCAGCTGTTTACCTCAGGCTGACTATATATATTTTTTCTTTAAAAAAATTCAGCTGAAATGATTTGTCAAATTGCAAGTAAATAAATTGTTCTGCCCTTGTTAATAAAATTTCATGTCCATTTCATTCAGAAGCTCCTTCTATTCATTTTAGAAGGGATTTGAAATGGGTGGGAAGAGGGGGCAGAGATGCGGGGGAGTGTTGTTTGGTCTCTGAGGGGTGCTCTCTATGTAAATCTGCCCAAATTTGCCCTGGTTTGAAGCCCTAAAAAACTGCAGTTTGTTGTACATGTTTAGTGGAGGTTTGTTGGAGTTCAGCACCTGAAGTCTCCTAAGATTCTGTCCACACTAAGCATACTCCATCTTCCCACAGTTCCTGTGTTTCAGTGAGATTGATATTTCAGCCCCACAAAGTGACTAAGAATAGGCCACCTGACATTGTAAGTGTTTGAACAAGGCTTCCACACTGCACGCTCAGTGGCCACAGGGTCTGCCACTACCTTCCACTGCAGCTGCTGCTCCCAGCTGTTTCCACCACTGTAACATCAGGCAAGAGAACTGAGAAATGGAGGGGTGCTTAGGGAAGAGTGGGAAGGGACAGGAAAGAGGGACAGGGACAAATGACTGTATGAGTGGAAAAAAGTAGAGAGAGAAGATGCAGGTAAAGGGACAGGGGCAGGAGAATCTGGGAGCCTATATATGTGCAGTGAGGCTGCTCTGATGTACTGCAATTGCAATGTGTTGGAGCAGACTAGACTAATTGAATCTGCTGAAGCATGATAATTACCACACTCCAGCAGACTCCACTGTCATGTGGGGCACAGTCAAATGAACTTTAGTTAAAGCACCCCTGCTGCCATTTTTCAGCACGGAGACACTAATATATGTGACACTCAAGGCTCTTTAATTAGAGCGGCTCTCGGACCCACTCTAATTAAAGTGTCCTCCCCCACGAGCTCCCAGAGCACGTATATAAATGCCCAGCATGACCAGGGGCAGATCTAGGAGGGCTAAGGTAGTGCAGTTGCACCCCCTTTCAAATCCTCCTCTCAGTAGCAAAGTGGAGCAGGGCAGCATGGAGAAGGGGCAGGACACTGCAGCAACAGGAGATGACACTGTCAAGAGCCAGATAAACTCATTTTGGGCTTTGAAGCTGCCAGGCTCTTGATCTTTCTTGCCATATAAAATCATGGCAGCTGCCGAGCTAAAGAAGGGGTAACCTGTCTCTTGACAGTGACACCTCCCATCGCAACAGCATCCTGCCCTGGCTCTACTTCATCCTGCTCTGCACCCTCCCATTTAAAAATCCTATATCCTCTGGCATCTGTGATCTGTGGAACACATTGTCTTACAGATCTCAAAATGAATCCCAGGGGTCCTGCACCTCATCATTCCTCTAATGTTGGCAAGTAACTAAAAATCAGGTTGACAATGTGTGGCCTAATGCCCCTCCAGAGTTCAGTCTACAAGAAGGATAACATCTTATTTCTGTCATCTCTTACAATGCTGGTTCAAATAGCACATATTGTGTGGTGCAGCTAAAATTTTGAACCCTGCCCCTGACCTCTCGGGGAGTCAGAATAGTCCCACGTGATGGCCTTTCTGGGTTCTGCTTAGAAAATGATATAGAAAACAAAATGGTAAAGGAATGCTGAGTGGCACAACTGAGTGTTCTGATTAGGTGAAGGCCCTGTGATAAAAAAAGGAATGTGACCAACATGTCCTTGAAGACTGTATCA
This sequence comes from Gavialis gangeticus, assembly GCF_001723915.1. NCBI lineage: Eukaryota > Metazoa > Chordata > Crocodylia > Gavialidae > Gavialis > Gavialis gangeticus. The sequence continues at coordinate 61,955,230 of NW_017729030.1, forward strand.
TCATGTTTTTGAATAGGATGGCTGGAAGAAGTATCCATACTTAACCCTGGCTGTCACATTCTATGCTTTTTTGAATTCTTGATTTTATACTCTTCCTCTAGTTCTTTTATCATATTTATGTATATAACTTCTTGTTTAGATGAGTACTGTTTACAGCAATTCTTTTTTTATGGAAATCAAAAGGAATAACTGGAAAACTGCCAGAAAGTTCGATGTGTTGAGTACTGGGAGAGAGAGAGAGTAGGGCTGTGAGAAACGGCATTGTTCCATTTCAACGTGAGTTTCAAGGTTTCGACAGAAGAGCATTTAATTTCAATTCAAAACCACTGTTCTCTTTTGCTTTGTCGAAACAGTGATGCTGTTTTGACACTGTTTCGATGTTTTGCCCATTCGCTATAATGGGGAAGCTCGAAACAGCTTCTGTCATCCAGCGGGCAGATGGGGGCCCACAACCCTGGGAGGGCTGCAGGGGCTGTGCCAGTCCTCCCAGGGCTGTGGGCCCCCAATCTGCCTGCCAGATAAGGGAGGGAAGCCGGGTGCTGTCTCCTGGGACTGGGGAAAGGAATTGAGCCCGATCTCTCAGTTCCCCTCCCCTGCACTACAATCGGGGTGGGGATGGGAACTCAGCTCAGCTGGGCTGATTTCCTTTCCCCAGCCTGATCATAGGGCTGGGGAGGGGAAATGAGTGATTGGGCTTAGTTCCCTTCCCCTGCACTGTGATTGGCTTCCCACAGCCCGGCCATGGGAGGCGGGGAGATCCAGGGCTGTGCTCCTGGCTGAGCCACAAGGGGCTGTGGAGCCACTGGGAGCGCAGCCCTGGTTACCCCTGTCTCCCACCACCAGGCTGCTGTCTGCTTTGAAACTTGAAACGTTTCAAAAGTTTTGAAACATTTCAAGTATCCTTAATTTGTTTTGAGGCTGTTTTCAAGCCCTGTGTTTTGATTCAATTACACTGTTTTGAGCTCAAAATGAGTCGAACTGTCAAATCGAAACAGCCAGTGAAATTTTGCATAGCCCTAATAGATAGCTTTGAGCTCCTCTAGGCTAAGGAAGAACTAGAACCCTGATCTCCTACTTCCTGAGGGAGTAGTTATAGTGACCATCAACTGTGTTTCTGAATGAAAGCATCCATGGCTGTTCTGCGTGGTGCTGAACTCAATGCTGTTCTTGTGTAGCAAACTGAGAAACTTTGGTGCATGCCCAGGATCCTAAGTTCAGGTGCCTAAGGAACATATAGTACTAAAATGAAGGACTCAAAGAAATTTAGATACCTAATAGATATTGGTGCAGTGGGGAGGGGTTTTGCTTTAGTCTTAGATGCATAAATTCTACTTGGGCCAATTTTAGTGCCCATGGTTTTAGTATGTATTTTGCCCTAAGTCACTTGTGAAGATGAAATTCAGGCTCCTATGCCACTTGAGTACTATACAAATACTATCTTAGCTTTTTGTGGGGAATTTTCTAGCCTCATTTGATGTATTTGCATCTTTTCAGTTGCTGATTGGAGAATGTGGTCATGCTTTATAGTAAGAGGGGATAATGAAATGTCTTTTCAAAGGCTAATAAATTATGGGTAGATGTCTTAATAAATTATCAATCGATTGCTACAGATGCCAAGAGGTAAAGAGCTCACTTATAACTATCAGCTGCACCTAGGGCTGACACGCTTATAACTATCTGCGTATAGACGACTTATATCTGTAAACTGCTTATTACACCCACTAATTAACTATTAACTTTTTAGATACTGATTATGATGTTCTTACTCTAAACTGTGACTAAACATACCTAATTAAGCAAAGCATAAATTATAATTTAATAGGAGAATATTTATTTGCACAATGTAGTATAGTTAATTATTAGGATATGCATTAAGGTATGTTAATGGTTTTCTCTTCTATTATCACAGAATAATAGAAAATTAGGTTTGAAAGGGGCCTCAGGAGGTCATTTAGTCCAACCCCCTGCTCAAAGCAGGACCATCCCTAGCTATCTAATCCCAGCCAAGGCTCTGTCTACCCACATCTGAGAAACTTTGAAGGGTAGAGATTTCACCACCTCTCTGTGTAGCCTGTTCCAGTGCTTACTACCTTCCTAGTGAGAAAGGTTTTCCTAATATCTAACCCAAACTTCCCTTGTTGCAGCTTGGGCATGTATACACGTGGGCATTTACTGCGCAATAACCAAAATTAGTGTGCAGTACAGGTGTGTGTCTACATGTACACACTTGTACTGAGCAATAAATACGGTGACTTGCAGGTATCAAATTTGTGCCCAATTAGTTACTGCACAGTAACACATATATAGACGCCTTACTGTGCAATAACCTAGGGGGCCTCCCTGCTGGGACTACCCAGCCACCAGGGGGCTGGCTTGAGTCTAGCCCCAGCCCTCCAGGCTGGCCACCTCTCCTGTTTTCAATTTGGGATTAAAGTTAATCCCAAGTGCTGGCAGTTGGCTCTGGCTTCAATTTGGGACTAAAGTTAGTCCCAAGGGCTGGCAGCCATGTGACTAGAGGTTGCAGCTTCCCCCAGTGGCCACAGGGGCACATGGCAGGCTGCTCTGATCTGGGACTAAATTTAATTCCAGGCTGCCTGCATGTGTAGACACTGGCATATTTCACTGGCTTACTTCACAGTAATTTAATGTGCAGTAAATTTAGGTCAGCATAAATGCATGCCCCTTGAGACCACTGATCCTTGTTCTGTTATCTGAACAGAATAGTCTATCTCCATCTTCTTTGGAACCACCCATCAGGTAATTGAAGGCTGCTATGAAATCTGCCCTCAGGCTTCTCTTCTAGACTAAATAAGCCAAGTTCCCTCAGCCTCTCTTCATAAGTCATGTACTCCAGCCCCCTCACCATTTTCATTGCCCTCTGCTGGACTCTCTCCAATTTATCTACAGCTTTTCTGTAGGGAGGAGTTGAAAGCTGAACACAGTACACCATATATGTCCTTACCAGGGCTGAATAGAGGGAAATAGTCATGTCCCTTACTTTACCAGCAACTACTAGTGCAGCCCAGTATACCATTAGCCTGCCTCACAACAGCGCACACTATTGGCTCATGTTCAGCTTATTGCCCATGGTAACCTCCAAGTCCTTTTCTGCAGAGCTGCTGCTTAGCCAGTTGGTTCCCAGCCTGTGCCAGTAGAAACTGTATTAATCTCCTTGGTGCATTTTCTCCTCTTTTCTTAGTTTGCAGTAATGTCTACATGCAAGGCATCCAGGTAGTACCTCCAGTTTGTATCACTTCTGGGTAGCACCTCCAGTTTGAAATCAGTTTCTACAGACAGTTCTGCTTTTCATTTGGAATGACTTTTAAGCTTCTGACCCATTGTTGGGGTTTTTTTTTTTTCAGTAAAAGGACTCACAGTAGGCATGCTGTTTAACCTTCATCCATTTGCATGAAACCAAAACCATTGTTGTGCTCATGGGTAACTTGTTACCCTACAATTCGACATTGTTGGTTTTATGGGGGTAACTTGTTACCCCACCCACATGAAAAAAATGGAACCAGTGACAACAGTATAAATGTACCAAAACTATTAAACATACAGATTGTTTGAAAGATTATTTATGATGATTTGAACCCAAAATATTATTTAATTAGAACTATGAACAAAATTTAATTTTTTTTGAGTTTCAAAACATGAATGAACCATTTGCTAAGTCTGCAGTTCACACTGTTTTCAAACTAACAGTTACTTCCAAAAACATTCCCTAACTATTTTAACTAAATATTGCATTCCTCACAAAGCAGTAGTGATGTACTATGATGCACACAAGCAAATCGCTTACAATCTTCACATCGTTTCCAGGTTTTGCAGTCATCTGTTCTTGGACAAAAATCAAAATGTCCACTCATGCTTGCAAAAGGTTCTACCAGGGTGCGTTGTGGCAATTTGTAATTTAGGGCAGTCATACCAGACTTGATGGACTTAGACAGATTATGTGTATCCATGATTCTTCATTTTATTTGTCCATTGATCAGCTGTTCTCTGAGATCCTGCAAAAAAAGTGTCATCTTCTTAAATGTGATCTTTACTTCCAGTTTATGTTGTGGCTTAGCCAAATGATGAAACTGGCAATGGCAGTCATATCTAGCATATTGAAAAATAGTGTTATTGGCTGCCTGTTGATTTTCCATCTGCAGGTGGTCATACAGACTAAGTGGTCAAGGTTATCCACCCCACCCTTTTCTTTATTGTAATTGTGGATGATGTCTGGCTTTCTTTGCTCTCCACCCACTGACAAGTCATGGTGCATGCTTGACAGCAACAGCACAAATTTGGACTTCTTTGGAACATAGGAAACTAGGGTGACTTCCCCATCAAAAGCAAAAATGAATGAAAAAGCTTCCATTCTTCAATTTGGTTGCATTTCGTTTGGGATATTGGCCTTGTTTTTTCAAATCATACCCACATAGGTCAAGTCCTGCTGTAGCAGTCTTTCTGTCAGATCAGTACTTGTGAAGAAACTGTCACCCACAATATTCCTTCCTGTCTTGTATCAGGGATGAACCAGTTTTTCAACAACCTGGGTACCAAGATTACCTTGGTGTGGAGCTTCTGGTTGCTGGCCTAGGTAGATGTCTCCAGACAGGGGGAATGATGTTGCTGCATCACAGCACCACCAAATTTTCAAGCCATATTTAGCAGGCTTGCTGGGCATATACTGTCTGAAGGGACAGCGACCCCTGAATGCAATGAGCTGCTCATCAACCATCAGGTGTATTCCTGGAATATACCATTTCCTGAGACGCTCCACAAATTGTGTCCAAATATCTCTGAAGGCAGCAAGCTTGTCCACAGCCTCTCCTTTCTTCACATGTCAGTTTTTTTTGTCAAATCTCAGGTAGTTGCTGATTTGATGGAATCGTTTTAAACCATAGAGGCATGGAAGCAAGGATGCCCGGTGCATTTTTCCCACAACTCCCCCAGTGCCTCATGACCACTGTGGTATAGACCACTCAGCAGTAGGAGGCCAATGTAAGCTTTCAGCTCTGTTTCATCTAGCTTTTCCCACTCCTTTCTATTTTCAGGATGGCTATCATTCCACTCTCTGAATCTTCTTTCTGCCTCTCTGTTTGTTTCTCTTATGAAAACAGTCAGGATATATTGTGAGAAAAAACAGGTGGAAGGTTTCCACCACTGTGTCTTTGTTACTTTCACTTGTTGGCCCAGCACTTTTCATGGACTATGTCCTTGGCTGTTCTCCAATGATGTATTATATGTAGACATTTTTCCCACACTCTGCCTTTCTTTCTTCTAAAGGTGTCATTGTCTGCAATGCTTTCTGGGGGTGGTGGCAGTGGTTCTGCTCCACTTCCTGCTGTAGCTCTCCTTGGTCTTCCATGGCAACCTTGGGCTGGTCCTCTTCCATTTCCCACTGGAATTGTTGGTATCACTTCTGCTTGTGGCAGTGCATATTCATTGCTGAAGGCTGTCTTGCACAGGTAACCAGGGATGAAAGTGACACATCCACTTATTAAATCTTACCCGAAGGCAGTGAGAATACTGACTTTGTTCCAGGCATGGTTTTCTTGTTCTGAACAATCTCCCATTAATTAACTTTAAGATACTGCACAATATATGTATCTGGAGTAGGAAATTACCCCATGGGAATGTATGAAGGTTAAAAATACTGAGAGAAAAATAAAGCCCTTTAATGAAAAAAAAATGTCCCCTCAGTTCTTCCAGTTCACTGAAAATACATGTATCTGTCCATGGTTAGTAGCATAGCTTTCACCAATGGCATCTACATGTCAGGTTAGAATTCATTACTATAAAGAGTCTCTTTCTGTATTCATATCTCTTCCTTTTTCTCTCATTCTAACTATTACCTTTGTTATCTCAGTTCAAGTAAGTATCCCATAGATTTTACTTTGCTTTTTGACCTCTCTTTCCTATTCAAACTCTGTACCATTAGTATTGCTCTCCTACTATACCCAGGCTGTCTGATCCATAGATTCACTCTTTTTACAGTTTCAAGAGTAACAGCCATTGTGATTTGGTAAAAGGCAGAGCAGGGTGGTCTTTAGACTAGCTCATTCAGAGAGGTATGAGCTTTCATAGGCCACAGCCTGTTTTGTCAGATGATATTTCTACATTTGATGAAGCAGGCTGTAGCCTGTGAAAGCTTATACTTCTCTGAATGAGTTAATCTCTATGGAAGTTACATGTAGTGTGTAGTATGTGCAAAGAAACCACACTACAGCTGTAACTGAACAGATGGTGAAGGCACATCGAGTGCTGTAAAAATGGTGGATTCCGCTCTAAGATAACCCTGGATGCATGTGGTATCAGACTTCAGCGCTGCAACAAATATGTTTCAGATCCCACCACAACTCAACTTAGGTCATATTCTGACGGCAACCCATGAGGCTTTGTAACGCCTTGCTCACCCCCTCTTCCAGAACAGCTCTCTAGCCTTGGCCAGAACTCTTGTGGTCTGCCCAAGCACCAGGCTGCCTCTGCCCCTGGGTTTTCGGTGATCCAAGGTGGCAAAGCCTCTATTTTTAACCCCCCCAGACCGCATTCTCTCTTACCAGATATGAGCCACTGTCTGGTGTTAACACTCAGTGTACAGATTTGATCTACCCTGCCTGGGCATTTATAAAGATTGCAGATTTTGATTAAATGCTGTGCTGTTTGCTGTATACTGCATTTGCACAGGGGTCTGTCCAAGATGTTCATTTTGTATAGTGTTGTTTTTAAATGTCAGTATCCAGATCTCAGTCTGTTTAGCTTGACCAATGCTTCTTGGTCAAGGTTGTACCTAATGGGGGACTTGTTCAGTGTTGGTATAATATGCTGTAGGAATAGATTTCAGACTGGATTACTCTGAGTGATTGTTTAATTTACATTCACCCCACCCATTATCTAAAATTAGTTTAATATACAAGGCTATAATATCTGGCCTGCTGGGCTCTCCATGGGCCCAGAAACCTGGCAGCAGGGTAGCAGTTAGGATCTGTCTTCTTATGTCACTTGGTCTAATGCCCTACAGCGCAGGGAATACATCTGCATGTGTAAGTTGTGCAGCCTGTTCTAAGTCTTTGAGCACTGTTAAGTATAGTGTCAAGCTTTTTAGTGTGACAACTTCTGGGCCATCCAGGAGCACAGTGATCTGCTGGGATGTATACTATTGCAAGTGTGGTGGTTCTGAGCACTTTGAACTTGGCACATCCTGTCGTGCTGGCTAAACATTTTAAGGAAGCTGTCTGCTGTGCAGAGACTTTACTGTTGACATTATGAATGTGATGTTTATAGGTGAGGGAACAGTTTAATGTGACTCCTTGGTAAGTTGGGGTATGCTCATGGGGAAGGTTGTGGTTGTCTGCTCTGATATTCAGGGTGCTCTTGGCTCCATGATTGTCCATATGGAAGACTGATGATACTGGATTCTTGATGTTCCCCACTGACCTTGTGCTTCTCAAACATCCCCTACCCCTGAATCCCCATGTAACTGGCGTGGAATGAAGTGGAGGCACTAGGGTCAGTACCCGCTTCTGTTGTTGGGGGCTTACCAGTCTGTTTTACACTGCATGGGACCATAAAACTAGTTAATTGATAACCATTTGCCCCATCCCTCAAGGTTACATTGCTTTCCTGAGAGAGGTCAGCATTTTTACATGGGTCCACCTAACACAAACCTGCACCCCCCCCCAAAGACACTGAAAGCTTTTTATTAGACCTAGAGCTGAGGTGTTACAAGTCGCAAATCCATTTTTGCTAGCATGCATCTGGCTGCCATTTGGCAGAGTACCTACTTATGAACATTGCTGAAAGTAAGACACAGTGGGAAATGGGAATTCTCCCTAGCAACCCCTGCCCCTTCCCCAACTCCCTCCCTTCTTCTCCTCCTGGACATATAGAGAAGGCTTATGTCTCCAGGCCCAGATGCTTGGGTTCCCAGCCCTCCCAGCTCCCACAGAAGGGAGATGGACCCTGGGCATCTTGGTTTTCCCAGCAGGGAGATAGAATCGAGGCGTTCCATGGTGTGGTCATTGCTAGGTTGTGATCTAGCTACAACACCTAATGGTGTCAGCTCCACCTTCTGCAGCATGACCATTGCCCTCCCAGGCAAGATTGGAGGGGCAGGCTGCAGACATCACACCAGCATGGAGAGTTCAGCTCTAGGGACTCCTCTCTGGGTGACATGCCTGGCAGTACCACAGGGAGGGGCCATGGATGGCAGCCATGGAGGAAGTCTCCACACTGCATTGATTGGGAGATGCTGAAGGGTAGGGGAGCCCTGGAACAGGAAATATAGTATGTGGGAGCCCCTGACATCTGGTCCAAGGAGCCAGGGAGGCATCTGATGGGCCTGCTCTGGGAAGCAGCATTCAGGGAGGGAGAGGAGGGGGACCAGGCTGCCCAAGACCTGATGCCAGGGCCAACATTGACTCATCTACCTCACTACCCTAGCCACTGGAAGTCACTGGTGTAGGTGCAGGGCCACAAAGAGGTTTCAGGTCAGGCCTAGAAGGGTGCAGGAGTGATCAGAACTGGGGGGTGGGGGGGAGGG
>NW_017729030.1:61963987-61980672 GCF_001723915.1 Gavialis gangeticus
GCAGGAGTGATCAGAACGGGGGGGGGGGGGGGAGGGAGGGGTAGCCTGCCAAGTCAGGCTACTCAGGGCCTCTGTCCCATTGCAGGCATAGACAACACATAAGTGTTGACAGAGGGGCACAACTCTGCGCTGCTGCCACAGCCCCCACTGCTGCTGGGTACTGGCTCTGGCCAGGCTGCAGCACCTTGCCCTGGACCCTGCCATTGGTGCAGAAATCACACTCTTGCCACCACACCTACTGCTGCTAGGCTCTGGTTCTAGCTGGGCTGTAGCCCTGTGCTGTACTATAGGTGCAGAAATCTGGGGAGCCTGTGGGGCATGCTGGAAAGTGTGCAAGACTGTGTCCTCCCCCTGCCCCCCCCGAAGGGCTAAGGTGTGCTCTAATCTTGGGCACTTAGAGTAAAGCTCAAAAGTTAGAGCACGTCTGCCTCAGCCTTCTTGAATGCCCATACTTAGCCCAAGGTGCTACTGTATCCTGTTTTCTGCCTAATGTTAGACTAACATGGCTATTTATCTCTCTCTAGCCACTGGAACTGCTAGGCTGTGACTTTCTTTTCCAAGTCTCTCTGTCAGTAACAGTCAGCATGCAGCTACAGTGTATTTCAAGTTCTCTTGATTTCCTTTCAGTCATTTCTCTGGTTTTCATCCAAAACTTCCTCATAAACTATCGCCACCATTTGAGCTGCTTATAGAGCAACAGAGCAACAAAGAGTCAAACAATTTGCCCCTTTGAAGCCTCATAAATGAATTTCACAAGAACTTCTACCCTCCCATCAAAAAACAATATGAAAATGTAATGCATGCCTGCACATTTCCTTCTTTCTGCTTTCTTCTCAATCTTTATAATCTCTTCTCTCATTTTATCATAAATCTCTTCCTATGCTACATCAGATGCCAGCGTCAATTGGTCTTTGTCCACCCCTCCCACTTGTGCTTTCTGCCATGCCATCCTATATGCGTAGGGAAAACTCCCACTCAAAATCCATAAAACCCTTGCTTTATTTTTCTTTGCATCCCTCATCTACCGCAGTGCTTCTGCCAGCAGCTCAGCAGTCTGGGGGCTGAGACTGCAGCCTATTGTGATGTACATACTCCTTTCAATCTCCCTTTTCCTTCTACCTCCTTTCTTTGTTTCATCCAGCTGTTGCCTCCAGTTATAATCCTAAATGGTTAATTCTTTGGTTAATTGGTTAATTCTCTGTTTTGTTTTTGTCACTTGTTTGTAGTGGGCCTCATATACTGCAGCCTGTATCCTTAGTGAAGCCAGCAGGTGCTACTTGAATAATAAATGAATGGAATTTTTGCATCTGAACAAATAATTTTAAATAATTCCATAATAGGTCAGATCCTGTCCCTTGGTTACTTGAAAATAAGAAAAAGAAATGAAGTGAGTTTGTCCGGTTTACCCTTTCTGTTCCCATAAATTTCCAGTGTGAACATAGTTTTAACAAAGGCAAGTATATGTTTTGTATTTGAGAAATAGACAAGAATAGGAGTAAAGTCATAAAAAATTATGTCATGGTGTTAAAAGCACTATCATTGATAGCTCTAAAAGAGCCAAATTAGTGGACTGTCCATGAACAACAGGTAGCTCAGATGGAAAGGCATGCAGACAAACTCACTTCACAATTTCCAAAAGAATTAGCCAAGAAAGCCCTTTAACAGATTAAAAGAACTGAAGCAGACAAATACTGCAGGTCAGACTCTGAAACCTTTACAATGGGTGCATCTATAGGTGCAGTTCATTCAAAGCAATAAACTCTGGAGCAGTTTGAGCCAGAGTAAGCTACTCCTGGGAACAGCGTCTACATGTGTACCCAGGACAGCAGCAGTTTGAGCTAGGGCAGAGAACTTTATGCCAGGGATGCTCCTGACCAGGGTCTGGCAGATGGCAATGGTCAGCAGTAGGATCGGGGAGGCAGGCCCAGGAAGCCAGTGGTGGTGGTGGTGTGGCCCAGTGTCCAGGGGGCAGGCCTGGGCTGGCAGGGGTTACAGGGGGTAAGCCCTTGGCTCCAGGTGGCGGAGGGCTGACTGGGCCATGAGGGTGCTGAAATTGTGGAGACATGTGGCTAAATGGCAGGCAAGACTCTGGCTGGTTGGGCTGGCCAGGCACAATTTATGCAGTATGGTCAGTGTCTACATGTGAGTTTAATTGCAGTTAATTACCCCGTTGTAAGATAGTACTGTCCCTGACAGTACTACGTTACAGTGGTGTTAAGTAGTTTATTGCAGCCTAATAGCATTGCACATGTAGATGTTGCTGCTTTACTTGGCAACTAGTTTTAGTCTACTCTTCAGTTAAGTGCGTGTGTAGATGCGGTCAATGAGTGGCAATGTTTTCCCCAAGTTGTGCCATTTACTTCAATGGGTCCACTTGTGGAACAATATGCTACTCAACATGAGCAGGGTAATCAGAATCTGGTCCAATGCCATTTTCAAAGGACTCTTGATTATACTGATGAGAGAAAGAGGGAAGGATATTTTGGCTGCGTTTCTTTGCAATAGCTCCCCACTTTGCAGTCATTGACACAAGGGGATTCTTCTAAATGCCAATGGCTTGTCTGTGGGACCCTTTGATTGCAACATTTCTACAGCAAGAGGCAATGCCTCTTTAGTGGAGAATAAGAATTGCTACTAAAAATGTTGATGTGCACTCTGCTGATGCTATGGATTTCAGTCTTTTATAGCTGTCATTTTGATGTTTGTTTTACAGTGAGATGATTCATGAAAGTGGGCACTGAGGAATGTCAGAGGTCCCAGTATTCTACAGATAAAATAAATATATAAAGATATTTGCAGAAAGAACAGTTGCAAGACTTATTTGTATTTCACCTGAAATCTAAAGGGTTGCAAGGAATGTGCCAGTGGACTGACTCTGACCTGGGGTGGCATACTATTCTTTCCTGGTTATATAAGTGGCCATTTTTTTTAATGTCTTCAGGGCATTTTCAGTATCATGCACCTAGGGGAATTTTTTTCCTGGATGCCTTTGGGCAGCTACATAGTTCTGCCAACTGCTGAGGAAAGCTGGGGTGCCCCACTTACAGAGACATGCCATGGAGATAGCCTGAGTTACATCTCTGCAAGCAGAAAACCCTTTTACAGAGACCCACCCTGGAGAATCTCACTGGCACATTTTTGGTAAGCTGGGAAAGGTAGAATTCCCTGCTTATAGAGACATGCCCTGGACAGTGCCCAAGGTATGACTCTTCAAGTGGGGAACCCCAGCTTTTCCCTCTTACAAAAATGCACCCCAAGGAATCGGGTCAGTGCAATGTGTGTTTTGCTCAGTAAAGCAGATCAACTGAGGTGGGACACATGGCACCACAAATAATCTGCTTCATTTGGAAATGTCTGTTTATACCCTGTGCAGTAGTCATGGGTTTTGGTTAATTCCATTTTCAGGCATCTAAGGTCACTATGCATTCATAAAGGCTACTACACATACTATGGCTACTACCATGCAGGCTCAGTCTGTATGAGTATGTAGTAGCACATAGCTGTCCAAGAATGCAGGGTTGCATGTCCAGGAATAGAATTCCCCTAATCATCTGATAGATGTCCAAAACTGGATGCTTGGATGATGAGGAAAAAAATAGAACATCACCCTTGGTTTTGTCTATTTTTCTTCACTTCATCCCTATATATAAACCCATCCTTGTGGATTTGCACTTACACATCTTGCACAAAGCATATATCTTCTTATATTGAAAATAATCATTGTCACTTGCATATGTGTTAAGCTTGTTAAAGAGGGTAGAGGCATAATTTGATTTTTCCCCTTAACTTTGGAATTTTCTATCCACCTCTAACAATTGGGTCAATAATGTTAAAATTGTGCAGTGTTCTATAAAAGTGCAGTGTTAGAGATCAGTTTCCATCAACATTATGCATTTCTTGCTTTTTCAGTTTGTGCACAAAATATTAATAAAATTAGGCATGTAGCTTAATACTTATCATTAGTTCTGTTGCAAGGGACTTCTTTCACTGATATTGAAATAACCTCTTACACATCACTTAATTCTAGCAAATGGTTTTAATTTACTTCAAATGGTTTAAAATGTGCACTAATATCAAACTCTATCATGCAGAAGGACATCCACCACTTGCACATACCAGCTCTGATATTAACCCATTCTAAATCTACTCTTACTGTACAGAGAGGTAGCTACCCACGACAGAGTGAATTTAGGCTGAGGCAGGGCAGTGTAGCACCTTATAGACCAGCAGCTGTCAACCTTTTAAAGCTCTGGGACAGACTGACCCAGTTTGGGTCAGAGGTGGGAGGCAGGCAAGAAGGTGGGTGCTGGGACCAATCTGCCACCAGTGCTTCTTCCCACACTGGCACAAGGAAAGTGCCTTCAGCTGGCCCTTGGAGTGGCAGAGGAAAGTGACTGCTGCCAAAGCCCCTTGTCTGTGGGCTGAATCCATGAAGGTCCATGGACTAGAACCAGCCTGTGAAACATAGGTTGTCAAACCCTGTTATAGACTAACTTGGTCAGGTTAGGAATGTATATTGCATTTATCCCTGGACAAGTTGTGCTTGTGTTAGTCCCAGAATAGGATTGTCATAAACACATTACCCTTGTAATTAGGGTTTAGTGAGTAGATGAATGTATTGCTACTTTTCTATCATTGATTCAATGATGCAATCCTGGGATGTTCAGATGTAGTTTCCAGGATAAACTATTAGTACTTCTTAGCCCATGAATATTTTCATGATTTATCCTGGGACAATGGACATGGATGTCTGAACAAGTACATGTTGTCTCCAGATAAAATGGTTTATCCTGGGATAAGTCTAATGTCTGTAGCCTCAAAGAAGCATGAGCTTTTATAGGCTACAGCCTACTCTGCCAGATGCTATGATTTAGTCTATAAGGTGCCATACTGCCTTGCATTCTGCATACTCTCATTGTATAAGCATTGAATTAACTTTGGTGAAGGGTTTGCTTGTTTTTTTTGATGGTATTACAGACTAGTGTTCTGATATGAATAACTTTTTTTTTAATCCCTTGCTCCCATGTAGAATAGTTACCTCAAGGACCTGCTCCCATTTTTAAATATGTATTGTCTAATTTCAGATGCCTCAGTTTTGGGTGATCTGTTTTAGACACTGAATGCCTAATTTCCAGAAGAACTGCTCTGCAGTGCCAGCTAAAATGAAAAAGGCTTGTAGTTGCTCATCAACTCTAAAAATCAGGCCTTGGAATGATATTTTTTCAAATGGGCTCCTATTCAGGCACCTAAAAAAGGGTTCAGGTTTTCAAAGGGACTCACTTCCCCAGTTCCCATTTGGACAATAAACTAAAGTGACCAGTGAGTATGGCGGGGGGCTGTTAAGTGCTGAGCAGTTTGGAAGCTAACCTCTTCATTTGAATGACTCTGAAAATCTTTCTAACTTGATCCCCAGTAAAGAAACAGCCACATGGCTTTGCTATGTCATTCCCTTCACCTTCTCTCACCCTTTACAAGGTTCAATTAATTGTGTGCTATTTCTGGAGCAAACTAGAAGACAGATCGTGGGGCAAATCCCTAGACCCTTTTTCTCCGTTTACAGGTATCTTAGCTAATGGATCTGATAGATGTGGATAAGGGGTCAATGGGTGAATAATCAGATGGAGCAGACCCCAGCAGAAGAGTGAAAGGGCTTATACCAGGGGTCAGCAACCCCCAGCACATGTACCAAGCATGGCACGCAAGGCCATTTTGCTTGGCACACCACTGCCAGCCCGGGCTCTAAGCAGCTGCTGCCAGCCACGGAGCCCAGGCTGCTCCCAGCAGGCAGCTGGGAGGCTGCAAGCCCTGCTGCAAGCAGACTGGGCTCCATGGGCTTGCTGCAGCTGGGAGGCTGCAAACAGCTGCTCTGGCCTCCGGCATGTTGGCACTCTGGCACCTTCCAAGGTAGACATTGTGGCTTTTTCGGCACTCTGGCCAAAAAACGTTGCCTACCCCTTGCTTATACAGAGAGTGCACGGAAGTAGTGGGAATCTTGCTGCATGTATTTCCCACACTGTCTGATAGATAAGTGCCAAACATCTTTGTTAACTTTGTGAGGTAATTATATTTTGGCACCAAGATAGCAAAAAAGTCCAATCGAGCACTGGACAATAATATTTAACACAACCACATGACTCACATCAGGAGCAAAAAGAGAGTCAAACAGCCAGTGAAATAAAGTCCACACACAAAATCAAGTTCCTGCATAACTACATGCAAGAATGGGCTTTTGTAAAGCCAGAAATGGATATGAAAATGTCACTTATATTCATTCTGTCCAGCCAAGACACTTACTAAGAAAAAATATATTTTGAAGCTTCTTTTTGATGCATTTTGTTGACATGAAGCAAGCAAATAGATGGAATAAACAGTGTGTGCACTCAACTTCTATATGCCTCATAGTGGCCAGTTGACATGAGACACTAGAAAGGTAAGCAAATTCGTAATGGAGGAAATGGTAAGCAAAAGCACAAAACGTTTCAGAAGGGCCTTGACAGTGAAATGCTGTCAGTTCACAGCAGTCTCTAAAAACTTTAGGAAAGCAGATTTTTTTCCTACCATTTTACTGTATATTCCTGGATTTATTTCTACCCCACTAGACTGTACATATTTGAAGCCTTGTACTTTGTAATATAACCCAACATTTGCACTCTAACCTCTTGAAATAGGACAAAAGTATAATAATGTATTGGTCCATTTTTCTCACTTCTCTCTAGTGTTTGGACGAGCAAAATCTTTTGGACCCCTGTGCTAGGGAGAGTCTGCTGGTATTCCACCATGGAGAACACATAACACCAGCAGACTCTCCCTGTGCCTGAAGAGGGGTGTTTGTGCTTGAAAGCTTGCAAAGAACAATTCTTTCAACTATTTTAGTTGGTCTAATAAAAGATATCACATTTACTCAAAGAACCTTTGCTTCTTCAGCTGTAATTCCATTACTGGGAGACAGAGATGAGGGAAGCCAATAGTTTCTACCACGGCTACAGTAGGAAAATTTTTAACAGGATGTGACTTTAAAAATCATTTTCTTGTAAACAGAAACCCGAAATGCTAAAAATCATTATGTATACTTTATATAATTCTGTGTCATATGGCATATAAAAAAAGGCATTGCTTGGCCAATGGTTATAGTATGGTGTATCAGACTGGGGTGATGGTGCCTGGCATGTTGATATCATGTGTGTGTCATAAGTTCATGTTCTTGAAATGGGGATTGTCCTTAAATTG
The DNA here is from genome assembly GCF_001723915.1 of Gavialis gangeticus. Taxonomy (NCBI): domain Eukaryota; kingdom Metazoa; phylum Chordata; order Crocodylia; family Gavialidae; genus Gavialis; species Gavialis gangeticus. The sequence continues at coordinate 61,971,215 of NW_017729030.1, forward strand.
CTTGTATGCCATAACTTTACATTTCCAGACTGAAACAAGTTTGGATTTCTTTTCAGTTTAACCCTGCCTGTGAATTTTATGGCTTTGCAGTACTTGCTTTAGGGATACTTACAACACCACCATAGTGTATTATATCTCTAAGTAAATGGTATGGATTAACTCCAAGTCCACATAGTGTGGTGTTCCCCTAATAAGCAATACCAATAAGTTTATATAAGCACAGCCTTAATATAAAATTTGATACATGAAAAGCACACAATATACTAAGATCATAATGAGAAAATTCAGTACTTCTCCTTGTCATTACTGTTAAAGATCAATGGACCTGACAGGTATATAAACTCCTAAACCTAGGAGGAATGAAAATCTTGCTAACATTAGTAAGGGATGACTGTATTTCACTGTAGGTGGAGCTGAAAGAAACAGACTCGTGAGTCAGTTATGTTGAACTGTCAGTGTTAACAAATTAAAAATAACTCTCTTACAAATCTATGCTGTACATTAGGATGTGCCAGCCCTATACTAGTAGAGCTTAAAGATAGTGAATGTTACTTGTAAGTGGGTACAGTGTTTGTTGTTTTTTTAGCAAAGTCCTGTGCTAGGATCAGTTTGGTTTTACCTGTCAGCTCGTATGATGTAACCAGGGGATGAATGGAGAGGAAACATAACTAATTTCAACTGACTCAAAAGCTTATTGCACTGAGGGAATTGGATGATTTACAATTTGAGGAAAAATGAAAATTTTAAAACATTGGCCCAATTTTTCAGCCAAGTCTTAAAGCAACAGCTGTATGCCTGGTTGTAGTTTGTCATTTACATGTCTAGATGACAAACTTACCCCCACTCTCGTCCGTTCCTTAGACTCAATTATTTCACCTTTCTCTATTGTAGGGATGGATGATAACTTGATCAAAAAGATACATAACCATTAAAAAAAGCTTAATAAACATGGAATGCCATTTCATGCAGGAAAGTTTAGCCTACTAATGATGAATTGTGTAAAAAGAAAAGTATTTCCCTATATCAAGTTAAAATTTGTATCCTTCCATTTCATTGAGTAATTGCTAGTTTTTGTGTTTTGTTAAATAGGAGCTCCTGGCTTACCATTTATTATTTTATATATGTTTGTTATGACCTCTTTCCCTGGGTGCTTCTCTAAATTGAAGAGACCAGTGTTTGGAATTTCTTTCACAATGGTGTATCACAGGGTCTCCAGTCATTTTCCTCTAGTCTTTGAAGACCTTCAGCAAAGTTAGCCTTGCTGTATTATATCCATTGGAATCTGCTTGAGTTTATATCCAGTTTTATTAAAGTGGGGTTTTCCTGCCCTCATTAGGATGTGAAGGGCATTCCAGGAGCTCTGAAGCTGTGCATTTATCTGTCTGTCTATCTTTCTAGTATATTTTAACATTCATAAAACTCTATAATTTATTCATATGTGTAGCAGCATAACTGAGGAGGGAGTAACTGGGGCACCAGACCAGGTTGGTGCCTTTGGGGTGGGTGCAGGGAGCGTGCAAAACAATCTGCTACTGCAGCATCAGCTGATTACACCACTGCTATCAGCAGCACCAGAGCAGTCAGTGCTACCTTGGGCACTGTACAGCTGCTCTGGGTGTAGAACTGCCCTGCTGTGCCTCTGCATATGTGGATTTCATTTTGCCTAGAGTTCAAAGTTCTACTAATTTGGAAATGCACATTTAACATGTAGGATGTAATTGGGTCCTCAGACCTTGAACTATGAAAGGGTCAGTAGACCAGCAGAATGGAATTATCACAAACCTATTCCCATAGGCCGCAGAACAGGGTGGGCCACCCGGGCCATAGCCCTACCAACTTTTAGCATGTTAATTTAGCTAGCTATACAGTTAAAAAAATAGCTATACAGTTTTAACTGGAATGACAATTGCTCATTTGTGGGATATATAAATTAACATGGTAAAAGTTGGTCAGGCTGTGGCCTGGGTGGCCCACCGCCTTCCATGGCCTATGCCTACTCCAACATGTTAAAGTCCTGGTCCTATAAGATTAGTCCTGTCCTGTAGCAATGGAGTTCTTTTACAGGAACTCAACGTAATTCAATGGAAATCTATCCTCTGTGGGTAAATAGTTTAATTCTCCTGTCATTCAGTTTCCATTAATTACGTGTGTGTGAAATCAGTGTTAGTGCCCAAGCTGCAATGGGGTCTAATGTATGATCCACACAATTATGACTCCTGCCATGCTACACATGTCACCCCTCAGTTGTAGGATTCCCAGTACTGGCTGGGCATGGAGCACCCTGCAGCTGGGCCCCCAGTCAGCTGACAGGGCTCCCAACCACAGGGGAGATCCTGCTACACATGTAAATTAAAGCTGGATACCAACCAGCTATAAAGTTAGTACACATTTTTGAGGTCTAGCTTTATAGCTGGTTTGTCCTTTTTAGGTACTTTGCATGTATACCTGGTTTTAGTTAATTATGCAGTTAACCTGTTTGTTGTGCAATACTTGTAATGTGCAAAGGGGGCCTTAGGGAGTGTTTTCCAAGTCCCACTGGATGAGTCCCAAGCATAACAGAATGGAGATTGAGAAAGGATATGATCACCTTTACAAGTGTATTTGTTCGGTGAAAATTAAGGAAGTAAAAGGATTTTTTAGCTTTAAAAATAGCATGGGCACAAGGTCAAATGGCTACAAACTGGATACAGATGAATTTAGATTGTAAATTAGAAGAACATTTCTAATGATCAGAGGACTGAATGATCTTTCAAGCAAAGTAGTGGACGGCAAAGACTGAGAAACACTTCACGATTGTGCTACATAAGTTGTTAGGACACAGAATTCTGTCTCAACAATCAGTATGTGGACACATCTACACATGCACTTTAATTCACAGTAGCGTATTTGACCGCACATTAAAGCAGCATGTAAAAAACATGTTATTATGGTAATGTGCAGTAGGATAGGCTACTGTATATTAAGCACCATCTAAAAAGCATGTGCCTGCACTACTGAGCATTAGCAGGGCCTAATGCACTTTTATTTAGTACCTCATATTGGAGGGTGCCTATACATGAGCATAGAGGCAGCTCCAACATGCTGGATTAATCGAGTCTGCTGGAGTATAGCAATTACCACGTTCCAGCAGCCTCCTATGTCTCATGTATCAGTGTCCCCATGCTTAAAAATGATGGTGGGGGCACTTGAACAAGCTTTAGTTCAAGTGCCCCTGCTGCTGTTTTTAAGCGCAGGGACACTGATACACAAGACACAGGAGCACTTTAATTAGAACAGCTCTTGGAGCCACTCTAATTAAAGCGCTGCCCCCCCTTGACCCCAGAGCACATGTAAAAATGCCTTGAGGTACTAAATTTAATACACATTAGGAATGGACTCAGGGTTGCATTCATCATCAGATTTGGGGTCAGAAAGGAAATTCTCCACAAAGTCACATCTTCAAACTCTGCAGTTTTTGTTTTCCTCTGCCAAGTGAATTAGGGCCTTTCTCCCAGAACTTTCAGCATATATATTAACCAATCACTTGCCTGCCATCTCAGTGACACGTACTGGCAGTGCCTCATCTCTTTTGCTTTTATCTATGGCATGTTAGAGGGTACTGTTGATGTTTCTGGTTTTGTGCCTTGCAGTTGTGTGAGAGGCTTTGTAGTGGTGATTTTGGGGGATTCCTTACGTAATGACTGTCTGAGCATGCAGGGGACTGGACTCACTGGCCCAGGAGACTCTTTTCAGTCCTATGTTCTAATGTTTCAATGCATGTCTTTCCATTGACTTCAGTAGCTCTGAATCAGGCCCAGGAAGGAGAGAATCAGGCCTAAGGACTTTGCATGCTTGAGAGCCTTGATAATAAGCACCATCCACTGGCAGGGGCAGCAGGGGAGGATGGGAATGATTCAGTGTTGCTTTGCTGACTATTTTTGCTTCACTATGAATACTGTACTTATTTTTTAGAACTGTTTATTAACTTTTTCTCTCCTGGAGGATATAAACAGCTACAGGTAGAAATGTCACATTATTGGAATTGATTTCTATAAATTCCTGTTACATATTGGCTCGGTTATTGCTGCAAGAAGCTCATTTTGATGTTCTTTTTGAGGGTGATTGCTTTTACTTTATTAGAAACTACTTTCAACACATCTCTAGGTTCTTAGATCTCCACTTGATGAAATATAAAAACAGAGCATGGGAAGGGGCCTTTTGGGCCATTGGGTCCTTTCCTGATATCCATAGGCAACCATTTTTCAAAACTCCTCCACAAGAACATCCTCTACAACCTCTTTTGCAAACCACAGAGAAAAGCACCCTAGAAAAACACCCTGCACTGAAGAATATCCCAGCCTGGACCCCATGAAAATGGAGCTCAGGCTGGGGGATAAGAATCTTTCAGCCCAGGTCCTGTGCACTTGGAGCAGGGGCTGGGAGCTCACTGCTGTTGGGGCAGGAGGACATTGTCTTCACCCAGGCTCTCGTGGCAGAGCCCACCCTGGCATCAGGCAACTCCCAGGGGTAGGGAGCAATGACCCAGCTCCAGTCAGAAGACAGCTGTCTCCTGACCCAGTGCTCCTTGCCAGCCCCTGGACTAGTACCCAGGGGAGCCTAGAGATCCCCATGGCTGCTGCAGGGGCTTGGTGCAGGGCCACAGGGAGCAGCAGCTATCTGTTGCTAGGAACAGCAAATCTGCTCTAGTGTCCCCCTGCACATGTAGGTGCATGCCCAGGACAGCTTACTCTAGAGTAATCTGATCTCACTTTATTTGCACATGTAGATGTACCCAATGAGATCCATTGAGGAAAATGATATTTGAGAGGGGGGAATTAGTATGAATGGTGTTGGAGTTTTCTCCTCTCTATACCTGCCTGCTGCAGCAGACTTCCCATCTGTCTTCCACCTCACTGCCTATCCATCTCCATTAAAATCTAATCTGAAAATATATTTTTACTTTCTCTCATAAATTTCTAATTCTCTCCCCTCATGGCTATTTACTCATTGTTTATCTCTGTAATTGTGTTATTGAACTGCTCTACAGAATTCTCCAGGAATAATTAAACTGCTATTCCATATCCTGACAGTGTCTCTTGTGTGGAATATTGAATCAGCCCAACATCTTTATAATCTCATGGGGCCTCATACCTGCTGGAGGAGGGACATAACATTTGCCACCTTGCCCTAGCAAGGCACACTCTATCCTGGTTGGTCTGGACCTCAAAGGAAGGCAAGGGATGTTTTCTTCCCCCTTCTGCTTTTCTCACTCTGGCATTATGCCAGGAATAGGATGCTTGGGGTCTCCCCTGCTGATGGTGGCCCTGGTGCTCCTCCTCTGGCAGCATCATGCACATTTTGAACTGTGCTGGCCACCTGTGAAGAGAAGAAGCTGGCATATATTTAGGATGTAAATACAGATTAAGGCATAGACACTATAGGCCAATGCCTATGATCTGAGCTCCAAGAGTATGTGATTACACCTTAATCTTGGATTTCCTTTCAAATGCAATAGCTAGAACCAGAATGATAAGATGGGAACTGTAATAGGATTGTCCATCCCCTTGAGAAGAGGCAGTAGGCCCTGTTAAGGATGTTTGTGTGGCTTTCTGCTAATGATTGAGTGTCCCATGGAAAGCTTTAAAAGCTCCCAGAAAAGAAAGCAGAAAGTGGGGAAAAGAAAGATGTGAGGAGAAGGTAGGCTTCTGAACTAGAGAGAAGACAGAGTGAAAAATGGGTCTTCTCTTAGGCCAGGTACAGACATTATACTTTTACCAGTATAAGTGATTGGAAACCAATCTATACCCGTAACACAAGAGAAGTTCAGCACACATAGACTGGTTTAAAAACTATAGAATCTGGTCTAAGGTTTGTGCCCCCCACCAAAAGGTGAATGTGTGTTCGCTACCAATCTAAATTATGCCACATACAGAAATATTAGATATTAGATTGATTCCTGTTTGGGCTTTTTGAATGTCTATACATAGCCCTAATGTCCAGAGTGGACAGAGGATTTTGTTTTGTTTTACTTGTTTTGTGGAGAATAAAAATAGCTGAGGAACTAACAACAGACCTAGCTTTTCTATAGCAGGATAAGCCACCTGCTTACAGGAAACTACGTAGAATGTAAGTGCCTAAATAACAAAAATACCCCCCCAAACAAACAAACACAATCTCATCTAAATTAATCTATATATTGCATCCACAAGCCTTTTCAGAGACCTAATTTTTAGCATGAAAAGAGTCCTAGGTGCCTAGGAGTGTAACTGTGCATTGGTTTTTTGCTTGAGTCTGCAGATGTCCTGAAACAATAGCTTTGAGAGGGTGCATTGCTGTTCATCCGAATGGGTTGCTAATCTCTCCCGAGTGGGAGAGGAGGAAGGTTGTTTGGCAACACCATGGCAATTCTGGGGAGCATGAAGGGGAGGGGATATAGGGGCAGAGCTATAATAAAGACTCATGCCCTGGTGTGATGACGTTTCTGAGTCTCTCTTTGGCTACAGCCTGCCCCTTGGAGGGTCCCCCTGTCCTGATGCCCTACATTATGTTGGTCAACATTCACCTATTCACTGTTTTCCATGTTCCTTGAATTATTACAATTTACATGAAGATTTTGCTGCTCTCTTTCTCCATTACCTCCAGTTCCATTTGTAAGGCTCTCTGGGGATTGCACTCCCACTCATTGCCTGCAAAGCTCAATTTAGCTTAATGATTAGTAATTTCTACAACTGGTTCCCTACAGGAAACATGAAGGCCAGCTGTGAGTGATGATTATGAGGAAACTGATACAGACTTCTCATAATCCTGTGAACCTACTTAAGGCTACACACTGCTTATAGTGTAATGAATGAAATTATCAGCTTCTTTTACCTCTCCATTTTCCACTTTTCTTCTCCCCATCCAAAGGGAAAAAAAGAAATCAAGATATTTTCTGTTTGGCCCTCCCAAATATTAATGCTTACTGGTAGAGAAATTTTTGAAGTGGTGAACACTTCTGTGGAAATAAGTACAATGAAATGTAATCCCAAACATGTACCAAACATGCCCAAACATCAAGGAAGAGATCTAGCAGGGGTATGCTTTTGGCCAGATTCTATTTCACCTATTAGGCACCTAACTGGATTTAGGAGCCTATGTATGATTTTATCCCACCTAGTTCAAGTACTAGAAATCAAATCATTCATTTACTTAAGTAACATACCATCATCTAGCCTAAGACTGAATCACAAAAAAGCAGCAAGGAGAAAGAGAACTTACCCACCTTTTCTGTTCACAGTTGTCAGGGATTCAAACAACATAGAATAGAAGTGTCCACTTACACACCCATAGGTGGATATATGATTTAGAAAAGGAGGCTGTGGAAAATGTGACCAGCACCATGGCTCAGATCTTGGAGGGGATAGGGATGAGCGCAACTGGAGCCTTCAGGTTAGCAGAGGACCCTGGGGAGGTTAGGCAGCCTATAGGCTGCAAAGTGGTGGCAGTGGAGGATAACCCTCCCCTTTCTTCTCCTCCACTGTACCCAGCCCTTCCAGACTGTCCTCATTGGAAGTGGGGTGCAATTGGACCATTGCAACCCCCATTCCCCTCCCAGATCTGCTCGTGTACACGCCTAATATGTAGAATAGAGTCTCACACCTTGTAACACTATGGATGCAAACATATGTCCATGAATGCCATGAAGGCAGGTATGCTTCCTGAAAATTATTTATAACTATTGAGTATTTTTTCCCTAGCCGTAATGACCAGTCCTGCCTGAATTTCCCCAGATCTCAGTTGCATAGGTATTATTTATGGGAATACAGCTAAGCCATCGCAAAGAATTACAGCAGGCAGTTATACAGCATGACATGACAATAGCCACTTCTTACATCCACTTGTTGGCCCCAACAACCTGTTCAGGAGCTTGTCTGTCTTTACAGAGCTCTCTAACCTACAAGCAACTCCTTAAGCCATCATGCAGGTTCCTCCCGCAGACTAATAATTCTTAGCCTACATTAGTGCACTCCATATAATCATCTACTTTACCTCTTAAAATGTACCTGAGATGAATCCCTAAGGGCTAATTCACTTTCTCCTTTCTCATAGAAACTGGCAGAAGCACTATTATTGCTCATATTAATCTTGATGTGAAGATGAATGTGTCTACTGTATTAATGCCAGTCATACTTTCATCTTGATTGTCAGGGTTCTGCATGTTTTGGGTGTCTCGAACTCTGGGCAAAGGCAGCATATATAGAGTTTGGTACACAGAGTTTCTTCATGGGACTGGAGTCCTGTAAATGTGTCCTCAATGTCTGTAGTCCCCTCCCTAGCATGAGATATAGAAAAGTAATGGGTATACCATACAAAACAAGTTAGCTAAAGACACAGACCTTTTCTTTCTCTTTTTAGAATGTCCCTTTGTCCCACAGCAAATTATCTCTCTCCTTCTCATGTTGTTTCTGGGAGTTAATGTCTTCTAGCTTTTCATATTCAGAAATCTCAGTACAAAAAGAGACGTAGGTCTGGGAAGGGTGTCAAAAATGTCCTGTGGTGGTTTAGGAAGGAGGTGGTTTAGGAATTCCATTGCAATATGGGTAGATGATTTGTTGGTAGTTGCCCAGAAGAAACATAAAAATGCAGCAGTAAATGCTGGCGTAACAAGTCCAGTAAAATTCATCTTTCTGTTAACAACCCCCAATTTTTTTTATGAACATGGATTCTTTCTTGAGAAAATTTCCATTTAATCAAAAAGATATTTTTCACTGCAAAACATTTTGACCAGAAATTTTTCATCAACTGTAAGGAAAGGATAGATAGATAAGAAGATATGGCAAACCTCATCCTTGTAGGGAATTTTAAAAGGAAAAGATGAATGCATATAACTATTCAAGTATAACTATTCCCTCTGACATCCATTTATTAAATATTTGTGATCTTTGTTTCAGACTTGTACATTCAGCCTTTAAAAACTGTCCATTTTACATCAGTCATTTTCAAAAGAAATGCAGGATTTGTTATCTTGCATTTATCTCAGAACTTTCTGTTTTGTAGCTGAATAAAAATGCTCAAAGTGTGCATGATTGTCAAGGTAAAGAAAATGCCACTGAAAAAATTCTCCCCACAACTAAATTAAAATTTTAAGAAGTGGTTTATAATTGAAGGAGAAACTCTTTTGCCCTACTTGCAAGTTAAAAAATAACGATACTTCAAAATAGTAAATTAGTGCAATTTCTAATCTCGCAGGAAGCCACACAATCAAAAATTCATTTACTTTACCTCAAGTGAACTAGATGACTCTCTTTATAGATTCCTATCCATTTTAGCTAGTAGTACTCATAGCACATTTGAATCAACTCTAGGGTCAGTCAGTCAATGCTTTAATTCTTACAGTGGAGACTCTTTCTGTTTGAACCCTTGGTATGAATGGAAAACTTTCAGGTGGGCCCCTTCTGGATCCTGGCGTATGCTGGAGTGGTCACCAGGACCTTTGACAC
>NW_017729030.1:61985672-61992582 GCF_001723915.1 Gavialis gangeticus
CACAATCAAAAATTCATTTACTTTACCTCAAGTGAACTAGATGACTCTCTTTATAGATTCCTATCCATTTTAGCTAGTAGTACTCATAGCACATTTGAATCAACTCTAGGGTCAGTCAGTCAATGCTTTAATTCTTACAGTGGAGACTCTTTCTGTTTGAACCCTTGGTATGAATGGAAAACTTTCAGGTGGGCCCCTTCTGGATCCTGGCGTATGCTGGAGTGGTCACCAGGACCTTTGACACATAAGCCTAAGTAGGAGTATGGAAAAGTAGAGGCTACTCAGACCTGTCATCTCGGCTTTAGAGCATTGAGACCGGATCCAAACACCAGACCAAATCCAGACGTCCCATGCCTCAATGACTATAATTATACGCGCATCTGGGAATTGAACACAAGTCTCCTACCTAGTAGGTAAACAAATCTACCACTGAACCACAACAGCAAGTACTTTATATATAAATACTTTATATTCCCATAGGTCCCTCCTGCTACTGTAGCTGCTTGCTGCTTAGTGGGACTTTATGGCTTTTTCTTCTTTTAGGCCCCATGGCATGTAGCCCAGAGAACAGTGCAGTCCATATTCTGTAGATTATGGTTACTGTGTCATTCATAAATTGCAACAATCTATCTGAAACACATCTCATAAATTGTGCTAGCTCCAAGGTACTGCTGAGCTAAACAATGCTTACTGAAGAGCAGCATAATGGCATTGCCCAGCCAGCCTGAAAACAAACTGCTGTGGGCCAAACTCATCCCTAATGGAAGCTCACTGAGGTCTGTGGAATTCCACCAGAGGTAAATTAGTCTTTTTCAGTTAATTTTATCTCTGATGGGGATCTCTGGCCAGTTGCACATCAGTTAGTCTGAGAATAGGTGCACATTTCAATGTCTAATTGTAAACCCTATGGCTTGAACCGTTATAGATTAAGAAGCACTCTTCCCATCTGGCTGATGACCCTTGGGGGCAGGAGAGACATAGAGTTGCTTTATCTCCATAAATTCATAAATTATTTATTTGAGTCGGCTAGAAAATGGAAATACCTTCTATTTTCTTTTTTTTAAAAAATATTTTCCCCCCTGTTTTGGGGAAAATGGGAAATGTTTTCTCAATTTTTTCATCTCAAGTCTGGTTAAAAAGTAAAAATATGTGTTTGGGTATGGAGGGAGGGAGAAGAAAGGTGTGTGTGTGTGGGGGGCGGAATTCTTGAAATCAAAGAATAATCTGTCAGCTTGCTATTTTCCTACCTGCCTGCTAGCAGCATGTGAAATTAGCAAGGGGCTTCCCCATAGGCTGCTTCTGAGTACCCTGGATCTTAGCTTTCCTTCACCAACCTGGCTACATCTTTGATGGTCAGCTGGGACTGTACAGGGAATATGGGTGCTGGGCTTGGGGTGGGGAGGGGGGTGGGGTGGAGAACTATGCTACTTGCTCTCTAGCAGTTTGCCTGGGGGACTCTTGCCAATTTTACTTTCCATGGCAGACAATGAAATTGATGGAAGACTTCCCAGGCAGACAGCCAGGGAAATGTCATGACAGTTTTCCCAATGGAAAATCAAAGGTTTTCAGCAAAAACTGAAATTTTCTCCTGCAAAATATTGTTTGGGGGGGATTATTCTGATGAAATTCCCTGACCACCTCTGCTGTCTACCCAGACTTTCAGAGAGGCTGAAGCTTGCTCCAGTGAGGAAGGAGCTCTCTGCCCTGACCTGTTCATGATCACAGAAAATTGCACCTACAGAGAGAATTCATCTATGTAAGCTTTCTTCCTAAGTATTCCATGGGGGTCAAGGGCCTCCTGAGCCTAGCAGCTAATTGGGCTAATCATTATTACACACCAATGTCTGTCTTCAATAGCCCAAAAGGGAGTGATGTGATGAGCACTACTTCTAGCTGCCTAAGACATCCACATCTGAATGATGAGGTAATATTTTCATCTGGGGCAAGGGGGTCTGAACAGTCATACCTATAGCCAAACTCAGAATGGTGGAACTGAACTGAGGGATGAGTGTAGCTCCAGTAGCAAGGACTCCCTTCTGTGGTCATATATATAACTAGTTCCTTTCCACTGAGGATTCTCTGCTGGAAAGTCTCTTTAATGGGAAACAGCAGACACGTGGCTTCTTGAAGGGGTGGAACACAAAAGGAGCTCTTTGCTGAAGCTCAGTGGGTGCATCTACATGTGCACATTTACTACACAGTAACCGGAATTACTGTGCAGTAACCAAAAATTACTATGCAGTACAGGTGGCGTCTACACATGCACGCCCATACTGCACAGTAAATACAGAAACTTACACTGATTTGGGTGTAAATTTGATACTTGCATCATGCAGGTATCAAATTTATGCCCGATTAATTCCTGCACAGTAATCCATGTGTAGACACCTTACTGAGCAGTAATATTGTGTGTGTTGACCCACTTGGGACTAACTTAAGTTTACTGAACTTTAGTTACCTCACTTTAATGCCTGCATGTGTAGAAGCTGGCCTAAATCTGCTTATTGCAAAGGAATTACTGCACGGTAAATTTAATGTGCAGTAAATGCATGTGTGGACATGCCTAGTGATCACTAATGAGGGTTTTTATACTAACCACCAGTAAAACTGAAATCACTATGGTTGGATTAGGAAGTGGAGCCTCAGGACTAGGCCACATTTCATTTGGACCAGTAATCAGTTTGACTGAATGTCCCTGAGGATTCTGGGAGCATGCTACTCACAGTACCACATCTTGAGTTGGACTTAGCAGATGATGAAGTGGGGAGTAAATGGACATTGATCTATTGGAAATTCATGCCAACAGAGGGATCAGTTAAGATACTTTTTCTCATTCGTCTGTGGGGGAACATGTTTTATTTCTCTCTCATTTTGAGTGATCACTGCAACATTTTCCCATGAGAATACTGTGCTGCCTTTCCCCAATAAAGTTATTCTTGTTTCTTCCAGAACCAGTAGGGGCCCTTAGTGGATTTAATTTAGGTATCTCAGAAATCCAGGCCTGGGGATCAGTTTGCTCCTTTTAATAGGGAGCCCTAGTTATCAGAAGCAGGCCCTTTTTGCTGTCAACAACTCCTGGAAGAAGAGCCATACTTGAATTTTTAATTGATCAGGGCAACTCCATTAGTGACTTAGCAACCAGAAAAAGAAGATGGAGATGGAGATCACACCAAAGAAGTAATAATCGGGAGCATGGCATTGCAGCATTACCTCTGATGTGAATTTGTGAATGTAGTTACTAGGACTTGAACTGCATATCCCCACTTGCATCTACAACCAGTTGTGACATTACACAGTTACATAAACTGTACAAATAACCAGTTATTTTTCCTGCAAGCTAGGTACATGGAGTCTTATGTTTGCAGTGATCAGCTTTAAATTCTGGGCCCTTGTGCTTTGCCAACAGTGCATCTAGTGTGCTCTCAGAACTCAGGGCTAGATGCCAATTTGGTGTTAGGAGAAGTATCCCTGGAGGGGATATTTACAGAGTGAAGTAGTGATCACCAAGTGTGTTGGCACTCCTGGGCTAGCTACATCTCATTAGCATTGGTAAAACTAGTAGTGAAGCCACTGGGCTTTAGCAAGCATTAGCAAACACAACTACATGCTCTGCAGTGACCTGAGGTACAACTCAGGTCACTAGCCCATCCTTAAGCCCTTGCTACAACATCTTCATCAGCACTGGTTTCCAAGCTACCTAGATTAAAGGAACACTAGTATGCTAGTGCACGTGACAATCACTCCTTTATTTAGATGTGTGCCATGTCCTTCTCTGATCCTAGGTCCCCTACAGTAATTTATCTAGAGCAAATTCCCACCTATTTCATTATTATCCAGTTCTTCTGGCTAGTGTATAAGTGGGTAGAGCCACCCTGTCCCTCCATGTGAATTCCTCCCCACCTTCTCTAATGAGGTACTAAGTAGGCTAGTATTCCCACTTATACTTCATGAACTGAAGTCTACAGTGGGATGGGGGAAGGTTACTTCTTATTACTCCTTTGGATGGGTATGTTGTTCAAATCAGAATGTAATCTTTATATGCAGCTGATAAAAATGCCAGATAACTTTTGTTGGAACTGTAACTTTTTTGTTTTCTTCTGACTGGGTACATCTTTAAGAGATGCTTTACTGCACAGTAGACAAATTTACTGTGTAGTAAAGTGTCACTGTCTACACATGCAGGCAGTTACTGTACAGTAAATTAGCCTACCATGAAAAATTGCTGCAAATTTGTCCCAGTCAGCCCCACCACTGTTTGCCCCAGAGGCACAGGCCTCAGAGTTTCCTAGACCCAGGGCTAGGACAGCTCTTTACCTTCTCCAGCCTGGCCTTTAAACCCCTGGTGTGACTCTGGAGACTGTGCCACCAGCTGCCTGCCCCGGCCATTGGGTCCCACAGCAGTGACTTTGTGCCAGCTGCAGCAGGCTTAAGGTCCCTGGGGCCAGCCCCACAACCTGGCTGCCTCCCATGTGCCATGCTGCTGTGCTGTCAGCATGTACCCAGGCCTGGCAGCACCCAGAATCTCAGGTGGGCCCCTGAGGGCCACTAAAGGAGCCATTATGGCATCCTCTCCAATGCCACACACAGTGTTCTGGGGCCCCAGCTAGTCCCAGGGCAAGACTGCAGACCTAACTACACTGTGGGGTGATGCCAAGGTGCAGAGAGACTTTTTCCTGGGGGAGGTGCTCCAGCACCAACATGTACGAGGCCCTGACAGGCCACATGCAGAATTTCAGGCACCAGTGGTCAGCGTGGCAGTGCTACGTAAAGGTCAAGGTCCTGCAGGTGAAGTGGGTCCATATCACTGACCAAAACTGCTGTTCTGGGGGCTGCCTTAAAAACCATGCCCTTTATGCAGCAGCTAGCCTGCAAGCTTGCTCCCTGGGACCCTGGATGCAACCATGCCATGTTCTCCAGCACAGGTGACCTGCTGGAGCCTCTACTGGGGCCTGGCAGTGATGACTCTTCTGCAGGTGAGGGCCCCTCTGGGCACCAGGTGCAGGTCCTGGCACACTTCTCATCCATGGCCTCATCCAGCAGCTCCAGGAGCCAAGGCCAGTGACTGACATGCCAGCTTTCCCTCCTCACCCTGCCTGGCTGAGCTCCCCCCCGGCCCTTGGGGGAGGCAGGAAGTAGTAAAGAACTTTACTGAGCATCCAACACCCTCCCAGCAGGGGCCTGTCACATGCAGAGAAAGGTGTTTATGGCAATGATGATCTCCTCCTTAGCTGTGGGGGTCAGGTAATCATAGCACAGGCATAGATACCCTTCCAGGAAGTGGCACACACTTCAGGGAAGTGGAGGTTTACTAGGGGCACGATTGAAGCTCAGGGTCCCATGCCAGGTTCTAAGGTGTGCCTGGGGTAGTATGGTGATCAGAAGCAGTGGGGCATAGTGGGTTGGGCACCCCTCGGTGTGCTCAAACAGCTTATCATGGCACACCTGGGGGACTCTCACCAGGGGCATACTTGAGGCTCAGGCTTTATGTGGTCAGGGCGCTGTCTTGGGCCACCTCTCCACTGAGGACCACCAGGTAGAGGGCCATGGCATCACCAGCTCTGCATCCCACCTGGGTGAGAGCCCCTTCCCCTCCATGCCTGCCTGGCATGGGCCTGGTGCCATGGGAGCAGACTGCCTGGCCTGCAGGAAGAGAAGGTAGGGAGTGGGTCTGGAGCAGCTGTGGCAGCTGCTGCCAGGAGTCAGTCCTGCCTTGGCTTTTGTAGGGGATCAGGATGGCAGGCTGCCTGTGGCAAGCACCTAGTGGGCCACCTGCCGCCGTGGAGGAAGTGGGGATGGAGGACTCAGCTGGTGGCTGCCTGTGTCAGGGCCTGCCCAGCCAACTTACCATGGTCCTTAGGTACCTGTGTGCACATGACCCTGATCTGTGGCCAGGCAGTGCACAGCTCCTTGGTATAGTGCATGTTATCTCTAAAATGTTGCAAACTCACAAAAAGCCTCTCTCTCCCAGCTGTGCAGGTCCAGCAGCTGCATGTGAGGGAGAGGCACCACCTGCTGCTAGGGATGTGCTCTCAGGGATGCTGCCACCCTCAGCTGGTGCTCTCTGAATGTACCACCTCTGACTGGCAGATGCAAGACCAGATCCTGCTGGGCCAGCTGGTCCCCATGGCAGAGGAGAGGCTGGTAGAACCCCAAGGGCCTGGATTTCCAAGGAAGTTGCACGTAACTGGGAGAGGGACTGTGAGGACTGGACATTCTGGCCCTCAAGGACAGGCACATTGCCCTCTTCAGCAGGATGTTGGGGTACAGGAGCAGCAGGCTGCCATGGTGGCCTAGGCAATGGAGGCCACAGAGGAAGACTACTGAATGTTGGACACTATCCTGGCCCTGGCAGTCACTGTTGTGCTGTCCACTGCCCTGGCCCTGCACCTGGCCCCACCTGCCCCATGGCAGCTACCCTGTCACAGCAGCAAGACCCCCTGTGGGCAAGGGTTTATGTGCAGTGGCACCTCACACTGGATTCCCTGGCAGATAGGACCCCCACCTGGGCTCCCCCCCACTAGGCCAGGTGCTATGGCTCCCTGAGCAGTAGCTGCCCACAGTGGGTCCAGCATGGCA
The DNA here is from genome assembly GCF_001723915.1 of Gavialis gangeticus. Lineage (NCBI taxonomy): Eukaryota > Metazoa > Chordata > Crocodylia > Gavialidae > Gavialis > Gavialis gangeticus. The sequence goes on from NW_017729030.1 coordinate 61,992,249, forward strand.
TATGCGCTCTGCTGGCCCTGGCCCTATTGTGGAGGAGAGAGCCAGCAGTGGAGGCAAAGCAATGGCTTCCCTCACCCCTGGGTTTGCTCCCTGCATACCAGCCTTGCCACAGTGTGCATACCCTCAGTGTGGTCAGAGGCAGGGGTCCTGGGCACCTGTCCCTGGAATCTGCCTTATAGGTGCTTCCACCCCACTGTCCATCACCCTGAGAGGGCACACAGTGTGCAATGTAAATAGTCTGCATTGGGAAGAGGGTGCTTTACTGGTAGTGAGGTTGGTGGTGGGATCTGTGGTTGGAGAGGGAGGGTGGAAGGGAGTCTGTTTAGGGAGGGAG
>NW_017729030.1:61992593-61993183 GCF_001723915.1 Gavialis gangeticus
GGGTGGTCGGCCTGGGGTCCATACACCCTATAGCAGGGGGTGCAGGAGTAGAGAAGGAGGTGGTTCACCAGTGCCTCACAGTCAGAACCCTGGACTCTGCTGCCCGGCATGCAGCTCGCACAAGTTCTCGGTGGGAGAAGCCCTTCACTGTTGCTTCTGCCATGCTGGCACTCCCACTTTCAGTTGTCCTCCATCTGCTGCATCTTCTTTGCCCATGCCTCATGAAAACACTCCCCCCAGGCCTCACAGATGTTATGCAGTACACAGTCTGTGAGGATGAGCTGGGGGATGTTAGCCTCTGCGACTTTGAGGAGGATGGTGAGGGTGCACTAGCATCCCTTCAGGTGACTGAAGGCACACTCCACCAGTGTGTGGCTCTAGCCCAGGCATCTGTCAAAATGTCTCTGGTGGGGGCCAAACTGACCAGTGTAGGTTGAACTGACCAGTGTAGGGCTGCTTGAGCCAGGGGAAGGGGTGGTTAGGTGGGGTCCCCAATGTAGAGGGGGTGGGGAGGGGAGGGAGAGTCACATTGCCCAGCTGAAGGTCTGGAACATCTGGTGGAATGTGCTCACTCTCCACCAGGGCTTGCA
>NW_017729030.1:61998183-61999311 GCF_001723915.1 Gavialis gangeticus
TGAACTGACCAGTGTAGGGCTGCTTGAGCCAGGGGAAGGGGTGGTTAGGTGGGGTCCCCAATGTAGAGGGGGTGGGGAGGGGAGGGAGAGTCACATTGCCCAGCTGAAGGTCTGGAACATCTGGTGGAATGTGCTCACTCTCCACCAGGGCTTGCAGGGCAGAGTTCTGGAAAACCAGGTCCCCGTGGGCACTGCCAGTCCAGCTGCTGCTGACATTAGTGAAGGCACCCTGGTGGTCCACCACAGCCTGAAGCACAATTTAATGGAAGCCCCACTACCTGGAACATGGGTGTTGCGTGTAGGGTAGGCAGATGATGGGGATGTAGGTCCCTGAGGCACTGTGGAAAGCTCAGGGTGTGAAATCCCTCCACTTCCTCCAGGGTCTCATTGACTTGGAGCATAGTGTGGCTGAGCACGTCCTGGAGGGCACCACAGACCTCCAGAATGCCCACCCTAAAGAGGTGGCAGACGTACTGCAGGCTGGCAGGCATGGCAAGCTTGAGGAGGGTGATGACTGGCTGGGTCTCAGTGGGGAGGGGTGGTAGCAAGATGGTTGGCTGCTAATCCAGGTGCAGGTGGAGCTGGTTGAGTAGCTCCTGGAATGTGGTCCAGGTCATTCAGAAGGAGTCCACCCACTGCTCATCATCCCAGGTATGCTGGACAATGTGGAGCCATCAGTCCTGGCTGGCATGGTGGGCCCACACATGGCAGGGCTGGAGCCCCAGGAGCTCATTGATGGCACCCATAGCAGCATTCATGTGGGTATCATCAATGCCCCTGTCAGGGTCCCAGCAGCAGCCTGGGGGCAGGATGCCACAGGTGGGGCAGTAGGCCTAGCCACGTGACTGTGTAGCACCCGGTGGAAGACAGGGTTGGGCCAGGCAGTGGTTACTGCAGCAATGAAGCATGGCTAACATGGCAGCAGGCAGAAGTCTGAGGCATGGGTCATCACTTTTGGGGCCTGGGTGTGGAGCAGCCATTGGACATTGGGCACAGGCTCTGCAGACAGTATCATAGACAGCTGTGCCAACAAGCTGCAGACACTCCAGGGCAGAAAAGCAAGTGCTCAGGGAACACTGTCTGGCTGCCCTTTAAAGAGTGCTCCTGGTATCCGGGCGGCTGCAGCTA
>NW_017729030.1:62004311-62013937 GCF_001723915.1 Gavialis gangeticus
GGGCAGAAAAGCAAGTGCTCAGGGAACACTGTCTGGCTGCCCTTTAAAGAGTGCTCCTGGTATCCGGGCAGCTGCAGCTAGAGCCTCCAGGTCCCTTTGGCTGCTGCAAGGGGGCAGAGCAGGACAGGAGTAGGGTTTGAAATATGGTGGGGGTCAGGGAGGCTGAAGGAGACCTGGAGCTCTACTCCTATAAGGATCAAACCTCATTAGACTAAATCTACTGCACATTAGCATGGCAGGCAAAGCCCATGCTAATGTGCAGGGTATTTAGTCTAATGCGCATTAACATCACTTAAAAAAGCATTCGTCTGTGCTAATGTGCAGTAGCACCGATTACAGCACATTAAGTTAGTACCTGTTATTACAGGTATTAAACTTAACGTGCTGTAATTACAGCTCATTAATGAACATGCAGACACAACTAAGAGCCTGCGTGTGTAGAGCCTTCTCAGGGTTGGTTTACTGTACAAACATGACTGTGCAGTAAGCCCAAATGGCACTAATTGCACATGTAGATGAACCCACTGCCATTGAAATTTCTCAATATATACACACACACACATAATGAAAAAGCCAAAAGTCAAAACAAACAAAAATAATTTATGAAAAAAATGTTTTTGGTGGAAACTCCCCCCCCCCCAAAACTAGAAATGCTCAGGGTTTCCATTTATTTAGTGGACAAAAAGGACCTTAAAACATTTTGCCATTTTTTTCCCACTGAAATGTTTGCCTTGCAAAGAAAAAGCCTTTTTTCATTTATATTCAGTATTTTGAAAGAAGAAAGTCAGCCCATTCCATCTTTGACTACCTGGCACCTGGTCCAATGAATTCTTCTCAGGCCAGTGTTCTTGTAACCCAGAGATCTGCTGCAGGAGCTACACTCAGCTCAACACTCAACTGAACACTTAACTCTCCTCCTGCGTTTGTAGTCGACAGCCAGAAACAAAGCCTTCCCAAACCTAAACTGTTTCATAATGACTACCAAGAGCACATTGGAGAGAGGCCAGCAGACTTATCTGACCAAAGACAGAGTTGTATAAGTGCTTCCTCCTCCCTCAAGTACTAGAATTCACTGGATTATAAATGGCTTGAAATAATTGGTTTTACTAAAATGGACTTTTACTAAAAGTCTGTTATGTCTCCGTCTTTCACTTAATCCACTAATGATGCAGCTCTATCCAAAACAGCAATCAAGTTATGTCATAGACAAATCAGGCATTTCACAAATTTCAAGTAGGTCTTTTAATGAGTTTCTACAGCATTGAGAAAAATGGGCCCTGATCCTAACTAGGACATATGGGCACAATGGTAACATAATAATAACAATTCGTAAATAATACTTTCTCCTTTTAACCCAGTGCAGTGATACCATCTTTAATTACAGAGGCATATACTATTTGTTCTACAGGATCCTCATCCTGCTCAGTGCTCAGGATGGACAGGAAATTTTGCAGAGCTTTAAGAGTAGGGATCTTCTCTTGTTGTCAAGGGTTTGGAGTGAGACTCAGGAGAACTGGGCTCCCATGTGATGTGGGTCAGACAAGAGATTGAAGGCTGAATTAAGCTGGTCCAAGGAACTTTAATAGTGGGATTTCCTAAGCACTTAGTACTTGACTTGGAAACCTACATGGTATTTTCCTGTAACATTTTGCCCATAATATACAGTTAGGGCCAGACCCCTCCTCCCACTGAAATCAATGAATGCTGGATGAACTCCAGGTGGAGGGCAAAAATCTTTCCCTCAGCCCCCGAGTATGCAGACCAAATGTGCCATACCACACACACCCACTTGGTGTTCAGTGATCCCCACTCCACCTGGCCATCTCCACAGCCCCACTTTTCTCCATTACTCCCAGCCTCCTTCTGGTCCAGATGGTGTTAGAGGAACAGAGACCCTGCTGCATTTGGCAGCTTTGGTGGCTTTGGAACAGGCCACAGGGTTTTCTCTTAATATATACGGATCAAAGAATGTGTTACAAAAGGGCAAGTATACAGACTTTCAATAGGGCTATTCAGCAATGGAGAAATATATCACTTGTGAAATGGCCATATGGTGAATTATATCCAGTTTGTATATTGGTTTAGATAGCTTGGATACAGCTAACCAGCTGCCTTTCATGAGGAAGTTTTCAAAAGCTGTAGAAATAGAAGTGATGCAGAGGCATGGAAAGATGTATACAGAACAGGTGTCCCATCTTCAAGATAAGTTATTGCTAAAGAAAAAACATTGAGATTACCCATTGCCATGGGACCTTCCATAGTCAGTCACAAAGGATGTGTTGGAGAGGAAGAATAGCTGGAGTAAGTAGGATTCTATCCATTTTTGGCTACTGAATCGTAGAACAGAGGGGAAAAAGTGGAGATAAATTCAGTGTACCAGTTATACTTTCCCCTTAGAAATCATCAGGTCCTGTTTAGTCACATTCATGGTTTTAGCTTTATTTTTTTCTAGTCGAATTATTTTGTTACCTGTACAAATGTAAGCTAGGTCATAATTATGAGGAAGAAGAAAGAGTCTAACCCAAGAGGTTGTTTTTTTCTGCAGTACACTCTCATCTTCCATGGCTATTTAAACAGAGCTATTCACCAGCAGTAATCTCACTAAAATACTCCAGGCCAGAACTTTAGCTGATAGAACTCAGCTAATCATTTATTTGAAGGGAAATACATTGATTAGGAACGTTGAAGGCCAACAGCACCTGGTTTCTTTTACTTTCCCTCTCTTCCGTGTCTATTTGCCCCCTCTCTCCTGATCAGCCAAAAATGTGAATGCTGATGGCAAGATTTCACACCTAACCTTGCCCACTCATTTTCTGGGCTACTGCACCTGCTCAGACCTGCAGTGCATTATATATCTGTAGTGCATTCTCAGAAGAGCCACGGTTTTCTCCTTAACCGTCTTCCAAATGCAAGAGTCCTGACCTTGCAGCACAACCTTCCCTGTGATTTCAGGTGAGTTCATTGTACCCCAAGGTGCACTGCTTTCCAGTGTTATACAGAAGATTTAACAAAGCAATTGTGAGTAAAAACCTTTCATTCTTCAGAAAAGCAAAGCACGCTGGGTAAGTCCAGCATTGCTAAGCAGTGCATTCAAGATAGATATAAAGCAGTTTGCCATGTTTCCTTAGATAACTGTTGTAAGTGGAACTCATGCATAAAGTAGCACTTAGGCCCCAATTTCCAAACTGGCTGAAAAGCATTTCCTGATAAAAGCCTTTCAGAGAAAGGAGTGTGAAGAGACCACTCAGCAAGCTACTTGCCATCGTGCCAAGAGAAATGAAGCACAGGGCGTAAAGGGCTTTTTTCTGTTCCTAGAGGATGGTGAAGGTAAAATCTTGAACAACCCAGAAGATGAAATCAGTGCTCTGCAAGCTGACAGGTGCATGCCACATAAGCAACAGGCATTAGGGACTGAACTGGTCTTATATCCACTCACACAAGGCACAAGGTTAACAGCTTATTGCATTTGGTTTTTGCAGAGGATAGACTGGGCATTTAAGGGGCTCGTCTCCCTTCACTGCACTCACAACGCTCCCATTATCTCTAACGGGAATCAGACATGTGCCTCAAGAGGCAGAGAAATCTATAGGTTTAAACAATCAACTTCTGGGCATTGCATTATTTTGTTCAGTCGTAGTATTCAGTGATTTAAGGACCAATGCATCTCTCATACACAGCAATAAAATACTTACCTTTGATAACAGTGTTAAAAAAAGTTTTAAAAAAATCATCCTAATGCAAAACAAACAGAAAGATAGACAAAAATCAGATTCCAAGGAGCAGAGAACATGATACAATATAAATATTTGGTGGGAAAACTATAGAAAATTGATTGTTCCTATGAGACATCAGTGTTGAAGGCATAATGAGCTCAAGTTAAGAGAAGATGAATTTAGATAGGATGTTAGATATAAACTGGGGTGCTAAGATCAATCAGAGAGTGAAGAGAAGCAGTTAGCCAGGAGAAATATTTGCGGCAAAATCTATAGAGGTCTTAAGGGGCAGAACAGATACACTCACTGGAATATAGGTCTCTTCCAGATTACTGCAGACACTTCGCTGGGTAATCCGTGCATCTCCCAGCTCTACAGTCTCTTACATCATAGATTTTGCATACTATAGAGAATTTGTAACAAGATCTCTGGGACCAGGGGTTGCCTGTCCACACATGGAGACGGAATTGATGATTGAATCCAGAGAATATCTGATCAGAAAATATTCAAATATATTCCACAAAACATTTTTGAAAACTAACAGCAACAACAACAAAATTGCAGGAGTGTGCTGGGCTCTAGATGGAAAAGTACAAACCACAGAAGTGTATTTTTCAAAAAACTGAAAAACACTTCATTTAAATTTGTTTCATTAACAAACTGATATCTTTGAATGAATGGAAAAATATTTTTAAAATCCCATAAATGATCTCAGTTTGGCTGAGAGGTCATGGCTGGGATGGGTGGGTGAGGAAGAAGACAGAAACATGATAATTCTTCTTATTTTCACCTTTTCATCAAAACATTAGAAAATGTCAAGCACAACAAAAGTTTTCCATCCACAGCTTTTGGAAAAATACTTATTTTTGTTTAAAACATGTCCTGATGGAATTATTGTTACCATCTGTACCCAATAACCCCTTCCACTACTTTTATTTGGCATTCTCTGACAACTTTTAGAATTTTTCTGACAGCATAAAAAGAGTCCAATAAAAAATTAGCTCAGCTTTGCAGTGGTTCCTTCCCTGCTGTTATCTGAATGAGGGTAACTGTGTTCATGCTTTCATTAATTTACCTCCCTGAAAGGAAAGGCTTTTGCAATATTTATCATAAAACTTCCTCTAATGGAAATGTGCAGCTTCCAGACAATCTCTTCGAAAGATATCAGTAACTTCTAAGTGATTCACTCATTCTTTTAGATGAAGCCAGGGAAGACCCCATCAGGAGAACAAAACTGTCGGTGTATGGAAATGCAGTCATTGTTTTTAAATAGCAGAATATCCAGTTTCATATCTTCTGTGTTTAGGGCCATATAATCTGTTCACCAAAGATGATACAATTTAGACAATCAAATCTCCACTACATGCATTATACAGGTAAAATTCTAAAGGAGCAATTTTTCATTATTGCCTTAAATACTTTTGAATAGTCACTTGGAGCAAAATCACAAAACCTATAATTTTTTGTTTTCACCCCAAATACCATAGTATTTGCCAGTTTCAGTCATAATGGATATGCTTTAGTTCCCTGTAACAAAATATCATAGTCAGTGGCATTTTAAGCCTATGAAAGTACCCCAAAGTCCTTTGATATCTCAGTTTTCCTCTGGGAACAAACTCCCCTTTGCTTCCTGCCACGACTTGATGTTCCTTGGTCCTTGAAGAGGAGGCTGCTCCAGGGCTTCCCAGGTGATATCTATGCTCTCACTACCCACAGGTGAGGGCCTTTTGCCTTAGAGGCTAATTGCACATTCCAGCCTTCCTTAAACGTGCCTCATACCTCACAGGTGTTAGCTGTATGTCTCTGTTAGGACATGTGGTCTTATATATTGCTCCCCAACTCCCTGTTGGGACTTCAGCCTATCTGGCCTCATCCCCATTTTATATGGCTAGGCCCTTTAGCCCATACCTTTTGTCTCAGGCCCAACTTTAAGGCCCTAGTCCCCAACTGGGCCCCTGGCCCTTGTCTGCTGTGCCCTCCTGGCACTGGGCCCTCTAGCCCCTCTGTAGCTGCACCCCATGGACATTAATGAAGCCTCCACCTCCCCCACAGCCTCATCCACAAACCACTGATGTACAAAATGCAACATAAGCAGTAAGCCCCTGGGCAATAACAAAATAAAGGTTAAAAGGCAATCTGCCTGCTTACAGTTCCATGGCTCTGTCTCTGCATCCCAGTGTCTGCTGCTCTCCCTTAAAGAGCTGCTGCATCTTCCCTTGGAGTTCTCCAGAGTCCACCCTCTCAGCCAGTCAACCCCTGGCCAGCTCAGACCAGCGTTTATATAGCTCTGGACTGAGCTCTCTTCCGGTCACCTGACACTATGATCACCTGACCAGTCAGCCAGGATCAGCTTTTAACCCTGGCTCTGCCAGCCTGCTGTGCCCTGAAAGTTCTGGTCTTAAAGGAGCCATCGTGCTTCCTAGTAACAGGGCTCAGGTTTCCTGTTACATTCCCAAATGAAATCCATAGTAAATGTTTCCTTGATTTCAGTATAGCAGTACTGAGCCCAAAATTAGCAAATCTGTACTTTCCAAGCAAAAATGGGAGCCTGATTCTCTGCTCTCTCATACCCTGTATAGTCAGTAGTATTTCTTTTGAACCAGGGTAAACCTAAATTAATATGCTTTGGTAATGCTTTGCACCCATTTTACCAAGTATAAATTAACTATGTGTGATGTAAGGTAGAGGAAGAATTAGATCCTGCAACTTTTTTTTTTTTTACTATTTTTTGCCTTATGGAGCCAAAGCTTCATAAAGGAGGAGTGAGAAGGAGGTCATTAAGGCTATGAAGGGACATTTCATTTGACCTGGGTATTAACTGTGCCATGGTTTTACTTGGATTAAAGCACGTGGCACAATCATTTATACATTGCCCTTCTAAGCTGCATTGCTACTGCTTCACCAGTAGGTATCCAGAGAGAGTACACAGCCTGATGAGTTTGTCTGTGGAATAAATTTCAATACTGCACACATATAGAACAGGATGTTCCAGAGAAAAGTGTTACTACATTTTATCTGGCATACTTCAGAGGAAACTTTGTATGTGTACATCTGCAATAGATTTTGATTTGTGTTTATGTTTAAAAATTATGTGACATTGAGATTATTTCACTAGTGCTTGTCAGGATGGTTGTGAGGTAGAAATTTGAGGAGTCCACCTAAATCCCAGTTTGACAGATGAACATTTTTCCTTGTATTGTGTGTGTGTAGCTCACAAAGTATACTGGTAACACTCTATCCCAAAGTGATGTTTATGAGCTTTTTATTAATATTTTATTTGTGGTTAATGGATGATCCTGTAAACTTTCCTTATGTGTTAATAAGCATTTGCTAAATATTTAATTCCAGATGATATAACTGATAAATTGATTCTAATAAAATCTTTCAAAAATTGCCTTTCCTATCTTCCACAATGTTTTGGTTATATTTTTTAAATACGTTAGGGAAAGGGGATTATATAAAACTGAAAGATTTTCCATAGAATACTGTCATGTTAGTTTTCCTCTTTCACTGCTGTTGGTTTAAGACTTGGACCTACACATCCCTTTCCTACAGAACTATTTCTCTAACATCATACAAGCATCCAAGTTGATTCTTATATGTGTTCCATCCTTTTGACACTGAGAGGTGTCTTCACTACCCAGTTCACTAATTACTGTCCACTCAGGTTCTCCTTGATTAATTTTCTTGGCTGCACTGTGTTGTATCGGGGTGTCTGGGAGAGGTAGCACCTTCAGAGAAAGAGTACGTCATGCTCTCCTGAGTGACTCTTCCTCTGTTGGTCCTCACCAGCACTCAAATCTCACCTGTGGCTCCAAGTAGCTGCCTGCATGCAATGGCAGCCACACCCTGGTAAACTACCTTGACGGGGGGTGGGGCGGGGGAGGCTAAAGCAGGTGAGGGTACTCAGTTGGTCTTTTAACCTCTGGGGAGATAGGGGCATGCCTGTTTCTGCCTGCAAAGTCTGACTCTGGCTGACTGGGCAGATGAGACCCTTGTATGATCCAATGGCCATGAAGGCAGTACAGAAATGAACCATGGATCATGTAGAGCAGAACAAGGCAAAAAAGGCGTCCTGGTCATCTGCTGCATCTGGGCCAACCTCCACCTGTCTTGACACTGTCCTGCCACTGGTTACTAATTGTCTCAGATGAGAGAGTGAGGCTGACGCTGTGCAACTCTTCCTCACTTAAATCCAAATCACACGCAATTCACATCCAGCAAAAAGTCCTGTGGTGACGGGCCAGTGAGAAAGCAGCAGGTGTGGACACACTGGAAGTTGTAGCCACAAACCTGCACACAGGCAGCTCAGGGCTTTCGGTCACTTTCTACTGAGAAGCAACAGTAAAACTTGGCAGCCCTCTAAGTGACTGAGCAGCCCTATTCAGGACCGCACTGTTCACCTCCTAGAGTGAGGAAGGGGCTAGAAAAAGTGTCCCAAATATTATCTGCTTCACCTCACTCTGGCCAGCATACTGTGGCTGGCAGGGGTCCCACTATAGCAGTCGAAAAGGAAAAGGAAATAAATCAATCCCCCTGAAGGTGGGTACGTGGAACATACATACGTTGACTGCAAAGCAAAAATCGGACTTATAAGTCACTTACGTACTCATGTGACCTAGTCTCCACCTCACTTAGTTCTCTTCCTTTTCCCTTTTTTCTCCTTTTCCTTCTTTCTCCTTTTCTCTTTTCTCCTTCCCTTTTTCTTTTCCACTTCTTTTCTTTCTTCTTCCCTCCCCTCCCTCCACTGGATGTGGTCATCTTTGCCTGCAAAGGATAAAAAGGTATATATAGTATATACTGTGTTCTATCAAACCCAGTTTGAAAACCCTTTTATTTAGAAGTATTGTTATCCAACACAGGGCTCCATTGTGTTTACTTCTTTCATCAAATTAAAATACAAATATAAAAATCTTCTGCTTATTGTGAAGGCCTTGTTAAAAAAAAAGATTAATTTACCAATAATACATTTGTGGTACAGTAATACATTCATACAAAGATACTCAGTGAAAAAGCTCTCTTTCTATTCTCTTGTCTCTTGATCTAACCTAACTAAATTTCTGAAACATTAGCCAAAGATATGAAAGCAACACACAGTCAAAAGAAGTCACTGTTCTTCCAGGTGCGTGTGAATTGTGGAAATGGTCTTCAAAAGAAATCTTTTACAAGTTATCATTGTCAGTTTATATCCCTTGAGGTTATTAGATTTTGTTCCTCCAAGAAAGAATAGATTCATACCTTCTCTTTATAGTGAATTTGAATATCACTGCAGCAAAATACTGAAAGTTGCCCTCACATGTTCCCATTCTACAAAGCCTATGTTGGAGCTGGAATTAACCTTAGACTCTGTGTCAATATGTGAAATTCTCCAGGAGCAAGGCAGAAACCTATCCAAGGCAGACACGGTTCTTTAGGTAAATCTGATATATTTTATGAAACCAACTCAAATAATTGAAAAATTCCTCTTAGCAACTATTTTCGAACTATTTGAGTTGATCTAATAAAATATGTCTAATACATAATAACAGATATCAGATTTACCCAAAGAACCTTGTCTGCCTATGTCCTTAGACTAACATGGCTACAGCCTACACCCCTGAAATCTACCCAAGAATGATGTGCATCTGCCCATCTCCCTCCTCCTTTTTCTGGCTCCATTCCTACTGAGCAACAAATTTCAAAACAGAGCAATTGTTACGGTGACACATAGAAAATGGATGCAATGAATCTGAAGATGGTTTAAATCTGCATATCGAAGGCTATGTTGGGGATAGCTGAGTGTGGATAGCAGAAGGATTCACTTTTCTTAGATGGGGCAGTAAGGCTACATATCTCACAGTGCTGGAAGGGTACTGACCCTTTAAGGGAAGTGGTGCTCACCCCTACCCTGGGGGTCTTCAAAAGGAGGCTAGA
>NW_017729030.1:62018937-62024639 GCF_001723915.1 Gavialis gangeticus
GCTAGGATCTGGAACCAACTTCCAAGGGAAGTGGTGTTCGCTCCTACCCTGGGGGTCTTCAAAAGGAGGCTAGACAACCACCTTGCTGGGGTTGTTTGACCCCAGTACTCTTTCCTGCCTATGGCAGGGGGTCGGACTTGATCTGCTCAGGTCCCTTCCAGCCCTACTAAGTATGAAACTATGAAACTAATGTAATTTTTTTTTTTTTGTATAGAAATGACTATGAGCAGTGGTTTAAAAGAAAGGGTTCAAGGCTGTGGAACCAGTTGTCTCTGGGACATATTCCTTTCCTCAGTTTACTGTATTAATAAAGTTTAATCCATTCCTGAAAGCTTAACTATAGCACCTCTGTAGAAGGCATGAAAAACACAGTTGCTAACCTCTTGACTTTTCCCTCAGTGCCACAGTGGGCTCACCAATTCTTGTTTCTAATCTACACTTTGCCTCCCAGGGGTGACTGGTGCCTCCTGAGTCTGGGGACTCAATTTGTGGGCGGGTCTGGGGCAGGCCCGGGGGCAGGCCAAAAGCCCCATATCCACTCCTATACTTCTGTGCTGCAGCTTAGTGCTCCTTCCACCTAACACACCGCCAGCCCACGCAGCAAAAAAACTGCCTTATGCTGAGTACTGCTGAGTCAAGGGCCAATTTCCAGGGGGCCACGTGCCCCACCTACTAGTCACCTGTGTCCCCTCCCTTTTGCTGCTTTGTCTCTGCTCTGCCCCAGTGCTTGGGTCAAGATCATCATCTTTTTGCGTCTTTAAGGACACCTGGGGCTTATCTGTGTTCTGTATAGTACAGTGGATGAAGAGGAAGGGAGGTGTGAACACAACGGATCTGTGGAATTGAAGTGCACGTGGGAGCAAAGACAGAGCTGGTTGAAACCTGCTGAGGCAAGGCTTGGGCAAGAGGGGAATATCTGGGGTGAGTTCATTGCACATTTTGCTGCAAAAGCTAAGTTACACTGAGAGATTCTTCTGTCTGTGGAGCACATTAGCACTGTTGGGAGCACGCAGACTCATGCTGCTAGAGCGTGCAGTTGTACAGATGGTCTGCAGGTGATCTCCCCCTCCCCCCATGCTCCTGGAGGCACTGAGGTGTGCTGAAGCATGATACCTCTGGCTCCTGCTGTAGGGGCAGTGTAATTCCAGGCTACCCCACGATAGACATAAAAGCCACTATAGAGCTCATCATATTAAAATAAGCAAAGTGCATAAGCGTGGTTAGAGGCAAGGATATATAGATTCTGGTCACTGCACTGGAGAAAATGTGTGTGATTAATAACAACACATGTCAACTGGAAAATGTCTTGTTTGTGGAATAATGACTCCCAGGGCATCACAGTGAGTAGCCCTTGCCCAATGGCCAAAGCAGAAAGAACATTTGAAAAAATGACTAAAATTCCTGCAGGATCAGTATCCGCTGAATGTAATCTCCAGCAGTCTTCTGGCTCTCTTATTTTTAACTGACTATCTTACCAGTGGACACGACCATCGCACAACAGAACCAGACATCAGGAAAAATGGATTCTTCACAATTCATAACATCTTCTACTTTTTTCTTTAAAATGTCTCACTTTTTGTTCTGTGTATGCTAGACCTAAGCACTTCTCTACATTTGATACTGGCTAATTTCTTTTTCCCTGTCTTCTGTTCTTTCTCACCCCTTGAGAAAAATACACTGTAACACTAGCTTTATGTAATTCATTTTTCTAGTATTAATGTTTGCATTACCAAAAAAAGTCAACATTTTTCCTGGCTTGCTTCTCAGCAGGGAGCCAAAAATTATCTCTGCTCCTCTCATTGCCCTTCACCTCCCTCTTCCATGGCATATTTCAATACCATATTTTTCATTCAAACAGTAGATGTGTTTGAGATTCAGTTGGAAGCTCTGTCATGGCCTAACAAGATCATTATGATACCACTTGAAAAGCTACTAATGCAAGATGTAAATTGTGAGGGAAGGTCCTATCATGGCAATCTCTATTTGTAACTTAATAGGGTTTATGTTGCATTGATGGCTTTGATTGTACTTGTGAAATAACCTTTTGATTTTTTTGTGAGTGTGTGTGTGTGTATGTTTTGTCCCAAATGATTCATATTATCTCCAAACTGCATTCTGCATGTCAAAAATAGAGCCTGCAGAGTATGATAAACAGTGTTTAAGATTTAGGAGGCACCTTCTATATGCAAGAAGAAATGTTTATATTGAAACATATGAGCACATTCCAGAAAAAAAAAGGCAGATAGGATTTCTCCGAGTGTGTAGAGGCAACAGTTTGGGTTTATAATATTTTAATACCTGTGCTGGAAGCCAAATTTTGTGATGGGTCTGCCTGACAGAGTGAACAGTATTCCATGGGATGGGCCAAAATCTCTCCACCGTTCCATATCTCTCTCATGGGCTGGGAATTGAGCAGGTCTCTTTGTTTTAGGGTTCTTCCTCTATGGCAGAGACCCCAGCTGGCACAGACCTGAAATAGCCTGCTGTTCCTCTGCCTGAATTTAGACTGACATGACTAAGTAGTTCTCCCTGATACAGGGGAATTTGGGAGTCTGACTGGAGTAGGTCTGCCTTCTGGTGGATCTTGGCTTTGGGTGTCCTACTAATGGGAGTGGCCAGCTGGAACAGGTTAGAATAGCACTGTTCTAGATGAAGGTAGCATGAACCCAGAAAAGTGAAGCTGTAGCCAGCACCATATCCCTTCTCTCATGTTCCTGGATTGACACAGGTTAAAAAAGAACAAGATGCAGTTCAGTGGAGCCTCTGTAAATTGAATAGCAATAATTCAAACCTGTCATGGAAACAATAAAAGCATCCCACTAGAACCACAAGTTTGGAACATGATCTTGGAGTGATTCCTAGCTATCTGATGGGAGAGTTAGCTAATAGACCTAAGTGCAACTTGTCCTCTTAATGTTAGCCATGGATTCAATGGTATGTGGAAGCTTAAAAGACTAAGTTACACAGTAGCTTATTCTTTACCCATGTCTCCTACCTGGGGAAAATATCTGTTTTCTGTCTTGACAGAAAGTGACATGCAGAGTGGAGCGGTGCAGTGGAATGATGTTACCTTTTCTAAATGTTGTTTTGGAATTTGGATTTGTTTGGAATTAGAGTGGGAATCCAAATGTTTGAGTAAGTGCATGAACAAGAAATGCTCGAGGGCACGAAGCTTCAGGTTGATTGGAACATTTCATTTTGATTTTTATCTCTTTGAAATTCAGCTTCATGCAGTGATATAGAAAGACATTCAAAATATTTCTGCTATTTCAAAGGAGAAACCATTTCCTACCGAACATGTGAAAATGGCCTATTTTGACGCTGATGGAACATTTTTCTCTGGGCTCCTTTCTGAAATGAAACTCTGGCAAAATTGACCTGCTTTCACTTTTCATGGGAGTTGCATAGCTGGACAGAATACAGATCCCTGATGTAACTCCTTCAGTGAACTAACACAGATTCAGATCCAAATCCTCAAGAAGGCTCCAAGGTGTAACGGAGAGAAGAATCTGGCCCTGTATGACGGAATGCCAGAGCACCTGATATAAGTAGCTAGTTGTGGCAGAGCAGGTCATTAAACATGAAACATCATCAGAGGCATAGCCAGGCAGTTCCACATCCAGGTCTGTGCCAGCTGTTGCTGTGGTCTCTGCTATGTTTACATCCCTTCACAAAGGCAGTGTCCAGGGTGGCTGCCCCATTCTTAGCATGCAATTTGCAGTGTGAGGTCAGCATCTGACTCAAAAGATAGAAGGCACAGCACAATGGCACCTTAGAGACTAAGTCTTTCTGAAAGATATAAACTTTCCTAGGCAACAGCCTATTTTGTGAGATGTGCTCTGTTATAGTTGTTACTTTGTTAGCATCAGGGGAAGTAGGCTCTTGTCTTTGAAACCTTATGCCTTTCTAAACAAGTTAGTAATCTAATGGCTATGTTACATGTTAGCCTTAGGACATGTTGGGGATCTTTACATGTGTTCCAGGGTGTGTGTGTAGGGGGGTGCTTTAATTAGAGTGGCTCTGAGTTCCTGTCTATTTAAAGAGCCTCCAGCGTCACATGTATTAAGCGTCCTGTGCTTCAAAATGGGGGTGGAGGCACTTTAACTAAAGCTGGTTTGACAAGCTTTAATTAAAGTGCCCCTGTCACCATTTTGAAGCATGGGGACACAGAATACACATGAAGCAGAGGTTGCTGGAGTGTGCTAATTAGCATGTATTGGAGCAGACTCAATTAATCGAGTCTAATTAGCATGTGTTTGTTGACACATGCTAATTAACACGTGTTGGAGCAGATGTTTGGCATGTGTATAAGTGCCCATTAGCTGTACTTAGCATGAGTGTCTGGATGTTCAAGCAGTAAACCATTTGCTAAGTGCACTCACACTGTAGCAAAGTTAGGATTTTTTGTGGGAGGAGTATCTCCAGATTAAGTAACATGTGGTTAGCTATAACAGGGCTACTCTGTGGAAATAATACTAATTCAAGATTCCAGTGTGTTGTAGGGGCTGGGACTGATAATCAGTTGATACCAGTCCTAGCTCCAGAATTGCAATTTTGAACTGGGTCCAATGGGGTCCTGGGACTGACAGTCAACTGATTGTCAATCTTAGCCCTGGCATCACAACAGAGCCAGATCAAGACTGCCAGTAGCACAGACCCAGCTTGCCTTGCAGATCCAGAGGCAGGAGTAGTACCTTCTCCCAGGCTCAGCATTCCATGCCTCCCTCCACCCACCTCCACTGGCAGAGACCTGACTTGCCCCGGTGACTAACATGGCTAATTACCTCTCAAAGAAGAAAAGGAAAAGTGGTGCACCATGGCAAGAGAGGATGCGTGAGACTGCTTCTAACTATAGGATATTTACATGCCAAAGGGAGTCATTTCCAGCAGGAAGAGAAGTTAAACAAGTGTTGTGTCCCTTTAAAGTCAGTAGTCAATATACACTGCAGAAAGCTTTGGAACTCAAAGGGGATACCAGATGTAAATAAGATATCTGTGTACATGTGCTAACTACTTACCATCTTCCTTTGCAACCACCCAGTTTTAGCACTTGGCAGTAGTGTGCTCAACTGATCTAACATGTTCCAGGTGTTTGCCTTTAGTGGAGCTTAGGTTTGAATCCCACTGCTGCTTACTCCTAGTTTTTCAGGTCACAATAAATCTCTCTGGCCCTGAAATCTATGGAATGTTTCCCTGTCCTTTTTTGCTTTGTTTTACAATAAAATTGCTCTATTATTGTTCTGTAGTAAAAAAAAAAAACCACATGAAAAGTTATGGTTGATTAAAAGAAGCAAAAAGTGCTTCGTGTTTCTGTCTGTGCATCTATTTTAGTCAAAATCAGGAAAATATAATGCACAGTATATTGCCACGCTTCTGTTTTTTAGCCTCCTTGAATATATTCTTTTTGTACATTTCTGATGAATAAACTACTTTTGGATGAAGAAAAGAATCCCTAATCCTCCCCCTATCCTTTCAGTGGACCAGAAAGTAGACAGAAATGGGCTTCTGTTAAGTGGGACACTTACTGATTCAAACTATAGTAACAGATATGAAAACATAAAGTTAAATCTTTTAAGGAAAGATCTTGATATTCTCTGAAATATAACATCAACATTACACACATTTTGATTACATTCTAAATAAAGCAGTTAGCTATACTTTGAAACCTTGCAATTATGGTGAACCCTTCCTTCTTCTATGTG
>NW_017729030.1:62029639-62042228 GCF_001723915.1 Gavialis gangeticus
ATACTTTGAAACCTTGCAATTATGGTGAACCCTTCCTTCTTCTATATGTAAAAGTTTAACTAAACTGGCATTCCAAAATAGGAGATGACACTAATGGTCCAGGAAGTTACCATTTTTAGTTATGGTGTAGTACACAGATTTGTACAGTCTACATATTGTTTCATAGCAAGATCAGCAGATAGGTATCCCTTAATGAATCCAAGGAAAGCTTACTGACTTTTCCAAAGCTCAGTTTGGGAAGCCAAGGTGACTAGAGGAAGAAGAATGAAAAGAAAAAAGGTTTTTACCATGGATGTCAGTGGATATTCCTGAAAATCTGGAGGTCCAATATAGAAGAAATTCAGTCATCTCTCATGAGGGTGACTCTCTTGTATACCTTTCCTAAGCATGTTGGAGAACTGCCATGATTCTTCCAAGTTCTGTTTGCTACTATTCAGCTTTCCTCTTAACCTGCAGGAATCATTTCTGATCAGCACCTGTTTCACCACTGACTTCAGCAAGGCTGTCATCTCACTCATTTTTCCACTTTTCTTGAATGGTGGGAACATCCTCAGTGAATCTGTTTAAAACTGTGTGTTACAGTTTAGTTCCTCCGTTGACTTCATCACAACACTTCATAGTCAGCAAAGCTGGGGAATTTTTAAAAAATTGTTTAAAATGTTATTGAATTAAAAAAAAAATCAGAAAAATATGTGCTTTATTTTTTTAAATGACAGAATTGCTTCCTAAAACTAAACTTTAAAATGCAACCAAACACAACTGGAAAAAAAAGATACATGCTCAATTAAATGTAAGGTTGTGGAAGAGCACTAGTTATATGATACAATCCTGTAAGGTTCATACCAGTCATATGTGCACCTGTAATTTTGTGCCTGATTTTTAAATTGCAAGTGCAAAATGGTGAATGTTGTGCCTTTAATTCCTTGGTTGCAAGCACAAATCAGGCATATGAAAGTATGCCATTTTGAACTTGCAGTCTGTCTTGAGTCAGGAGGTCTGAGGGGGGCAAAGAAATAAGAGCAGATTTTACAGCTGTGTCACTTCTGTTTGCAGCCTTTGGGCTGAGGATGTAGAGATGAATTTTGATAGGGTGTAAAAGTAAGATATTATTTGTCCTGTACATCTGACATCTCTGTTTTGTGTTCCAGATTGCTTTTGAACAGTGCTTAGGACAGCTGAGACACCCCCTTCTCTCCCCCTCTCCACCAGGATATGAAACAAATACAACAATAATTATTGGTCATGATTCTAAGTGCAGTTTCTTGTGATGTGTGTTGTTACTTCCTCATTCTCTGGTTTTGGCCCAGCTGGGATCCAGGAATACACACAGGATTCCTAGTCAAGCAAGAAGAGAGAAATTAATTTTCTGCTACAGGAATCAAAATTGTTGGTGCAGAACATCATTAAATACTGCCTCTCTTGTTGTGGAGCAGGCACAGCTAGTACAAATGCAGAAGTGTCATTTTTGTTCCTTTCTCTGAAAATCCTTTGTTTTAGGTTCTGCCTGTATGAAACAGAAGGGAAGGGAAATATCCCTTAGAGCAGTGATTCTCAACTAGTGTGTCATGGCACTTCGGGTTCACTTTCAAGGATGCAATGGAGTGCTATACAATATTGCTAGGTTTGCAAGCATGATTCACCAGATAAATCCAGAGTTTTCAACTAGGATTCCATAGTGTTAAAAATATTCTGCCCTGTAGTGGGCTTCTTGAGTTCTTTGCAACAGACAAATTATTCTATTATTGTTCCATAGCCAAAACAAGTGAAAATTGAGAGTTGCCATTTTCTAAGGATGGTTTAAATCTAAGAGGGGATGCCTTGAGTCTAAAAAGGTTGAAAACCACTACCTTAGGGGTAGAATAGAATGTGGTGCTAGATCTAACCTGTACAGGTCAACTCCTTAGCAAGGTCTAAATACAGAACAAGGGTAAAATATGTACCTATTTCACTTGAACAAGCATCAACTCACGCACTGCCAAGTGTTTTCCTTTTCAGGAAATGCAAAAGAATGTCAGTTTCATATCCTTTTTAGGACAGACACATCATTTTTGCTTCATATTTGAATTATGTTGTAAAGCTCACAGTGCACAAGGACAAGAGGACAGAGCTGTGTTGGGACTGAGAATGTCCAAGAAAAGCAAAAAAAAAAGAAAAAAAAGGAGAAAACTGAAAAATAGTTATTTTAAAGAGATTTAGAAAACTTTGCATCATTATTGAAAAAAATTGATTAAATTGCACTAAATGGAAATTGTGAGATGAAGATCTAGCCCCAAGAAAGTGATATAATATGTGATGGTGCATAGCTGATGCTATCTCCATTCTATGATGATGTATTTGTTAAGTGAGTAAATTATAATGGCCTGTCTCTATAGAAAGCTGAAAGCCTACCTGGTGTATTGTCTGAAAAATTGCTTTTGGAGGATTTTGGAGGGTTTGGGCAATGGGAGAATAAGCCTATAGTCTTAGATTTTTTTGTTGCTGCTGTCAAGCTGTTGTGTACAAAGAAGAATTGAAAGTCTGGCTGCTTACCTGCCTCTTTTAACTGTGGATCAAGCGCATTCAGAGGCTGGCCTTGGTAACTACTTTTGTGGATGTAGGAATAAATAATTAGGAATGCTTTTGGCAAAAAGATCATAGCTACTCTGAGCTGCAGGGCTCCTTCTGCTCTTATAAGGATGGTGTCATGTGTTCCTTCTACCTCTTCTGATATCCCAAAATTTTGTTTGGCTTTTATGGGGAAGGAGAAAGAGCTCTGTTTGCCTCCTGCAGCAGCAGCTCTGATTGGCTGTCTTTCACTAGCAAGTGGGGAAGACAGGCAATGAAAGGATTTTTCCATGGGTAGGTCTAGAAGTTGTATCTGAGCACCTCATGGCAGCTGGCAAGAAAATTGATTTTTAAGACACAGGTGACAACACCAAAACATGAACCACCAAGGACAGAATGGGTGGCATTCTATTTCTTTCTGGTGGTTTCTTCCTGACCATTTTTTCCTTGGTTATCTACATAGCATTTTCAGCACTTACATGCAGGTAGAAATTGTTTTCCTGGACAAGTAAGCTTAAGCATATAGATGACTACTTCAAAAAAAGAGTGGGCATACACAGTAGTAGGCTGTGAGCTGGTTGCATACATGTCTTGCTGCATAGGTGCGAGTTTCAAAAGGAAAGCCAGAGAGAGGCATAGGTAATGCCTGATCTGAGAGGTGGTGATTATAGATAGCAGCATGTTAGAAAGTCACTGACCCAGGTTCAAAACTCCTCTGGGTAAAAAAGGCCTACAACCTGGATCTTTGGCTTTCTAAATGCTGCTCAGCTAGTGCACATAAAATATGGGAAGACCCTAATTCATCCCCTTTCTGCTATATGATTTATGTGATGTATAGTTGTCTATGTGAACAGACTTACACATCCAGGAATAGAAGTCCTACCTGTGCATAAGTACCAAAATGCTTTGTAAGGTGACTAAAATACTGAAACCCTCAGAGAACAGTCAGATATTCTCTGAATGATATTAACACTAGTGATATCACAACACTATAGAAACCTCTTGATCCACAGATCCCAGAGCACTTTGCAAAGGAACATGGTTATTCCATTTACAGCTGGAGAAATTGAACATTGGGAAGGAAAGGCGGTTCACTGAAGATCAAGCAGAAAATCTTAACAGAGTTGTGAATTGAATCTAGACTTCTTAGACCTTAGAAACTAGCCCTTCTAGGAAAAGTTAGGTTAAAATAAATGCATTACACTTGTGCTCTAGATTAGCCTCTGATTTGGTTCTGAATGTCAAGTAAGATGGACAGTTTTATTTCAGCGCCCCAGTGGCTTGCTTTATCTTAGACCTATGTTGCATCATGGCATCTGCAATCAGCTGGAATGCTTGGTTTTTTATTTCTGAGTTGGATTCCTGTCTACAGGTGACAAAGCATGACCCTGACCTCTGGGAATCACTTCTCCTTGTGCTCTTTCAGGAACCAGGAATCATGTCTCTCTCTTTAAACTCGATTGGTGTAACTCACTGGAGAGTGTGTGGGAGCTTGTAATGGAAAAGAATAATTCAGGTTGTGACCATCAGGATGGATGGTTGTAATTTTTTTTCACACGTTAAATTACTGTCAAAACTGCCAGGACATACATTAAATGGTTTAATAGGGCTTGATATATAATACTTACAAGTATAGACATTCACTTTCTGCAAACCTCAGATTATATGATGGTGTGGAGGCTGCTAGATGTCTTAAATAACCACTGGGGAATGACTATTCCTAAATGTTCCTTTTCCAGCCTCTCCATCTGATTTGGCTATCTTATTTTGAGATTGTGTGATATCTGGTGTTTAAAAACCAAACCACGCAAAAAACCAGCCATTTTTATTTTTACTTTTATTGTTACCAATTTATTTTATTTCTCAGGTGCCCTGTAAACCCTAGTAGCTTCACAATGAAGCTACCTGTTAGGAGGAATCCAAACATCCTGTGGGTTTCCTCCATTTATAAACCGTAGCTTACAACATGCAACAGAAACTGTAGCTTGTGAGAAGGCTTTGACACACTGGTAACCTCTTGTGCTCCCTGTCTTTGGCC
Organism: Gavialis gangeticus; assembly: GCF_001723915.1. NCBI lineage: Eukaryota > Metazoa > Chordata > Crocodylia > Gavialidae > Gavialis > Gavialis gangeticus. The sequence continues at coordinate 62,034,222 of NW_017729030.1, forward strand.
CTCTTCTCTGACAATAGCAATGATTAAAAGTGATGAGTAGCAGATGCCTTTGAATCTAAGAATGAAGCCCTTTGTGAATAATGGCATTTTCCTCTTCCGTGAATCAGTATGCACAATCCGGGTGCTCAGCAGGAGCAAATATCAGCCTTCATAGTTTCCACTGCAGTCTCAGGTTGGCTCCTTGTGACACTTTCCCTCCAGCTGGCAACCTTTAGAATAGATTAATGCCAGCATATGAAAAAGCTCGAACTGTTTTTGTCATTCTCAAATCCAAGGTAGTATTCCAGCCATGGAACGAGTACCATCTTGCTTATCCACCAGGTTGTCAGCTTCATATATATTCTGGTGCACCTGGAAAGTCATGCTTTCCTTGTTTTCCATGCTGCTGTTACATGTGGCAGAATGCCAGGGCATTTTGCAAGCTGCTGAGGGCAATAGTTAGGTAGTGGGTGGTTAATCACAGAATGGAATTGCTACGTGTGGGGTTACTGGCTTTTTAGTTGACACCATATTTGCACTACTGTAGTTTGCATTATTCAGGGAATTGACTGGACTCAGCATTATTTGCTGAGTGCTGAGCAGCTTGCCTTTTATCTGACATTGCTTTTGCTGAGAACTGGGGTGTAGCTTGAACTTGTCAAGTCATTTGATCTGCATACTGCTGGTGACAGCTTAAGCATGTTCCACACCATGTAGAGAATGGCACGCCCACTTTCTATTTCTAAGTATAGCATGTATTTTACAAGTCCTTCTCGACCTGCACTCCTTCGGGGGCTTCCTGTCTGAAATGTCTGATGCTAATGTTTTCTTTATGAATTATATATAAACCTTTTAATGACTAGAAATTGAGTATGTCAGCTAAGTGTTTTTATCAGAGAAATTAGCCTATAGTGTCTGACGGTACATGAAATAACTTTGTCTGTTATTTTAAGTCTGGTATTTGAAGTACAGATCAAAAGTCCATTGAGAGTAATTGAAAGATTCCCACTGGATCATGCCCTTTATTTTATCAAGAGCTCAGTTTTGCACACTCAGGTCATTCAAATATTTAGTTCTCTGGGGTCAGTAAATAGAATGCCTCTTACCTCAGACAGTGTGCAGAAATGTGCAAAATGGGTTGCTGCTGGTTCTGAACGCATCTATTTGTACAGATCAAGATTTTTAGTTGTGTGTGCATAAACAAAATCACATATGCTTCAAAAGAAATAGCCTGCTAGTTGCTGGGGTGCTACCCCCTGAAAAAGTTTAGGACGTTCTGGTTGGATACGCAGAAACATCCGAATAAGAAATCTCAAGGCTAAACTTGTGGGCATTCTTTGCTAGGTATCTCCCTTCTCTCTATGATGCAAGATTAAACCAGTCTTGTCTTTATGGAGCATTATCCTCTATCTCTATCTGTTGCTTGGCTTTCCCAGAGCTGTGACACTGCAGCTGCTTTGGGATTAATTCTCATGCCCTAGCACCCCTTTCTGGCAGACCCACATTTCAGCAATTTATAATTTTTTTCTCTTGGCATGCTCTAAAGGCCCTGTCAAATGGGAGCCCCAAAAGTACTCCTGATTCCATGTCACTAACCATTTAACTGCCAAGTTTTTGGACAGGCAAGGGTTAATATTACAAGAAAATATACTATACTAAGTGGTAGGATAACCCAGAGAACCTTACGGGAAAGAACATCAGTGAATGTGACATGCAGTTCTGGGCCCTTCTGTGACTGGGGTATGTATACTGCTAGGGGCTTGTGTCTCATATCAAGTAGGATACACCATGCCTTTTCAACAATAGCATTGGAGAAATAATACTTTGAAATGCAGACATACGATGGGACAGTATATGGTAGGTAAACTTGTTCTCTGAATATATGTCCTGTTTTTCTTTTAGAAACAAACTTAGTTATTTATTTGAGTATCCTGCTATCTGATTAAATGTACATAATTTCTATATGAGAATGTAGTCACTCTACCACGGGTGCCAAACAAGGAGATGAATTTTAAAGAAAGACGTTGATGCATTTTAGCCGTCCTACTGTTTGGTGGTCAGCATCTCATGTATAATGAGCTGCAAGATAGCTGCTTTTAACTAATTAGTAGAGGGTGGTTAGAATCATAGAAAACTAGGGTTGCAAGGGACCTCAGGAGGTCATCTAGTCAACCCCCCTGCTCAAAGCAGGACCAGCCCCAAGTAGATCATCCCAGCCAAGGCCTTGTCTAGCCAGGTTTTGAAAACCTTCAAGGATGGAGCTTTTACCACCCCTCTGGGTAACCTGTTCCAGTGTTTTACTACCCTCCTAGTGAAAAATTCTTTTTAATATCTAACCTAACTTTCCCTTCCTGCAACTTGAGACCTTTGCTCCTTGTTCTATCATTTGCCACCACTGAGAACAGTCTAGTTCCATCCTCTTTTGACCCACCCTTCAGGTAGTTGAAGGCTGCTATTAAGTTCCTTCTCAGTCTCCTCTTCTCTAGACTAAATAAGCCAAGTTCCCTCAGTCTTTCCTCATAAGTCATGTTCCCCAAACCCCTTACAATTTTTGTCGCCCTTTGCTGCACTCTCTCCCATTTGTCCACCTCTTTTCCATAGTGGGGGGCCCAAAACTGAACACAGTACTCCAGATGTGGCCTCACCAGTGCTGAATAGAGGAGAGTAATCACTTCCCTTGACCTAGTGGCAGCACACCTACTGATGCAGCCCAGTATGCTGTTAGCCTTCTTGGCAAAAAGGGCACACTTTTGGCACATATTCAGATTATTGTCCACTGTAACCTCTAGGTCCTTTTCTGCAGAGCTGCTGCCCAGCCAGTCAGTCCCAAGCCTGTACTGGTGCATGGGATTGTTTCATCCTAAGTGCAGGAGTTTGCACTGGTCCTTGTTGAACCTCATGAGATTCCTTTAAGCCCAATTCTCCAATTTGTCTAGGTTACTCTGAATCCTAGCCCTACCCTCCAGCATATCTACTACTTCCCCAAGCTTGGTGTCATCTGCAAACTTACTGAGGGCGCACTGTATGCCATTGTCCAGGTTGTTGATGAAGACATTGAACAAAACCAGCCCCAGGGCCACCCCCTGGGGCATTCCACTTGAAACCAACTAGACATTGAGCCACTGATTACTACTTTCTGAGACTGATGCTCCAGCCAATTTTCTACACAACTTACAGTCCATTCATCCAGCTCATACTTCCTTAGCTTGCCTGTGAGAATGTTGCAGGAGACCATATCAAAAGCCTAGCTAAAATCAAGGTACATCATATCCACTGGTCTCCCTGCCATCCACAGAGCCAGTCATCTCATAATAGAAGGCAATCAGGTTGGTTAGGCATGACTTGCCCCTGGTGAATCCATGCTGACTGTTCCTAATCACCTTTTTCTCCCCCAGTGCTTAGAAATGGATTCCTTGAGGATCTGCTCCATGATTTTTACAGGGACTGAGGTGAAGCTGACTGGTCTATAGTTCCCTGGATCCCCCTTCTTCCTTTTCTTAAATATGGGCACTATGTTTGTCCTTTTCCAGTGATTTGGGACCTTTCCTGATTGCCATGAGTTTTCAAAGATGATAGCCAATGGTTCTGCAATCACATCAGCCAACTCCTCCAGCACCTTCGGGTGCATTCCATCTGGCACCATTGGCTTGTACATGTACAGCTTTTCTAGGTAGTCCCTAACCTGTTCTTTCCCCACTGAGGGCTGCTCACCTCCCCACCAAACTGTACTGCCCAGTGCAGTAGTCTGGGAGTTGACTTTGCCTACTTGCTAGTCTTCCTGAAGATTGGTATGGTTTGTTCCTGCACTCCCATCTCATGGTCAGTGCTGCCCAAATTGCCATCCATTACTACATTCTCCACCAATTCTTCACTCCTTGTGCTCAGCAGGTCAAGAAGAGCACGGCCCCAAGTTGGCTGCTCCAGCACTTGCACCAGGAAGTTGTCCCCAGCGCTCTCCAAAAACTTCTTGGATCTCATGTGCACTGCTGTATTACCCTCCCAGCAGATGTCAGGGTGATTGAAGTCACCCATGAGAACCAGGGCCTGTGATTGGGAAACTTGTGTTAACTGTTTGAAGAAAGCCTCACCCACCACTTCCTCCTGGTCTGGTGGTCTATAGCAGACCCCCACCATGACATCACTCTTGTTGCTCCCCCCCTGACCCTAACTCTCAAAGGCCTATCTCTATTTTCATACTGAAGCTCTGAGCAATCATATGGTTCTTTTACATAAAGTGCAACTCCTCCTCCTTTTCTCCCCTGCGTGTCCTTCCTGAACAGTTTGTATCCATCCATGACAGTCCTCCAGCTATGAGAGCTATCCCACCAAGTCTGTTATTCCAATCATGTCATAGTTCCAGGACTGTGCAAAGACTTCCAATTCTTGTATTTACTGTTCTAACTTTTATCTGAGCCTAATTCGCACAAAATTAAATATTTCAAGCAGGAGATCTTAGAACAGCTACAGCTCTCCTGTTAAGTATGAATTTTCATTTCCACCTAGGAGAAATTTTATAGTCTTGGCATTCTCCTGTGCTTGAGGAAGGGTGTGTGTGCCTGAAAGCTTGCAAATAAAGACATTTTTTGCAAATATCTAGTTGGTCTATAAAAGATATCATCTCTGCCATGAGTTCTGATTCCTTTTGCCTGTAGACCAATACAGCTACAACCTGTATACATATTAAAGGGTTATTTCCATAGCAGTATGATATCTTAGATGACATATTGACCTGCTGAGATATATGAAGTTTGTCATTAACTTCACTGGCGTAAAATTTTCCACTTTGTATTATAATATCCATTTATTTTTGCCTTATGTCCTTAGTTTTCTTTGATCAGGTACTGAAAATGGGTTACATATGCAGGCCCTACTCTCCAAATGAGGGAGAACAGAGTTGGTTGCCATTATTTCAATGATACCATTCTTATTAGAGAAAAACACATTTCCAAATTAAACCAAAATTTTTATAGAAACCTTCCTTATATTTAAAATTTCCCATTTCACTTTCATTAAATAACATAAAAGCTTTGAGTGGTTTCCTATATTGGACCATCAAAGCCATAAAAATATAACTGCAGCTAGCCAATTTTTTCCATGAATCATAAATTTGCCAAAAAACCACACATGGATTTTTCAGGGATTGAAATGATCCACAATTTCATAGCTTGATGAACAGCTTCAGTTGAAAAATACAGTGATTTAAAAAAAATAGCCGAACATCTTGCTTCAGTATCTTCCAAATAAAAAAAAGTTTAAAAAATGTAGCTAGTTTGTTTGACAGTTTAAAAATTAATTTTTCTCCCTATCAAGAAGTTGTTTTTTTGTGTGTAAAGACTCAATTAAATCTCAAGGGGGAAAAGAGTTTAAAAATAACATTTGAATAACCTGAAACTAAAACACCTCCTTTGATCTGCACCCCCCCATATTCTTATCAGTTTTTTTGTTTAATAAAAAGTCAGTCACATTTCTTTTTCATTTCCAATTTGGTCATAAACTAAAAAATCCACTCTTCAACCAGCTCTGCCTATAACCACTTTGAAGGAGATCGGCAGGGTTTGCCAATACTGTTCTTCTGGCCTGCCCTCTCCTTCTCCCTTATCAGATATCAAATACGAAGTCTTTGAAAATAAACCATTTTGGGGCCTAGTATAAAGTCCTTTGAAGTCAGTGGGAGTCCTTCTTTTCCTTTAATAAGATTTAGTTCAGGCCCTGTTAGAGTAATTTAATTCAATGTGCATACAGGGAATGTGGGTTTAGCATATTGATATTACAAAGACTTTTGTGTAAATCCATGCTGAATGGCTGTGTTTAAGACTGATTATGGTAACTAGATAAATTAATAAAATATGAAAATGGTTAAACTTTGAGTTGTTAACCATGACTAGTCTTTTAGCACTGAGCATAAAAGTTTAGAAGGTTAGTTAGTCTGTAGTTAGGTAGCAGACAGGGCAAGGTGGAAAAATATAGCTGTTTATTAAAGTGACTTTTTGTTTCAATACTGATAATGTCATTATCACAGAAAAATAAAATTAGACATATTATTGCCTGTTAGGGCAATATTCTAATACTGTTAATAACTGCCTTCACATTTTTTCTTTATCCTCACTTATTAGGTAGTCCCATAAAGTTTTATGGGATGAAGCAAGGAAGAATGTGCTACTAGTCTTAGTAACTTGAACCAAAATCTAGACCTGAGATACCAAACTGGCCCTGTGGGCTGAGGCCAGCATGTTGAACTGGTTTAATACAGGTGCCGGATACAGAGTAGGGGTGTTCAAAATGGGCCCTATTTGATTGGAATTCAGCCTGAATCAGGGACAGTGATTCGATTAGTTGATTTGGATCACTGTCCCTGATTTGATTTGGCCAAACCAAATCTGAAGATTTGATGCTGATTCAGAGAATCAGTGATTCAGATAAAGACACAGCTTTAAAAGTTTTTTCTACATACCTAAAGGTACTAGCGTGGCTTGTGAGTGCTGCAATGGTGAGGCAGATGGAACGTCCCACAGGAGCGCAAGGGGGGTCCTCCATGTGCTCAGTGGTGTACTTCCGGTCCACTTCTGCGTCTGCTGGGGAGCACGCTGCCCCCCCCCGTGCCTCCCTGGGTTGGCAATTGGCCTCAGGGGGACACCAGGTGCCCCCCCCCAGACCCAGGAGACAACAGTCTCTGAGCTGGGGGGCATGAGGTGACCCCCTGGCGTGCTCCCCAGCAGACCTGGAAGTGGACTGGAAGTGCTTCTGATCCACTTCCAGGTCTGCTGCCGAGCACACTAGGGAGCCCCCTGTGTTTTTGTTGGATACTCCATGCACCCCAGTATTGCAGCATTCACTAGCCACCTGCTACCTAGAGGTATGTCGAAAAAACATTTAAAGCTGTGCCTATGTCTGAATCGCCAAATGTTTCCAAATCTCTCTGAATCAATTCAGAGGGTTCTGATTTGAATCAGAAAGATTAAAAGGTTCTTCGATTCGATTTGGAGATTTGGCCACTGAATCAGGCCAAATCTCTGTCGAATCAAATCAGGGACAGAACCTTTGCACAGCCTTAATACAGAGTACTCCAGACTGCCTCTGTGATTGCAAGTACTGTGTGGGACTGGGCCAGTGTGAGCTGCATGCAGTATGTGGGACATGTCCAAAACCCAAAGGGAGCACTATGGGTTGGATGGTAGGGCCCCACAGGCTGGCTGTATCTTTGGCTCCTTGATTTAGTCTAAAATCAAATTGATTTTTAATTTTTGAATTATTTGTATTAAGTTCATGCTTCCAAGTCTGTAATTATTATTGCACAATCATATTTTAGATTTATTTTCTTTACTTTTCTTACCTGTTTTAATGATCTTTGAGTTTCACTAATACAGTTCAGAAAGGCCTGTATTATTTTGATCTTTGTATTGAGACAACAAAATTCATCTCATTTGTATAGGAGCTGGGATTAAGTAAGGAGTTTCATGATGTGATTGTTTTTTGTATGCCAATGCTATGCTATACAGCTCCCATACCTGGTAAGTGAGAGGCACCAAGGTTAAGTAACTTGCCTAAGGTCAGTATACCAGTAGAAAAGAAGGGAATAGAATCATCATTTATTGACACCTAACCTGGCCCTGATTCAGCAAGTCCTACTCATTCATTATTATGCATATTCTTAAGTGCTTTATCTAGAGATGGAGTATAATGATTTACATTCAGCATTTGCTTAAATTAATGTCCTGATATGAAGTTCTTGTTAAGCAATCATTTTGTCTGGTGTTCCTCAACTTTTTCAGGTTGGTGGCTCCCCACTTGAACTCAGAATTTTTTGGCAATCTTCTTTGTCTTTCTTTGAGTGGGAGGAAGAAGCCCCCAAATTTCTGAAAAAAGTTGAGAAAAGCTAGTATGCTTTGTCTACCTCTTGAAATACAGATAAAAACCAAAATCAATTATACAAGCTTCTCATGGACACATTTATTTATTTTTTTTACTGTAAGACCCCTTTTCAGCTAAGTACAGACAGTCAAAAAGCCAGAAGCTGAATTGATTCAGTCT
>NW_017729030.1:62042506-62042885 GCF_001723915.1 Gavialis gangeticus
ATTTGTAGTCCACAGTCACAGCCAGCACTAAGTAAGCAGGGCAGGGAAGCTCTGAACTTGGGAGGAAAGGAAGTTTAACCCCTGTCCCTGGCCCTAGACCTCAGCTGGGGTTTTCCTGGGAGGTGGGGCGGGCAGTGAGCCAATCTTCACTGCTCTAGTTAGGGAGCAGAGGGGTGGGGTCAGTCCTGCTCTCTGCAGCAGACAGCACAGTCCAGTCCAGGGTTGCAAAATGCTGGGATGCTGAGGGACTCTGATTTAACTTGAACCAGGAAGGGGTCTGGGATAGGAGTTTCATGAACTGGTTTGACCTAAATCAGCTACGTCTGGAACTACATTCAACCAGGTTTATCTAAAACCAGTTTCAGCCATTTTAAAACTG
>NW_017729030.1:62047885-62056923 GCF_001723915.1 Gavialis gangeticus
CTTGAACCAGGAAGGGGTCTGGGATAGGAGTTTCATGAACTGGTTTGACCTAAATCAGCTACGTCTGGAACTACATTCAACCAGGTTTATCTAAAACCAGTTTCAGCCATTTTAAAACTGGTTTAAGTGCACTGAACTTCTGTTCTGTTACAGGCTTAAACCAGTTTCTGATCACTTAAACTGGTTTATGTCTAACTTCTGTCCCTAACCTCATAGTCTGAGTAAATTATCTTTCCCTGTTCAGCCTGTATAATCTGGTTGAGCACCCTTGGGTTAGGCAAGCACATGTATAGGGAAGTTTAGAAAGGGATGATTCTGCCTTGAACAGGGGGTTAGACTAAATGACCTCTTGAGATCCCTTCTAATCCTGCTTTTCTACAAGGCTGTGCGCCTATGTGTGCATAGGTCTCAAGAAGCTGACAGATAATAGCTGACCTTAAAAAGAAGGGATATGCAGGAAGTATGGAAGCAAAATTTTCTCCCTGTTTTAGCTTTGTAACAAAATAAAAAATCACCACCTCTCCCTTTTGTGCATGCAGGTGGGGAAGGGGGAGAGGGAGAGGAGGGTGTTGGTGGTGTCAAACTGTCCTTCTATCCATAGTCTCTAGCTGACCTACTGATGCATGCATTGGTCCACATCCTATTCTATGTATTAGGTGCCAAAGAGCCTTGTTACTCAGTAATTTTGGGCAGTTCCTGGAGCTATTAACCCTTGGATTGTCTGCACATTAACACCCTAAAGTGTTTTAAAGCATTTGTTAGGTGTCTCAAAGTTCTGCCACTCCGGGGCAGAATTATCTCCAATCCACGCTACCCAGCTCCTGTTCCGTTAAGGTGTGACTACTCCCCCCAGATGGGCTGCTCAAGTTGAAAGTGTAACTGCTCCGAACTCCAAGCTAGCACTCAGCTCATCAACATGTGTGCAGCTTGCAGAGTAAGTTATAATAAAGCCCTCATTATGATCCTATTTCACCCTGCTCAAGAACCTGAAAAACTGTTAATGCAAATGGTGAGTGGGTCCTCTTCCTCCTAATTTCTTTTGTTGACTTAGCTTAGAAATAGGCATTGCATTTGTCCCACAGACAAACTCTGCATTGCTTATCCTAGAACAGAACTATCCCAGGACTGGCATGTATACACATCACCCTTCTAATCAGGCCTTAACAAGTGGCCAAATGCACTGCTGCTTTTCTGGCATCTATGCAATAATGCAATCCCAGGAAAACAATTCAGAAGTACTTTGCAATTTCCTGAGATAAACTGTTAGTCCTCCTTATCCCATAGACCTTTTGTGGTTTATCCTAGGACAAATGCAATGTTTGTAGCCCAAGTCTCAAGGCTAAGATGACAGCATGTTACAATTTGGATGAAAAAGACTGTGAAATAGATTTAGTATTCTCTCCTTCACTGTAGGTATTGGCACAAAACTACTTCTTCCTCAATGTTATCCTTAGCATCCTTGCATTCTGTGACAAATCTATTTCACTCCTCCAACTCTCATGATCTCTTCTTGGCAGGGCCTCTTTCATCTTCTCTGTTTCTTGATGCAGACAATTGTTTTTGTATTAAAGGTGGCTTAATTCACTGTAGCTACCCTCTGTGGCATGCTGGAGTGAATATTTTATTTCTCTATATGCTTGCTGCCTTACCTAATTAGCATAGTGCTGACCCAAGTTAACATGTATCTGGAGCCACTTCTGCTGGAATTACCTCATTAAATGCCAACTGAAGACACATTTTATTGTTTTTTGTATTATGGAAATACGCAGTGAACTCTGTCAGGGCTTGGTGCCCATGTTTACACACAGATATGAACTAGTCTTAAAAGCAGAATCAGGGGAACTAGTTGTAATTAGGACTGGTTAATGAAACAATGATCTTTTTGGCAAGAACTATTCATGTGTATCCAACTTAATTTAATAGAGAGAACAAAAATTAAAAAAATCAAGTTCTGGCTATAGATTTTTGGAAAAATTGTAATACACAAAATATTTTTTTTCTAAATCTGACTGTTTCCCAGCTTTGGGTTTCAGTCTTTACATCTATTTAATATTTCAAACATATTGTCTCCTCAGATTTCCTTTGAAAATCACTGGCCCTTTCTAATCAACACTACTACTACTATCACTGCTGCTACTGCTATTACTAATCTGATTGACTCACATGACCTTAATTCCCTGATTCTTCTGAGTTTCCCCTGTCCCTCTAGCAATTGCTTGTCTTCTGCTCTCTGTATGTATTCCTTCCTGTTTATTACCTTCTCTTCCTTCTGACCTCCTCCATTATCTTTTCCTACCTGCAACCTATAACTCTGTGAACACATTTCAGTAATAGCTATAGGCATTCATAACCAAAGCTTTGCAGCTGAATCCATTAATCTTGTTTCTTGATCTAAGAAATGTCATCCAATACAAACACTAAAACTTTCCACAAATATTTACAAAGTGAAGAGGGCTTACAAATAGGACAAACAGAAACCTAGCTATATGATGCTATCTCTGTGGCATTTGTGTAACCTCTTATGCCATATGGGTTATCTACAACGTGTTTTTAATCTTTCTAGGTAAAATTGGCGGTTGCACATAGGGCCAACACAATTCTACACACTGCTTTTTTCTGGAAAATGAATCTTCTTTTCTGCTGTGGCACTGGCAAGGCCTTGCCTGTATTAGGCTGTCCACTTTTACACATCACACTTCAAGAAGAATGGGACAAATTAAAAAGACCCTAGCAGAGAAGAACAAAAATGATTAGAGGTCTGGGTAACAAACATGACATATGCAGAGAAGCCAAAAGACCTGGGATTTGATAACAATCTTCAAATACCTAAACAGTGGTTATAAATTAGCAGAGAAGTAGTTAGCGAGGTTACTCGGAAGTCAGGGAGAAGTCAGGGGAGGGAACATCTTACAGACTAATTGAATCTGAAGTGCATAATTTCTTGTGAACAAGAACTCGCTGTGTCAGATGTTATAGCTGATCAGATGCTATAAAACTGATAAAGTGAGCTTTTGCTCACCAAAGCTTGTTCTTGTTTCCCAAATTGCAGCAAGGGAAATTTAGATTGGATGTTAGGAAAATTTTTCTCTGAGGGTGGTTAAGCATTGGAATAGCTACCCAAAGAGGTTGTAGATAGAATCTCCATCCTTGCAAGTCTTCAAGAACAGGTTAGACAAGCATCTTGCTGGGATGGTTTAGTAAGGGGTGACCCTACATGAGGCAAGGTCAAAGCACTAAATGATTTTCCGAGGTTCCTTCCTGTCCTGCTTTCCTATAATCCTATTATTTATAGTCTTTTTTGTTGGCTTGACAGGAATTTCAGGGGCAAACTGACCTTCTTGTGCCCTTTACCAGAGTGAAACTTACCTACTGCAAATACTATGCTTGGCACCAGGAAAGGCAACACAATCTTTCTGTGGTTGTTGTTGCAAGCTACCTGAAGGCAGCTTCAATAACCTCATATGTTCAAAAAGCATGAGACTGCTTTACAATGAGGAGATTCTTAACAAATGAAAAATGTGGGAGTCTTTCTTTGTCCTTTACTTCCTGAAGGAGATTGATTCTTATAGGAGTTTGAGTGTAGTAGGTCCTTGGTAACAGAGCAGGTAAGATATCTCACCTGACTTAGATGTTAGGACACTTAGGGCACCAGCATTAAAAGTCGCAAGCATTAGAAGTGAAGCTTCTGTCTTGGAGTGAAATTCACAAGCCCAGGTCTTGACTTGTGACAAAACACATGAGAATTGGCAACAACATTAATTGTGCTACAGAATTAATTCTAGGGTTGCAGAATGGGACAAAATAGGTAAATGGGTATAAAACAAGGAAGGCCGTGAAGCCAGAATTTAAGACCCCAGATTATTTCAGAGTAGTCCTTAACAGCATTAACCTTTATGTCAACATAGATCTACTTCATGTAGTTGTTCAATCACATTTTTGTCACAGAAAACCTCACCCTTCTCCTGTGCTCTGCATGTCAGAGTGACTTATAGCAAAGTTCACTCATCCATCTAAAACTTATCAGAAATAAAGAAGCACCATGTTAGATCACCTATTCATTTTTGATGGAATCATTCAGATAATCAGCAGAAAAGCAGCTATTTAGTTATTTCCTCCTATCATTAATGTCCATGGCTTTACGGCAATTAGTAAGAGTCATTTTCAGTTTCATACTTTTACAAATAGGTAGTGCAAGCAATTTCAGCATTTGCCAAACTAGCTGGAAAACGTATCTTATTGCCCCTTCAGTTGTATTCATATTTTCACATTCTTTATCTATTTATCTTCCATTTTTAGCTGGATATGCTCCTACCCCTTTTTTATTAAAAGACCTGAGAAATTCAGTATGATCCACGTTGGCTACTGGTTGGATCTGCAGTTTAGTCAGCTAAATTATCTGGAGATGGCCCAGCTAAATCAGGGCAATCTCTACAGGTTTCAGCAAGTCAGGGCTATAAGGACAGTGAGCACTGCACAAGTTGCAAAGGGGAATCATTGTTTAAAATAAATAAGAGGACTAAAACCATGGCAGTGGCTGCTGCAGACCTTAGGAACATTAATGGGACCCTTGTCTCATCTGAGAGCCCTGTTCTTCATGTGGCCTATGCCTTCACCTTATCCAGAAAGTTTGGAACCCGAGGAAAACTATCTAATAAGGCTGTGAGAAATTTTGCCTGGTGTTTCAACGTATTTCAAGCTGGAAACAGTGACGTTGAAATGAAACAAAAGTCTTCAAAACAGCTTCAAAAGAAAACGAGGGCACTCAAAATGTTTTGAAAGTTTCAAAATGTTTTGAAGCTGGGCTTGCTTGGCTCCAGCGCTGGTCCCAGCCAGCAGCGGCAGCCTGCTGTCAGCCCGCGCACAGATCTGGGGGCCCATGCCCCCCGGGAGAAGTCTGGCACAGCCTTGCATCCCTCCTGGAAGCTGCAGGCCCCTGGATCAGTGCGCCACATGACAGCATGCTGCTGCTGCCATCTGGGGCCAGTGGCAGCAGCAGTCTTTTTGGCACTCAGCATGGGATGTGCCCAGCACCAGTCCCAGCCAGCAGCCTCCTGTCATCTTGCGCACAGATCTGGGGGACTGCACACCTGAGAGGAGTCTGGCACAGCCCTCCCAGAGGTGTGGGCCCCTCTGATCTGCATGCAGGATGACAGGAGGCTGCTGCTGCCACCTGGGACTGGTGCTGGGTGCAGCCCGCACTCAGTGCTGGGAAGATTCCTGCTGCTGCTGGCCTCAGGCAGCAGTGACAGCCTCCTGTCATCCCATGCGCGTATCTGGGGGCCCACATCCCCAGAAGGAGTCTGGTACAGCCCTGCAGCCCTTCTGGGGGTGTGGGCCCCTGGATCAGCACATGGGATGACAGGAGGCTGCCACTGCTCCCTGGGGCCTGTGGAAGCAGCAATATTTCTGGTGCTGGATGCAGGCTGCACCCAGTGCCAGTCCCAGGAGGCAGCAGCAGCTTCCTGTCATCCTGTGTGCAGATCTGGGGGCTTGCACTCCTGGGAGGAGTCCAGTACAGCCCCGTAGCCCTCCCGGGGGTGCAGGCCCCCAGATCTGTGCACGGGATGACAGGAGACTGCTGCTTCTGGCAAGTGAAAGGAGTTTTCCTTTCAACTGTTTTGGTATAGTTTCCCAGAAACCTCTCCACCTGTCTCCTTGAAACTTGTTAGGTTTCATTCCCTCAGAAGGGGCTACCATTTCTGCAATTTTCATTTGAATCAGGCAAGAAATGACAAAGTTTTAGGCATTTTCATGATTCCCCATTATAGTCTATGGGCAAAATGTCAAAACAGTGAAACATTTTTGATGAAACGAAACAGAACAGTGCTTCAAAATTAAATGAAATGACTAAACAAAACACTGCCCCTTTGAAATGGAAGTTGAAATGAAACAGTGCTGTTTCGCAGCCCTACCATCTAACAGCGCTGGAGAAGGCACTGCTTTAAATCTCTTCCATAGTCCTGTCTCCTCATGTCTGACGGGCCTTTAATGCAGGATTGAATTGAAATAGATCAAGATAGGCTGATTAAAGGCATGAAAGGTAGTTAGCACCCAGCTCTCATTGTTTATTTTTGTGCTTTTGAAAGTCTCCCACTGGAGCACTTATCCTTCCATAATCAATTACTGTCACTCACCTTTTTTGAGAGACCAGAACATGCACTGCACTTCCTTTGGGGCTGTCAGTGTCTCTCACACTGGGAGGATGTTACTATTCAGGGAAGTAATGATATTTCATGGCCCAAAGAATGGTTGTATGATTATAGTTCATTAGGCACATCTGTCCTGGAGTAACTCAGCATATGCCTCCATTTATGTCTATTTACACCAGCCTATGACCAGGATATACTTTAAGATCCCTAGAAATGCCAAGTTTTCTTAGTGCTGTTGGAATATGTAATTCTTAGCTATCTGGTTTATCTTACTTGCTTACTAGGATAAGACCTTAACCACATTAGGTTAAATACTTAAGCAAACTCCTATGATGGTTTGTTATTTATGTCAAGCTAAACCTAGCTAAATTTTGTAGGCTCTTTAATCTAGTCAGCTCTTTTAGAGAATTCTTTAGTAATGGATTTTCATTTATTTTGAACTATGAGTAGTATGTCTTGCCCAGTTTTTATATTTCCTCTTTTAAGATTGTCAGTAAGAATGGTTTGAGTGCTTGGCACTATGGTATTTTTGGTATACTCCGTTTGGGATAAGCCCATATCCACGAGAGAATTTCATTGACTCTATATGCTGTGAACAAGCTAATTATTGAAATGGTTGCATGAAGTCATATATGAAGCTGTGTTGCTTTGAATTGTTGCAATACAGCAATAGAACAAGAAGTGGCATACTTTATGCTACTGATAAGTTATAGGCACTTACAGTCCTAATTGATTAATTAATTTATCTGGGCTGAATTGGTCTTTCAAACTTTTATTCATATTAAAATAACTGATAGTCAACAATATTAGTCACTTATTTTGCATACCCTGTAAATGCTGGTAGCAAATAAAGTTTTAAAGATGGCATAAGAGAAAGCAAAGGTGTGGACACACCTAACAATTGAACCATTACAAAATGTCATTTACTGGAAGCTGGTTCACAGTTTTTGTGGTTCAGGGGTGGCCACACAGACAGTGTCCTAGCATCCAGGTAGAACAGTTACCTTTTAGGTGTTGAAGTGCTGTGACTCTGACACTTGGGGGTGGTAGTGACCACTTGGGGGTGGTAGTGACCCCAACCTACCTCACAGTGGGTAAGTGTGGGGGGTGCTTGCACCCATGCCTTGGGGATCCCAGGTAGCGAATGACCTGTAGACAAGGGCATTTTCACTTTTCTGATTTCCTTTCCTAAACATGAGTTCAATAAAGTTCAGTATCCCACATTTGACTGAATCTGCAGTGTACTTGCTTGACTAGGAGTGCTCAGGAGGAGGGGATGTGTTTGGACCCATGTTTCTGGGTTTCCAAGGCCTTGCAGGGAGGGGAGGAAGGGGGGACAGGGAGAGAATGGGCCATAATGAGGGGCAATGGTTGAGTACAAGAGAGGACACAGATGGCTGTAGAAAAATAGTTTTTATTAAACAAGCAGTGCAAGGGAGCTCATTGATAAAAAGTTCAAATAAAAGTAAAAAGGGGCAGTAGAATTCCGGCTGTGTACTAGAGTGGACAGTTAAACTAATTAGGGGAGGGGGAAAGGAATGATGTGGTGTGGGATGCCTGAAGGACCAGCAAAATTCATGTCACAAAATGCTTGATATCCACATATAACATTGACCTGGTTCACAGTGAACTGAGTCAAGAGAGTACTTGATTTTCCAGGTACACTTTTGAACAATTGCAGGCAGCTTTAAACCTGATTAACAGACTAATATGTTTGTATGCTTCAGCTTGAAACTGCATTTAAACTAGTGTAAATGTTGTGTGTGTGTTCATTAACAAAGCTTCACTAAGTTTATTAATGATAATAGCACTTCCTTCTTACATCATGTTTGTCTTCAGTAGATCTCAAGGAACTTTGCAAAGGAGCTCAGACAGCTTACTGGTGAGATAAGATGCAGGATTAAAATACAGTTGAGGTACAATGGGAGGTAATGGCCAAAGGCCCAGAGGCTCTATGGGACAACATCCAGAAAAGTAACAGTGTGCTTATACTCTATAGGAATATTCTTCGCAGGTGAAACATGGCTGCTAAAACAGCTCTCAGAGCAGAAGGGTCTCAGTACTATCTTGTCCCTTCAAAAAACGTTCTAAGAAAAAAATTAGCTATAAACACTTTGTAAGTAAGCAACCACAACTAAACTCAATTTAAACTAAAATCTGTTGAAGGATAATGCCATAAGCATATGTAAGGAAGGCTAACACCATCTACACTGCATGCTTTGTCGGCTATCAGAAACTTTGTCCTATTCCCTAAGTTAGTTCAAATTGTTCTTAACTAATACTCTAGTCAGATGAGCAGTTTAAACTCACCTAGGTTGCTGCTTGCTCACTTATATGTGCTCTCTTGCCATGCAGGACACATGTAGGCACTTGTGTGTTTTTCTAACACATTCCCTAGTACCCTCTGTGGCAGAAAGCCACCTTGGTTTCTCCCCAAAATCTCTGTGCTGTGACCATTTGATTAGGATGGGCCCAGCAGAGGAGGCACACTCTTACCCTATCTCTTTAGGTAGTCTGAGCTGGCTCCATTCGTGAGGGAGGGGGGAAACCTGCTCCTTCTGCCTTTGTGACTGGTATCAGCTACCTGGGTGAGGGGCATCTACCTGGTGGGCTGGAGTCTGCCCAGCAACTAGTGATGTATTTCAAATTGGTTGGCCGACAGCCAACCGGAGCTGGCCTCCGCTGGACCAGGTGAATGAGGTCACAGGGGCTATATAAGTTAAGACTGCTGGGGAGGAGGGGGCAGCAGCCATGCAGGGGACTCAGAGGAGCTTTACCATCTGAAACTGGCTCTCTCCCCCAAAACTCATGCGCTAGAAATGGCCTGCCTCCAGAGAGAGACTTCACCTGCCTTTGGAAGATGCTTGTGAGTAAGCTACTCGAGATCTG
>NW_017729030.1:62061923-62064263 GCF_001723915.1 Gavialis gangeticus
GGGTGGGTCTAAATTATGCCCAAGAGACCCCTTAGATCTGCAAACTAAGGGAGACTTTCCTTTTTGCCCCCGACTTGGGGAAGTGCCCCAAGTGCCTGTACTGGGTTGATTACCTGTAGGACTTTAGGCCTGTGTTTCCCCAAGGACACAGGGCTGAGAGAGAGTCCCTTCTCAGGTTGTGGCAGCTATGTTACCCCCAGGCTAGTGAGTGTGCTCCAGGAAGGGGGTTGGCCGGATGTGAGGCACCCCTAGGGAGGCATTTGGAGCCTGGAAGGTGGGCGGGCACAGGGAGGTGGGCGGCTCAACCCAGGAGAGCCCCCTACTGGCCTGCCACACCCTCTTCCCATATAATTTTGCTCCTTCCTTCCCTTCATCTTCACTGTAACCAAGAACTGCTCTCTCAGATCTTTGCCTTGTCCCTAACCATAGCATGAATGGTTTGTACTGGCCAAGAATTAGGCAAGTACAGTTTTCTAAATCCACTTCATACCAGCTATGCAGCACAGGCTGAGTGTAGGGCTCTAGAGGAACCTGTGTAGAAGTTTCGACTATTTAGAAAGGAGACCCTGAAATGACAAGAAGACCAAGTAGCATAATTAGAAATGGGCGACCAGGTGTGAGCCCCAGGTAACCAGTTAAAGGGGGTGTCAGCAACAGGAGTTGTGGCAACACTCAGGGAAGAGCAGGGGTCAGGGGTCAGGGAAGCACCATGGTAGGGGGAGGTGTCACCAAATTTAGTTTTGTGATGTCCTGGTAGTGGTGGGGTTTGGTAATACTACCTGCTGCAGCAGTGGTGTCTTCCGTGCTGGGGGAGGGGCAGCATGTGTGGGGGTAGTGGGGAGGGCTAATAGGATTTGTGCCCAGTGTGCAAATCTTACCAGTTAAGCCTCTGAAAACAAATGACAAATGGTCCTGTGTTACTAGCAGCTTCTGTCGTTTTCAGTATTACCTGGCAGGCTGTGGGACTCAAGGGTATGTGTGCATCGTGAGAAAGACAGACAGGCTGGCAGAGTGACAATGTGTGGATTTAAAATCCTTCTGCAAGGATGTGGGAGACTATACTAGACAGTTCAAATAAGGAAGGACTTGCTGACCTCTTCATTTATATTCTCCTTTGATTCCCCACAGTTCCTCCTTGTTCTGTGTTGGCTGGCTGGTGCTTACTGGTAAGTGTAGGTTTGCTCTTCCTGGAGAATGGGGTTTCCCTGAGCTCTTCTTTCAACCCTTCATGAAGAGCTGCTGAAGAAGGATGCCAAAAGGTTGTCCTCTCCAAAGTGCCACTAGCTGTTTTCCACTGCACCAAGTCCAGTACATCAGCTGCCTTTAAAAGCTGTGATAGTAGCAAGTCTTGGTCTGCACTTATTCCACATGGTAAAGCTGCATAATAACCTTGACATTCAGGTGTTCACCATGACAATGCAGCTGTATTCAACAACATTAAGAATATAAGGAAGCCCTATCAGCATGACTGAGTCTAAAACAGCTGTGCTTACTAAGTATATACAAACAAACAGGACTTAACAATATATATTTGTATCCACGTGCATGTATGTGTGTGTGTATGTATGTATTTAATTCTGTTCTCTGTATACTGGCCTGCGCTCAGGTGCTGGTATCTTTTGCGATAGGAGATAGGGAAATATGCTTGCACTGCTTTCACAGCACTTCTGTGAAAACTGCTGAGAAGGACATCCCACCCACACGAACTCACTCTGCATGTACCAAAATCTAGAAATAAGGCAGCAAAGCCCCCCAGGAACACCCTACAGTAGTGCTGTTAAGCAGGCCAGAGACAGAGCACTCTCCCAAGAGCACCATGGAAGCAGTGTAGGTGTGTTCCAGGGCTAGGGACAGACATTCAAAAAGCCTGAATTGATTCAATCTTTGCAGGTTAATCTAACCTGGCTAGGCTGAACCGGTTCGTAACCACACAGACATCCCCTCTGGACTGAAGAAATGCAGGCACATGCCTGCAGTGGCTCAAGCTAGAAACTGGTCTCCCTTCACTTCCTCAGTGCTGAGCTGAGGGGGTTGTGGCCAGGCCCCAGTAGGACTTTCTGATTAGGGAGGTCTACTTGCAGTATCTCTGGCTTTTCCCAGCTCGCTGCTCAAGGGATGAGAGTTTTGCCAACTCACAGCCCCCAAGTAGCACTCTGAGGTAAGGGTGTGTGTGTGCAATGCATGCATCTGCTGATGATATGGAGCTTTTCAATCTCCCTCCCTGCTTCTTTATACTGTCTGCAGCAAACTGACAGGTGAGCAAGCCAGCAGGGGGCTGAGAACAGTGTTTACCATCCAATCAGCAAAACAATAGCTTTTCTCATTAGTTCAAACTCTTCT
>NW_017729030.1:62064399-62069457 GCF_001723915.1 Gavialis gangeticus
TGCCTAGGGTCCATGGGGCTGGGGTTCATGCTGTGGGAGATGGGAGGGGGGGATTTCCTGTTTGAGCAGTGAGGGTGGGGAGGGGAGGGCAGGGGGAAGCCAGGCAGACCCTGCTATTTCTGAAGTCTCTACTGGAGCTCTAGCTAGGGAGCAGAGGGGTAGGGCCAGCTGTGTTGTGGAGCAGAGAGCCCCACCCAGCCCAGAGAGCATGCTGAGATACTGGTGGAGCCCGGTTTAACTTAAACAAGGAAGGGGTCTGGGACAGACATTGCATAAACCAGTTTGACGCAAATCAGTTAAGTCTGAAACTACATTCAACCAGGTTTGTTAAACCCATTTCAACCATTCTGGAACTCATTTACGTGCACTAAACTTATGTTCTGTTGTTTAAACGAGTTTCTGATCACTTAAACCAGTTTATGTGTAATGTCTCTCCCAAGCCCAAGAGGCCAATATAAGGGTTCCCTAGCTAGGTAAAGGAATGCTACCTAGTACCTCAGAACTGTACTATATCTTCTTTTTCCCCCTCTATTTTTGCCTTTTCTCAAGCGGTTGAGACAGAGCGAAGTGGAACAAAAGTATTACCATTGAAGATTGTCTGGCAGGTCTTCCCCAGGTAGGGCAGCTGCATAGTGAACTTGACATCATTAGGCCCTTATCTGATTAAGACTGAAACCAAATTTAAAAAGAAATCTAGCAAACTGGAGATCCTGATTTCAGCCTAACTTTAAAGATGATGTGCTCAGTGAGCTGTAAGCACAATTTTTTACATTATAAACATGTTGCATTGTTTAGCTTTGCATTCTCTTTACATTAGCTTCTAAAATACCTTATGTGCTAACACATTGTAAAAGGACCTTTCTGAGGGTAGCCCATAAACACTGTATTCATTTTTTTAACTCCTCACCAGTTTCCCAATATGCACAAGCATACACATCCTATTGAGTCTGAAAGGGAAAATAAAGTGTCAAATGAGGAATAAAGGCAAATGGGGGCTTTAAAGTGAAAAAAAAATCATGTATTTTTTGTAAGGATCCCTTTAGAATAGATGCTGGGGCAGCTTAAAGTTCCAGTTTGAGAACAGTTTCTTATGCTGACAAACTAGCCAAAGAGCATCACATATTTTTAAAACATTTAGGATTTTGAAGAACTATGCAGGCTATTGGAGAGTCATGTCTAAAGAGTTGAAATGAAGGTCTCCTTTGATGGAGTTTCATTGTGTCAAACCTGGGCCTTTAAAGAGTACCTTATTATTCAAGTCATTCAGGAAACTAACAGAATTCTCATTTCAAAACAAACGTATATACCCAGCAAACAAAATCAAATTCAGCCATTGTATCTATTGTCAGACAGATAGATTGATGTTGCAATTGGTGCCCCTACCTGAGTAGAAGTAGTTTCACAGATATGTAGTGTGGATTATGAAAAATGAGACGATGAAAATCCTGGCACAAGGGCAGTGTGTTTTGGATGCTGCTGCATAACAAAGACAGTATTTCCAAGTTGGAGGTTATTGCACAAAGTTGAATGACACTTAGACAATTGCAGATATGTATTTTGAAAGTGACAGTGATGGAGATAAAATAAATTTACCAGCTAGCCGAACAGAGTTGGGTGATCTTCTGGCACTGTTGAAGAAGCTAGAGCTGTATTTCTTTTATATTTTCATTTATTTCTGTTTTATGTGAGCTTGCCTGTAGTGGTTAGCCAATCCACTGCTGATTTCCAGTTCAGTTCTTGTCCTCTCTCCTGAAGCTTCCAAAGAGGGTGATGTGCATAAATGACCTCTAGGAGTTGGACTGAGAATACAAACTCATTTCATGTAGGCTACAGAGCACTAGTTGCATGATAACATCTTTCAGTTACTGCTGACCTGGAGCAATTTTGTACCAATGTCCTAACAGTGAAAAGTTCTGTATGCCATTATTATTTCTGTATATCCAATTATCCTTCCATCCAGCTTCTCTAGAGCATAAATTCTGGCCAGGCAGTTTGAGCTGTTCTGCCAGCCAAAGTACAGGAAGGAGATAGTATTTTGTCTGTTAATAACTGACTACTACAAGAATGTACACTAATCCATGTTGTAATTGTTCTAATTTACACCTCCTACCAGTTCCTGGTTACTTGTAAAATCTCCAATCATATTACTCATCCACTTTAAATAACTTTAATTTCAGCTTGTAGATACAGAGGTGGCATGTCTGTAATAGAGGTTCCAGATTTTTAATGAAAATGCTTTTTGACATCATGACAATGTGTGATTTTGGATAAGTAACAGCCATATAAAGATCAGAAGAGTGGGAAGGGTCAGCAATATACAGGGCATGCATGCTTATTGTAATTTCTCCCGACTCAAAATTCAATCAGGTAATTTAGGCAGCAACTCCCTTGAGAATGAAACAACATTAGACTTTGGTTTGTCCTTGGGCTGAAATGCAATCACTGTTTGTTATTGTGAAGAAATTCATTATATAATGGAAGAAATTTAAAGAAAAAGTGGAAGAAAAGAGAGAGAGAGATGTAGATGCCATGGGAGAACAGTTTGTTTGCTCTTATTAATAGTAAATAGAAAGGTTGGTTTCAAAGGAAGCAGCTAATAGGAGCAAAGTGGTGCAGTCAGAACCAAATATAATTGCTAATTGAGTACTAATTTCCCTTTTATTTTAATTCTTTAGTTTGATTTTTAGGTCTGGAATCCTATTAGGCACATGTATTAATTAATTTATTTTTCATCAGTGCCTGCACAAGTACAATTTGCTTATTAGCTGGTGATAGAAATTAAAATGTGAATCCTCTTCCAGAAACCATGTAACAAATGATGTTACATGAAATGCTGGATTCCACTGCACTTTGAAAACAGAATGAACTCAGTACAAATGAGAAAATTCTCTTTCTTACAAGTGTGCTTTTCCTCACAAGAGAACATCTGTTTAGCAATGATTAGTCATATTGGACTAAATACCTAGAAGTGTACTGCAGGCTTAACAAGAGCTATACAGAATTGCCAACCACACCACTGAACTCAAGAGTACAAGCTATTGCACACAAGCAAACTGCTAACATTCATCTGACATTTTTTCTTTACACATCTCAAAGTGACCATGGGGGACACAGGGCTATATCTAAAACCTATCATTACCTATAGGAGTCTTTCCAATGACTTCAAAGGACTTTGGGTTAGCCCCAGAATAAAGAGTTATCCTGATGTAGCATTAGGAATTGTCATAATGTTTACAGTGAGATTGCATTAGTCTCATTCTCTGGGTGTCATATGGCCACATAGACAGTATGACTCCCTGAAAGAAATGCAATGTGGAACGACACCACGGTATTCATTTGAAGAGCTGTACTCTTGTTTCTTGCAGCCATCCATCCTAAAATAACCAGTTCAAGAGGTACTCCATTCATGTATATTGGAAACCAGAATTTGTCTGAAAGAGAAGAGAGGATGAACCATAACATTTCATTGCCAAAAAAGAGAAAAGGGAAAGAGGAGGGAAAAGTTAAAATGGCACTATTTATAACAACAAAGAAACTGGGCTCAATTCCTTTCTCACTCACAGCAAAGATACTCCTGGATGGTATCTGTGGCGATGAGGGACAATCAGTTCCAGGGAAGGCCTCTGGGTCCCAGTGAAGTTGCTGCAGTTCCTGTCTTTAGAAAATCATCTGCTTGGATTGGAACAGGCAAGTGGGTGATGGGATTCTAAGGCTCCAGCACCAGCTCCTTCCTGGACCTGAAGCAAGTTACGTGCTTTCATAACCTCTGTTTCTCCTTTTTCAACAAGAGTCTTATAATATTTAAGTATTTTACATAAACATTGCAAGAATCTCCTCAGATGAGAGAGGTGATAGGATTATAGATGATGAAGTCAGCATCTCAACTCCCTCTCATCCTTGGTAAAGAAAAACAAACAAAAACAACCCCAAATGCTTAAGTTTTCTTTTTTTGAGGCTGAAATGTGGTTTGTTAATAACTCATGAGTAGATCCTCCCTTTCTCTTGTGATGCCATAAGTGGCTTTACAGAGTATCCTCCATGGATACTTACTAGCTAACTAGACTATATTGAGGAAGAAGAGGGAGAGCAGAAAACCGTGGCCAGCTTGTTGAATTCACGGGCAACTGGTGCCTCCCGAGTCTGGGGGGGCACCAGATCTCCCAGCAGCCGATCGCTTCTGGTTTCATGCCTGGTGCTTCCAGGGGATGCCCGGCTGATCTCAGGGAGTGTACATGCACCTGCGTGCACCCCCTATGCATTGCCAATGGCTTAATTAGTAATGGAGTAGCAAAATATACACAGATAGGCAGGGAAGCAGTCTTACACAACTTTTTATGAGGAAGTCCAGTTAATAACTGGAACATAAAATTTTTGCAGTAAACTCAAAATGTAAAGTGTGCCTCTGCTGTTAAGATGGAGGCCAGTTTTAGAAGCCAATGCTTTCTAAAATAACTTCATAAACAACTGAATATATTGATTAATGGATAAGAGATGGACTGGAACCAAATATGTTCCTGAATAGTGTAATAATGTATGCATGCATGAGTGTGATTGCTTCTCTCTTGCCCCAAAGCAGCAGAAGGGAAATTGAGTAGGAAACTAGGAACAAGGTGATGACTCTAAGAACTGTAGTCTGGTTCCAGTTTTTCTCCCTGAGAAGCACAGCTTTCTACTGCTCCTCACTCAAGGCTTATATCAGTGCCAACAGTCATTTGGAAATAAGAAAACATGTCAAGGGATTATAGATTCATAGTCATAAATGTTTGGGTTGGAAGGGACCTTAGCAGATCATCAAGTTGGACCCCCTGCCCTGGGCAGGAAAGAGCACTGGGGTCAGACAACCCCATCCAGGTGTATGTCCAGCCTCCTCTTAAAGACCTCCCAAGGTAGGGGAAAGCACCACTTCCCTTGGAAGCCCTTACCATAAAGAAGTTCTTCATGATGTCTAACATAAATCTGCTCTCTGACAGTTTGTGGCCGTTGTTCCTAGTTAACCCAAGGGGTGCCCTGGTAAACAGAGCATAGAATCATAGAATCAATGAGTCGGAAGGGACCTAG
>NW_017729030.1:62069468-62071374 GCF_001723915.1 Gavialis gangeticus
AGGTCAGTGATCTTCCTTGTGACATCCCCAATCTTGGCTCCTGGGACACAGTACACTTCTCTCACAACATCTCGTATTCCTTGCTGTCCCACCCCTGATAAATTTGTAGGTAGCCACAATCTCACCTCTCAGCCTTCTCTTATGGAAGCTGAAGTGATCCAGGGCCCTCAATCTCTCCTCGTAGGGTTTTGCCTGCAGGCCCTTAACCATATGAGTGGCCCTCCTCTGAATCCTCTCAAGGTTATCCACATCCCTCTTGAAGCCTGGTGCCCAAATTGGATACAGTATACTAACTGCAGCCTGACCAATGCCACATAGAGGAGAAGTATCACCTCCTTGGACCTATCATACACCTGTTACATGTCAGTGCTGTTAGCTTTACTGATCACTTCATCACATTGATGACTCATGTTCATCCTGGAGTAAACAGTGACTCCAAGATCCTTTTCCACTGCTGTGCTGCTGAGAAGGTCTTAGCATGTAAGTATGCTGGTGATTCTTTCTTCCTAGGTGCAGCACCTTGAATTTGTCCTCATTGAATTGCATCCTATTCTGTTCTGCCCATTTTTTCAACCTGTTCCCTATCCTCTGGTATGTTAACTTTACCCCATAATTTGGTATCATCTGCAAATTTGGACGGAGTGATTTCCATGCCCTCATCCAAGTCACTGATGAAGAGATTGAACAGCACCGGTCCAGGGACTGAGCCCTGTGGCATTCCACTGCCCACATCTTTCCAGGTCGATACCCACCCATCCACTGCCACTCTCTGGGTGCAATCTTTAAGCCAATTTGCCACCTACCTGACTGTAATCATGCACATCACAATTGCTTAGCTTATCTATGAGAATACAATGAGATGCCATATCAAAGGCCTTCTTAAAATCCAAGTAGATGACATCCACCTCGATTCCTGCCTCTAGGCATTTTGTAACCTGGTCATAAAAAGAAACAAGGTTAGTTAGGCAGGATGTACCTGATATGAATCCATGCTGGTTGCCCTTTAGCATTGCTTTCTCCACTGGACTCCCAGAAATGTGATCCTTAATAATTTTTTCAAAAGTTGTCCCGAGTATAGAGGTGAGACTCACTGGTCTATAGTTATCCGGAACCTCCTTCCTCCCCTTCTTGAAAATAGGGACCACATTGAGCCTTTTCTAGTCCTCTGGGACCTGACCTGAACACCAAGAGTGCTCAAACAGCTGTGCCAATGGCTCTGCTATGACACTGGCCAATTTCTTCAGCACGCTTGGATGAAGATCATCTGGGGCTGCTGACTTAAACCCATCCAGCCCCTCCAAGTGTCTCTTCACTAAGTTGGCACTAACAGTTGGTGGGCAGGTTTTCCCTTTATGCCCATCTATGATCCACTTGGGTGATTGTCCTGATTTGAGTTCAGGAATACAGAGGCAAAAAACTCATTGAAGGGCTCACCTTTGTCCCTTCTATCTGTCAATAGTTGCCCTAGTTTGTCTTGTAGGGGGTCTATGCTAACCTGAGCCTTCTTTTTGCTCCATATATACATGAAGAGGCACTTTTTGTTGTCTTTAATTTTTGTTGCCAGTCTAAGTTCCATTTCCGCATTGGCTTTTCTCACTGCCTCCCTACAAGTGCGGGCCAAGTAGGTATACTTCACCTTGGTAGCTACCCCCTGCTTCCATAGCCTATATCCTTGCCCCTAGTCTTTCCTGGACTTCCCTTTTCAGCCAAGAGGGTTTCTTGGCCTGTTTGCCCCCTGTCTTATGCAAAGGGATTGTCTCCTTCTGTGCCTGTAGGATTGTTCCCTTTAGGAATGACCACCCTTCCTGGATTCCCATCTCACCAATTCTCTTGTTCTTCAGTGCCTTGCCAACTAATCTCCTCAGCACACTGAAGTTAGCTTTTCTGAAGTCTAGCGCTTCTACCC
>NW_017729030.1:62076374-62078970 GCF_001723915.1 Gavialis gangeticus
ATCTCCTCAGCACACTGAAGTTAGCTTTTCTGAAGTCTAGCGCTTCTACCCTACTGGTTATCTTTCCCACCCTATGCCAGATAGTGAATTCAATCAAGTGATGGTCACTGTTCCCTAGGTTACCTTGTGTCAGTAGATCCCCCACCAAATCATCCCCTGTAACCAGGACCAAGTCCAGTAAGGCATTTCCCCTAATGGGACTGTATACCTCCTGTGTTAGGTGAAGGTCCTGTATGCAGGTTAAGAACCTATGTGAATGGTTGGATCTAGCTGACTGTTCTTCCCAGCAGATGTCCAGGTAGTTTAGGTTACGCATGACAACCACATCCCTTGACCGTTCAGCCTCTGAGAGCTGTCTGGAGAATTCCAGGTTCAACTCCTTCTCCTGATGTAGTGGCCTGTAGTAGGCCCCTACTACCAAGTCCCTTTCCCCTGGCTCCCTTGCATCCACAATACCTCAATTTGCCCCTCCTCTGATCCCATCTTGATTATGGAAGATGTATATTCCTCCTTCATGTAGAGAGCAACACATCCCCCTTTACTCCCTACTCTCTCTTGTCTGTACGGTCTATAGCCCTCAATGCTTACTGCCCAATCATGTGTAGGGTCCCACCGAGTTTCAGTTAGCCCAACCGAATCGAAGTTCTTATTTGCAAGCAGAAGTGTGAGTTCCTCCTGTTTGTTCCCCATGCTCCTAGCATTAGTGCACAGACATTTGAAACCCTGATGGGAGACATTTGAACCCCCGATGGGTGCCCCCTGTCCTGATGCCCATTGGGCCCCTTAGTACTTATGTCTGCTTCCAGTGCATGGCTCGTGGTTTGTGACAGCCAAAACTAAAAGGGTTAATAAGCAAATTAGAGCAAATAATATCTTCTTCTTAGAGGCATCTGACAGTAGTCTAACTGTTGATATTGACTAAGGCAAAGCTTGCAAAATTGTAACCCGCAAATGGTATTTTGTCTGTCGTAAGTATAACCACAAGGTTAAAATTAACTGTGTGTACTAATCATAAGACTAACTGGGCCCCATGAAACGGAACTAGAAAACAGAAATGCAAACTTTAGGTAACCTAACAGTTTTGCTTAAAGGTCAGTTGAAATAGCAAACCTGATCACAAGATATGATTGACGCATTCCAAAAATTCTAAAGAGGAAGAAATCAAGGGGTTGAACTTGGGTGGAGTAAATGCTAATCTCAAACCCCAAAGTAATGTGGTGTGATTTGCTTATTGGGTGAGTCCAAGTCTAGGCAGTAACCTTTTATGATAATTTATAACACCTTCTAATCCTATAGGGTAACAGCTGTAGGGCAAGATTGTGAGTGGCTCTGAGATAACAAATTAGCGTAAGATAAGGTATAAAGGAGCACGTATGTCAAGTGACCAGCATGAAGGAAAGGACAGAAGGACCATTGCTGTACCAAGCCTGAACCCCAGACTCCCAGTGTGAGTGAGGACTGGATCCTGACCTAGGGACCTTCCTGGTGACCCCTCAGACAGCATTGATCAGGGATGCCTGACTTCATTGGAATAACTTGGTGTGCACCTGGCATAGAGGGACTGCTGATAAGTTGCCAACCCCATGTGGGAACTCTTTGTCATTCTATCTGTTGTTATTATTCACTGTTAGCTCTTTATTACTGTACTATTTGTTTGTCATAATAATTTTCCTGTTAACTGTTGTATGCGTGAGCTATCAGTAAATTTGCCTTTGTTTCACTCCTGACTCACCTCCTTGATCCCAAACCCAGCAGCCTAACAGCTGATACACTCACAGCGCCTAGCCGGCCTGTGCCAGTGGTTGGTTGATTGTAGGTTCTCACTGTCTGCATTCCCAACCCCTGATAAGCCTAGTTTAAAGCCCTGTGTAAGAAATCAGACAACCTGTAAGAGAGCAGGTGCTTATCTTTTGAAGAGAGATGAAGGCCATAACGTTCCAGGGTGCCCCTTTCGTGGAAGTGTGGAATGTGGATGAAGAAGCCAAAAGCCGCTTGATGACACCACCTCTGGAGCCACAGGTGGACTTCTTTAAAGCAGTGCTGTGATGCTGAGCATGACCATTGACCAGGAGGATCAACGAGAAGACCACCTGTGCCCCTGTCTTCCTAAGCCTGGCCCCCAGAGCCTTGTAGTCACTCATGATACAGTTCAGATTACTTGTGGCCACATTATTTGTGCCCACATGGATGAGAACCATGGGATAGTAATTGGAGGGCTAGATAAGGTGGGTAATCCTCACAGTGATGTCCTGGATCCAGGCTCCAGGCAGGCAACACTCCTCCCACGCCGTGGGATCTGGGCGATAGATGGGTCCTTACGTTCATCTCAGGAGGGAGTTGCCCACCATGATGATTTGGCATCTCTTCCTTCGGCTCCCAGGCTGACCCTCAACCTGCATGGTGGTGGCTGTGGCTGTTGCACTGGGGAAGCTCTTTCAGCAGCATGATGTCTGGCTCTGAAAGTGACCATCTTCCACTTCTCTGCATCGGTTCTCTCCTGCATAGGCTTTCCAGCAGATGATCCTGCAGAGAATGAAAATACCCATCAATATCATCTTCTGCAGCCCTAATCCTCTGCAGCCTTCTAACTTCTGCC
>NW_017729030.1:62079116-62089121 GCF_001723915.1 Gavialis gangeticus
CCACAATACCTCAATTTGCCCCTCCTCTGATCCCATCTTGATTATGGAAGATGTATATTCCTCCTTCATGTAGAGAGCAACACATCCCCCTTTACTCCCTACTCTCTCTTGTCTGTACGGTCTATAGCCCTCAATGCTTACTGCCCAATCATGTGTAGGGTCCCACCGAGTTTCAGTTAGCCCAACCGAATCGAAGTTCTTATTTGCAAGCAGAAGTGTGAGTTCCTCCTGTTTGTTCCCCATGCTCCTAGCATTAGTGCACAGACATTTGAAACCCTGATGGGAGACATTTGAACCCCCGATGGGTGCCCCCTGTCCTGATGCCCATTGGGCCCCTTAGTACTTATGTCTGCTTCCAGTGCATGGCTCGTGGTTTGTAACAGCCAAAACTAAAAGGGTTAATAAGCAAATTAGAGCAAATAATATCTTCTTCTTAGAGGCATCTGACAGTAGTCTAACTGTTGATATTGACTAAGGCAAAGCTTGCAAAATTGTAACCCGCAAATGGTATTTTGTCTGTCGTAAGTATAACCACAAGGTTAAAATTAACTGTGTGTACTAATCATAAGACTAACTGGGCCCCATGAAACGGAACTAGAAAACAGAAATGCAAACTTTAGGTAACCTAACAGTTTTGCTTAAAGGTCAGTTGAAATAACAAACTTGATCACAAGATATGATTGACGCATTCCAAAAATTTTAAGAGGAAGAAATCAAGGGGTTGAACTTGGGTGGAGTAAATGCTGATCTCAAACCCCAAAGTAATGTGGTGTGATTTGCTTATTGGGTGAGTCCAAGTCTAGGCAGTAACCTTTTATGATAATTTATAACACCTTCTAATCCTATAGGGTAACAGCTGTAGGGCAAGATTGTGAGTGGCTCTGAGATAACAAATTAGCGTAAGATAAGGTATAAAGGAGCACGTATGTCAAGTGACCAGCATGAAGGAAAGGACAGAAGGACCATTGCTGTACCAAGCCTGAACCCCAGACTCCCAGTGTGAGTGAGGACTGGATCCTGACCTAGGGACCTTCCTGGTGACCCCTCAGACAGCATTGATCAGGGATGCCTGACTTCATTGGAATAACTTGGTGTGCACCTGGCATAGAGGGACTGCTGATAAGTTGCCAACCCCATGTGGGAACTCTTTGTCATTCTATCTGTTGTTATTATTCACTGTTAGCTCTTTATTACTGTACTATTTGTTTGTCATAATAATTTTCCTGTTAACTGTTGTATGCGTGAGCTATCAGTAAATTTGCCTTTGTTTCACTCCTGACTCACCTCCTTGATCCCAAACCCAGCAGCCTAACAGCTGATACACTCACAGCGCCTAGCCGGCCTGTGCCAGTGGTTGGTTGATTGTAGGTTCTCACTGTCTGCATTCCCAACCCCTGATAAGCCTAGTTTAAAGCCCTGTGTAAGAAATCAGACAACCTGTAAGAGAGCAGGTGCTTATCTTTTGAAGAGAGATGAAGGCCATAACGTTCCAGGGTGCCCCTTTCGTGGAAGTGTGGAATGTGGATGAAGAAGCCAAAAGCCGCTTGATGACACCACCTCTGGAGCCACAGGTGGACTTCTTTAAAGCAGTGCTGTGATGCTGAGCATGACCATTGACCAGGAGGATCAACGAGAAGACCACCTGTGCCCCTGTCTTCCTAAGCCTGGCCCCCAGAGCCTTGTAGTCACTCATGATACAGTTCAGATTACTTGTGGCCACATTATTTGTGCCCACATGGATGAGAACCATGGGATAGTAATTGGAGGGCTAGATAAGGTGGGTAATCCTCACAGTGATGTCCTGGATCCAGGCTCCAGGCAGGCAACACTCCTCCCACGCCGTGGGATCTGGGCGATAGATGGGTCCTTACGTTCATCTCAGGAGGGAGTTGCCCACCATGATGATTTGGCATCTCTTCCTTCGGCTCCCAGGCTGACCCTCAACCTGCATGGTGGTGGCTGTGGCTGTTGCACTGGGGAAGCTCTTTCAGCAGCATGATGTCTGGCTCTGAAAGTGACCATCTTCCACTTCTCTGCATCGGTTCTCTCCTGCATAGGCTTTCCAGCAGATGATCCTGCAGAGAATGAAAATACCCATCAATATCATCTTCTGCAGCCCTAATCCTCTGCAGCCTTCTAACTTCTGCCTGGAGTTCCCTCACCTGCCCCTCCAGGGCCTCAAGCAGGGCACACATGGGACAGGTGAGGGGACTCCTTCCCCCCCAGGCCCCATTGTCTCCTACAAACAACCCCCACAGATAGGGGGCAGGGTGCTGCTGACCCACACAAGGGTCCTGTCTGGGTGGAGGCCTCAGCAGAGTCCTGGGCAGGAGGTGACAACAGGGCTGGGTCCCCGGCTGCGTGTCGTGTCATAACCCCCATTGACAGACTCCTTCTCTTTTACTCTCCTGAGGTCTCTGTCCAAAGCTGCCATCTCTTGGAGTTCAGGCCATTCCTGTGTGTCCTCCTGTGTAAACTCCTGTGTGCCCCTGAAGAGCACACCTGTTTGCCCAGCCTGTTTGCATGGCTCCCACCCAGCTCAGCTACATGGGGATGGGAGGGTGGGAAAAACCCCTCTCAAATCCCCTACAGCTGGCCTGGTGCCTTGCCTTTCCCCTTCACTTTTCCAGGCACATCCATTGGTCAGGCTGCTCCGCTCTGCTCTTCTTGATGTGGTCATGGAGAGCCGAGAGCACGTGTGTGACTGCTTTGGCATCGGGGTCTGACTGGCAAAGCTTGATTTTCCTGCACCAATCAATGGCTGCTCAGGCTGCTCTGCACAGGCATGGCTTGCCCCTGTGCCTGCACAGAAGAGTCAGCTGGCAGCCCCTCTCCCTGAAGAAGCCCTACCCCAGAGCCTCCCCTCACCAGGGATCACCTGGTAAGTAGCCGCTGCCTTCGCCAGAGGTCAGTGCCCCCTGGCTACCTCTTGCCCACTCCAATGAAAACTCTGGTGCACCTTTGAAGAGCACGTCTGCTTGTGGCTCCTGCCTGGCTCAGCTGTATCAGGATGGGAGGGTGGAGCAAAACCCCTTCCTGATTCCATACAGCTCTGACACCTTATAAAATGATAAAATTGTGGCTCTGGTAAATGCAGTTGTGCTGGTAATTGCCAATTTATCTACTCAAATTTGCTTAATTACATGATGTTTTACTAGAAATTCTTTATTAATGAAATTAATTTGGCTTTTCCATTTTGAACAAGGTGACCTTTTTTAACCTAGGGAAATCCACATATGGAAAATTATTTCATTGCTAATTTTTTAAAAAAATTTTAATCTCAAGCTACTTCTTCAAAACCTTAATTATTCTATAAGATAGAAGCCAATGTGGTCTATAGCGTAGAATCTATTCTGCCCAGCAAGTGTACAAGGGCATAGCCTCTGCTTATTCCCCAAATACTTGTCTAGCTCAGGAAAGTGACTCTGTTCTATCTGGAGAAGAACATAGTTCTCCCATTCTCTCAATGGGCAGCCTGAGAACACCCTGAGCCAACTCTGTCAATGTCAATATCCAGCTCAGTCATAATAGGTAAGAGGGGGAGTTGACTTAGCGGGTCCTTATATGGGAGATATGTACCTGAATCAGTGCATCCAATTGTCAGACAGAAGTAGTGACTTCAGTATAAAGTGAGGAGGAAGAGGTCCAGGGTCATGTGTTCCTTTTTCCCAATTCTGTAATGGTTATGGCACTTGCTGCAGAAGCTGGGGACCTGGGTTCTAAGCGCATTTTAGCCTCAAGGGGTTTGCACCTACATTTTCCACTTCCCAGGTTGGTGCTCTAAAAAGTAGGCCTGTGTGAAGCAGCAAGTATTCAATTTGGATTTGGATTTGGCATATTCTGAGGAACAGTGATTTGATTCAGTGATTTAAGTCACTGTCCTGATTGGATTAGGCGGAATCAGATTTAAAGTTTTGGTGCCGATTTAATGATGTGGCTATAGACTATAATGGGGAATCATTAAAATACCTATAACTTTGACATTTCTTTGCAGATTTGGATAAAAACAGTAGGGATGGTAGCTCCTTCTGAGGTCATGAAGCCTACCAGATTTCAAGGAGATAGGTGCAGGGGTTCTGTGAAAGTGTACCTTGAATTTTTGAAAGCAAAACTCATATCACTTATGTGTGTTAAGTGGTGTAGGTTGTAGCCGTGTTGGTCTAAGGACATAGGCTGACAAGGTTCTTTGGGTCAATATGATATCTTTTATTAGATCAATTGAATAGTTGGAGAAATATATTTTAGCAAGCTTTCGGGTTTAAAAACCCTTCGTCAGGCTGAGGAAGCATCTGCAGTTGGTGTGTGCTCTCTTCCTGGATGGAATGAATAGTAAAGAAGCCAGAGGCTGGTATGTATGCAAGGAACCCAGTCAGTGAACATGTAAATTGAGGCATCAGGTGGTGAGAGACAGGCTGCGATTGGAAGTGGACAGGGGGATGTAGCAGGTAAAAGTGGAGAGGTACCTAGGGAGTCAGAGGTCAGGCAAGTTATAGTGTGTCATAAATCCAATGTCTACATTGAGTCCATGAGTTTTTTTTGTCAAGGAGGTTGATGAAGTGAAGTTCATAGTCTCATCTGTGAAAAGTGCTTTGTAAATTCAAACAAGCACCAAACCTCACTAACCTCATCACCAGAAGCAAACTTTCTACAGGCCAGAACAAACTGAATGGATCCAGACCGTGCCATGACAAGAAATGCAAAACCTGCCAACATATATATCTTCAGTACCCCCACAATTACTACAACACAAAACAGAACCATCACCATTCCTGGATCTGATAGCGGCACCTCCAGAAATGTTATTTATCTCATCTAGTGCACCAAATGCCCCAATGGAAAATATGTAGGAGAGACCAAACAACACCTGTGCACCAGAATGAATGCACACTGGAAATCTATTAAAGACAAGAACACCCAGTTACCAGTGGGGGAATATTTCTCACAAGAAAACCACTCTCTCTCCAATCTCTCAGTCCTGATCCTTAAAGAGAATTCACAGATGGACCAGCACAGACCAGTCGAGGGTACCTCAGGTCACATCTGAGCTGCCTGCTTGTTCTCACCCATACAACTCTGCTGCAACCAGTAAGCATGAGGCCTCTCAAAGATCTTACAGGTATGGTCTTTCCCCAGCAGGACTGCGCATGCATGCAGTGGCTGGAGGTTATCAGGCACCCCCTGCCTGCCTTTCACCAGGGAGGTCTACAGTCCTGGCATTTCCTGGGGCTGCAGCACCACCAGCAGTCCCACCAGGCCTCCCTACACTGGCAGGATACAGTTTTAGGCCATGCCCAGGACCTGGGGCCTCCTCCTTCCCCACAGGCCCAGCCCGTACCTTCAAGTTTGTCCTGGCATGGGAGCTCAGCAGGGAGATGTTCTTCCCCTGCTGGCTGGTGATAAACTAAACTGCTGCCTCCAGCTCTGAGAGCAGGGCATTAAATGGTTCTGAAAGCAAATAAAAAAATTTAATTTGTGCCGAGTGAAGAGGGTGGCACACACTCCGTCTGCACATGGAGCTTGGCGAACCAGCAGAGTCAGAGGGGACCAGCAGGCATTGGGGGAGTCCCTGTTCCCCCGAGCACTACCAGGAGTGCCTAGATATAATGGTCACAAGCTGGCAGAGGGTAGATTCAGACAAACATCAGGAGGTGCTACTTCACTGTCAGGGTGGCTAGGATCTGGAACCAACTTCCAAGCAAAGTGGTGCTGGCTCCTACCCTGGGGGTCTTTAAGAGGAGGCTAGATGAACACCTTGCTGGGATCGTTTGGCCCCAGTACTTTTTCCTGCCATGGCAGGGGGTCAGACTTGATGATCTGCTCAGGTCCCTTCCAACCCTACCAACTATGAAACCCTAGCAATGTGAGGTTCACCTTCAGAAACAACAGCTGCTCCACCAAACCAGGATACAAGGAGGTGTGGTGGGGTGTCACAACATCACCAGCAATGCTGAACACCCTCTGTCTTGGAACAGTGGTCAGTGGACAGGACAGGTGTACCTGCCATACCTGGCTGCAGTTTCCCAATAGGCCAAGGGGTTGCAATGCAGTGCCTCCATGTCCTCAGTGAGATAGGCAAGCACCAAGGCCTCTGCACTACCTACCTGATGGTGGGGTCTGGTGCCTCTGGATCCCAACATTGAAGCCATGTCCTTGGCCCCCATTGGCAGAGGCTATAGTGAAGGAGATTGGCTGGTGGTTGCAGTGCTGGTATGGGAAAGTGAATCCCCCTCTTCCATGTCCCCCTGCCTCTGCCCTTCTGCCTCCTTCTGTTCTCCAAAACCTCAATCCAGTGATTGAGGGTTTTGCTGCTGCAGATGCTCCCCTTCACCCTTGGGTCACACATGCCCACCAGCACATGGACCGTACTAAACTGGACTGGATCCGCTGTTTTCTGATACCCTTCTTCAGCCACTTCACCAGTGCCTGTACTTCTAGTGAAAGTGGCTTGCCCCAGCCAGAATCCCCTGGAACTTCTCCATTTGATTCTCAAGCTCCTTCACTATGGGGATCACCTGGCTAAGGAGGGCATCACCAGTGTGGAGGCTTTCGGTGGTCTCAAGGAATGGCTTGAAGACCACCAAGATCTTGGAGATGGTTTTCCACTCTTTTTGGTAAGGCAGGGCTGCTGATCCCAAAGTCCCCGACCAAGGCCATCTCATAGATGGCTTTCTATTACTTGACCAGCCTTCCCAGCATCAGGTATGTGGATTTCCACTGGCTCTCCACATCCTGCATGATTTTGTGCTACGGGATGCTCAGCTTTGTGTAGTTGTCCCACAGCATCTTTCCCCCCTTGATGCTCCAATGGAAGTAGCCCACCACCTATCTTCATTTCAAAATGAGTTGGCTAGTAGTGATGGGACCATCACCAGGAGCCATGTCCCCCTCCAAGGCATCCCTGAGTATGAGGTGGAACTTGTGTGCCACACAATAGATGCCAACTTTGTTGGCACTGCAGGGACCATATTGGCCCCATTATCGGTGACCATGAACCCATGGGTGAGCTTGCCCTGCCCAATGAGCCACCCCTGCATCATATGGTTCTTGGCCACCATGATCTCCTTTGCTGTGTGGGAGTCACCCATCACCTTGGCTTGAAGGAGACCCTACTGATGCCCTGACTGATTGCATCAGTGCCCTCTGAGGGAGAGGTAGGCATGATCTCCACCCCGGCTGCTCCAGATGTCTGAGGTGAAGTGCAAAACTACCTGTGGCCCTTCCTTCTGCAGCTCCTCCTTCAAGCACTCCCTTCATGCTTCATACAGGGAGAGCTCCACTGTTTTGCTAAAGGTGGTGCATGCGGGCACTTGGTAGGGTGGGGCCATGAGTGCCATAAGCTGCCTGAACCCTAGACACTCAACAAAGGAGAAGGGATGGCCATCCAGAGCAAGCATCTCTCCAATGCTCTGGGTGACCTTGCTCACCTTGGGTACATGCCCCCTTTGTCTCTGCCTTTTACCCACTGGTCCAGGATGGCCTGCCTCTGTTTCTTGGGGATGGAGGCTTTTGAGTGAGAGGGGGAATTCTTTTTGGTGTATGCTCCCACTGATGTCAGGCTGAGGAGGAACAATGGCAAGGAGGTGCTGCCTCCTGAGATGCAGCAGCATCGCCATGGTGGTGAAGTGTTTGTTGTCCTTTCCCTGGCTGATCTGTTTTCAGTGGTGCTGGCAAGTAGAATACCTGGGATCAGCATCTGCCACATCAAAATGATCCCACACTACACTACCCACCTACTTCTGAGTTGAGGGTGGGTATCCTGCTTTATCCCCCTCCTCACCAGGCAGAGGCACAACAGCAGGAGAAGTTGAGCTATTTGCCCCACAACCTCTTCCAAAGTGCCTTCCAGAAGAGACCTGGCTCTAGGGGAACTTAGAGGGCTGTGGAGCACAAAATCAGATTCCCCCTCCTTCCCTGGAATTTCCTTAGCTCTGGCTCTCATCTCTTCTGCTTCCAGATCCAGATCCTCCTCTGGCATTGGAAGGCTCATGCTGGGAACTGAAATTGAGGTGGAGACTGTCATGCTGATGCTGGTGGTTATTCCTGGTGTTAGTGGAGGTGGTGCAGGTGCAGATGCTGCTCCCACCTCCTTGCAGCCACTAGCAGCAGAAGACTCATTGTTGCCAGGAAAGATAGTGCATCTACGTTTTGGTGGTGGTGGTGGTGGGGGGGACTTGCAGCTCTCCCTCTGCTTCATGTTTGGTGTGCTGCAAAATGTGTGTGTTCGTGTGTTGTGCTTTCATGCACAGTGATGACCCAACTGTCAGGGAAAACAAAGATTTCTTTTTGTGTGGGGGTGGGGGGGGCAGGGAGATAGACTTACAAGAGAAATAAGAGGATTTTGGGGGTAGAATAAGTTGAAAGGGATAACAATAGGGATGGTAGGCAAAGGTAAGTAGGAAAGGATTGGATACAACTTGCTAGCAAGAGACTAGCTAGTGCTACCAAGCCAGAAGCTTTCAGATGTTGCTACTGCTGCAAGACAAACACAGCTCACAAAAGGCACAGAAACAGATCGCCTCACATACAGCCTTATACGTTGTTTCTGTGTCCCTCCCCCAGAACACTGTGATTGGAAGGGAACTCAGGAAAAGATCACAGTCACTGTCCAGCTACAGATGTCAATATCAAAGCAGTCTTTTCCCCCCTCTTCCCTGCCCTCTTCTCAGTTTCTGTTATCTGCAAGCCTGCCTTCCAAACCTCTGAATCTTTCCAAAACTTTTCTGAACTAATTAGGATGCTTCCAATTTGATTCAGATCTTTGAATGGGTCTCTGATTCAATTTGGATGTGGAAATTCAGTTGCCAAATCAAGCCAAATGTCCTCTGAATTGAATCAGCTACTGAAACTTTGCACAGTCCTACTAAACAGTAGGCCAGTGGTGCTATGCAGAGCTAACATCAACCTCCAGCCACTGAGCAGCCAAAAATGAATGATTTTCATGGCCAAAATCAGAGCAAGCATGAAGGGGTCTGGCCCTGTGGCCCCAAGGTGCAGACACATCCCTGAGAATAATAGTAGTTCCCAATAATTGCTCTTTGTATTATTCAATGACTATTTAATGCCAAATGACTCACTCACACTGATGTAATTCTGGAGTAACACCATCAGCACTTGTGAATTGCACAGTGGCAAGGGAAGGCAGAATCTAGGTCTATTGAGTCACATCAACACAAAAGAGAGGGGACCCTGGCTTGCAGTACACAGGGTAATGTGAAAAAACAATCCATCACCAGTAATTAGTATCTTGCTACTCTTCTATGTCAGGTAGATTAGTGGTGAGAAGTGTCACAGGAGAAGCAAGATTTCAGAAGAGATTTGATATTCACAACACAGGGCTAGAGACTGCTGAATATTGTACTTATGTAGGCTTTATTTTTTTCCTGTAGGGACAGATAGCAATCTTGAAGTTTGGTACTAACAGTCTATTAGGCTTTATTTTCCTCTCTACAAACATAGACATACACTCTTTCCCATTTGGGTTTATGGGTCATGATTTCCAACAGGCATTTCCTGTCTAAGAAATTTTGTAATTAGGCCTACCAATAAAAAGTTTTTCTAATAGTGCAGTATAGGTATGTATTTGGTCCCATTGTTTCAAGGAAGTGGAGCAGCATGTGAGAGAGGCTGCTCTCTGCCCCCAGTGGTGGGGAGTAGTGTGCTGAGAAATGGAAGATGTATGCAAAAGCTCTGTAAATGTGTGGATGGTCTAGAACACGTTTCCCACTTCATCCTGTCTTGGAAATCTGCTCTGTGAGTGCTGCCAGTGCAGAGGCTATCTTGTAAGCGTCATAGTAACAGGCCCTGCACGTGGCCTTTGCATGACCTATGGGCCTGTCACTCAAGGTTGACCTAGTTTCCCTGTCAGACGCATGCCCAGTGTGAGGGAGGATAACAGTGTGCATGCCCAATTATGTTATATAATCAGACTAGAAAGTTCTGTGGAGTTTACATTCTGATTGGCTACCTAAATTCTGATAAAAGCCTAGTGAGCCCCCTCCCACAGGG
>NW_017729030.1:62089482-62102249 GCF_001723915.1 Gavialis gangeticus
ACATCCAGCTTCCGTGTCACTCAGAACTCCACCGCCGCTAGACCCAGCCTGTTCGTTTGGGTTCCACCGTGACACTTGGGACCCTTTCTCTGGGGAGGGAAACCCAGCACATCCATAGGAGTCTTGACTAGTAGGCTGTTGGCCAAAAGGTGATCCCTACAGTGATTGGTTTCAGCATCAAACAGTCACTTGGTAAGCATGTCTACATGTACAATTAATGTGACTGAAATACTAATCCCAACATCACCATCTACACATGAGTTTAAGTGCAATAATGTACAGGTTTCCCTCAATTTATGTGGGTTCTTTATATGAGAATTTGCTCTTATGCGATAAGCATATTTAGACCCACAATTCTTCATATGCGAGGTAAATTCATTCTTATACAATCAGCATAGATGCCTCCCCTCCCCCCCCAAGCATGTAAGTCTGCGGGGAGGCAAAAGGGCCGTGGCCCCACTCACCTCAAACCCAGTTGCAGTGGCCTCAGGAGCAGCTGACACCAGCTGCCTGCACCAGGGCATGGTACAGCCCAGGAGTAGAGGTGAGTGGGGACAGGCAAAGCATGGTTCAGACCAGCAGCTGCAAGCCGCTGGTGCTGGCTGCTCCTGGTGCCACTGCAGCCGGGGCTGGGGTAGGTGCCTCTCTCTTCCCTCTGCTTTGCTTCCTTGTGCAGCCCCAGGTGTGGCACCCCTCCCCCCACCCCTTCCTTAGCCCCAGCCTCACTTTCTCTCTCCCTCCCTCCCTCCCTCACCGCCATGGGAACCTATCTTTATTTGTTACATTGTAACATGGGTTCACTTTATGTGAATTCAATTTATGTGCCATTCTCCAGGAATGCATCTACAACATAACTCGAGGGAAACCTGTACTGTGCTGCCAGATACCACTTGTATCCAGGAAAACAGTAAATTAGTCTACTGTACTCTAATTGCCATGCATGTATAGCTAGTGATGCTTTACTGAACAACAAATTAGTCTTCTGTGCAGTAAAATATTTTTTATAGATGTGCCCTGTGAGGTATGGTTTTATCTAATTAAAAAGTCAGGGGTTTACATGGGGTTTATGCACATTTGTAGATGGAATTGGACATAACAGAACCTAGGTGGTGTTAGATACCTTGGTGGCCACATTGGATCACTTCTGAACATGCTTCTTAGGTGAAGTCTGGATATGCATATGGAATCTACACCTTTTAGCAGAGTTCTGTTGCACAAAATGGAATAAAATGGTATCTGATAACTTAGATATCTAAAAGCCATCTAAATGCCATTTGGGCCCCTGCCACACATTACATATATTACACAATTAATTAGTTAAACATGAAATAAATTTAGGCTGTCCAAAGTAAGACTGGCAACCCATGCAAAGTAATTATCACAGCATAAAAATGTTCATCCAGCTATAAAAAGAGACAATTAGCTACAAAGTTAGCACTCAAAAATGTTTACAAACTTTATACCTGGTTTTTATCCAGCTTTAATTTAAATGTGTGGCAGAGTCCTTAGATGTCTCAGAGGTTGAACATGACATGGGCTAATATGCCATTTTGTTTAAATTACCTCTTGTTGTGGCTTATTTTACACTAACTGATAAGTTGGTCCTTAATAACTAAACAGGCTCTAATTTAGGAATGCACTTAACCATGCTTAACCCAACAGTTGTGTGTGTTACACATCACTCAGCCTTCCTACCTTTCTCTGGCTTTTTCAAACAGATGATGGCCTTAGAACTTCTTTGTGTCTGGAGTGATTATGTAATTTGCTGCTGAGTGCTTGTCAGACATCATTATTGATCCACAGAGGGCATGAGTGTGTTATAACCCCAGCAAGAAAGGTTGGCTCATTACTTATAGCTGTAGAGTCATCACACAGCTGCTTAACTTAAGTTTCATTGGGAATGAAGGACATGCTAAGGTTCTTTTAATGTGAAATGATGAGAAACCCCTCCCTTCCAAAGTAGTTCTCACTTTTTATTTTGAAGCAAATCATTGTCTAATTGTCACTGGCCACATCTACATGAGACATCTATAAACAAGTACTAAATGACTGTGCAGTAGCACCAACAAATGGCTTTTTGTGATGCCGACTGTGCAGTAGCCCAAGACTACTGTGCAGTAGTATTGTATCACAGTTTCTACCACACAACACTACTGCACAGTAGTCTCAGGGTACTGTGCAGTCAGCATCTCATGCAGACATAGCCACTGCCTCAGTGGGAATACCATTTTTTTGTTGAGTAGTTGGGAAACATCATGTATGACTCGAGAATGCATACTGGATAATGAGGCAGGCATAGAGAATCCTGAAAGAAAGGCACTTATCCTTTGTAAACATAGCACTGATATCTGTTTAGAAGGCAGGTTAGATATACAACTTTATAGATTACCTAAATAAGATATATATGTATATATTTAT
This sequence comes from Gavialis gangeticus, assembly GCF_001723915.1. NCBI lineage: Eukaryota > Metazoa > Chordata > Crocodylia > Gavialidae > Gavialis > Gavialis gangeticus. The sequence goes on from NW_017729030.1 coordinate 62,091,901, forward strand.
CTGTTTATCCATATATGGCTACCATAGCTAAAAAAATCCTACCCACTGTTTGGATTTGGCTTTGAATATGAAACACTAGAAAATGTAACTGCATAACTGCATTGACACAAAATCATCCAAGAGGTATTGTAAGATTTAATTAATAGAAAATCAGTCTGAGGTTTTTTTTATTAAGCAAGTACAGTCCTCATACTGCTAATGCGACCTTGAAAAATTGCTAAATCCATTTAGCACCTCTTTGGAGGAATTTAAATAATTTTCATTCTAATTGAGATTGCTCTGTCCTAGTGTTTCCTTTGACAGTCAGAGCTGGGATAATGTAAATGTTTTGTGGGGGAAAAAAGCTGCTATGGTGGATTTAGAATTGTATTCCTGCTTTCTTCCTAGGAAGTAGCAATTCTGAGTAGTTGCATTATAATTCCCAGTAAGTTATATTAAAATCTTCATGCAGTATATGTCTTCCTTGATGCATATAGAAAGCTCGTAGACCTGAATTTCTTGGCTTGTATCATGATACTTAAGCAGCATGTTGCCTGACGCAAGAATACAAGCCCTTCTGGGCTTGAAGCCTAGAAAAAAAGACAACCAACATGTCACGAATAACTTTAAGTCCCATCTCGCGTTTCTTCCATGACCTCCTATTTGTGACTTACCTGATTTTGTTGATGCTTTTTGGCACTTCTCACCTAGTTTTTGCAGACAACTCTGTGGGTTCTGATTATGGGTTCTGTCTTTCCCATGTGAAACTGCTTTGTCTATCACATATCTTGGCTGAGCAGATGGTTCTCCCTGCTGAATACACATGGACCCTTGGCTCTTTCCTTGTATCCAGATTTGCTCTTCTGGATGCATGGAGGAACTTCAGAAACTGGAAGCTTTCATTTTCCACCTCAAATTGCACCTCTGCTGTAGACTGACCATCATTTATGTTCGTTGCTTGAGGGAACCTCTTTTGATCATCAGCTTTTGAAGCCCTTTGAACTTCCAGATCACCTTAGCTAGGAGAACAGTATTAAACTGAATGGCTTTTTATGGGATTATATACATTTTATGGGATTAAGAAGTATAATGTACTTCTTTCCTCCATCATTGATTTAATATTGATTGTAATTTTTTTTTCTGATGATGCTGTCCTCACATTCCACTATGACTTACAGATGAGTCACACCCAATGAAGAAAGAAAGCGAATGATGAGAGGTCTGGTGACAGAAGTTTCCTATTGAGTCTGTCTGTGACAGATAATATAAGATGGCTATGCAGGAAGTAAAGATTTTTTTCTTGGTGGACCAATATTGTAGTCCACTGGATTTCCAGCCCCAAGGTATATTTGTTATTTTAAAGATTTATTCACAAATGGCTTGCAATAAAATGGGAATAACAGGAGTCAAAAATACTATTTACCATAATATAGACCTTAACTGAAACTGAAATTCTGGGCTGATCATAAAACTTGAAATTAAATGTCATGGAGGAAATAATGTCTGGAAGAATAAAGAATAAAAAAAAGCAACAACAACAACAACAAAAAAAGCCCTCCTTTCTTATAATGGGCCATAGGTGAGATACCTCTTTATGGGGTGAATTAGGCTCCTAAAACATTTTGTAAGAATAAAAGAGGTGTTAATGGGAAAAATGAAGAAAGTGAATGCCAAGATTATTTGAAAAGAGCAGTTCTTTCATACAGGGTGTGCTTACGCATGTGCATTTACTGAGCAGTAACCAAAATTACTGTGTAGTATGGGTGTGCATCTACACATGCACTCCCATACTGTGTAGTAAGTATGGTGACTTACGCTGACTTGAGTGTAAATCTGATACCTGTATCATGCAGGTATCAAATTTACACCCAATTATTTACTGTGCATTAATGTACATGTAGATGTCTTACTGGTCGGTAAGACTGTGTGTGTGACTAACTTTAGTCCCGAGACAGTCCCCACATAGTGTTAATGCCCTTTAATGCTTGCACATGTAGATGCCAGCCTATTCCCACTTACTGTGCAGTAACATACTGTGCAGTAAATTTAAGCCAACATAAATGCATGTGTAGACATGCTCACATTTTCTCTCATACTCCTTTCTCAATGGGCAACATCTAAGAAGCTGTAAAAGGAGGAGACAGAGTAGAACTAGTGTCATATTTAATATATTAACCCTCTTGGGGAATTCTGACTATTTTAATGCGTCTTAATATACAACAGAAGGGTGCAATGAGAATGGACTACAGAGAAATAGTGTATCATCCAAACTGTGTGCAGCAATAGCATGAAGATTTAGAGACATGACTTAATGCATTTGATGTCTGCAATGATCCACTTAAACAGATAAGTGAACAAAAGCTTAAGGCAATAATATCCATTTAAAGAAAGGCATTCAAATTTTCCCTAGTTCAGGATTTGTTTTACATTAAAAAGCAACATTTTTTTTTAATGAATGAATGTACATTTACAAGGATTTCAGTTACAAATGCGTAAAACAAACTTACAGAAAGAGCTATGGGTAGAGTTTTTAAACTACAAAGGAAAGGTCAGTTAGCCCCCTCCTATTTATGAATCATTTGTGCATTAGCCCTAATCTCTAAAAATGTATTATAAGTAATTTTTGCAAGCAATGTTCAGTCTATGGGTGGTTTATTAACTGATTTGAATGCTTAATATTTGAGATCTATGGCTATATTATATGATACTGGTTCTGAACCCTGATTGGATGGCTAAAACTACTTAAATTGTCATTGGATAAAAGATTTAAGGTGTCCAAGGAACAGGGACTGAACTGTCATTCTTTCTGTCTCAAGGTGAATGCCATAACCACTATACTAAAAAGCTGTGCTCATGCTTGGGTACTCTTGCTTTGATACAGGCCCAGTGAACCTGTAATTTTTTTCCTGAAAAGTGGAAGAGATTCACCAAAATGGATTGAGAATATTTCCAGTAGAATTTATTGTCCAGTGAGGTATGAGATGTGGCTTTGAATCCCTTGAGCTTGAGGGAGGCTTATTTATCACTCAAGAGTTCCTACTTCCTGGGTGAGTGCTCATACCACTGAGTTATTATAAAAAAGGGGAAACAAATCCTTCTCCATCTGTGTTTTATAGGACATGAATTTTGTGTGGAGTCCAAGCCAGCAGGTGCATTCTAGTTTTGCCTGCCAAATCCAGCATACAGGTGAGATAGGCAAATAAATGTCTAGTTTACTGATTCTCAACCAGAGTGTCGTAGCATCCTGGGGTGCTTTGATATCCTTTCCAGGGTGGTGCAGGTTGTTGCACAATGTTGGCACTCTTAGATATGCATACAGGATTTAAGATCAATCAGAGATTTTAAATAGAATTTCATAGTGTTAAAAACACTGTGACCTGCTGTGCTCTTTCTGATTTCTTTGCAATGGAAGAATTGTTATATTATTTTTCTGTTGCCCAAACAGACCCCCAAAAAACTAAGAGTTGGCCTTTTGTGAGAGGTGCCTTGAGTATAGAAAGGTTGAGAACCATTGGCCTAGTTTCTGGACATATTAATTTGGGTGAGACAGGTAATTTTGCTGCTTGGTCCTGACAGAACTGGGGCTTGTCCAGAAGCAGATCCTCAGGCACTTGGGGGAATTTCACATAAAAAAACTGAGATGCCAACAAATTATCACTGCCCCCAGGGTTAGGCAGCAGTTGGCCAGGAGTTTTGAGGATCGTGATTTCAGATTTAAGTATCTGTTTTATGTCCTACTTGAGATGCAGAGGTCCTTCTTTTTTCATAGATGCTGCTACTGAATGCCACACAGACACCTATTACTTAATTAAATAAGCAAATGATGTCAACTGTCCTTTGCCAGTGCATCATCCTGTCACAACTGATGTAGAATGTCATTCTCATGTAGATGGACTGGAACAGACAGTTCAGCAATGATTGAAGTGTCTTTTTTGTTATTTTAATTTTGTTAATAAGTGTTCTTCAGTAATGGCTAGAAAGGTTATTGAATTATTTGTTTGTAAAATTGAACCATTTTATGTTGTTTCTTTACAATCAGGACAATTTTTTCCCAATAGGTTGCATCTCCACCAAATAAATAACACTTCAGTTATAAATTAGTAGAGCAGCAATGCAAAGAATGCATGGATTAAGGTATAGGTACACAAACTAATCCTGCTATAAAAACAAACGGTTGTTCCAGACCTTCAGGTTAGGTACTGAGCTGTATATTCATTTGACATTTTAGGGGCATTATTAGGTTGGAACACACAAATCAGGTGTGAATCTAAATCTCTCTGCACTCCATAGAACATTTACCTCTTGGGTTCACATTTTAGCTCTTTCCTTATGTGGCAGCCCTGTGAAGGCACTTCACATTCAGGCTAATTTGCTTTATATAAGACTAGGTAGATATGATTTTGTAATTAACTGTAATGCAGTGAAATTTGGCTTATCGTTTATCATGATTAGTTTAATATTCTGTTTAATGAGTTTTAAAACGTTGCTAGAAAGCAAAATGCATATCCCATGCATAGCTGGGATGCCTATTAATCCCAATAGCTGATAGCCAGAATAATACTATTGTCTTTATTGATATAGTTCCTTTGATCCAAATGCTCTTTACAGTATTAGTATATCCGGGAATCTTGTCACTAACCCTTAGAAGTTGTGCCCAATCTCAGATATGCTCCCCCAAGAATGTCAGCATTATACAGTGTTTTCTTCCTTTTCTTTCTCCAAAATAGGGCCAGTTCCAAAGCCCATTGAAGTCAATAGAAAGATTCACATTAACTTTAGTAGAAGGCAGGGTAGATTTGCATTACTACTACTACTACTACTACTACTACTACTACTACTAACTAATTCAGAGATGCATATGCTTTTTAAAGCAACAGCTCACTTAAGCAGATTGCTATTGCTTATGAAAACTTATGCATCTGTGAATTACTTGGTCAATAAGGTAAAAATCTATCCTTCTTTCTGCCTGACTTTAGACTAGCACAGCTAGCTACCTTTCTACAGACTTTAGCAGTCTTTGGATCAGGCCCACTACTGGCAAGGTAACAAGCATTCCTAAATTACTGAACCATCATTTTGATAATTATGATAGTATTTTTGTTATTTTCAAAGCAAATGGTTTCTGTCAATTATGATCGTGATTACAGCATTCATCACCTGTCTTGGAGATTGTTCTCTCAGGAAAAATGGCATGTACTCATCTGATAGTAAATGAGTCTGCATCCTAATGTGTAAATGCTTCAATTCTTGTGGGTCTGATAGGGAGGTTTCTAATGAAATTGTATGGCTATGTTGTTAATGCATAGCCAAATAAGTTTAGATCAGGCAGGGTGGCTTCTGAGAAACAAATGAGGGAGAAAATGGCAGTGTGTTTAGAGCTGGATGGAAACTTTCCAAAGAAACAAAAGTTTCTTCAGAAAATGTTGTGTTCAGTCAGAAATACTGTCTGAGACATCTTGTGTTTGATGAACCCACTCTGCCTTCCTCATGAACAGCCTCCTAGGCACCTTACACTTGCAGGGTCTGCAGGTTCAGGGCACATATGCTGTGAAGAGTGATTTGAAGTTAAGGCCCCACAATACTTCCAAGATTCTCAGCTTTGGGGCAGACTAACTATAAGGACTTCCCCATGGTTGGGGATCCTAGTATTCTAGTATTCCCAGCTCTGGGGCTGACAGCCATACCAGGACTTCTGATCTGACTGCCTTGCTACTTGAAAGCCTTGGAATCCCTAAGTGTAACAACTGGGTTATATTGCTGTCCTACATTTTGCGCATTACACCTTTAAATGGAGTGGACTCTCCTTCCCTGCTATACATGCAGATGGCATTTTATGTTTAGTGCAGTCTTACACTTTGGAGATGGACACTATGTTCATGGGTTGATCCAGGATTTCCTAAAGGGAGGTGTGGCATGCCGCCTCTCACATTTTGGGGAAATGGGGACTGAGGCATGGCTGCAAGTCTACAGGTTCATGGGGGACACTGGGGAGTTGGGCAGGGGGCAGGCATAGGAAAGGGGAGGTATCCACCACTGATAAGGCATAAGGCATCCTACTTTGTAAAGCATCCTAATTTGTCAGCATCCTGCTCTCCCTGCTGACCTGTGGGTGGGGGTGGAGGGTCCAAAACTTCTCCTGCCTCACTCCAGCTGGGGCTATGAGGAGAAGCTGAGTGGGGTGCTGGGCTCTGCCAGGAACAGTGGTGGCTGTGTGCAGTTCCTTCCAACCAGTCCCTACTCACTGCCTTCTCCCCTTTGTACTCCTCATGTTCTCTACTAGCTGGGAGCAGGTACTGGAAGGAGAAGCCTGCATGCTACTGATGCTGTACTCTGCCAAGCCTGGCATTTTGCACAGCTGCAGCCTGCAGCTAGATAAGGGCAGGAATGGCTTAGGGGCTCCCCCTGCACCTGGATCAGCTGGGGATGGTGATAACAGTGGCAAAAGGGGAGTGCATTCATCCAAGTGAACCCTGCCCCACCACTCTCAAATGAGCACTTTACTGTTGTTCATTTTGTTCTCTGTATTCACTACAGCCTATTCAGATGGAAAACATTTGTTTTTCACTTTACCCATGGAAAAACTTAGGACTTTGCCATGTTTATGCTCTTTATTCATTTTAGCCTCTCTCCTGTTTTAGAGGAGGTGGAAAAACCCCAGCTCAGAAAGCACATAATATCTGTGTTCTGAGAGCACAATAGAAGCTGTGTTGCACTATTGCTCACCAGGGCCAGAATAAAAGTTTATTAGCAAATAACCTTTATTTTTTTTAATGTGTTTGATTACTAACTTTTATTTTGGCTCTGCTCTATGCCAAAAAGCACAAAGGAACTTATGTTATGCTCTCAGCAGAACTATTTATATCCTATGACTTGCTTGTGGACTACTTTGTCAGTTGGTGTTCTTCTACCTACTCACAGTACAAATCTAAAAACTTTAACCAAAAACTGCTGGCCTTGGCAAGCTATTGAAAGTCTCTCATTTTTCCTTTTTTCATACCTCAGTTTGTCCCCTCTCCCTGTCTCAGAAGGCAACACAGAAATAAAAGTTTCTTCATGCATATGTTTTGCAACAGCTTCTCTGAAGTCAATGAAGCTCTGTGAATTTTCACATGCCTGCAGCTTGGTCCAGTGATACTTAGGCCACCTCTACATGTGTAGGTAATGCATGCTCCCCACAATTGTACCTCTTACCATGACATACAGGCATGGCAGGTAGTGTGATTGTGGGATCATGCATTAGATCCCATCCTGCCTTATTGCTGGTGCAGGGGGAGTGTGATCCTGGGCTCCCCCTGTAGTGGCAAGAAGCAAACTCCCATGTTTGGAAGCCCACTCAGTTGAAGAGGGGCACCCCATGCACCTCCAGGGCTGAGGGATTATGGCAGCCACAAAGTCTCAGGCTCAGTGTTTCAAGCAACCTCTGAGCCCTGGGGATTGCAGCAGCCATGATGCCTAGAGTTTGTGGATATGTGAAACCTTTGGGCCCTGGGGATCAAAGCAGCCTCAAGTATGAGGCCCAGGGGGTTCCTGCTGGGCTGGGCTGCCCTGCTGCTGGGGGCCCTGTCAGCTGAGGGCTGCAGGGAAGCCCTCCCCAGCCAGAGGGGAGACATGCAAATTAAAGCTCAATAGCAACTAGCTTTATAAAGTTAAAAAGGTCTAACTTTATAGCTGGTTGGAGAGTTCTATTGTGTGACAACTACTTTGCACATGTAGCTGATCATAAGGTAACTGCACAATTAACCAGTTAAGTGTGCAATACCTGCAATGTGTTGGGGAGCCTCCATTCTACATATTTCTCTAAAGGAATGATAATGATGTGCTCTCCAAGTTAATCTGTATTTATTTTTTTGTGTTTTGTTAATTCATAGTTTAAAAGGCCAGAAAGGACTGTTATGACTAGCTCTGACTTCCAACATAGCAGAGGTCAGATATCCTGATATCCAGCCAGTGTCATATGGATGAGCTACATTCTTACCCTTTTGGCATATACTGTTTTAATGATAAAGAAAGCCATTTTAAGTACCTGGATAGTACAGCCAGTTGAAACGTCCCCAAATCTGATTTTCTGCAGAAATATTTTGTAGAAACTTTGAATTTCCGTGAAAAAAAAAGAAATACATTATCCTAAAAACATTAAGGAAGTCCCACCTTCAATTAGTTCTACTAGTAAGATTAAATAAGAGAGAAATGAAGAAGTCAAATAACACCTTTCTTTGGGAACTCTGTCAGTTAGTAGTGAAGAAATTCCCAGCTAGTATAAGCAGGCACCATACAGCTGGAGCTGCCTTTTTTAACATGAGATGTCACATCTAGATCCTGCCCAGTTGGAGTAATTAATTATCTCATGGCATTTTTCACATGAAAATCCATTATCCTGACCACATTCTAATTTAAGCAAATGGTTCTTGTCTAATAGAGACAGCTGTCTGTAACCTACACTTCCTCCTTTAGCGTCATTAAAGTCTCATTTCAGGAAAGGATCCTTATTTCAGGCAGAACTTAATTACATGCTTAAAATTAAGCACATGAACTAATGATGGCCTGGATAGGAGTGGATTAACTACGTATTTACTTGCTGTCCCAAATCAGGGCCCAAAGGTCATTCCTACTCTTAGAGAAGCCAGTGGGCACCTTCCACTGACATCAGTGGGTGCTGTACTGAGAAATAAGTGTACTAGAGACAAGGAGAGATCATTTGCGATTAACACTGCAGCAGTGAACAAGAATAATACCATAAAAAGTGTTTAAAATATGTATTGAAGTCACAGAGAGAGAAAGAGAGAGAGAGAGGATGAAACAGTTACAATAATTGAAATGGAAACATATATATATATATATATATATATATATATATATTTCCACTTTTTTCTTTCCCCTTTTGCAGTATGTTCACTTTTAAGGAAAACGCTGTTTTGGTAGCCATGCCGATAGTATTAAAATAGTGTTATGGTCACCTGTTGAGGCATAAATAATTATGGAAAATGAGCAAACCCCCAGCTCCAGGGGCCTAAGGGCAACAAGACTAAGTAATGCACTTGTGAACAGCATCACACTATGTTCCCCTGTCAGCCTCAGTAAATTTAATTTCCTGTGGTTAAGGGAAGTTTCAAAGCATCTCACAGGCAACAGGTTGCCCCTGAGCCCTGGGTTGGGAACCACTGCTTTGGATGTTCAGAAGTTGCTGTTGTGGGAGTCCCATCCTGCTTCCTTTGGGACAAAGCATGACAAATAAACAAAAGAAAAGAGAAAATATAGCAGAAGGAATAGCAATTCTTTATGTAGTAATCTTACATGCAAAAGAACTGATTGTGGATGGAGATTGATTTGCAATATCCAGAGGTGTAAAGCATTAATTTGATATGGGGAAAAAATTAACTAGATAATCTGGGCACCTCTTGTGTATCTTTTTGGAAATCTACCTACGATACATGTAAATCATACCTCTGAAAAGAGAAGAGAATATGCTGCAGCATTAAAGAAAGCCCACATCCCATCCGTGCATGTCACAGAGCATGCTGCGATAATTTAAAATCATAACTCAGCGTAGGATGTGATGTGTCAGGGAATAAAAATACAAATCTGATTAGATACATGCAGTAGCTTTGTCTACTTAATATCCAGTGTGAGAAATTAGTGGTCATTCAGCAAAATGGTTCTGTTCCAACAGTAGGAGTTTTCAATTATTAGAGCTAGATCAGATCCAGGGATAATTTAGCATCAGCACATTCCTGATTGAAGACTCTCTCCCACAAAGCATCTGACAAGGCTAAGAAGTTATTTTCTTATGCTGTTTACTCACAATTGATTTCTTTCCCTGCTTTGCATTTCCTTGTAATTAATATTTTATCTCTGCTAATTTAATTCTATTCTTTCTTCTGCTTGTTATAATTTTTGTCTTGAATTCCTTTCCCAAGCCAGGCAATACACAGTGAGATTGAGATTCATGTGGGAAGAGTGAAGAAAGTAAAAGTTTGACTGCTTTGCAAACAATCCTCCTTCTACCCTTCCCCCAACAGCAGTGATTCAGAGCAAACATGTCAAAAGTATGGGAGCTGCTAATATTGTTTCACATTGTTGTAGTTCAATATTGTATCATGTAAATTAGAATAATAGAAAGCTCCCAAATTTCCCATTCACAGACTGTGCAGGGTGCTGTATAATCACAGTCCCTGTCCTGGATAAACTCAGAAAGAGATAGCAGACAATACAGAAGCAAAGGAACATGGTGATGCCATATTGTTAGCAACATGCTTTGTTGCAGTTGAGCTGGAGGTTGTTTTTAGTTTGGCAAGGGGGGGAGCACAAGGAGAGAAATGACAAGCACAGGAAAATGAGTCAAAATAAGCAGGAAAATAAAGCCAGGGAGAACT
>NW_017729030.1:62107249-62111160 GCF_001723915.1 Gavialis gangeticus
GTTGAGCTGGAGGTTGTTTTTAGTTTGGCAAGGGGGGGAGCACAAGGAGAGAAATGACAAGCACAGGAAAATGAGTCAAAATAAGCAGGAAAATAAAGCTAGGGAGAACTGCAGTTTTTTCTTACTTTGCATGTGCAAACATTTGTAGGTGCCACACCAACGGTAGTCGGAGACACTAGGTATCTGTGACAGCTGAATGGATAGTTATGGTGAGTGAGTGGTTTGTCCATGATGAATGTGCATGCAGATGTAGGTGTTGTAGGCCGTTATAGGGACACAAGGATGTTTGTAGATTCCCCTTTGCATTTTGCCCTGGAGCATGTTCGGGTGAGTACCGTGAGTGTAGAGGGACCTAGGCCAAGTGGCCACACTGGAATGAGGCCTGGGTTCCACTCTCTCAATGGGTGTCTAATTCTCCTGTTGCTGTATCTCACCTTCCACAACATGGTGTTACTGCAAAAGATCTGAGGAAGTGGTGTCTCATAAACTGAGGTTCATTGAGATGATATGGATTGTGATGTCTGCAAGTCTTCTGTAGGGCTCCGCTGCCCCTACACCCCGCCCCTTTCCACCTGGGTGTTGTCGGTGATTGATGTGGGCACCTGGTCTTGCTAGGCATCCAACTTTGCTTAATGAGCAAAGGTCTGCGATGGAGAGTAATGAATATTCCACTGTAATTCAAATAATATTGTTTGTGCCTGCTTTAGACCTCTTGCTGACCCAGCAGTGTACCTGTTGTATCACCTGAGGCGATCAGGGCTCTTTGGGATCTACCCTCATATATGAGCTGAGTCTGAGTAGGCTGTCCTGTCCTGGGCTAAGCCCTTTGGATAATATGGGGCCATGGGTACCATGAAGCCCCACAGGGCCCCTAAGTGTACCTGACCTCCAGCAGCTGGGGGATGATCAGGGTTTCAAGTGGAGGGCCAATAGCCTGCTGGTCCTTGATCCAGATCCTTGGTTCTGATGGAGAAACATTGAACAGACCAGTGCCTGTGCTGGTGTTCCCCTTTCATCTGGGCCTGGGGCATTTTTATACCAGAAGCTTCAGGTTGGCCTGGGCCAATCTGGGTCTCTGCTTGCCCCTACATGCCCTGCAACTATTGCCAGGTGTGAAGGCCCTAGAGTGGCTCATCAGCTTGCACTTGTGGCTACTGGGCCCTACACAGCATTGCCTGCTCCAGCTGCTTGCCTGCTGTGTCAGCTGGGCTCTGTATCCACGTGGAGCTCAGGCTCTGGCTCTTGCTCTCGCCCAGGAAAGGGGCCAGCAGAGTGCCTGCTCCCCACTAGCTACTTATCTCACTCCGGGAATATGGAAGAGGCAGGGTACCCCATCATCCTGTGGGCTTACCGCTCTCTTTCCAGACTGGCTATGAGCACGCCACCTGCAGAGGATGCCTGCAGTCATCACTCTGGTAAGTATGGTGCTCAGTCAGGTCCCTGCTACAGTGAGGTTACAGTTTCTCTCATGGTGGTATTTCTGGGAGCAATCCTGAAGAGCTGATCCATCAGTTTAGGCTGACAACAGGGATGGTTTCCAGATGTGCCATTTTCAGTACAGGGGGTGGTACAAACGAAGATGAATGTGTTTAAGGACTGGGAGCAGTAAGCAAGATGTCAGGATTAAGAAAAATAAGGGGCTGGCTGAAAAGTGAGTGAAACCATAGTTTTTATATGGTTGGGAAGGAATGTTTTTTTCTTTCCCCCTTGTGTCAGCTCTAGCTTACATTACAACCCTAATAGATCAAACAGTGTACAGTTCCATTGCTCCTAGGAGCAGCCCAGCAAGCAGCTTGTGACTCAGAGAATCCCATCTCCTCCTCTTGTGCTCCTCATGCTGTGGTGGTGATGTACCTTGTGCTCTGCCACAGTCTTTCCCACCCCTCCCCATGTGACATGCACCAAGATGAAATAGCACTTTGCAGAGGCCCTTCTCCCCACTGTATTTCTTTCTAATGTCTAGGTTTTCAGTGGGTTTTCAACATTAAGGGGGTACACAGTATTCTTTTACCCCCTGCTCAGGTATCCAACCCAGCATCTGCCATCTTTTCTGCCCATTTTCAGTGTTGTCCTGCTGGCTTTAAGCAGCAATGAACAGAGCATCACAGCTAAAGTAGTCTTCAGATGCTGGAATGTTTTGCTAGGCTGCTCTGTTTTAACAGTGGATGTAGCCGTGCCACACAGAGATAATAGAGGTTACTAGCCCATTGCAGGTAATTAACATTTTTTAAAATCTCTAACAGCTTCTTAGCATTCTTTTTTTTCCCCCTAGGAAGCTATGAAGAGGAACAGACATGTTTTTTTAGATTGCCAAACACCTGCAAGGAGGGAGGTGAAGGCTGGAGGGATGGAAAGAGGTAAGAGAGATTGCACAGAGGGAAGTAAAATACTTAGGCAAGCAAATGATTGGATCAGTGACTGGAACAGCCAGGGCCCGGCTGGAGATTAATATGAATGAGATGCTATGCTTCATTGGCTAGGTTTACTTAATTCCTTTAAACATCAATATTGTTTTTTATGGTGCAGTTACCTAACTTAGTTGCAGCTTGCTATTTAATCTATAAAGCTATTATTACCTGCACTTTGATTGGGAAAGCAGCAGGAGGATGCTCTGATTATGCCTTAATTATTGCATTGCATCTGAACTGTACGAAGAGGATGTATGGTCCTGGCCTCCCCTATCGCTCTCAGCATCCCAGATCTAAGCTAGAGCTGAAGTTACTGCATCTGTTGAAAAGTGAAACCAAATGTGCTTCCCTTTCTTCCCAGAATGAGCTGTAAGCCCAGGAAGATTGTTTGCCTTCCCCTCCTCCCTGAACCCGAGCATCAAATAGATATATTTGGTTAACTGCTAATTAAACACTTCCAGAGAGAAAGCCTGAACTTTGTAAATCAACAACACTTTCTTGGCTGCTTGTTATTTGGGATTCAGCTAAAAGTTTTGAGCCTGCATTTTGCCATGTTACAGGCAGCATTAAAGTGTCTGGAAAACCTTGAAGTAAGTGGAGATAAAACAAGCCAGCAGGTACTTAAATGGAGGGTTACGAAGTGGAAAAAAACCCCACAATTCTCCCTTCAGGTAGAGGCCTGAAGATACATCTTTGATAATGAGGTGGCATGCTGGCTTATTAGATCTCTGATCATTTAAAATGTAAATCCTTGAGGAGGAGGGAAGAGCTACAATATATAGAAGGCACTGGTTGGTTTTAATAAATGAGTATGCCATCTGCCTCTTTTATCTCTTGACAAATCTTGCATTGCCATCCTGGTAATTAGCAGGCATTGACAAGCAGCACACTTGCAGCAAACAGTTTAAACAGGATGGTAGGCAGCAGAGTGCCTGCTTCATACTTGGCACTGAATACGCAAGGGGCCAAGGCTCAGAGGAGTTTCAGTAGTATCTCCAGCTTGTATACCACAACCCAGAAAACCACAGGTCTAGGTCCTGGCTAGTTCTGGCTAGGTGCGCCAGTTAGTATGAAAGGACCAGGAACTTCCTTCTACCATGCCAGAACTCTCCTCCTGCACTCTCTGAGCATGGGGTTATTGAACCAGGGCACTGGAAGAGCTGTTAAGTCTAGTCTATGGCTTCTTTCTTTTTCTGATCAGACAGCCATCATTCCATGTGGTCTCAGACTAAATCTCATTGAAAGAAATATGATGAAAACTTGGGAATCAGTTATGGGATCTATTTCCTCTGCCTATTTGTGCTAAAATTTGAAAAGAAAGATCCTGTTGCCAGTGGATCTTACCAATGAAAAGGAAAGTTCATGGCTGTTTGGCTTGCATTCATTATTAAGTATTTCTTTAATGACTGCCAATAGAAAACAAGATTGGGAGGAGATTCTAAAATGAGAGACATGCTAGGATGCGATGGGCTCCACCTGTCCCCTAAAGGTAAGCGTGTGTTC
>NW_017729030.1:62111171-62113413 GCF_001723915.1 Gavialis gangeticus
CCTTCCGACCCTAGAAACTATGAAATTATGAAACTATATCCTTACCATTGCTGATGTTGGTACTGGAGACCAATAAAGATTAGTTAATGTCTAATATGTGATTTTTTATTGATGTTAACACTCTATTTAAAACAGAATCAACATTTTTAGCCTTCAAGCGGGGTGAAATAGGATCACACTTAGATCTACTTACGTACCTCATAGGTGGGATAGGATCCAGCCTTCAGTTTCTTGACAAGGAGGTAAAATGTTCTCAAGTGCACCCAGAGTAACTTAAGAAACCAAATCCCATTTTCAGAACTTACTTGTGGGTTTAAGAATCTGCATCCTGTTGATTTTCAGTGAAACCTGGCTCCTAAATCACTTAGGTGCAGGCCATTAATGGCATTTTGTTGTTGATTTTAGGTATCTGATAAAGGCATTTAGGTAATGGGAAATTAGGTGCCTAAGACCATTTAAGGGCTGGGGCCTTAGTTATTTTTTAAAATGCTACCTATAGGGCGCCCCTGATGTTGCATCTTTTTTTATGGACGTTGATAAAGGTATTTGCTGAAGAATATAGGGTAATTGAATAAATTAATAAATAAATTAGCTAGAGGGGGGCATGACAATGTTATTCAGTGAAATCCTAGCCTTATTGAAATTAATGAGAATCTTGCCACTGGTTTGAATGAGGCCATAATTTCACCTAGCTGGTTAGATTATGTATATTGGCTCTGGTTTGTAGAGATTTTTTCATCTTTGGGATATTTTTCCTCTTTGTTTGGGACATGCATTTCTTCAGAAACACTTTGTTGGTGCAGCACAGGATAGGGCCCGGCAGCCTGCACCCTGTGAGGAAGTGGACTGACCCAGTTCTAACTCTCATCTCTCTCATCTTGGTGTTGAAGATTTCTTTCTCGGGAGGTGGTCTAATTCACTGCATGTAGTCCCAGATGTGCTGGGTCTGGTTCTTCGATGGTGTTCCTACCTCCCCAACACCCCATCCAAGCACCACCCAGTTGTTGAAGCATCTATTATGGCCTCAGCTGTCAATGGGAAATCTCCTTTTCTTTGTTCCTGTAGACCTGCATTCATCCTGTGCCTGACTTAAGGAGGTGGCAGCTAAGCCAGTCCAAAAATTCTTCTGTCACAGTTTGATAAATGGAAGAGAAATGAAGAACAGCACAAAGAAAGGAAACTGGAACTCAGGTAAGTTTCTTAGTGCCTAGGGCCATTACAACTGCTGGCTGTAGCCACTAGCAACAAGGTAAATCAGTCCTGATGGCTGCAGGTCAATCCCTACTGCCCACCATTCTTGAATAAGAGAAACTCAAAAAGAAATATGAGCCTTTCCAGCCAATTTTACCTGCAAACTTGGGTGTGTATTGGCCTTAGATGCTTTGGCACCCATCATCAGTGCTTGTATGGCACCAGCCAGCCCCACAAGTGCAACGGACCAGTTTGCCAGCCCCCATGAACTCAGCTCTGTTTGAGCAATGGGGTTTCATAGATTTCATAGACATTAGGGTTGGAAGGGACCTTGGAAGATCATCGAGTCCAGCCCCCCGCCTGAAGGGCAGGAAGTCAGCTGGGGTCATAGGATCCCAGCAAGATAAGCATCCCATTTGCTCTTGAAGGTGTTCAATGTAGGTGCTTGAACCACCTCCGATGGCAGGCTGTTCCAGACCTTGGGGACTTGGACAGTAAAGAAATTCTTCCTTATGTCCAGCCTGAAACGGTCTTGTAGTAGTTTATGACCGTTCAACCTTGTCATCCCTTGGGGTGCTCTGGTGAACAAACGTTACCCCACATACTGGTGTTCACCCCTGATAAACTTGTAGGTGGCCATCAGATCACCCCTGAGCCTGCGCTTTTCCAGGCTAAAGAGCCCCATGGCTCTCAGCCTGTTCTTGTTAGGTCTGTTTTCCTGACCTCTGCTTATGTGCATGGCTCTTCTCTGGACTCCCCTAGGTCTCTATGAGAGACAGGTCTCCCAACTCTTGTTTTTATGTTTACAGACCTCCCCCATCTTGCACTCGCTCCCCTCCCCCATCTTGTGTCCACTCTTATCTCTCACTCTGTTGAGATATTCATCTTTCTCTGTTTTGTTTGTTAGGTTCACATACTACAGTCTCATTAGTAAGTTCTTGTACATGTATAGCTGCTGTTTTCATACTCTCTTCAATGTCTTTTTGCTCACTAGTGCATTTTTATTTTTATTTTTCTTTCTTACTGGGTCCTACAGAAGTCAGGGGGCCCC
>NW_017729030.1:62114719-62123459 GCF_001723915.1 Gavialis gangeticus
TGGAAGCCAAAGCCTTCCTGATGACACCAGCACCACAGTTTTTGGTTGACTACGTGGATCCTTTTCTCCCTCCTCAGCCCATAGCCTGAGACTGGGAGGATCGACGAGGACACCACCTGTGCCCCCCAGACCCTTTAGCCCCACTCCCAAATCCCTGTAGTGCCTCATGACCTGGCTGGGAGTGCTCCAAGCCATGTCATTGGTGCCTACATGAATAAGGAGCATAGGATAGTGGTCTGTGGGCTGGAGAAGCTTAGGGATCTTCTCCACAATGTCCCATATGCAGGCCCCTGGGAAGCAGCAGACTTCCCAGGCTAAGAGGTCAGAGCGGCAGATTGCCCCTTGAGTCCCCCCTCCAACATCCCTCTAACCCAGGACCATTGATAGCTCTTCTTTTCCCCCTTTTCAGGTGGTGGCAGCCCAGCCTAATAGGCTTCCTACCATCCTAAATGAAAGTAAACACAACTAAAACAAAAATACCTTAATTGAAGCATTGTTGGGTCTCTTGCAGCTGCCTTGTTCTCCCAGTGCAGCTTCTCACTGGTGCTTCCTACAGCTCTCACCCCTGTGGGATCAGGAATAGCATCTCAGATTACCAGAGCCCCTCTAGGCTTCTTAGGAGAAAATCAGCCTTCTTCTCATCTCCTGGGGTTTCTTCTCCATTCCCGGGGCTGTGTTCCTGTCCTGAGTCCGTCCTGCCTCCCTTCTGATCTTGGCGGTGGGCTAGAAATACCAGCACAGTCATGGGGGGGGGGGATTCTAGGATTCTAGATGAAGCAGCTGCTAATAAGGGTGTGTGGGGGTGTGCATGTGTGTGGAGAGTGCTGCTTGCATGCTAGTTCCCAGGAGCCAGCTGTGAGTGAAGGGAAAGAGGTGCGGGGCAGAGGGCATCTATGGTAGAGTTTGCCTGGGTGGTACAGTGTAGGTGCAGGTGTGGTCAGCCCCCAACCCTTCCAGCCCACATCTGCCCCCATGGTGCTCCACATGGGGCCAAGCCCAACCCACTTTTGCCCAGGAAATTCTGCACTGTGCTCCCACCTGAATCTGCCCTGCACTTGCCAATGGCCCAAGCCCCAGCCCTGGCCAGCATGACAGCTTCCCAGCAGGGCTGCCTTCTACCCACTTGACCACCTTTTGCTTCCCTGTACTGCTGCTGCCAATTCTCCAAACATCCTGCTGCCAAGAGTGGCACAGCAGGAAGAGGAGAAGGAGCTGCTGGAGGTGGAAGGAGCTAAGCAGTACCTGGGTAGCTGCAGCAGAAGCAGCACTCCTGGGAAGCTGAGCACTCTGACTGGGGCTGGGGGCCAGGGTGGTGCTGCCCGTGGGTGCAAGGTATATGTGGGCAGGTGCATGATGCAGCTGGTGCCTCGTGGAAGCAGGTGTGTCTGCCTGCACAGAGCACTGTGCAGGCAGCCACAGACTAGATACAATCAATTGGAGAGCTAGATCCGGCTCATGGGCCATATTTTGCCCACCCCTGCACTAAGATGTAGCCTAGAGTGCAGCTACACTCCACTCTCGGCTACACCTTAGTGTAACACAAGCTGGGTAACACAGATTAGAGATAATCCTGTCCTGGAGTGGCATAACTTTGAGCTGCCTAATGGGTGCTTAAAACTAGTTTCAGCTGTTAATGTGCGGACAATCCAGGTAGTAAGAGCTCCAGGAGATGTCCAAAATGGCTGTGTAACAAGGCCCTATGTCTCCTGAAGACTTCATAGTGTTCAGTTGTATGACAGCTGTAGACTGTAAATCATGGATCAGTGAAAGCACCTTAAGAACTATAAGCCAGTTAAATGTAGCACCTTGGATTTGCCTTATTAGGTCTGAAAGAAATTCAGAGGATAGAGGAGACTCTTCATTGACTGCAGTGTAACTGGTCAAAAATGACTAACATGTTTCTTAAAAAAATAAAAACTAGAAAGACTTTCCACCTGTAGGGTAAAACTTTTCATAGAATTTTTCATTTAAGAAAATAGCCCTTGAAAAATATTTTTTTTAGCTTGAATGGAAAATGCCTACATTATCGTAATTCTTATCTGCTTGTCCTTAATTTTGCCCCTGTTGATAAGAAGCAAAGATATAAAAGGATGAGACCAAATTAGCTCTTCCCCCAACATTTTGAAAAAATGAATTAAAAATTGTAAAAACATGTATTTTTTGAAATTTTTCATTTTGAAATTTTGTCACAAGACAAAAGATTTCAAAAGAAATCAAATTTTTCCACAAAGCAGTCACTCATCATCATGGAAACCATTTTTTTTAACAACATAGATTTATTTAACAAAAAATTCCTACCATAGTTGTAAACTTTATTCAGTGGGTAGTGCATTGCCACAGCTTCGCAGTAGTCCTGCTTCATCTCTGTTTATTATTCTAAGTTCCTTGCAGTACCAAAGTTCAACAGTTCTAGTGGGCTGACATGCTGCCTTGGCAGAGATTGTGTCTGATATTAAAGACCTCATCTAAAGCCCAAATATAACGGGATTCTTTTTCCATTGATTCTGGATCCTATACATGCTAGTAGAGAGTCATTTGTGATACTTGAGGAACTCTAGTTCAGTACTGCATTACTCAGAGGAGATGAATTCATAAATTACTAAAGAATATCTGCACAAGTGAAATAGGCATAAAAGTCTTGCAAGAAGCCAGAAACGCTACCAATGATACTAGGGAAAGAGCATTCATCAAGTCAATAGGGGCTTAGCAAGTCCAGTGTAGCGACAGCATTTTAAAGCATGTACATGACTACTGGTAAGAAGCCTCATGAAAGATTAAAGGAGCCCACAAATCTGTAATGGTCTGTCCAGGGGATTCCCCTGTGTCTTTCATGAAGGGTCATACACCTTTGGCTGTTTGCTTGCTGTGCTGCACAAAACCTGTTGTGGTTCAAAAGAAACAGATAATTAAGTCAGTGGGGAAACCTAACTACACATCCTGTGTGTGCAAGAAAGGGACAGAGAAGGTTTTATAATGGAACATTTTCTTTTATTTGCTAGAGCAAGGAGTCAGAGCACTGTTGCCTTGTAAACAGGAGACCTTATGAGAATGTGCTTCAAACAGCAATAATCATTTTATAGTATATATGTCTTGGGGTTAGTGAGGTAAGAAGGACCCCCTTTCCATAGACACCCTTTTTCCCAATTAACTGCATCCTTTTGCTTATAATGAAGAACTTAGTGAAGAAACACCCACACTGGGTTTCATGGAATGTGTATTAAAATGTATAAATATAAGACTAACAACAATAGCAATAATGCTCATGAGCACAATAGTATATTACCCTGATGAACACAAAGATTACTTATGTGACCTTGCCCTTATGCTAAGCGTTTTTAAATTCTCTGAAAAGGGGGTGCCTGGTTCTCAGGCCTGATAATCTAAGAACAAACAGAATGTGTCTACACAAGATGCTTTACTGCACAGCAGACTAATCTACTGCACAGTAAAGTATCAGTGTCTACATGTGCACACCATTTATTGCACCATAAATTAGTCTACCATGTAGTTAGCTGCTATCTGTAAATACAGGTAATAAACTAACTGTGCAGCTGATACTATATAGTAGTGCATGTGTAGATGCTGTAGTCCCAATACCAGGAGACCACAGGAGATGGGGAACTCCCCTAGTCCTGACACTGCTCAGCTCCTGGCTCCTGGGGGGAGCCAGGAGCCAAGCAACACTAAGACAGGGTAGTTCACTGCTCCCCACCCTGTCCCAGCACTGGAAACTGGCTGGGAGCTGCTCTAGAGCAGGACAGCTGCTTCAGGAGCGGGCTGCATGGGGAAGTTTTTCTGAGCGTGGAGCTTGTCCCCATGTGCACAGGCCCAGGAGAGCTCTGCAACAGCAGCTGTCTCCTGGTTCAATGCATGTCAGGACCCCTCCCAATGTGCACAAGGCTAGGAAACAGTTTCTGCTGCAGCCAACACAGCTCTCCTGGCCCCATACAAATGAGGTCTGGCCTTGTACTCCCTGCCAGTCCCTGGGCTAGCACTCCAGGGGGGATCTGGAGGTCTCCCCAGCTTCTGCAGAGGGCCAGAGCAGGGTAGGAGCATCCCTGTAGTGGCTGCTTGCTCCTCTTCACTGTGATCTGTAGAACCCTCACACTGAGGCACCCTGTGCCCCTGCCAGCTGCTCTCTGGCTAGCTGGGGTGCAAGGTGCCTCAGCACAAGGGCTCCACAGAGCACAGAGAAGGGAACCAGGCAACCCTGGGCTGCCTGCTCCCCTATCTCTGCATTTTTCACAGTGCATGCCACTTTGGTGCGCTTTGTGCCATGTTTTACTTTGGAGTTGTTTTTTTTTGCTACTGGAAAATCCTGGTAAATTTTGCCTCAGCACTGCAAATTAGAAGTGCCATGCATGGTTTAACATGCAACAAATGTGGTTTATAGGTCTGTGCAAAGCTTTGGGCCTTGATTCGATTCAGTGGGGATTTGGCCCAATTTGGTGACCGAATCTCTGAATCTGAATCAAATCGGATGACCCTTTAATCTCTCCAAATCAAATCAGAACCCTCTGAATTGATTCAGAGAGATTTGGAAAGATTCAGAGATTTGGCCATAGACACAGCTTTAACTGTTTTTTCAACATACCTCTAGGCAGCAGGCAGCTCATGAATGCTGTGATTCTGGGGCAGATGGAGCATCCCACAGGAGCACAGGGGGCTCCCCAGCACGCTCAGTAGAAGACCTGGAAGTGGACCAAAAGCACTGGGGTGTGCCCAGGGCCCCCCCATTCCCCTCCAGCTCAGTGACTGGTGCCTCCTGGGTCTGGGGGGGGGCACCTGGGGTCCCCCTGTGGCCACTTTCTGAACCTGAAGGGTGCGGGGGCCCCCAGTATGCTTTCCAGTGGACCTGGAAGTGGACCGGAAATACTTCCGGTCCGCTTCTGGGTTTGCCACCGAGCACATGGAGGGCCCCCCACCCGCACTCCTGTGGGATGGTCCATGCGCCCCAACATTGCAGCATTCACAAGCCATGCTGGTACCTCGAGGTATGTAGAAAAAAGATTTAAAGCTGTGTCTATGTCAGAATCGCTGATTCTCCGAATTAGCATCGAATCTTCAGATTTGGCTGAATCGAATTGGGGACAGCGATCCGAATCAACAAATCAAATCACTGTCCCTTATTTGGGCCAAATCTGAATTTGAATTGAATAGGGCCCGCTTTACACACCCCTACTGTCCTAGACAGCTGTAAGAGGGAGGTATATGGGGGCAGGAGGAAGAAAGTAAACCAAACAGGTTCTTTGGTTCAGTGAGAGGGATGCTGACCTGAAGAGGATGCCCTGGGTTCTTTCCTGGAACCTTGCTTTGAGAGTGGTGAAACCTTCCTAATTTTACTGTAGTTCATCCCTCTTATGCAGTCACCAAAATGCAGGGGCAGTGCCTCAGCTTTAAAAGTTGTGCCAGAGAAGGGGTTGGATGGCTGTTGACCTGTGGCGTGGTGGTTTGAATACTATGCTAGGAAGTCAGAAGGCATATTGATCTGGTACTAGGGCTAAAACCTAAGAGGGCCTTCCTTCTAATCTTTTTCCATGTATGTAGACATATAAAGGACAGTAGAATTCCACCCTTACTTTCTTTGTGCTTTCTGGTTCTGTTTCTGTAAAATGGAGCTTTAAATATATTATGTTATAAAAGCTAATTGAAGAAATAAAGATAATTTACAATTTAGGGGCAATGCATAGGGGGTGTACCCCCTGCAAAAGGCACCACCAATGCTGTCAGCAGCACCTGTGGGCGGTTGCCAACCTGTAGTCAGTGCTCACCACCCCTAACCTTGCCACCAGCACTGTCAGTAACATCTGTGGGAGCTCCCCACTCACCACCACTGGGCTCCTGCTGCTGCTGGCACAGCTGTGCCCCCCCAGCCACTGGGGGCACATGCCATTTATGCAATAGGCACAAGCAAGGAATGGATCAATGTCAAAATGGTTTCAAGTGGGGTTCCACAGGGTTTGGGGACCAGTGCTGCTCAATATGCTTATTAATTATTTGGATGCTTAAGTAGATTTGTGGATTATATGAAGTTGGGAAGGATTAAAAACACATCAGAGGATGGGAACAGAATTCAGAAGGATCTTTACAGTTTGGAAAGCTGGGTTAGAGACTATGGTGAATTTCAGTGCAGACAAATACCAGGTGCTAAGCCAAGAGGAAAATAATCAAAAGCATAAATGCAGAACGGGAGTTAATATGCTGAGGGAATCACTGGTGAGAAGGATCTGGAGATTTTAGTGGCCAACAGACTCAGTATGAGTCAGCAACATGATGCAATTACAAAAAAGTGAATGCATGAATAAAAGCATTATATGTAAAACACAGGAGATAATAGCACCACCACTCAGTGCTGGTTACACCTCATTTAGAGTATTGTGCATAGAATGTGGAGAAGTTAGAGAGGATCCAAAGGCAGGCAACAAAAATGATAAAAGTGGTTAGAAGACAATCCTTACAAAGAGAGGAGGAAAGAAATAAGCACGTTTAGTTTGCAAAAAGGGTGATTAAAGGGGGACGTCATAGCTATTTTAAAAAATCTGGAGGGCTGCCATAAGGAAGAGAGAGAACAACTTTTCTCCTTTGCTGCAGTGGACAGGATGTGTAGAAATGGCTTTTAATTGCAACAATAGGTTTAAACTGGATATCAAGGAAAACTTCTTTATTGTTATAACAGTGAAGCAGTGGCACAGACTGCCTGGGGATGTTGTGGAATCTCCTTCATTAGAGGTGTTCAAGAAGAGGCTGGATAAGCAAGGCATCCTCTTCAGGTTAGGGATCTAGGAGCAGTAAGGCCAAGAGTGTGCTGTAAGGAATAACAGCTGGAAAACCCAGGATATTGCCCACCTTGCCCCCTTCAGCATATCACTCAGAGACCATGAAAAGAGCTGCACAGACCAGAGCAGGCGGAAAAAGGAGGGGACCTTGCTCATTAGGAGGAAAATGATGCAGAGTTCTACAACCAACTTGGCTATGAAAGAAGACTAATGGAGTTGGCATAAGTGTATGGAGAGGAGAGGATGATAGATATGGATGCTCTGGATCACTAGGCAAGGTGTGTGATACATGGAGTTGTGTTAATATTCCCCAAGTTGCAGTGCAGAATGGAGGGTGTCTGGTTATCCCATGCTTTTGGGCCAGAAAGGCCAGGTGGGGCCAGGAAGGGGTCTTTTTCCCCCTCAAGTTGCTACTGGTGTCTTGGGTTTTCTTTCATCTTCCTCCAAAGTACTGAGTGTTGACCACAGTGAAGGCTGGGGATTTTGATTGGGATATGCTAATTCTCCAGCTGGGACTTAAAAAAACCCAGAGGTTCCTGCTTAGAGGCTCTTGCTCCTCTGCACAAGATCAGACAGATCACCACATATGAAATCCAGAAAGAATTTTATCCCATGGTCAGAATGACATGGACTTCGGGTTTTTTTGCCTTCCTTTGTAGAGTGAGGCATAGTCTTCTTCCTTGGAACTCTTGGGTATATTTTAACAGATAGTTTCTGTCCTCATTTCCCTGTTTTACCTGTGGCAAATTAAAGGGTGTTTAGCTAGTGCGTTTTATGATTCTGTGCTATTGATGATATTACAGCTCTGCATATAAGAGCTTTCTTAATAACTGGACACACTTTGGGAAAGTACCCTGTTCATATATCATATTTATTATCATTATCATTATTATAATTAAGCAGTCTTGACCAGCTATAGGTTAAAAGCTCCAACTGCTTTGTCATTACTCATTAAATCAGATAAAAGTACACCATTTTCTTCTGTAAAGACAGATGGTTTTGGTGCTGTACTTAACTATGACCACATCTACTACAGAGCACAAAAATATCCAGAGACTTATCCATGCTCTAGAAACAAAGCAAAATAAAGGCCAAGCCACTAAAAATATAATCCTTCAGATCTGTTTGGCATGACAGTTTGAAACATTAAAAAGAAACCTCTCTCCCCACAGCTGGTTCCAGGATATCTTGCCTCCTCCTGTGGAAGCCCTAAATCTCTGTTAAACCCAAGTCTGCAAATCACATGTACAAAGTCCCCACCTGACACCTGACCTCAGCTCCCCATTGGCTGCCCTATCAGGTTCTATTTCCAAGGGTTGAGAGGAGATTATATTCCCTTCTTTCTGCCTTACATTTATGTTCCATCACTCAAGTTCTTGGTTCACTGGGGTCTTTGGAAATCACAAGGAACTGGAGAGACAGATGACATGCCTTACAGAGGCAATGGAGGCTGCAATTAGGTAGAAAACTGTTGTGGAAATAGAGAAAGACCTGGCCATAAAAGAAATAAAACTGGATGAATTCTACACATGGCTGTGCCTGGAGCTCTACAAAGCCTAAAGCAATATTCAATTTTCTTCCCACATGTGATTGGCTCAGGGGAAAGGAGTCTGGGGTCCCAGTGACTTAGATGTGGCTTTGAGACGCACTGGCAAAGGACATGTTTTCTGAAGGGTAAGGAAGGAAGCAGGAGCGCCTGTTTTTATTTTTCAGGTGAGGGAATATTTTACCCAAAGTTTCTGCTCCATACTGCAACCTGTCTAACACATATCAAGCTATGTGCCAGCTCTCCAGCCTTTTGATTTCAATGTCAGTCCCATGGGGTGGAAACTGCTTTTCTGAAGCACCTGTCAGCATGAAGGTAGCTGAGAAGTTGATGCAAGTTAAAAAAACAAAAACAACCCCCCCAAAAAAACAAAAAACCCCCCCAAAAACAAAAAACCCCAAACAAACAAACAAACCCT
>NW_017729030.1:62123610-62165094 GCF_001723915.1 Gavialis gangeticus
CCCCCCCCCCCCCCCCCCCAGGCTCTGGATGACCAGTCCTGCATACTTATCTGTGCCTAATTTAGAGAGTTTGATATACCAGTCTGAAGAGCGTCATGGATTTGTTTCTCATTTACGAAGAGGCTTTTGTTTAGGAAAAAGCCAGCTGAAATAAAACGTCTCCTGTTCAGCAATGTGAGCGATGTGGCAGTTCTACTCCTCGGTATGTCACTAATAGAGATTGAAACTCTATGGGAATAAAAGCAGGAGCTCCAGTGAATCTAGATCTGATATTTAGAAACGTTAGGGGAGAATAAGAGTTTCTCAGCTTTTATTCTTAAACCTTGGATACAAATGAAAATGTTTCAAGCTTCATTTTTTTCTTGATGTATATTCACATCTTTATATGTATTTCCATGTTATTTTATAGCACATCATTCTGTAGTAGTTATTTCCTCTGTGACAGAAATGCTGGAGAACTTGTGAATTGCACACACACACACGTACGTACGTACGTACATACGTTTAACTGAGCTTGAAGATTTTGAACCCTGTTCATAAATATTCAACTCACTTGAGCAGTTATAGTTTAAATTAAGGTGTAATGGAAGCCTATTTTTCCTTTCAGAAACCTGAAAAAGGAAAAAAATGGTGAAGTGATTGCTCAATATGGATGCACTTTCCAGTAATTTATTAGAAAGCCTCTTAGGAAAGACATTTGTAATACATTATCAACCAATCATGCAATGGCAAGCTATTACCCAGCACAGCACATAAATAAGGACATTTTGGTTTAATCTATCTCACTGTTTCATACATGATTCACTGCATATTATAACCAAATGTTTTGAGGAACTACAGCTGATTTTAGAGAGATTGTGAGTATAGGGTGATACATAACTCTTGCTCCACGAGAAGTCCTAGGTAGGCATTTTGCACCAAAGATGCCCTTCAGAGAAGATAGTTTTCTGTTTCAGTCCTTTATAAGCCCCAGCTCCACTAGCTGAGACATGGAAGATGCTGAACTATTGTTCTACCTACTTCTTGTCTCTAATCTCACATACTAATTTATTGAGGAAGTGTTGGGAGTATAGTCCCTGCTCATGTCCCCTGTGCAGAGTCACAGATGTGAGCTGGGGGTGGTGAAAGAGGTATTTTAATTTCCTCATATTCAGTGTAAAGGCACAAGCTGGCCCTGAGCACACAGTACTTCGTTATTTTAAGAAGCCTTTTTTTAAGGCAATAAAAAATTGAGCCAGTATGGCCAGATTTTCAGCCACCTTTCATGTGTAAATGAATGTATGAAATGTGTGCACAATTACCACCGATGCATGTGCAAATATAACAGTTGCACAAGCAAATATAGTTTGCAGAGGTCATGAGAAATGCCAAGATTTTGAAACTTAGCTTAAAGAATTTTCAGAGAATGAATTATGCTTATTTCGATTTTGTCCAAATGTCTCACTTCATTTTCTATCCCAAACAAATGCAGGAAGTACTGCCAAAGCACACAATGCCAAAGTTAGGAGGAGAATGGGCATTTATGTGCTAGGACCATCTGGCATCTTGTTTTCACTTAGTGATCTGGTCATCAATGGATATGTGTGTTGACCTTTTGGAGACTGTCCTCATCTTCTTGTGTCATGGTTTAAAAGCCCCATACAGACAAAATGGGGCTATGTAGAAAAGCAAATGACTTGAGGGCCTCCCTAAATTTATACAAAAATGGTTTTTAAGACCTTGATGATTTCACAAACAAATAGAGGGGTCCTGCCAGCTACAGAAGTAACTTAAAACAGTATGTCCTACCAAAGAACCTAAGTGACTGACTAGGATTTCTGCATCATGACCTGCCTGCCATGTCTCCTTGGAGGAAAGACAGGTCTGAAATATCATTAACAGATGCCAAAATATGTGCTGTTCAAAGGACTGCTGCAGACTGGTCCCAAGCAAGTCCCTCCACAGAACCAACAGAGGAGAAGGAGGACAAAAACCAATAGCTTAGATCTGATTTATCTCTGCAGAAATATGAGCCTTGCCAAAAATCAGAGCCCTGCCCTTCGCAGGACAGGAGGAAAACTGCTATCTTTTAATAGTGGTAAATGTTTCCTTTTTATGAACACATACAGTTCAGAAGCAGAGACAAAAAAAAAATTAAAACATCTTTGATCTCATGTAACATCTTCTGAGAGATCATGGCTAGTTAGTTATACCTATCAATAAGGCAATGCTTGACAGTTTTAGGACTTAGATAAATTTTATGTTTGTTTTCTCTATTTGTCTGCTATAATAGTATGTACCTGACAGCAGAAAGAGGAGGAGACAAATCTACTTGTAGAAGGACTCAAACTGAGCGGCTACACCAGGATGGGACCTGCGTGCCGTACTCTCACTGGACAGCTCACTCTCTTATTCTCAAATCTCACCCACCATGACTTGGTGTAACCATAAGAAAAATGGAGGTGGTACCTGATTGGAGAGAGAGGTAGCTGAGGTCGGTGCAGATCACAATGTCTACAGACCTTCTGTGGGTCTCTTCATTACCTACACCCCATCCATTTCCTTTTGGGAGTTGCTGTTGATGCTCGATGTAGACACCTAGCCACACTGGGTGTCTGGCCTCATTGTTCAGAATGAGGAATCCATAACAGAAAGAAAATGGTGTTTCCCAGAGTTAGAGTCTCTCAACTCTGGGACAGCCATGCATGACCCACATAACGAAATAAATAAACTAATCTAATTTATATAGCAGTGCTCAAGCCTGCTTCATGCCTTTCTTTGTTCTGGCAGTGTATCTTGCCACCTTCTCCCAGACAGCCTGAGCTCTTCAGGGTTTTCCCTGTGCATAAGTTCAGTCCAAGAGGGCTGGCCTGTCCTGGGCCTTTTGGTAAGGCGGGGCCAGGGGTGTCACAAACCCTGAAGTAGCCCCTAAAGGTACCTGACCTCCTAAGGTAGATGCCAGTTAGGGGTCCATCTGGAGAGTGATGCTGATTGAGGTCCTCAGCCCTGAGTCTTCTGCCTCTGAGGAGGAACTCAGTGAGCCAGTCCTGCCTGTGCTTGCATCCCCCAATCCTGGGGTTGGTGTGTCCTTACATAAGGGGTCCCTCAGCGTCCGTTGGAATTAAAAGTCAAGCAAACAAATAAACATAAACAATGATGTAAAAAAAAAAGTTTTCAAAAGTGGTTTCTGTGACTGTTGGGCAGCAAAGTGACTTGTGGATGAAAGCTTCTAGCATCACAGTGGTGTGGTAATATAAAAATCTATTGAAAATAGAAAGGCCTCCACAGTTAGGTACAGATGTTTGGGGAGGTTAGGAGGAGGTTAGATCATGTTAAAAATGGCCACCCAATCGAACTTAGTTTGCCCAGGGGTGTACCTTACACTAATTAGGTCAATCTAAATGTAAACCGTACAGAACTTCAGGACAGATCAGCTAAAATTGGCTTACTCAATATAATTTAACCTAACCTCTGAGGTACACCCAACTTAAATTAGGTTGTCCAGTTTTAGACTAATCTAACTGTCCTGAACTTCTGTACAGTTCCCAGCACAACCTCAGTGTCAGTTTTACTAGTGTTTACCAGTGCTGGGAGCTCAGCATGTAAGTTGAGGTAGGGGGAGGTGCTGTCAGGATGGAGTGTGGGGGGATCAGGTTGCTAAAAATAGTCCCTGGTCCTGGAAGGGGGGAAGAGAGAACCCCATAAGTTTCCCTGAAGATCCTGCAAGCCTCCTCCAATTCCTCTGACATCCCACCCCCACAGATCCTGCCTGCCCCGATCCATTTTAGCTTGATCTAGCCTCCTTCTAACCTCCCCAAATGTCTGTATGTAACCCACAGTAGCTCTAACAAAAAGTACATGTTAAACCAGTTTCCAAGTCATGGGCATGTGCAAATTGCTAGGCCATCTTTCTGAATCATTAAGAGAAAAGTTCTTTTGAGTTCCCTCTTCACAGGAATCTGGCCGATAAGTTACATCAGGGAAAAGACACGTTTTAGGGGTCACAAGCACTTTGTGTACATCAATCCTTGGTGGGAGTTTACTAGCTTGGGAAATCTTGCCCTACTGTGGGATTTGCATCAAGTTTTGTGTGGTTTTATGAAGAATGTCAACTCCCTTAAAATGTTTGTGTGCAACTCATATCCTCCAGCAAGGAGGGATCTTTCAGCTCTCCTTGTTGTATGGGGAACTCCTTAAGCTTCTTGAAAACACAGAAGCAACATCATCTCAATTAACATTGGTATGAGTGATTCCACCTAATGATGTATGAAATAAACAAGATGTGAATTCCTTGGACTAGCACATTCATTTGTCTTTGCTCCATAGTCTCCAACCTCAAATAAGGAGACTGCACAGTCATGCAGTCTATTCTATCCTATGTGCATTGTTGCTGTTATGATTACCACCACACAACATGCACTATTATTTTAATAAAGAGTAATGCATTTATTTCTGCAGCTGAAATTTTATATAAGAAAGGTTCTCTAGTTTTGTGCCTCACTTCCACAGGAACTGACATTGCAAAAAGGGCAGGATAAAACCCAACAAAAGAGGCAAGATAGAAAAGGAGCAGATGCAGTGCTGGAATTAGAGAGGTTTTCATAAATGTGGTATTTGATCAGAGTGGACGTAAAGATGCAGTAACTAGCTACGTACCCTGTCTCCAACCCTTCTGTGCCAAAATCTGATATCCTGCACTTAAGGTATGCCTCACTGCTGTTGCTCAATTCTGTTTAGAACTGATGCAAAAGCCTGCACAGGCCGAAGCTATTTGCTGAGCAAAACAACAGATTTTACTGGGCCTACAAAATCCAGGAACAATGCTACATGTGCATGTGTGACATCTACCACCAGCTTATTGATTAACTAGTTACATATACAGACAGAGTGTTCCTATAATAGATACGGTACCTCCTCCCATGGTTCTCCTCTTTTTAATTTTTATTATCAGAACATCCTGTTAGGAAAGGTGGAGGAGCTTTATGATAGGTACTAAGTGGGTGTACTTAACCCACTACCTTCGGACCAGCCAACGTTATGAACTTAATGATGGTAGTCTAAACTGGTCACTTACACCTAGCCCCATCTATCTGGGTCCTAATAGGTTTTTTTTTTACCCTCGTTTGCTGACCACATTTACTCAGCTGGGTGTGAAGGATGTTATATTTTCTCATAATCGTATTAAGCTTAAAAAGTTACAAAATATCTTCAGAAAGAAAACTGAATATGGAAAAATGGAGTTACTATGGGAACATACATTACAGTTGAATCTACTGTGACATCTAAGGGACCCCTAGGAAATGTAAGAAGACATTCTTCATGTCAGAATTACTTGGCTCTCTTTCTTCTTCTCTTTTCCAGGGCTAGATTCTTTCAAAGCACCTTGCTTAATTGATGCTCCTGTGGATTTCAGTAGGACTATTCGCCACAAATGCTGTCCAACACAAGTAAAGCAGGCAGAGTCTGACCCAAAGGGATTTATTTTAGATTCGGGGCCACACCACCCACTGCTATAAAGTATTGTAATTCCACAGAAGTCAATAGAAGCCTACTGGTTTGCAGCAGCTGAAGATCTGCCCCCCTTTTTCCTGAAATTTTTTATTTTCCTGTAAAGTTTACTCTGTTTGCCTCTGAACAAGTTTCACTTTCTCCTACTTTTAAAAGTTGAAAACAAACAACTGAGAAAAAATTTGCAAATGTATTTAGAAAACTGAATAAATTGGCATCAAACAATTAAATGCAAAATGTCTGCCTGGCATAATAATTTTTGAGTCTTCTACATGCAGAAAATAAGAGATTTCTGGAGGGAAAAATAAATAAAATGACTGGTACTAAGTTGGTGAGAATTCCTCAGCTAACTATCTGAGGAATTCTGATTTACTGTTTTCCCATCCTCCCATCCCCATCCCTGTTCCCCTCCCCCCTTAGCTCTTTAGCTATGTCTGGTCTTTAGCTCAGTATTATGTAAGTCTTTGAGATGCCAAATAAAATCTCTGCCATATACAACTTTGAGATAAAGATTTTCTTTGCATTAAGTACTATCTTTGCTTCAACTTTAGAGAGCTAGAAATTTAAAGTGGTGGGTAGAGATTATTTTTCACAGAACTTGCTTATAAATCACCCACCTCCGTGTGTGAGCGGTTGTACCAAAGGATGGTCCTGCCAATACTTCAAGAACACTTTGTAGGAGTAGCTGTTCAGCATGATCAAAAGAAGGATCTGAAACTTTCCTAATGGAGTCCCTTTTTGTAAAAAGAAGGAGATTTAACAAAACTGACCCATTATGCAAGAGCATATTTATATTGTTGAGCTTTTCAATGAAAAACTATGGAAACTTTTTATTTGATAAAGTCAAAGGACTTCATTTGGGCTACTGTTTTGATTTTTACATTACAATAGGATAGAGTGTGATCGATCAACATAAAAAAACATTAAAACAATGTACTTCACCTTACCAAAACAAAGTTGTTTTGATCATCTGCCTTGATAGTTCCACAATTAAATTGTGTAGGATTCTTATTTTGTTGCAAACCTTTGACTTTTCATTCCAGTTCAAGACAGTAAGAAATTTAGTTAGTCAGAATCGTCTGCAAAACAGAAATTCCAAGTTTTGACTAGCTCTAACTGTAGGTAAAGGGATCAGAACTTGTGGTAGAGGTGATGTCTTTTATTAGACCAACTAGATTTTTGCAAAAAAACCAAACAAAACTTTAATTATATTATTATTATTTATTGCAAAAATCTAGTTGGTCTAATAAAAGATATCACCTCTACCACAAGTTCTGATCCCCTTTGCCTCTAGAACATTATGGCTATAACCTAGATAACTGTGAGGAAGTCTTTCACAATCTAGTCCATACTAGTCACTAATTTCACATTTCCCTTGCTTGTGTTTGCATACTGATAAAAATATGAAACTCTTGAATAATGATAAATAGAAGGCATTTCTGATCTCTTAAGGGCTTTTTTTGTGAAGGTCTTGAAAGTGACTGTGAATTACATATTTCAAACTCTACATCACAGTCTTGGCCTCCTGTGGCTAAGATATTCACAATTTTGCCACCTTTTCTGCTGTTGAATCTAGTGTTGTTAGATAGTTCCGTATTAAAATGTGATTGATGAGAGCAAAGCTTGCCCTGTTTTCTTATGTATAAGACAGGTTTTTTCTCCCCGAAAGAGGAAACTGAAAAGTAAGGTGTATCTTAGACACCAAAGCTGCAGAACAAAATACACTATGTAATTAAACAGAGATACTAGTAACTTAAAGTTGATAATCCTGCCCTGGCATTCAGCCTGAAGTTGATGGTAAGAGTCTACAAGTAGAGGTGGGGAAAAAACAAGGATAAGGGCACACACACGTGTCAGTGCCCACCTCTATATGCTGGGCAGCTCCACTGTACACCAGAGACCATTACTATATTGCTACTGCAGGAAGTGGGAGAAAGCATCTGAAGTGCTTTACCACCATCCTTCCCTGTGTACAGCCCCAGCTGATCCCTGGAGATCATTATCCTCGTTGGTGCATTCATTGCTGGGCTGCAGCCCCAGCTCTTTCTACCTGTGAGGCTCAGGAAATGCCACCTGCAGGATGCTGGCTTCAAGCCCATCTTCATTCCTTCTATCTGTCTTCTCAATTAGCTGCTGTGAAAGCATGTGTGTGAGAGCATCTCCTGAGGTGCACTGCATCACCATGCCGGATGTGGAATTCTTCCACAATTCTGTCCTTTTTCATGGGGGCATATCTGGTGTTCTGGAAAATATAGCATTTTAATTTTCTTCTGTAGGCTGTATTTACTGTAAGATGTTTAGTACTGGTTAACAGAGAAAAACAAAATGTATAATATAGAACTGGGCTTATTTAGTTGTCCTCTTTTTTTGCTTTGTTGTAGAATCTGTTTATTGGTATAGTAATTTCCGAGAACAAATGTTTAAATTAATAGATTTATTTTGCACAGGTATGTTTTGGTGATTAAAATTAAATTTTTAAAAGTAAATTTATATGTAAAGTACACTATATATGTCCTAATCAACTTTATTTGCAGTGCTGAGACCTCCCTTGTTACAAATATTGGGTGTAATAATTTAAGATAGAAATGGACACTGTAAGATAAAAATGTGAATTTGCACAATTACGGCAAAAACATAAATATCAAGTTATTCAAAAATCCACCACTAGGGCTTGCCTTGCCTGTTCTTACTTGTTCTGCTAATACAGGCAATACAGGCAATACCTTTTAAAAGAAAATCATTCTTTGTTAATCTATGAAATGTTGTACTATAGATGTAGCACAAAACAAGATCAGTAGTTAAAATGGATGCTGTCCATCATGCTTCTACTCAGTTATGCCCCAGTGCTACAGTGGGTCTCTGTGTGGATCCCAGAATCCAACTGTATAGATATAGCTTGCGGGATTGGATGCATGAGGTGGGAGAGATTTTTTTGGTTTTTGGTTTTTTTTCAAATTCCACCATGAGTACATTCAAAGATAGGGATTTATTCTCAGCCTTTTTCATTCCTAAGCATATTCATTCATGATAAAAAACGGGCTGAACAGGAAAAAACATCAGAAAAGTCTGTTCTCAAGTAACTCCTTTCTGAGAATGCCAGGAAGGAAAAAAGCAACAAAAACACACAAAGCTAGCTCAGACTCCAAGATCTCCAGACCAGACTAAATCTGTTCACTGTAGTACAGCAACTTTGCCTCAGTCTGTCTTTAATCCTGTCCCAGCAATAGATTCTACCACCCTTGCATTTTGATCTGAGTCCAGGTTTTCATTGGCTTCTGTTCTCCAGTGTGTTAGCAGGGCACTTGCTCACTTGAAGTTGGTGGGAACAGAATTAAAATGAAATAAATGTTCCCAGCAGGAAGGAGCACTGTGGAATCAGGATCCTCTCACAAGGAAAAAAATGATATTGCATTTTGGCAGCCATAAAGAAAAAAGCAACAAGATTGCATTTGATTTTAGTTTAACAAAGAAAATATTGAACTATAGCAGTCCTTCTCTCTGCTCCAAGTCAAGGCTTCCACTTACGATGTCACATCAAATTGCATCTCTTCTTCATTAATACTGGTATTAATGTTAGGACCTCCAGTTACAGATTCCAGCAATGTATGCTAGTGAAAGAGACATAAGATTAAGACATAAAACATCAGATATTTTGACTATCAGTTTCCTGAACAGCTTCTAGGGTGTCCAGCCAAAAATAATTTCTGATTTTCTCCTATAGAAAATCAAGAGTCCCGCAAACATGTTCCCAAACCAAAAGCTACTGTCATCAACTGGAGTTGCATAAAGAGGAAGTCTTTTTGGAAAGAGTCGGAAATCACTGTAAACAGGGCAAACTTTGATCAAAAGCCCTGCTACCAATTTTGCTGATAATGATGATGTCACTTGGCTTTAGGAAGTTGTTGGAGTGGGAAGACTCTACTGTTAGTGCTCCACTGACCTGTGATCACACAGGTAACCGATTATATAGGTCTCATGTCACAGTTTAGTTACCTGGAAACCATTTACACCTGTATTGTCCCTCTGCTCCAGCCCTGTGGGCTTCATTATCTACATGACAATTATGCAGCCCCTGTTGCTCTTGTATCAGAATGTTTCACAATGTTAGAATAGTTACCTTGATGAGACCACTGTAAGGTAGAGAATATCAATCCCATTGTTCAGAGGGGATCTGAGGCACAGAGAAGAAATGCAGTTTGCTCAGGGATGTTCTGGAAAGTCTGTGGCAGAGTGAAGAATTGACTGCTGGTCTCCCAGGAAGTGCCTCAACTACTGGACTATCCTCCTTTGTACAAGAAATCACAGTTGTGTTACCTTTCCCAGAGATTCCTTTCCATGCCCTAGAGTACTACATGGGAAGATGCCTGGGCAGGAGATATGCTGTGATGAAGAGAATTATGATTCATATGAGGACTCATATGGCTTCCTCCTGCTCAATGGATCCCCGGGGATCTGCTGAGTTTGTAGGACAGATTGTCATTAGAGGGAAATCTTCCTTCCACTGGACCCTCCACAATCTTCTACACAAGATGCTTACTGCACAGTAGTTCATTACTACTATGCAGTAGCTTGTTACTACTGTGTGGTAGCATCACCAGGCACGAACAATGACATGATGCTATTGCGGAGTAGTAATGATCTACTGTGCAGTAAGCATCACTAGACAACTAATGCTGGATACTGCACAGTAGGGCTGTGTGAAGCTTCGGTCCCTGATTGGATTTGATGGAGATTCAGCCCGATTTGGTGGCTGAATCTTCGAATCAAATCAGAGGACCTTTTAATTTCTCTGAATCAGAATACGCCAAATAATTTTGGAGACATTTGGAAAGATTCATAGATTTGGACATAGACACAGCTTAAAATTTTTTTTCTACATACTTCTAGGTACCAGGGGCTTGTGAATGCTGAGATGCCGGGGCACATGGAGTGTCCCACAGAAGCACATGGGGCTCCCCAGCATGCTCGGCAGGGGACCCAGAAGTGGACCAGAAGCATTTGCAGTCTGCTTCTGGGTCCGCTGGAGAGCACAGGGGGAGGGGGAGGCGCACATCTCTGCCTTTGCAACTGGTGCCTCCTGGGTCTGGGGTGGCACCCATGGTCCCCCTGTGGCCAGCTGCCGAGTCAGGGAGGCACAGGGGGCAAGGCCATCATGCTCCCTGGCAGACTCAGAAGTGGACCAGAAGCATTTTCGGTCCACTTCTGGGTTCGTGTCCGAGCACGTGGAGGCTCTCCAGCACTCATGTAGGATGCTCCATGCTCCTCAGCATCACAGAAATCATGAGCTGTGCCTGCTACCTCAAGGTAGGTTGAAAAAACTTTTAAAGCTGTGCCTGTGTCCAGATTGCTGATTCACCAAATCAGCATCGAACCATCAAATTCGGATTCGGCCAAATCAAATCGGAGACAGTGATCCGAATTAATGAATTGAATCACTGTCCCTGATTCAGGCCAAATCCAAATCTGAATTGAATAGGGCCCACTTTGCACACCCCTACTGCACAGTCATGTAGTACTTGGCTATACGCTTGTTTATACACTTTAGTACTTGGGGTCCAAGCTCCCAAGGCTTGGAATAGGCTCCCTCCAAAGGTGGTGCAAGCACCTACTCTGGACTCCTTTAAGAAGCATTTATACACTTATCTTGCTGGGATCCTTTGGCCCTAGCTGACTTCCTGCCCTTGGGGTAGGGGGCTGGACTCAGTGATTTCCCGAGGTCCCTTCCAGCCCTAATGTCTATGAAATCTATTAAATCTATAAACTGTGCAGTGGGTGGCTCATGTAGTCACATTCTGTATGTGCTTCAGGGCAAGGGGTGTGTTTCTCTGTCTTCAGAGAAGGAGTGTTATCTGGCAGATAGTGCATTGGCCTGGAATTCATAAGACCTGGATTTTATTTCTGGGTTTATAGCCTCCTGAGTGACCTTAGACAAGCTGAATCCTATACTGAGTATGGTTGCAACATCTGTCATCAGCCTCAAGGCAAGCCACATATAATAGCAATCACAGAGAACTTTGAAGAAAATCGAGAACTATGCAAGGAAGTGGTGGAAAGATAAAACCAAAGAAATCCAGTTGTATGCTGATGAGCACAATTTGAAGAGGTTTTATGAGCTACTACAAACAGCTTACAGCCCTGAGTTTCGTGGTCTTATGCCAACAATGAACACTTGATCTTGCTTATGGATAACATGCAAATCCTGGACAGGCGACTAATCATTTTAAGAATTTCTTGAATTGCCAGTCTAGAATAAGCAATGAGGCCATATTTCAATTACCACATAGTGCAGTTGTGGACTCTCTTCTTGAAGATCCTTCACTGCCAGTAACTATTGAGGCTATAAAGGTTCACTCTAGTGGCAAGGCACTATGTTCTGATGCAATTCCTACTGAAAGATGCTTATCTGGAGAACTCTAATTAGCTTAAACCTTAATGGCATTTTTCCAGCTGAAGTGCCAGAAAGAATTATTCCACAAGAGTTCAAAGATGCAGTTGTCACCCACCTATCTAAATACAAAGGCAGAAGATATATGAGTGATAATCATAGAGAAATTTCTTTGATTACTATTGCAGGGAAAACCCTTACTCAGATTATCTTAAATCATTGCATTGAACACATAGCTAAGAAATTCTTGCTTGAAAGTCAGTATGGATTCTGAGGAGGCAGAGGAATTACTGACATGTGTTTTATACTACCAGGCAACTTAAAGAAAAGTGCTGAGACCAGAATCTGGATCTTTACTGTGACTTTGTGGATCTTACAAAGACTTTTGACACAGACTGCAAACAGGAACTTTGGCATTTATTAGTAAAAAAAAAGTTGCACCAAAAAATTCAGTCATGTGATCCATGCAATTCTATGATGATACAACAGAGCTGGTAGGATGAATCATCATTAAAGATGGTGATGCCTTCAACCCTTGCCCTACTGATGGTATCAAACAGGACTCCATTCTAGCTCCCACTTTTGTTTAATACTCTCTTGTGATTCTTTTTTGTTTGTTTGTTTCTATATGCTTTCATGAACCTGGCTAAAAGAATATATGCATTTTAGGTTGGATGGCAAATTGTACAAACTTTACTGTCTTTAGCCTAAAAACAAGACTTCTGAAGTATTTATTTAGGAGCTTTTTTCCTGTTCATTGTGCCCTCTTCGCACACACTGAGAAAAATCTCCAAGTTAGGATGGACAATTGTGGGGGGGCTTGTAAGAATTTTGCTCTTACTGTTAGACTCAGGAAAATGGAAGTTGTGCACCTGTCTGCTCTTGGCAAATGTTAGAGGTCAACAGACATCACACTCAATAGATACTAGTCTTCAATGGATTAGTTTATGTGCCTAGAAAGCATTGTGTCACATGATACATTCTTATATGCTGAAATAAACCACAGCTTGTCAAAAGGCAGCAACGTTTTTAGAAGGTTCTTTATGAAGATGAGGGTGAAAAGGGACTTTAAACTGGCAATGAAAGGTAAGGTCTGGGAGGCACCACTGGTACCAGGCCTGTCTAACTTCCAAGGCTAGGGACAGACATTCAAAAAGCCCAAGCCTGTTTCAGTCTTTGCAGGTTAGTCTAACCTCGCTAGGCTAAATCGGTTTTGTAACTGGACAGACATCCCAGAAATTCAGGCACATACCTGCAGTGGTTCAGGTTAGAAACTGAGGGACACTAAAGCAGCCCTCTCTTCCTTCCACAGCATGGAGCTGAGGGGTGTGTAGCCAGGCTTCCACAGGATGCTGTGATTATCCTAGCAAGGAACTGATAACAGTGTTTATCACCCAATTAAGAAAACAAAAGAGGGACATAACCAGCTACTTCTTGATTCTGCCTGTTGATTCTACCTCTTGAATTAGCACCCATAGCCAGCATGTGGTCTGCTAGCTAATACACAGACACCTCCTCAGCAAGGCAGCGGGGAGGGGGGAATTCTTGGTTAGCAGAGAGTGGTGAAGGGGCGGGGGGGTCTGCAGCCAGGGAGCAGAGGTGAGGGGCCAGCCCTGCTGTAGAGCAGAGAGCCCCTCCCAGCCCAGAGAGCATGCCAGGATGCTGGGGTTGTTTGGTTTATCTTAAACCAGAAAAGAGTCTGGAACAGGCATGGCATAAACCCATTTGAGCCATATCAGTTAAGTCTGATACTACATTCAACCAGGTTCATCTCAAACCAGTTTCAGCCATTCTCCAACTGGTTTATGTGCACTGAACATCTGTTCTATTACAGGTTTAAACCAGTTTCTGATCACTTAAACTGGTTTATGTGTAATGTCTGTCCCTAGCCTAAGTGGCTGGGGGCCATATGACCCTCTGGCCACACTAGCAGGGGCTGCAATAGCAGGGGCTCCATTAGGGGGGCAAAGGGTCCCCCTGCTGCATCATGCACCCAAGTGTCCCCATTACTGCACCTGCGCACAGCACTTTACCATGCCTCTTCTGCTGCTGTACCCCACAACCCCTTCTGCACTGTGCACCCAGATCCTCTCCACTGTCTGTGTTCCTCCTGCAGCTGCTCCCCATGCCCTCTCCCCCCTGCACCACTTGCCCAGGTGACTCTGTATTGTGTGCAGGGTGCACTGTGAACCCAGGCTCCCTGACTCACATTTAGATATCTGACCACAAGCTCCCTGCTGCATGTAACCACTCATCCTGCTGCATGTAACCACTCAACCAGGCATCCTGGGCTTGAGGCTCCCCCAGCACTGCAGGCTGTGCCATGCTGCACTGGCCCTCCACCTAGGGCAAGGGTTGGCAGGAAGGGGAAACTAGATGGAGGAGGAGCCTGGATCCCCTGGCTGCTTCTGCGGCCCAAGCAATAGCAGGAGCAGCATCCAGGTGGGAACTTGGGGGGCACAATTTAACCCCTTGCAGGCCATTTATAGCCCATGAGCTGCCAATTGGATAGCCCTGATTTATACTGTTTTTACTCTATGCATGTGAGAGCTGGACCACATATAGTCACCACATTTGGCAACTCAGGCATTTCCTCCTACATTGCCTCAGAAGGATCATGAAAATCCACAGGTGGCTTAAGACACCAGATCTCAAAGAGAGAGTATTTCAGGCATAGAACCAGTGTGGCAGTTGAGTTCTGGTCACCACATCCAAATGCCTCACATGAGACTACCCAAGGAAAGGCTCTATGGTGACGTAAAGTTTGTAAACATTTCTCTGGCAGTCATTCTGAAAGGTACAAAGATTGCCTAAAGGCTTACTTAAAAATATATATAGAATTTCCATTAACACATAGGAACTTGATGGTTTTGGACCAAAATACAGGTAATGAAAGCTGTTCTGTGATAGTCTAATTATATCTGGAACAACTTGTATCCTTCAGCTGAAGTAAAAAGTTCTCAGAAGGAAACTTAGAAAAGAACAAGT
Source organism: Gavialis gangeticus (assembly GCF_001723915.1). Classification (NCBI taxonomy): domain Eukaryota; kingdom Metazoa; phylum Chordata; order Crocodylia; family Gavialidae; genus Gavialis; species Gavialis gangeticus. The sequence continues at coordinate 62,138,471 of NW_017729030.1, forward strand.
TTGAGGTCAATCTGACTTCTGTTTTCTGGCACGAGAAAACATTCTGTGTGAAAAAGATGAATTTTGTAGCCATGTGAAAACTCATAATAAAAACTAATGGGGAGAAGAAATTATTTGTTGACATTATCAGCAATGATTTGACAGCTACTGCTGTTGAGGAACCTCTCAGGAACTGGTTGGTGCGTCCTGCTCACATGCTTAAAATTAAATTGATCATCAGGCTTGGAGCCAGAAAATCACTTTTCATTCAGGTCAGGTTTTGCCTTCTTTGGTACTATGAGAGAGTGTATAGGGTCATCTGGACACATTCCTTATAACTAATTTCCTGATGCTCCAGAGACCAATACCATATCTCTCTTGTCCTCTCCATGTTGTACTTAATACTGCTTGAGGTGTATGGTTGTTTGTGTTAAGCACAGAGTTACCACCCATCCCTAATTGTGCAGAACAGTCCCAAAATGTAAACATCAAATCCAGGTCCTGGCCTGAATGACTCTGGGACAGCATTTGTTCCGGATTCCCTTAGACATAGTTCACATTTACCGCTTAGCAATGGTCAAGCTATAGGAAATACAGCACAGTGCAAAGCCCAACCCCACATCATTCACAATGCTTACACAGTCCCAGAATGACTGGCACATGGTGTAGCCAAACTAAGACAATTTATTGTCCTCGTATCATGAAATGCCATGTGAAACTAATGTGCTTTGGTGATGCAAATTTTTGGAACCTGCAAGATGTGATAGGAAGTATGCATTTAACTTGAAATGAACATTGCTGATTTTTTTATTTTTTTTACATTTGCCAGAGAACTATACCTTTTTTACAGCAAAAAACCCTATGAGCTCTTGAAAAATAATCTGACAGATTAAGGCAAATTGATATTTCATTTTTAATTACCATTATTTAATATCGAATATAAAATGTGTACGTACACAATACTCCCCATTTTTTTTAAACGGCTCTTGAATTTTGAAAAAGTGTTCACTCTAATTAAGCATCCTAGGTTTACTAGGGGATATTAAGGGTTACAGGATGTTTTGTGGATTCTTTCAGATTTTTATCACATGGCTCCCTGTGATAGTAGGGGATTGGATTTCCTGGTCCCAAGAGTTCTGTGTTCCTATGGAACAAATTTTGTGTAATTATGGAGCTGATTTTTCCCATTCAAAGACATTTCCATGTGCATCTTTCATGCACCTGTTTGAATAACAATACAATCTCTGTTAAACAAAACTGCTAAATATTAGTGGTTAAAATGAGCCAATTTGACTTGTAACAAATGCAAAATGGAGCCAATTGGCTGTAACTGAGTTTTATTACACACAGCAATTTTCTCTTGCTTGCTTGCTTGGAGAAGAAAGGCCAGCATTTCAGAACACAATCAAAGATATAGCCTGGCTTGTGTAGGTGGTACAAAGGAATTGAGATAAACATAGCAGACTCTGCTAGGGACTTCGCTGTGGCTTGTTTCATATTTCCTGATTAGCTGTGGATGTCCTGCCCTGTTTGGTCATCTCAGAAGGATTCAATGCATACCTGAAAGCCCAGAGAGCAAAAGATCTTGGTATTCACTCCTGGAATGCTGGAGGGATAAGAAGGAATCTTCAGGTTGATCCAACATCCATTGGAGTGAATAGAATGACTTCCACCAAATTCAGTAGATTTTGGATCCAGTCGCCAGACCAGAGAGTGACACATATCAAGTCTTCTGAGTGAAGTAAATTTTCCAGGGATTAGTGGTGGAGCTCAGGAGCTTTAGGAGCTATGTTTGAGAAGTGGAGGATTTATAGAGAGGGATGGAGCCATGTTGGGGAAATAAGTGTTTAGGTCAGTCTCCCAAGTGGTAACGGGTTTGCTTAAAAGTTTTGGTAGATCAGTTAAGATTTGGATAAGCAGCTATCTGAGGCCTTATCATTTCTAGTGACATCCAAATACTCACACAGCTCTCTGTGAATGTGGCATACAGCTACATCAGGCAGATGTTCTGCATGTGGTTCTGAGAAAACAGATGGAATCAACAGATAGAGTAGATCAATAGATATAAAGTGACATTACCACAAATATATTTTTCAGTGAATGTTTCAATGGAAGTTTTAACTAAGACTGTGAGCCTGTTGCCCTGGCTTTCAAATCAATGGGAGTTTTTCTTGATGGAGATCTCTGGGATTGGACAGTAAATATTTTTATATAGTGTATTACTTTCTGTGTCCCCTAATTCACTATTTACTGGAGGTGCGGAGGTGCTATTTACTAGTGCAAGGGTTAGAGTTATTCCATGTAAGACAAGGCAATGTTCTTTGAAGTCTCTTTAAAATCTATTGGTGTGACTTGTGACTGCAACATTAATAGATTTTTTATGACGTATTTAAAATCTTTGGTATTTCAGTCAGCCATAAGAAACCCCTGTCTTCCTGGGACACATTCCCTCCAGACCCCCAGTGAAAAATTGTCTGCTCAATCCATCATTAAGAAACATTATATGGGCAGAAAAAAAAATTACAGCAGTTTCTAATGAGCATCTCTATAATCCTATTCTGTTACATTTTTATGGAAGGTAGTAGAACATTTATTGTTACCAAGAATATAACAGTTGATGGCTGTTTGTGTTTGCAGAAACGTTTGGCTTCACGCCAACCTATCTTCAATTTCTATAAAAGCAGTGAAAATTACTACCATTACAATTGCCTGATTGTAGTCCATTATAATGGAATTAACATAAAACATCTTGAGAAGTGGTTCAAAGCGGTACGTTTTTATACGGTAATCTGATTTGGAGCTATCACTAACGGAGGAAAAACTACATTAAGATTAACATGACACCATGCATTAACACAGAGATAAACACTGGCATGCCCAGAATGAGAATGGTTAACTAAATGCATTTTGTCTCAGTGCATTCTTACATATTTGAACACAGCCAACAAAACAGCAAGAGCTGAACTGCAGGTGCAGGCAGCCCCACCATCCATAGACTGAACTTGCTGAAAATAAATCACTTCTCACAGATAAGAGTGGCAGTTAGGGCAGAAGGGACTGTTCTTGAGTCCATACATCAAGTGAGAATTCTCCCCTTCCTTGCCCTCCATGCTCCCTGGCATGTCCTCTATCCTCTCATTCCCCACTTCCCCTGCCCACCACAGCCACTGTTCCTGGCTGCCCTAGGGGCTGGGGGAGCTCCAGAGCCACTCTTGCACTGCTCTAGGTGGGCTGCACAATTAGCTGGGCTCAGCCAGAAACAGCAGCAGTGGGTGTAACAGTGAGTGGGTTTCTGCTCCCTGAGCCTGCTTCCAGGCTGATGGGGACCAGGAAGGGAGAAGGAAACTGCCCGCTGCTGTCCTAAATGCTGAGCAAACCCTGCATAGACTAAATGGAGAGAGGCAGATGTGGATCTGGAGCTCCTCCTCCACCCCTGGGGCATCCAGAGACAGCAGAGACAGTAGCAATGGCAACCAGGGAAGGGTGGGTAATGGGACAGGAAAGGATGTGCTGCTGAGCTTGGAGAGAAAGTGAGGGGGAGGGGAAGGAGGAGAGGAGGAATTCTTACCTGATTTGAGGGCTTAAAAGATGTCCCTGGATGCTGATTCTATGGAGTAGTTTGGAAGAGGGGTTACATCACTGAAACCCTTTAGGATCTGCCCCTGGGAACATGCAGCAAACCAGCCTACCATGTAGTCTAAATACTTGAACAGCATAGATGGCACATGCCTGGCCTGTCTCACTGGCCACGGGTAGCAGGGTAGGCAGGTAAGCCACATCCCCTTCCTCTGCATTTACTGGCCTATGAGGCTCACTAGTGTGTCAGAAATCCTTTTCTTAAACATCTAACCATCTCCATGCCTTGCATGTGTCTAAAACAAGGTGGGGGATCACACCTGGTAGCAGGCCACCTAAGCATTAAATGTTGCAATGCCTAAGTACCTTTGAGGATCTAGTCCCTAGAAACTCCACTGCCTTTTTATACGACTTCAGCTTCTACGGGCCAGATTTTTGATGCTATCAAAGCACCTAAACATGCAGATAAATGCCTAGTTGGGTATACTAAGAGCCTTGGTGTTCAATCACTTTCTAAATGCAAGGAGCAGAAGCCACAGCTCTCTTTCACAGGACAGTGCTTGCATCACTAGATTCCCAAAATAAACCCCCTTTTGCTGGTTTTTCTCTGGCCTTATGGATCTTCAATTCCTTTTTTTATGTAGTTTCTCTCCTTTAACAGGAGGAGTGTGGAGTGCCCGCTGGCCAGCTTAGTCCATAATCTAGTTGTTAGGACTATCTCCAAGGTTATGGGGATGCAGCTTTACAGAGGGAAGCCTGCATATCAGCAAAGAGAAGCAGTCAGAGATGAAGAGGCCAGACTTCTGCTGGTTTGAACAAGTGAATCACCACTAAAGTCTCTGGAGACCTTTTACCCAGCAGGAAGCTTGGCTCTTATCAGTTTTAAATGAAAGCTTAGAATTAATTTGCAGGAGATGTCAAATTTCTGAATATGAAGGCACACAAAAAACTAGAACTTTTGGTTCCAAAATGATAGCTTTTATTAGACTAACTAGAAAATGGCAAGAAAATTGTCCTCTTCTGCAAGCTTTCGGGATCAAAGTCCCTTTGTCAGGCTCTGGGAAAAGTGTAGAAGGTACAAGATGGAAAAAAGTCCCCATAGGTAGGAAATAAATTTCATTTTTGCACAGACGGAACTGAAGATGGAAGGCTGTCTCTCTGGGTCCATGAAAGTTTGTGAGCTGTGTTGAGTAGCTCTTTCATGTGTTGATCAGGTAGAATTACTTCCCTGGAGGTGTCAGATGGAAGGCAGGGAGGTAAAAAAAAAACTTACTTGTTGTTCTGCAATTAAGTTTAAAATCCAAAATCTGAATAAGAGTAAGCATCTCAAAGCCCTGGAAACAGCAAGTGCCTCCTTCTTTAATGGAAAGAGTACACTTTTACATTTGAATTTCAGTAAGATGGTGATCTTCTTTAGGGAAATTCTCCAGGAGGTAGCAGGTGAGGTGGATAATTTAGCCCAGATCCTTAAAGTGACTTAGATTTCTCACTGCCATTAAATTCAATGAAAGCAGGGAACCCAAACAGGAGTTAGGTGCCTCTGTACCTGTGAGGACGAGGACCTTTATGTTTCTGAAGCCCCTGATGAGAGAGAAAGAATCTTTTAATATTATAAAGGGGCAGAACTTTTATAGACTGATGCCTATACACATGCATGGAGATGGAGGGGATGGGGGCTAATTAGAGTGTTTCCTGGACAGCCACTCTAATTAAAATGGATAACCATCATGTGTATTAAGCCCACCCCTCTGGTATTTCAAAATGGCTGTGGGGGCACTTTAACTAGAGCCTATTTGACAAGGTTTATTTAAAGTGCCCCCACAGCCATTTTGAAATGTGTGTGTGGAAGGGGCTTAATATATGTGACAGTAAGGTGTCACTGGAGCATTCTAATTAGAGTGTGGAGCAGACACGATTCATCGAGTTTGCTTCAATACATGTGTAGCCTGGGTACACCCAGGGGTGTGCCCTGTCCTCCAATGACAGTGGTGGTAGTCAGGCAGGGTGCTGAGGAAGGGGTCAGCTACTAGAGCAGCTTCCTCCCCTCTCCACAGAGCTAGGCCGAAACCAAGTACTTAACTATGTACAATTTATTACAAGAATAAATACAGACACTGAATATAAAGCATAGACTATTTACAAGGCTTAACATATAATACTATATATAATATTGCACAATTCATATATAATACCAAATATGAACCAAATAACTTACAACCTATACAACACAGTTAACATATAGGGATATTAACCTAGATAGCCCAAGTAAATGAACAAGAATATTTCTTTAAACCTTCACAAATAACAATATCAATTTACACATTGAGGCATTAAAACACATAAACCATATAAGCCCCCTTAAAGAATACTCCAGCTATATAGCCCTTAACACAACCTCGACCTCAAAACAGAGAGTGCACTCAGCACCTCCCCAAGGGGTTTCCCTGAAGCCCCTCCCCTTTAGGGATGTGGAAACACCCCTCCCTCAATGGAGGGTGGAGGTGGCAGATCCTCTTCAGCCATGTCAGCCTCCCTTGTGGGACTCGCTTGCCCAGCAACTCATGCTTCCTCTCTGAAGCAGTCAAGGATCATCCCCTGGTGGCTGATCCTGCAAGAACCTCTGCCCAGCAGTGCCTTCAGCTCTCCTCAACAGCCCGGCACCCCACACTGGGCACCCAGGGCTCTCTCTCTCTTGCGGGAGCCAAGCCTTGCAGGCTCTGACTCCCTGGTCTCACACCAGGGGCTCTCCCCTTTCCTGGGCCCTGCTCTGGGCACTGGGGCTCTTTTAGTTAAAGGTGGAGCTACACTGTGGGGCTCCGGTCACTGGGCCTTGGGCTGGGGCTAATGTGAGCACCCACGAGCTGCTTCCAAGATGGTTCTCCGTGTGTTGATCTCCACACCAACTGCCCAGCCACTTGCCGGGTTTGCAGGCTCAAGCTGCCTCGAGCAGCTCCTAGAGCCTGATCCCCGTGTACCAATTTGTGCACCACTAAATCTCAAGCAGGGTCCCGAGGATGGCCATCTCCAGAGCTCCTCTCTCCTTGCTGTCCCTCGTCATCTCTCCCCAGCGTGCTGAGCACGCTCCCCTTTTATAGTCTTCAGGGGCTCCACCCCCGAAGGTCTCCGGACCTGGCTGGCACAGTTCCGATTCAAGTTCAGCTGCTCCTTGCCCCCTCCCTTTGGAAAAGGATGGGGAATTGCTTCCCTTGTGCTGCCTCTGGATTGGTGGGTGGGCTCCACCAATCAAACAGCAGACCCTTGATCCTGGGATTCAACCCAAGCTTCAAAAAGTAAGCCTGCTACACATTCTAGTTAGAATACAAACAAGCATGTGTACAGGTAGCCTTATAAAATCTCTGAGGATGTGTCAATATCCCATTGCAGTTTGTGTGGGAATGCTATTTTGATTCCATGCCCTGTTTCCACTTGCTCCTTCTCTGCATGTGCACATGACCAAAAAATGCCATAGGGCTTTTTTTTGGTCATGCATTCTGCCCCACTCTCCAACCCAGGCATGCTCATTGGCATAGCACTGTGTACCTCCCCTTCTTCTCCAACAGTGCTTATGTGACATTTTTTTCATCACATGATAGATGAGGACTCAGAGTGAGGTTCCACATGTGTTCTCTTGGTGGGGTAGTCCAATGCATGCCCTGAGTGTTCTCAGAAGTGATATTTTTATTTGTATGTAACTCAACCGATCCATTTTTTTCCATGTTGTTTTGCAAACTTAGCCATGCACAGAGGGGCTAGAGCTAGACTAAGTGACCTTGTGAGGTCCCTTCTAGCTCTGCTACCTTATAATCTTACAATCTCTTTCACTGGCAATTTCTTCACTGGCAATTTCTTCACTGGCAAGTTCAAAGTGTCCAGTTTCCATCTTGGAGACACCTTGAATAAAAACATAAACCTCACCAGAATATTTTTTGCTGAAGTGGGAAGAACACATTTTGTTCATGTGTTCACAAAATTTTACAGCTGAAGAGACTCTGCTCAAAGTAAACAGGGAATGGAAAATTTGAAATATGTGGATGTTTCAGAACACTATGAGCACATGACTGTAGAGGATTATAATGGAAATGGTTTTGCAACCTTAATTATAACACTGAGTATAATAATACACCAATATTTTGTATTCTATAGTAGTTTCGGTTCCCATGTGTTTTTTTACTAGAGTGATGTAACTATTTCCTTATGAATGGAAGGGAAACAAGGCACATTATAAGTCCAATTTTGTTTTGGCACTATTCTTATAACCTCCTAATTCTGTACTTTACTTACGTTAGTATAAGACTTAAACCAGGTAATCTATTGTGCTATATCTTCAAAACTGTTATACAAAATAGCAATTTCCCAAAACAACTTGCTGAAGTCATATCCAAGTTTAATTAAGGAACATTTAATTCCACTCAGGGAATTCCTATGTTCATGCATAAGGACCACCATAAAAAGTGGCTCTTTTCTTCCACTGAAGCACCCTGCTTATTACAGAAGAAAATTACAAGACATGGAGCAATTGTCTGAGCACTTGGATGTCTGTTACAGATAATATTTTGACTGGCATTTCAGATTCCAACTTGCCTTCATGTCTTGGAGTTGATGATTTTGCTCCTTTTGCGTCATTTCATTCTTATTGGTCTCTTCTTTATTTTGGCAGGTTTAAGCCAGCTGCAAAGAAATCTTCAGAAAGTAACCCTCTGAAACAGAAAGAGTCAAAAACTTCTTTAAATGATAGTTATGGAGAATAAATATTCTCCAAGAAGTGACACTGCTATAGGAAACATGTCTCTACTGATGCCATCTTTGAAGGATCGGGAGCTTACTAAAATGATTTTCTGTGACCCGCGGAAACTAGGAGAGACTAGTTAACAGGTTGCTTGAGTCCATTCTTTCAAGTGCTATAGAATAATATCTGTAGTATTATTGCATGCCAAGAGCAATAGCTTGTTAAAAAGACACTCGACAATGCAGAGAGCACTGAAAGCCAGCTCCACATAAAGTGACAGACTTTACCTTCAGCACTCTCCTGATTTAATGCAAACATGTTTTTCATTTCTGGCTGTCATAGATTCTTGTGGGAACAGGCTGGTATTATAGACACAGAATACAAAATCATATGCCTTGTCATACTGGCTAGGAAGATAACATATCACCAGCTTATCAGGGAAATTAATCAACATACAGGAGTGTGGACAAGCTGTTTATAGTCAGGGTAACTCAAAACGAAGTAATTGAGAACGTGGTTAACTCACAAGAAGACAGAGGCACTAGAAATAGATGCATTTGCCTGCACTGGCCAAGCACGACTTTTGCTGCACATGTTGGGATGGGGGTGGGGAAAAATTATGAAAATTAATATAAAGCAAATTGAAAGCAAATTATTTATTGAATGTAAGAATGCTCATTGTATTTTGCTGCATGTTGCTTTGAATTTCCAGCTGATTGATTTCATATGGTTTGTTATGCATGAACTTTGCTATGTTTATGAGTGTTTTTTTAATTATTATTATGTTAGGAAAGAGACATTTTCAAGAGCGTGCAGCAACCATCACTCACCAGGTAGGGACCTAAATCCATGGGTGGCTATCAAGAGGATCTCAACAGCCATTCTCAGCAGGGATGGGTGGGTGTGGAGCTGTTTTGAAAATCAGGCTGTTGGTAATTTTCAGTACTTGTCAGGGAGCCCTCAATTGAAATAACCTCTACTGAATATCTGAATCACAAGAGCATAAGGAATATATTTCCTTTTCTTTCCTCCCTCTGTGGAGTCCTCAGTACAGGATTTTCCCTTAATCCTACCTTTCCCTTTCTTTCAGAAGCCTTCTCTGACAAGGTTCATCAGAAGTCTTGTCTGACGAACACAGCTGGGAGAGGCTCCTTCTTGAGCACCTTAGTGCTGCCACAACTCACAGGCATTTCTTGGCTCTAATGAGATGTTGCACATGGCTTTCCACAGAGCCACAGGCCCTTGCCAGCCAAAACAGCACCAGAGCACGGCATGGAATGACTACCATGTCTCTTGTATGTGAGGGTGAAATTCTGATTTACCTGGGTGTGAAATCCTTGCCTTTAGGAGACTGACATATGCTCAAGGTACTTGATCTTGCCAATTGCTAAGCACTGCAGCTCTGATCCAGAAAAGCTTTTGAGAACCTGCTTTAATATGAGCATGTGAATAGTCCCCCTGGATCACTCATGTACTTGAACTTAGCCATGCGCTTAACAGAGCTGTGCAAAAAAATTGAATTTTCTGCTCACTGTTAACTGAAAAAATTAAACAAAAATTCAGAGAGGGTCATTTGTGAGCCAAAAATATTCATTTTTAAGATTTTTAAATGAACATGAATCAGTATTCTAAACTGAGCAAATGACAACGAAATGTTAATGTTTTAATTTTCCAGCTAATTAAAAGCTCAAAAGCCATGTCTTTTTGTGGTTGAACACGGTGCTTCACTTGGGATTTAAGTACTTTTTTTTGAAGTTATAAAATTTTACTTTATATAAAATTGCAGAAAAATTCAAACCAAGTTTTATAAAATTGAATAGAGATAGGGATGTTTTGGTCAAAAATGCCAAAATGAAATATTTTGACATTGAGGAGTGTTTTGTTTTGTTTTGCTTTGTTTTCTGAACAAAGGAAGTCAGTGAATGACAGCTTCACAAAGCATTATTGGGTCCATGTGTCTGATTTTTTTCAGTCAAAAATAAGCTTGGACCAAGCTATTCTACTTAGTCCAAATACTGAAGTGCTTTGCTAGGCTGGAGATGAGGTTAAACCATGTGCCCAGGTTCACACAGTAGGCTGAGGGTGAATCTGAACTGTAAATCAGAGTCCTCCTGGTTGTCAGGACATACAATCTCTTCTAAGACACCTCCTTAGCTAAATGTATCTAGCAGCAACATTATCAGTCATATTCCTCCTACCCTATTTAGATTCAAATTACACTTTATTGAATAACTGCATCATGACATTTGTTGCCAACCATGGGATGTGATGACAAAACAATCAGGAATTCATATGAAGGGAAACTGTTAAAATCTATTTTGTTGTCATGTCTTTTCCTTGTATTTTAGGAGATTGTGAATGTACTCTATTCCTTCGCAAAGAGATAGAATAAAAAGAGTTGATAAGCAGCTTTCAGGAAGTAAGGCAAGAGCAGTAAGGTTTGTGCATTTGTTTCATCTGTCATGGTTTCAGTATATACCAGGGTACTTAATCTACTCTTTCCCAATTCCATGACCTATTCAGAGCTAGAAAATGATTAATACTTGTATTGCTGTGGCACATGGGGACCCCATTTATAGATCAAGAGACTCAGGTGCCATACCTTTGACAGGTAAAAAGCACACACATAATCCCTAATTGCAGTCTAAGTATGAGATAAACCCCAAACAAAACACTAGATAGACATAGGAAGACAGATTGTTTTTTGTGCTCTTGCATGAGATGATGCAGGTCATTAGGTGAAGCAACTGTCCCTGCACATCCCCTGCTTGACTAGTGTCATAAGAGTGGAACTAGAAGTAGTGGACATCAGGAGTGAGATGGGACTAGGGACTAGAGAGGCAGAGAACTGTTGCTGGGTGACCTCAGAAGGGATAGAGATAACTCTGTGAGGTTCAGCTGGGGGTATACTGGATTTCAGCACAGGACTGGGGAGGGAGAGCAGGGATCTGAGGTAGGTATGTACAGCACAAGGCAGCTGCTGTAGCTCTGTGCCCTAGCTCTAGAACTGGGAACTCTATAGCCACATTCATATCCTGCTGTAATATGAGTAATAAGTCTTACCTGGCCACAAACCTAATTCGCCTGGGTGTAGTGCTGCACTAACATAATTCTGTTTGCATTCAGTGTGCCTCTTTGCACAATCCTGCACTTTACAGACCTAACTCTTTGGCCACATCCAGATGAGCAGGGGCATGCGTTTGTACCAGCACAAATTGTAGCAGCATAAATTTGTGCCACTGTTTTGTGATATAGTGCACGTACCTGCACGTACCCTTTGTTGCAGGCCAGGCCCAGCGCCTCCTGGCTCCTGGTCGGGATCCATGTGTTGTGGAGCCAGGGGCTGGCTGGGCCATATAGTTCCTTGGCGTGGGGATAGCCAGCAGACATCCTGCATCCCAGCCAAGCAGAGAGTACAGAACCCCTGCATTGAGGCATATGGATACAGGGGACCACCAGCACTGGGCTGCTGGCTTCTCTGTCTCTGTGTTTGTCCCAGCACACATTATTTTCATATGCTTTGAGCTGCTATTTTTTATCAGGATGTTTGTTGTTTTTTCTACCAGGAAATCCTGTTAGCAAATTTTGCCCCCATGCTGCAAATCAGCAGCGCCGCACATGGTTTAATGTTCAATGCGTGTGGTTTGTGGTACCACAAACCACATGTGTCTGTACATCTGGATGTGCCATTTGAGCCTTACCCTGTAAAGATAAAGGTTAAAAGACCAGCTTCATTGAAATCAACCATAGAACTCCTTTTAATTTTTGTAGGCTGGGACTGCCTGCATTATCTTTGGAGAGGAACTTACGTGCCTTGACATTAATAGGATTACTCATATCAAACCAGAGAATGTGCTTTAAGAACAGTTCAATATTTGCAGGTATTCACCAAGTCAGATGTATGTGGTACAGGAGTAAATTAGAAATGAGAGGATTATATAAATACATTTCACATTATATTATGCCTGAGAAAAACGTAGGACAGAAAAAACAGTATTTTCAAGCATAGGTGCCTGTTTTCTTAGGCAGTATACATAACATAGTGAAAGAAAGTCCCAGCTGCATGCCGTTTACAAGTCTAAACAGGGAGCATCTACATGAGATGATTTATTGTGCAGTAACATAATTTACAGCACAGCAAGCATGTGCGTCTACATTTGTGCATGCTTACTGCTCAGTAAATGACACTACTTGTGAGTAAATTTGCTACTTGCAAATGCAAGTAGCAAATTTACTTGTGAGCAGTTACTGCAGAGTAACTCATGTGAAAACGCCTGGTCAGCCCTGCCACTGCCACTAGGGGCCAGCCTGAGGCTAGCCCCAGGGCTCCAGGGCTGGGAGTCTCTCCTGCCCCAGGGCTGGGTTGGCTCTATGGCACCCCAGCCACAGGCCTTTACAATCCTGCAGGCATTTTGAGCCCTGGGGCACATGTGCAGGGAGCCTGAGGCCATTCCAGGCCCCTGTGTCCCCCTGGGCAGGCTGCAAGCTAGATGTACCAGCCTGACTGCACCTTGATGTCACTGCCGGGCATCTCAGTGCAATGAGTCTGCCAGGCCCATGCCATCCAGGCCTGCATGCTGCTTCAGGCTCCTGCCAGGCCTGTCAGTGCCCAGGTCCAGGTGCAGGCAGCTCCTGGATGCTGGGGCCAGCTGCTGCTGTCTTCAGTCCACCCCCAGCAGTCTGCCTGGAGTCTGCAAGTGCTGTGGGGCATTGCCTTGCTGTGAGGCTCCCAGCCCCATGCCATACCTCTGTGCACCTGCCCAGGACTGGCAGCACAGGGACACCCAGGCAGATGCCTGGAGACCTGCCATGGGAACCCCAATGGCCTCATCACTACCCACACCCATGCCCATCACCCGGGCCCCAGCTTGGTCACAGGAGGAGGCTGGTGACCTCATGGTGCTGTGAGGCAAGGTGGAGGTGCAGCACCACTTTGTATGGGGTAGGCCCATACAAATACAATGTCCATGTCAATGAGGGGCTGTTAGGCTGGATGTGGAAGCCCATGCCCTTTATGTGACAACTAACAGGTCCTCATACCCTGGAACCCAGGCTGCAGCTGTGCTGTGTAGAGCAGCATGGGTGGCCTGACTGAGTCCCCACCCCAGCTTGACACATGTGATAATGTGTCACTGGGGGAAGACTCCTTGGGGCACCAGTAGCTCATCCTGCTGAACCTCCTGCTTGCAGCCTCCACCAGCAGCTTGGGAAGCCTGAGTCAGCACCTGCCCCAACAGCTCAGCCATGAGGTACAGCTGGCCATGTCACTGTCAGTCTTCAGCAGTGCCAGCTTCTCCATGGGGGGCAGGGAGGGGGGCTTGCACCCCACACCCCGCCATCTGAAGAATCTGCCTGGAGCTGCACATTATCACCATCAGCAGGAACTGAGCAGAGCCACTGGCTGCGCCAGCCCCAGCCACATGTTAAGCTGCATGCGTGGGACAGGCCACAGTTGGCAGCCAGGATGTGGTCTCAGGGTCACTGCCACCTACATCCAGGGCTCTATGGATGCACTGGCTCCTCCAGAGGAGAACCCAGGATCGCACTGTCCTTCTGGACCAGCTGGTGATGGCACTGGAGGACTGTCCGGTAGATGCATGGGCCTGGCGGGTAGAGGACGTAGCCTGCGAAGTGGCATGGGACCATCGCAAGAAGGCATGGGACTGGGCAAGCTGGGAATTCTGGGCACAGCTCCTGGCGCTAGAGCACAAGCAGCCGGAGGCCCTGTAGGAGCAGACCATGATCCTAGACTGGGCAGTGCAGGCCACAGATAATGACTGCTGGGTGCTGGACACTCTCTTGGCCCTGGTGGTCACCTTTGTGCCACCCGCTGCCTGGCCTCTGACTCTAGCCCCACCTGCCCCCTCGCAGCTGCCTACTGCCCAGAAGCAAACTCCACCCTGGGCCTGGAAGGCACCACCTGCACCACCCAGGAGCCTCTGCCATGTCCCCTGGCCCAGTTCCCCTCCCACACAGCCCCTTTGCTTGGGCCCAGGCCCATCGCTCACCCCAGCTCTACATGGGTGTGGAGCTAGAGCTGCCTACAGTGGGGCCAAGACCACATACTGGCCCTGCTGGCCCTGGACATCAGCTGCCAGAGGGGGAGTTGTCCACATTGAGGGACTATCAGCTACTGTCACCCCTGGGTGAGCCCCCCATCCTCTAGACTCACTGTGGCATGTGCACCCATGAGGGAACAGCCAAAGGCCAGGGTGCTGGCTGCCTGTCCCTGGGATTTGCCTCCTAGGCAACCCTACCCCATGGCCCCCTCAGGGCAGGAGTGGGAAGGCGGGGTCCCTGTTTAGGAGCGGTGGGGCCACAATAGTGCCCAGCTGCAGATCCAGCACCTCTAGCATAAAGCATCCACTCTGCATGGCTGGCAGGGCGGAGTTGTGGAACATGTGGCATCGTTGGCACTTCCCGCCCAGCTAGCAGTCATGTTTGTGAAGGCACTACAGTGGTCAATGGAAGCCTGGAGCACAACATAGTGAAAGCCCCTCTGGCTATAGTAGGGGCAGTCATCATGGGGTGGGCAGGTGACAGGGATGTGGGTCCCATCCAAAGTCTTGATGCTCTGGGGAATCCCAGGGCATGGAACCCTGACACTACTGCCAGGGGGTTGTGTATGCAGAGCATGTGTACCCCAGCATGTTCTGGAGGGCACCACACACCTCCAGAACAGGCTTTCTGGCAGTGGCCTTGCCCAGCCCAAAGAGATGCCCCACATAGCAGAAGCTAGCAGGTGTGGCCAGCTTGAGCAAGGCAAGGGGCAGCTGAGTGTCTGTAGGAAGGGGTGGATGCATGGCAGTCTCCTGTCACCCCAGGTAGGGCCAGAGCTGCCCTGAAAGGTCCTAGAAGGTGTCCCAGGACATCCAGAATGCCTCCAGCCACTGCTCATTGTCCCAGGTCTGCTGGATGACATGCAGCCACCAGTCCTGGCTGGTCTGGCAGACCCAGAAGTGGTGGAGCTGTAGGCCCAGGAGGGTGATGGCAGCTCCAATGGTGACATCTAGCATCTTGTCATCAGTGTCCCTGACAGGGTCCTTCCAGGTGGATGAGCTCCAGACAGCATCTCTGGGACAGTTTGCTGCAGCCAGGTAGGTGGTCGTTGCATGTGGGGGAGCCAGGAGGACCCAGAGAGCTGTGGGTCAGCTGATGGTTGGCACAGTGGACCAGCACAGTGGCCATCAGAAACCTGGGGTGCTGGTCATCATTTTCAGAGGCAGGGGCTGGAGCAACCATAGTATAGGGAGGCAGAGGCAGTGAGGAGAGAGATGCTGTGTGCTGCCCCTGAACGGTGCATACTGCTCCTGGCCAGGGAAGTGGCTGGCCAGGGAGCAGAGATTGGAGCAGTCTTTTCAAGATGGCTGCTGGCAGCTGCAGCTGGAGCCTTGAACTCCCCCCTTGATGTTGGTAGGGGCTCACTGCAGAGCCACAGAAAGTGGTACCAGTTTGCTGCTAAGAGCAGCAAATCTGCTGCCATGCCCCTGCATATATAGATGCCTGCCTGGGAACATTTATTCGCAAGTAGTTTACTAGCAAGTAAACTAATCTTGGATCAAAAGCATGTGTAGACATGCCCCCAGAGAAGTAAAAATTATTGCCTGAGGTCAGACAGAATGTTAATGGCAGAGCCTGGAGTAGAATCCTAATCTCCTGAGTTTCAGGCCAATGTCCTGCCAGTATGACTGAGTATTATATGGTGCCTATCACTGGCTGCCTTAGATGAAACACAGAAGTATATATTTTTGTGTATATATTTTTTGTCATTGCCTCTTACTGCATGCTTATACATTACTTAGTACAGTTCCTACTATGGAAATACTTAAACATCTCAGTGTAGATCATTCTCTTCGACATTGCACAACTATACATATAAGACAGTCCCCACTCCATTTGTTTGCATTCTATTGCTCACATGCAATCACGTATTTAATACGGGGCTTACATTCATGCACCTTCCAGAATTAGACAAGAAAAGGGAGGCAATGGGGAGCTCTGGCCCTCCTGTGGCATTTGTGTAACAACTATGAAAATCACGGAGAAAATGGTGAATATTATTACTGGGGTTAGTTGATTATACTTACAGTTGTGGGAGTGGGAACATTGTGTGCTGCAGGAGGATATGTTGGTTCATATTTATAGACATATATGAACATTAACAGATATACGTGTACCCAGTGTGCCCATCCATCAGACCACATTGGCACTTCATCATGAGTCAGGAGCACTGAAAGCTATTGGGAGCTGTCACACACTTCAGTATGCAGAGAACCTGGACCAGAGTTTCCACCTTAAAAAGCCTGTGTCTTTCAAAGGGATGAATTTCCAAAGAGTTATGGATGCATATACAGAGCCTGCTCCATATATCCCTATAATCTGGCTCAGTAGCTAAGACGCTGGATAAAGACTCCTCCCTCCCCCACTGAGCTCCCCCCTCAATGTTGTCTATCCTAGAGCACACACTGACTTTTGTTGTCAAATCACCGTTAGCAAGTGTTATCCCAGAGTTTGTAAATTCTATTAGGAGCTGTGCACCTGTTGTTCCATTTTTATCTCCAAAATGTACTGACAGCCTATTCTGGGTGCCAGAGCACATCAGACCCATCCCTGGGGTGTACGTCAGTTCGTACTGGCAGAAAGTGAAAGATTGGCAGAAGGTGTGATCCTGAATTATATTAAAGCTTTTGGCATGCTTGTTCTTTGCATCCTACTTCTTATTAATTATGTCCAAGCCTACCAGATGTGTGGAGAAATGCATATTAAAGGAGTAATATGGGCAATTCCTTCTATTTATACCTTTTAGCCTGTTTGAAAAAAAATGTTCTTGAAGAGGATCGTTTGGCTTACAACTGAGTGTCAATCTGGAGCAAAAAAAATATTTAGCAGAGGTCATCTTTTCTCCAGTAAAAATTTTCCTCTCTTATTTTTTTCAGATGGTTATATTCATGATCCTACATTCACACCCTTGGGTGGTTGCAACAGTCATGTAGGTCAAGTTCTGTTACTACTGTAATAATTTGATGTTACAGCAATTAGAAGTTATCATTGTTTCAGGACACACAAATGTAAAGTTTTTGACTTCAAGAAACTTGGCAACAGACCTAAATTTTGATTTCCACAGACCTGCCAATTTGTGTGGGTTTGATGCACATGCATGTTTATGGCAAGCTGATCAAAAGGGGTACAAAAAGGTCAAAGAAAAATTTATTTAGAAGTTGCCAATATGTTCACAATTATTTTTTCTCACTCTTCAACCAGCTCCAGTTCGAGCTAAGATTAAAACCTATAATTGGAGCTTTTGGAAGTAATCAGAACCAATCTGACTGCCCCCACTTGCAGTAAATTGGAGCACCCTTCCTGCCCCTCCCCTCCAACTTCCATGGGAACAAAATCAGACTATGACTGAGTACTTTGGAAACCTAGCCCAACCTACATGAGAGGTGAACACACATTGGTAAGTCTGCTGGCACAAGCTTGCACCCAACAGCAGCATTTAGAGACTTCCCTGGAACTGGAAAGTGAACATTGTGTGTAGTCCCCAGTGCTGCATAAAGGAGAAGAGAGACTTCTACGGACCACTGCAAGGGGAAGGATCTGCATGTGTGGATGGAAGAATTGGGGTTCATCAGCCAGGTTTTCTGAAGGATTCTGTTTTACAGCTGATTTATTTTGGGTTTTTTGAGGAAGAAACCTGGCTTGGCTGCCCAGTCCATAGAAGAGAATGGAACCAGGAGCCACCTGCACTATGAATGCCTTGAGGCATCACAACGGCATCTCAAAGGCAGTCCTTTTGGAGGGGCGGGTTGATTCCCCACCCCCACCTCTGTTTTTTGCCCATAAAAGCCAAACTTTTTTCTTTTTTTTTGTGTGCCCTTGGGGCTTTTGATTCTTTGATGCAGAGGTAAAATTTTCTGCAGAAAGCAAAAGCTTTTCAACTAAAACATTTCTTTTTGTCAAAATGAAAATTCTAAAATAAAAATATGTTTTCCTTCCAGCTGTTCTGTTCCCATTTAGGCTTCTAGATCTCTTGTGTCTGTTTGTTCCCTGCTTCCCCTACCCCCTCCCAGAGAACAAGCACTGCTGCAGACAATGAGAAATATGTATTTTTAAAATTCTGGTTCTTAAACTTGCTTCAGTGATGCTCAAACCAGAATTTTCAAGGTATTTGGAGGTGCTGCCCCAGATCTCGGGAGCAGGGTGACCTAAATTCCACCCAGCAAGTACCTGCATCTTCAGGGGTCCTACAATCTTTATAAAGCTGTCCTTAGTTCTTTGGATAAAGTGGCCAACATGGTTTAAACTACAGCTGAAAATGGCTCCCCTTTTCCATGAAAGCAGTAACTGTGCATGCTAGGTCATCTTCCAAAGAAAAGCATACCTTGTTCTTGTTCAGTGTCTCTGGGTGAGTTATTCCACACAAAGATACAGCTAGGTATTGCTATTACCTTGCTCATTAGTTGTACAATTGTGTGTGTGTCTCCTGGTACAGGTCCACTGACAAATCACATACAGGTTCAGTTTCCATAGACACTGGCAATGCTGGCAGCATCCCTAGCAACTGCTTGTGGGGTTTTCTTATTTAAAGTGGAATGATCCACTTGGAAGCATTGCACTTTTCATTTACAGGTAGTAAAAACTGATGGTCAGTTCAAATGTCAAATAATTGCATTGGAAAACTATTTACCAACTCCACAGAAGTTATTGGAAGCTAATTAATAAAACTTGAGATTACAAAAGATTTTTATTAAGTACATGACTAGGATATCTGATCCTTTCCGAGTAAAAAAATGCCATTTTTTCTGTCTTAGCCCTATTCAGATTTTAATAATAACTCTTAAAAATAAAGTGCCTTTGATCCCATCCAAGCATGAGTGCAAATGTACAAGACTCATTATTTCTTAATGATATCACAATATTCAGTTTTTTAAAAGAACACATGCCCCCCATGCAATTATTATTATATGCCATCTTAATCATCTGTAGTCTTGCCACTAAATAAATGGAGAGTATAGGGTCTTTTTTTTGTTTTGCACAAGTCACATGTTTGAAACACAGGAAGGAATTTAAGCTATTATTGTAATGTTAACACAGTTGTGTTCCTGGTTCAAAACCTTGTGCCATTTTCTAACCTCTTAGTGCCCAAAACTTTATCATCCAAAAACATATAGCAAGGTGAATACATATTCTTGTTCAGTGGACAAGTATAGTCCTGGGAGCTGTACTTTGGGCACCCACATTGTAAAATCCTCATGAAATCAAATGGTCATATAAGTAAAAACTATTTATTACACGTTACCAGATCTAAGGTTGAAGAAAAAATGGGGAGGAGTTATGTTGTATTAATAGTGCTCAGCTCTTATTTAGCCTTTTCCATGAGGAGATCTCAAGGCACTTTACAAATGAAGTCAGTATCATTATCCTCATTTTAGACAAGCTAGTGTTCTGCCTTGCTCAATGTAAATAAAAGAAAAGGGAGTCCATGGAAATAATTTTGTGTAAGAAGTTCATGGCGTTTACATAAACTACTTGTGATCTCAGTTTTGGAAACCATGTCTAATTAGGCTATTACTTCAGCAAATACTTAGCATTTGTTTTAACTGATGTCAAAGGGTGCATCTACATGTGCATTTTACCATGGAGTAGATTAACTCTGCAGTAAAGTGTCACCGTTTACACATATGCCAATATTAGGGCACAGTAAATTAATTAACTGGGGACAGTACTATCTTACAGTAGAGTCATTAAAAGCCCTTAAACGCACATGTAGATGGTGACTGCTGGGCACAAATTGTGTCCAGCCAGCTGGGGCCAGACCCCCAGCTTCTGCGAGACCCTCAGCTCAAATTGCTGCAGGCCTGGGCACAAAGATAGATGCTGAACATGGGAGCAGCTGACTGAAACTCGAACTGCTTCAGGATTTGTTGTGTTGCAATAATTTTACATATAGATGCACCCAAAAAGACTTAGCATGTACCCAAAGTACAGCTCCCAGGACTATACTTTAGCTCCTAAATATGTGACCATATTTCCAGAGGTGCTGAGCCCCTTTGCAACTTCTGTTTTATTTGCACCAGAGAGCCTAACTTTAGGTGCCTAGTTCTAAAAATTCTAGCCTAGTGGTTCTTACCCTCTAGGCCGCAGGCCAGATCTGGCCCATAGAGCCATGTCATTCACCCTGTAGGACTCCCCAGGGGTCTGGAAATCAGGCAGTAGCGGGGCGGTGTCCGCATTAATTGCCACTCCTCCACTACGATATTTCCAGACCCATGGGAACCCTGCAGGCCAGATAACAAGGCCCCTGTTCTGATGTTGCTAGTGCATGGTCAGGCTGGTGCATGGGGTCACTCTAGTGGGTGGCTGGATCCAGGCATACAGGGTCAGGCCACACACAGACTGACACCACATGCTGATTCTGCCAGTGTCTATGGAAACTGTATGGAAAGTGTCTATGGAAACTGCCCATATACCAACTCTGCACCACTCTTGGCCCACAGGGTCAGAAGGTTGGGTGCCATTGTCATAGCCTAACTTATTTAGTGCTTACACAAAAAAGACTTAACAGTTCTGTGCCTACAGCCTTGTGCCATTTTCTAACCTCTTAGTGCCCAAAACTTTATCCTCCAAAAACATATAGCAAGGTGAATACATATTCTTGCTCAGTAGACAAGTCTACTGTCCCTCATTATGTAGGTTTTCTGCTTGTTTCCATTTTCCCTATTTGCTGTTTTACATAGACACCTTCATGACGGAAGTTGTAATTTGCTCCTTTACTTGGAAGACTGTGGGGGTTGGGAGTTAGGAGATAGTCCCTCAGGACAGAACAACTAAAGGACTAGTGAAGTTTTGTTACAGATCCAAAGTAAGTTTGTTTAGTTTTTCTCCTTCACTTATGCCTGTGTTTAATGTACCTGGTGCTCACTAGATCTAAGTGTGTAGGTTTTTCAGCTGAGGGGGCTCCCAGATGTGGGAGCTTGCTTCTTAATGGTGCAGGGAGAGCCCCAGATCCAGGGGGAGCTGTAGGGGTAAAACCCCTAGACAGTTTTCAAACAGAGCTCAATCAATTTATGGAAAGGATTCAGTGATGGGGTTGCCTATGATAGCAATGAACTAGAATCAAGAGCCCTAAGGGCCCCCCCTCCCCCAATTCCATGCTCTTATTAAAATAGCCACTCTGTTCATGCCTGCATTTAGACTTTTTAGTGCACTAATTCTGTAAGGAGTCTTCCTATCAGCTGAATTTCATTAAAAACCCTATCAAATGATGTCAATCCTCACTGCTCTTCCACTTTTGGACCCTACTGCACCAATTCACACATGTTGCTAATCACACCCACACCTCTTTGTTATACTCCTACATCTGCCTTGTTTGACATGTGAACGATGCAAGATCTTATTTGATTAAAAAAACTCATTCAGTTTTAACTTTTGCTTCATACACTAATATATCATGGAGACAATCTCATTTTATTTATATTGATACTTTTGCTTTCTTCTGAAATGAAGGATGAATCAACTTCAATATCATTGGCTTCCCCTTGAGAATGCAATAGTTAAAATTATTAGATCTTTCTCAATAGAAGAGAGATTATCCCATACACCACACTATTAGTAGTAAGATGCTATAAGCAGGTATACATGGCTCAGTACGTAGGGAAGATGCCAGCTGGTAAAAGAATTTCCCCTTTCTATGTATCTTATGTGTTTTAATCTGTGTGCAATTTACAGCTTGCATTATCAGCCCGAGATGTAATACTTTGCCTGTTATTTCTGATTGCCCTTCCTAAATAAAATCTTATATCTCTTTAGGAAAAAATGCCTCAGCTAGTTGTTGACTCATCTGTCTAGAAGAATTAGTAAAAAATTAGAATATGAAATTTTAATTGAGGTTGGTCTCACATCAGATTTACAGGAAAGGGAAAAATCAGACTACCACCGTGAAAAACAGAGGAGAAAACAATTAAGTTTCCCCTCATGAATCTCTATGGATATCAAAAAGTGATACTGCTGTGAACTACCAAGGCATTCACAGTGTATTTTGGCTTTTGTTCTGGTATGTGCATTGTGCAGTACTTAGACTTGATCTAAAGTGCTGCACAGTGTGGAGCCCCAAGACGGATGAGTATTAAATAGCTGACTCACTTGTTTGCTATTAGGTGCCAGAAATAGGTGAACAGGTTCAGGGGGGGAAAAAAAATTGGTCTCAGCCTCTGCTGTTATCCATAAATGAACCAGACTTGAAGCCTGATCCTCAGGTGGTGCTAATTGGGCTGTCTGGATTGAAAGCAAAGGAGCTAAATTGCTTTATATAATCTAATGTTTAGGCCCACAGGGTAGGGCTGTGCGAGGCTTTGGACAGAGCTTTGGATCTGGAGAAGCTTCAGATGCTTCATTAGGCTTTCTGAAGCAGTTTGGAGATTCTGAAGCGCTTCGGAAAAACTTTGGAACCGCTTCAGAGATCAGGCCATAGGGTATAATAGGGAAACAATGAAATATCTATAACTTTGTTGTTTTTTGTCTGATTTTGATTAAATTTGCAGGAGTTGTAGCCTCTGCTGCAAGCATGAATCCTACCAAGCTTCAAGATGATCAGTGTAGGGGTTTGGGAAGAGCTGCACCCCAAATTCTTGAAAGCAAAACTGATGTCACGTGTATGTGTTACATCACAGGGGGATGAAAACTACAGGAGTGGTAGCCCCTGATAATCCCACAATGCATGCTAAGTTTCAAGAAGATCAGTGCAGGGGATAAGGGGGAATTTCACCCCAAATTCTTGAAAGCAAAACTCATGTCCCGTCTGTGTGTTACACCACAGGGGTGTCAAAACTGCAGGGGTGGTGGCCTCTAGTGAGGCCACAAAGTATGCCAAGTTTCAAGAAGATCACTGCAGGAATTTGAGGGGAACTGCACCTCAAGCTGCAGACAAGCAAAACTCATGACATGGGTGACACTATGTGTGTTAAGGCGCAGCGGGGTGAAAGCTGCAGGGATGGTAACCCCTGCTGCAGCCACAAAGCCTGCCAGCTGTCAAGGAGATGGGTGCAGAGGGGTTCTGGCTTCTGGGGCCCTGCACCACTAGCTGATGGCAGACAAAAATTCATGACATGGGTGCTTGTGCAATTGTGTCTGGCTTGGGGGGTGGGAGACACTACAGCAGGCCTGGCTGCTAAGCTACTGTGTTATCAGTTACCGATCAACCATGATTCACTCAGGGACCAGCTCAATACACAGTAGTTAGCTAATGTAACCAGTTAAGTAGCATCAATTAGTACCTGCAAAACCAGATTAAGAAAGGAAATAATCAATACAGACAATCAACTACCCCAAGACAGAGTCAGTCAGTTGCACAAGCACCTATGTCATGAGTTTTGCCTGTCAGCAGCTAGGGGTACAGGGCCCCAGACCCCCCCTGCACTGATCTCTTCGACAGCTGCCAGGCTTCACAGCCATAGCAGGGACTGCTATCCCTGCAGCTTTCACCCTGCTGTGCCTTAACACACACAGTGTCACCCATGTTGCCCCACCCCGGCCCCTACTTGGCCCAGCCCCCCAGGGGGACAGTAGAAGAGGGGAGGGGGTACTCACCGACCCCTCTCTGGGCAGGAAGGTTCCCCAAATCCCAGGCAGGGCCTCCTTCTTGCCCAGGAGTAGAT
Organism: Gavialis gangeticus; assembly: GCF_001723915.1. Classification (NCBI taxonomy): domain Eukaryota; kingdom Metazoa; phylum Chordata; order Crocodylia; family Gavialidae; genus Gavialis; species Gavialis gangeticus. Next base: position 62,162,405 of record NW_017729030.1, read on the forward strand.
AGGTGGGCCCACTGCACATGCGCATAGTTTAAAAGGGCCCGCCAAAGGAAAAAAGCCCCAGAGAAGCTTAGGGAGTGGCATGAGATGCACGGGTGAAAGCCCATCATGCTCCTACACCCCGAAACCCCCCCCAGCAACCTCCAACTGCTGTGGAGCCCCCCAGCTGACCCCCAGCAGCAGCTGCAGGTAAGCAGGGCCCATGGGGGAGGGGACCAGCCCAGCTCAGCTGCGGGGAGGCAGCTAAGTAGGAACCAGGGAGGATCTCACCCCACCCCAGCCCCTACTTTGCCCAGCCTCCCCAGGGAGCTGCGTGACTGGAGCCATGCAAACAGACTGTGCAAACAGGCATGCTTGTCTGCCCTGTATGTGAGTTAGTGCGGAGTTTGTGCAAGAGGGTGAGGAGGGGGGCCCGTGGCCCTGCCTGTGTGCCCCCTTGGGTAAGCATTCACAGCCGTAGCCATCCCACCAGTGGCATGACACAGATGGGCATGCGCTGCACCCCGAGGGTCCCTGAGGGGTCTTCAGCACCCCCCTCTGGCACCTCAGAGGCCTCCATCCTGATGCACCCCATGGTTCCAGGCTCCATGAAAACAGAGCCCCTGGGTCTCAGCTGCAGGGGCTGCCTGTCACTTTTTCAGACACTGGGGCCTGGGAGCATGGCCACCTCCCCTTGTGAAGTCTGTTCCCTTTTGGGGTCTCTGGTGCACCAGCTGGAGGAGCTCCAGGCCACTGGGTGACAGTGACCATGAGCTGATCACCTTTACCATCCGCCAAAAAGCTGTAAAGTCAGTCAGCAGTACAGAGGTCCTTGATTTCAGGAGGGCTGACTTTGACAAGCTCAGGAAACTTGTCAGTGAGGCTCTAAGGGACCATGACCCCAAGGGGAAGGGAGTCCAGGAAGAGTGGTTGCTCCTCAAGGGAGCAATCCTAGATGCACAAGCTAAGGCTACTCCATCTTGGAGGAAAGGCAGCAAGAAGGCACAGCAGCCCTCTTGGCTCAACAAGGAACTAGTGGTCCTCTTGCATCTAAAAAGACAGACCTACAAGGGATGGAGGACAGGATCCACCTCCAAGGAGGAATATACTGTACTGGTCCGGACCTACAGGGAGTGAACCAGGAAAGCCAAGGCTGCGATGGAACTCCAACTAGCTAGAAGTATCAAGGACAATAAAAAGTCCTTTTTTAGATATGTGGGGAGCCAGAGAAAAAGCAAGGGCAACATTGGACCCCTGCTAAACCAGACGGGAGAACTGATGACTGACGCCCAGGAAAAAGCCAACTTACTAAATGGGTACTTTGCGTTGGTCTTTCACAGGTCCCATTACGGGACAGGGACACCTAAGTGAGGGTGGTTCCTTGCCCTCCATCAATGCTGATCCCATGAAAGAACACCTTGAGAGGCTGGATACCTTCAAGTCAGCTGGCCCTGACAATTTACACTCCAGAGTACTCAAGTAGATGGCCCGCATCATAGCGCAGCCCCTGGCATGGATCTTCGAGAACTTCTGGCGCTCTGGTGAAGTGCCCGATGATTGGATAGCCAATGTGGTGCCTATCTTCAAGAAAGGGAGGAAAGTGGATCTGGAAAACTACAGGCCCATCAGCCTGACATCTATCCTGGGGAAGGTCTTAGAAAAGATTATCGAAGAGGCCATTCTTAATGGACTGGCCGAAGCCAACACCCTGAGGGAAAGCCAGCACAGGGTTGTTGCAGGTAGGTCATGCTTGACCAATCTCATTTCCTTTTACAACCAGGTGACCTATCATGTGGACAAGGGGGAAGAGATTGATGTGATATATCTTGATTTAAAAAAAGCCTTTAATCTGGCATCCCAAGATCACCTCTTGGTAAAACTGGCCAACTCTGGCCTCGGGTCCACCATGATCCGCTGGCTGGGGAATTGGCTCCATGGTCAGACCCAGAGGGTGGTGGTTGATGGAAGTCAATTGTCATGGTGCCCTATGACCAGTGGATTCCCTCAAGGCTGTGTCCTTAGACCTATTTTGTTCAATCTCTTCATTAATGATGTGGACATTGGAGTCAGAGTCGTACTGGCCAAGTTCACCAATGATACCAAACTTTGGGGTAAAGCATTCACACCTGGGGACAGGGGGGTAAATCCATGCTGACCTTGACAGACTCATGAAATGGGCGGATGAGAACCTGATGGTGTTTAACACTGAAAAATGGAAGGTTTTCCACCTTGGGAGGAAACACCTGCTGCATGTCTATAGGCTCGGCAGTGCTACGCTGACTAGCACTATGGACGAGAGGGACTTGGGGGTCAGGATTGACCACAAGACGAACATGAGCCTTCAATGTGATGCTGCAGCTAGTCAAGTGAGCAAAACCCTGGCTTGCATCCATAGATGCTTATCAAGCAAATTCCAGGACGTCATTCTTCCCTTGTACTCGGCCTTGGTGAGGCCGCAGCTGGAGTACTGCATCCAGTTTTGGGCTCCACAATTCAGAATGGATGTGGAGAAGCTTGAGAGAGTCTAGAGGAGAGCCACATGCATGATCAGAGGTCAGGAAAACAGACCTTATGATGAGAGGCTGAGAGCCATGGGACTCTTCACCCTGGAAAAGCACAGGCTCAGGTGTGATCTGCTGGCCACCTCTAAGGTTATAAGAGGTGTTCACCAGGATTCTGGGGAATATTTAATCACCAGGGTGCCCCAAGTGATG
>NW_017729030.1:62170094-62174936 GCF_001723915.1 Gavialis gangeticus
GACCTTTTCAGGCTGGACATGAGGAAGAGCTTCTTTACTGTCTGAGCCCCCAAGATATGGAATGGCCTGCCGCCAGAGGTGGTTCAAGCACCTACTTTGAATGCTTTCAAGAGAAACCTGGATGTTTTTCTTGCTGGGATCCTATGACCCCAGCTGACTTCCTGCCCCTGGGGCAGGGGGCTAGACTCGATGATCTTCCGACATCCCTTCCAGCCCTAATGTCTATGAAATCTATGAAATATAACGAGTTTTGCCTTTCCGTAGTTTGAGGTGTAGTTCCCCCCAAACCCCTACACCGATTTTTCTGAAACTTGGCAGACCTTGTGGCTTCACCAGGGGCTACCACCCCTGCAGTTTTTACCCCCCTGCTATGTAACACACAGACGTGACGTGAGTTTTGTTTTCAAGAATTTGGGGTACAGTTTTCCCCAAATCCCTACACCAATCTTCTTGAAACTTGGCACGATTCATGCTCACAGCAGAGGCTACTATCCTTGTAGGCTTCATCAAAATCAGACAAAAAACAACGAAGTTATAGATATTTAATTGATTCACCATTATACCTTATGGCCGGATCTCCAAGGCAGCTCTGAAGGTTTGAGCTGCTTTGGCCGGATCGAAGCAGAAACCTGGTCTGGAGCTCCAGATTGGATCCCTGACATCTGAAGCACCCAGATCGGATCACTGCCGACTTGCACAGGCCTACTATTGAGTGCATCTATGCAAGATGCTTTACTGCACAGCAGACTAATGGCCTCCCTCGCTTCCTCAGCTGTGGGTTGCACCATGTTGCAAACTTTCCTGGCACTGCATGGGAGGATGGTCCTCTACACTGCTGTACCAGACAGGTAGGCAGGACCCCCCACTCACCTCCTCAGTTGCAGTCTCCCCTGACATTGCAAGCTGTGCCATTGTGCCATGCCGCTGTACCCCCACCCTCCATAGTGGAAACCAGAGAAGGGAGGGGGAGATTGGAGACCATGGCTGCAGCAGCAGCCAGAGCAATGGAGGTAGAGGAAGCCAGGGGGAGCTTGGTGGCAGCAGCTTAACCCAGGGCTGGGCAATTATTTGAGCTGGAAGACCACTTAAGGAATTCCGGTTAGATGTTGCAGGCCACAAGGGGTGGGGAGCAATTAATCCTATCTGGACCCAGGGCTAGTCCAATTTGGCTAAATGTGCTGCAGAGGGGATGGCTGGGGAACAAGGGTGCTTCAGTGCAGGGCTAGCTGGCAGCCACTGAAGCACTCTTGTGCCCAGCCAGCCCTGTCCACCTCTACTTGCTTAGAGGTCTGAACAGGATGGGCTTGAGAAATGAACTGTTACTTGCAAAATTTACCACTGAAAACTAATGCATGGATAAATCCACCCCACACCCATTTCTGGGCTGAACAAAGATGAAATACATGAGAGAGATGTGCATGGTACAGATAAAAAAAAAAATAGTGGGAGCGTCTACACAAGACATTTACTGTGGAGCTGACTAATTAGTTTCCCCAGTAAAGTCTCAGTGGGCACATCTACATGAGACATTTATTACATAGTTGACTAACTGCACAGTAAATGCCTCAGCATAGATTCATAGATGTTAGAATCAGAAGGGACCTCAACAGATCATCAAGTTCAAACCCCTGCCCTGGGCAGGAAAGAGTTCTGGGATCAGATGACCCCAGCCAGATGCCTATCCAGCCTTCTCTTAAAGACCCCCAAGGTAGGGGAGAGTGCCACCTCCCTTGGAAGCCCATTCCAAATTTTGGCTACCTTTACCATGAAGAAGTACACATGCACCCCTATTAGGTTGTGCAGAGCTAATAAAATTCCACAGCAGGATAGTACTCATAACATACGAGAACTACCCTGTTGCAGTTTTTTCATGCACAACAGCACACATGTAGAGTGCACACAAGCACTTGGCTGGGGCACCGGCTGCTTCAGTCTGGGGCAAGCCAGCAGGCAGCACCCATGCTGAAGCACCCTTGTGCCTCAGCCAGCCCCTCTACCAGAGGCTGCCAGTCCAGGGTCCTTTGACTGTGTTCCAAGTGCTATACACAAATAAACTCTGGAGCAATATGCTCTGGAGTTTTTTGATTCCAGGTGCATGTTCAAACAGTGCACCCAGGAGCAAAAAACTCCGGAGTTCATTCATGCACATTAATCGCCCATGTAGACATGCCCAGTGTTTACATGTGCGCCCCTATTAGGCATCAGGAAACTAATAAACACCACTGTAGGTTAGTACTTGTAAACACAAATACTATCCTGAAGCAGTGTTACTTAGTGTACTGCAACACATGTGTAGATGCTGACGGGGCTGTCTGGGGCACAAGGGTGCTCCAGTGCCTGCTGGCTAGCCCCACACTGAAGCACCCTTGTGCCCAAGCCAGCCCCTCTGCAGCATATTTAGCCAGGTTGGAGCAGCCCCAGGATGGCAGGCTGATCCCTGGGGCCCTTGCCAGCTGAGGTTACTCTGACTCATCTCAACATACTGCAGTCCTGGATACATGTGCAAATGTGGTGCCTGGGAGTAATAAACTCTGGTACAAGCTGTGCTGAAGTTTATTTAGTCACATTAATTTCATGTGCATATGTGCTCAGTTGCTCTCAGATTATGTGTGTGGGGGTGGGGGCTGAGCACATGTGTAGCTGTGTGAGTGAGTGTGTGTGTAGCCTTTAACTAAGTATAATTTTAAAAAATGCAAGCATAATGCTGCAATTTGTAAGTATCTGTTGAGAAGAGCTCTGATCAAGATGTGAATTTGTGTGATCAGTCAAAACATTCACTAATCCTCCCTTGCCTTGGGAATGTGCTTCCTGTGTTGAGGATTCATTATTTTAAACAGATGCATTGAATGTGGGTGTAAATTATTCTCTTTATATACACTTTCTTTTGTTGTTCTGTGTATTCTTTTTCTGGAAACTATTGGGAAACATTAATTTGGAGACACATATATAAAATCTCTCTCTCTTTCCATTTATATTATTTATATTTATATATTTATTTAATCAAACAGTCCTCTGAATATTCCCCCCTCGCTCACATGCACACTACTTACGTTTCATTCCACAAAACAAGAAAAAAAGAAACATGAAAAAAAGCAAAAAGGCTGTCTGTAATCTACTATAAAAATGCAACTTGGAGTGAAATATGATTTGCATCGTTGCCTTTTATCTTTTGAATGACTGTATAGATCACTAATATATCATAAGTGAAAGGATAAAAATTAAGATGTGACCATTATATCTGGCTTGGGTAATAAGCAATGTTTGCTGGCAGGACTTTCAGAAGCACTTAATTTAGGAGCACAAGTACTTTTGAGAGTCACTAAAATGTGCTCCTAAATCCCTTAATTCTGACATTTGAAAGCCATCCCTTAAATTATTTTAGTGTTTAGAAAAGCACTGCCTTCCATGCCTGCAATAATATCTAGCATAGTTGTATGTCTAGCTTGATTACTAGCTGTTCATGGCAGTAAACACTGTGTGGGTTTTGCCTTTAATTCCACAGCCTCTACAATCCCCTCCAACCCTTCCCAAGTGCAAATGTTTCTTCAGGACTGGTTCAGTTGTTTGTATTCACTGCAGGTTATAGAGACTTTTCTCTTTATCTGTCTCTGGGGAACAGTGTTTATAGAGAATTTGCCTTTTTTAATGATCTTTCTCTGTTGATTCCTCTGGCACACATCCAACAGGAAAGATTTGGAATCATATTATTTCTAATTGGGTACATATAGTATTTGCCAAATTGAGATGCAGCTCAGCAGGATTTTCAGAAGACCTTTAGGTACCCATAGTCTTTCAGCATCATGCCCAACTTCATTAGGCCCATTTGAAAGTCAGGAACATATATATTTGTTTTAGGAAGGCTTTGAAATGTATTAGTATTTAGGTAAACGTGTGTGAGTGTGACTATGAATTGTCTAGTATTCAGTAAAGGGTTTCTATATATATTACGCTATAGAATATATTGGCAGATCTTAAATGTATTTTTTTAAAATTTCTAGTGTGTCAGATTTTCAGAAATCCCAAGTCTCTTGGTTTGTAGATGCCTAATTTGAGAGAAAAAGGATAAAAAAAATGAGGGCCACTTTTGAAAATTGTAGGAAAGAGTCCAATGGTTTTTTTTTTTTAACTTTGTTTAATGTTTAACACCAATATTTCACTAAAAATAAAATTGTCACACTCAGAATACAATGATAGACATTCATTAGGGATGGAGTTGTATTTCCTTTTAGTCATGTGATGGTGTGAACAAATGTAGGATTTGAAGCACTTTAAACACCTTTCAGCTGCCTCAGGGGCAAGCCAGACAGATGTATACATCCTATGAAGTGCTCCAAAAATGGTGGAAGAACTTTAAAACTTACCTTGAAGGAAACAGGTAATATTTAAAAGCTCTTCAAACCAAATCAGTTCCTGTTACATATGCGCATTCCACAGGAGATACCCTTGGTTCTCCAGCATCCCACTGTGCTCTGTTCTCCCTAGCTCCCACAGGGAGAGTTGGGGGAAGCGTGTGTTCTCTTATAGGCTGACGGACCTCCTCCGGCGGGCTTTAAACTAGGCTCGTCGGGGGAAGGAGAAGATGAGGGCGGAGGATACACCAGACCGGCACCCCCAACTATAGCCCAGCCCGGACCGACAAGCTCAGCGGACAAACAGGTAAGAGATGGGGACAAGGGGAATGCTGGGACTAGGGGGTCAGTAACCACATCTCCAGGAGGCCTGAAATGCCTCTACACTAATGCATGGGGAACAAGCAGGAGGAACTCGCTCTCCTGCTGGCTGACACCAGCCCGGACATTGTGGGGATTACGGAGACTTGGTGGGACTCCAAGCATGATTGGG
>NW_017729030.1:62175816-62183683 GCF_001723915.1 Gavialis gangeticus
CTCAGGTCCCTTCCGACCCTAGAAACTATGAAACTATAAGAGTGGGGCACAGTGTCAGTAAATGGTGTCCTGTCTCCTCTGTCCATGCTTTCTTGGAGCAAGAACCAGGAGACCTGAAGTTCCATGTTCACCCACAAAACTGGGGTTTCAGCTCTACAGCCCAAAATCCTTGTGTACCTTTCTGTATCTGGTCTCTTGGTTCTAGCTAGCCTGTATGCAGGGAACAGAGGCTACTTTCTCCCAGTTGCAGGGGTGGGTGGGGTAGGAGCAGGGTGAGGGGAGGGACATTCTGGGATACCGGAGGCAAAGTAGATAGTAGACTGTTCACTGACATGGTCAGAGAGAATGGAGCCACAAGCTGCTGCAGCCCTCTGTTGCATCCATGGCTGAAAAGTATACAGCTGCTGTAGTTTTGAAGTGCTCCAGGCAGGAGTTGCAGCAAAGGCTGCATATCTGTCAGTGGCTCAAACATTTCATTTCTGAAATGCTTCAGTCAGCTGCACTTTGAAATACTTTATGTTATGTCTGCCTCCACTCTCAATGGCTGTTTTTTGTTTTTTTTACACAGCATTTTTGAAAGAAAATTGCCAAAGTTCAAGTCTAGAGCAGCTTGGGAAACTGATATAAGATCTTGCACAAAGCACCCTCCCTACTGGACCTTCCTTCCATTGTGAAATAAAAGCTTGTACCATAGGTTTGGAAAGACGTTTCACAGTCACTCCCTGAACACACTCAAAATCCCTATGTTGAAAGACAAGACATTTTCCTTTAAAACCAAACAAAAGGATGTTTTCCCCACATTTCTATACATATTTTAATGTAGCAATAGTGATAATGAAAACGCAAGATCATAATCTGGAGAAAGGCAGTGGGTATATACAGGTAGGAGTTTCTTAATATTTGCTGCACTTGGTATCAGCTGACAATGCCTGAAAGGGTCTATGGATTGAACCCAATATTGAGAACATTACTGAAGGCCCTGTATACTGTTTGTGAGGTTTCATTTACATTAAACAGAGATAAGCTGGCCACCTACTGTTCATATTTGCATATCAGATGGTTTTGTCTCACATCAAGAGAAACTAAATGGTTTTAGTTTAAAACAGATGGCAAACTGTTGGCAAGAGCTTTCAGAGGAATTAACAATTGTAGTGTAAAGTAGAACTCATAGGATAGACGGGAAATGAAATACCCCATATTAGAGACTGACCTGAAACAAAATCCAAGGCCTAGACAACTCCACTATAGGGCAATCATTTTTTTTTTTCTGAGGATCTGGATTTTGCAAGTGGCTGCTATGTTTATAATGGACAAAAGGAAAACCTTGGATTCAAATATCCTAACATTTTGGTGCATTCAAATGCCGAGCTGGATCAGATTTTTGCTTGAGGGTATAGTCCCTGCCTCTCATTAAGTCTGTGGGAAAAAGAATACAGGCAGGAAAGAACAATAGGAAACAACCATCAACAAATCATTGTAAAAAGGAAAAACTGCATAAGGTAGACAGAAAAAGAGCATTCAAGAAATGCTGGTCTATTGGTGTGGCTCCTGAACAACATTCAGGCTGTCATAACACGTCTGTAGTATGGATGGCTAGAATTCTGGGTTAAATGCTACACTCTACAGCTACTGATAGAAGGCTGCTTCTTGGCAATGTGGCCCCAGAGTGGTTCTTGCAAATGTGCCAAACGACTGCAGTACCACTCAGAATTAGAGACTTTAAGCTTTAAATTTACTCCAGCGCAACTTCTTTGTGTAGATGGTGGCTGAGAGCTTATTGCTAGTGTTTGGTCTGGAGAAGAAAGTGATTAGAAACAGTCAACCAAGGGCAAGTCATGACTGATCGACCTGATTGCCTTCTATGATGAGATGACTGGTTCTGTGGATGGGGGGAAAGCAGTGGACATAATATACCTTGACTTCAGCAAGGCTTTTGATACCATCTTTTACAAGCAAGCTGAGGAAGTATGGGTTGGATGAAAGGACTGTAAGGTGGATAGAAAGCTGGCTGGATTTTCAGGTTCCATGGGTAGTAATCAATTACTCAAAGTCTGACTAGCAGCGGGTATCAAGTGGAGTGCCCCACGGGTCAGTCCTGGGGCTGTTTTTCTTCAAGATCTTCATTAACAATCTGGAAGATAGGATGGATTCCACCATCAGAAAGTTCATGGATATCACTAAGCTGGGAGGTGTCATAGATAAACCAGAGGGTAGGGCTAGGATTCAGAGTGACCTAGACAAATTGGAGGACTGGGCTAAAAGAGATCTCATGAGGTTCAACAAGGACAAGTGCAAAGCCCTGCACTTTGGATGGAAGAATCTGATGCACTGCTACAGCCTGGGGACTGACTGGCTAAGAAAAGGACCTGGGTGTTACAGTAGAGAGTAAGATGGATATGAGCCAAAAGTGTGCCTTTGTTGCCAAGAAGGCTAACAGCATACTGACTTACGTTATTAAGAGCGTTGCCAGCAGACTGAGGGAAGTAATTATTCCTCTATTCTGCACTGGTGAGGTCACATCTGGAGTACTGTGTCCAGTTTTGGACCCCCCACTATAAAAAGGACGTGGACAAAAAGGAGAGAGTACAGTGAAGGAAAATAAAAATGGTTTGGGAGCTGGGGCACATGACTTATGAGGAAAGGTTTAGGGAACTGGATTTATTTGGTTTACAGAAAGGAAGACTGAAGGAGGATTTGACAGCAGCCTTTAACTATCTGAAAGGTGGTTCCGAAGAGGATGGAGGTAGACTGTTCTCAGTAGTGACGGATGACAGAACAAGGAACAATGGTTTCAGGTTGCAGCAAGGGAGGTTTCAGTTGGATATTAGGAAAACCTTTCTCACTAAGAGAGTGGTGAAACACTGAAACAAGTTACCTAGAGAGGTGGTGGGATCTCTATCCTTGGAGGTTTTCAAGACCAGGCTAGACAAAGTTTTGGCTGGAATGATCTAGTTGGGGATGGTCCTGCTTTGGGCAGGGGGTTGGACTAAATGACCTCCTCAGGTCCCCTCCAACCCTAATTTTATATAAGCAACTACTACTGGTGCAAGAAAGAGAGAAGGAAGTGGGAAAGATTGTATTTATTCTTAAGGAGAGATATAGAAGTAGGTGCATGGCAATACAGGATCCCTACAAGGCAGACTAGGGCAAGTGGTGACAGATAGGAGTGACAAAGCTGTGCTCTTCATTGAGTTCTTCGCATCTGTATTCCTGAACATGGATAAAGGCATATCTCCCAGCTGGATTATAGACAGGTACAAGAGGGACACCAGCCCACCAACAGTTAGTGTCAACCTAGTGAAGGGACACCTGGAAGGGCTAGATGTGTTTATGTCAGTGGGCCCAGGCAATCTTCATCCAAGGATGCTGAGGGAATTATCTAGAGTCATAGGAGAGCCACTGGCAAAACTGTTTGAACACTTGTGGCAGTCAGGACAGGTCCCAGGTGACTGGAAAAGGGCCAGCGTGGTCCCTATTTTCAAGAAAGGGAGAATGGAGGATCCAGGTAACTATAGGCTGGTTAGTGTCACCTCTATCCTTGGAAAAACCCTTGAAAAGATTATTAAGGAACACATTTGTGAGAGTCCAGCAGGAAAAATAATGCTGAAGGGCAACCAGCATGGATTCACAGCAGGTAGGTCCTGCCTGACTAACCTTGCTTCTTTTTATGACCTGGTCACAAAATGCTTAGATGCAGGAGTTTGGGTACATGTCATGTACTTGGATTTTAAAAAGGCCTATGATATGGGGTCTCATCCCATTCTTATAAACAAACTAAGTGGCTGTGATGTAGATCATTACACAGTCACATGAGTGGTGAATTGGCTTATGGGATGCACCCAGAGAGTCATGGTGGATGGGTCAGTATTGACCTGGAAAGATGTGGGCAGTGGGGTCCCCCAAGGTTCGGTCCTTGGACCAGTGCTGCTCAGTATCTTCATCAGTGACTTGGATCAGGGCATGGAGAGCACTCTGTCCAAATTTGCAGATGACACCAAATTATGGGGTAAAGTAAACACATGGGTTGGCAGGGAATGAACTCAGGCAGATTTGGACATGTTGGAAAAGTGGGCAGAACAGAATAGGAAGCAGTTTAACAAGGATAAGTGCAAAGTGCTGCACCTAGTGAGAAAGAATCACCAACGCACATACAGATTGGGAGATAACATTCTAAGTAGCACATCAGCAGAAAGAGATCTCAGAGACATAGTAGACTCCAAGATGAACATGAGTCACCGATGTGACAAAGTTATAAGTAAAGCTAACTACACTTTATCATGCATTAGAAGGTGAATCACGTGCAGGTCTAAGGAGGTGATACTTCCCCTCTATGCAGCATTGGTAAGGCCACAGCTGGAGTACTGTGTCCAGTTTTGGGCACCACACTTCAAGAAGCGTGTGGATAACCTTGAGACAATCCAGAGAAGGGCTACTCATATGGTTAGGGGCCTGTAGGTAAAGTCCTACGAGGAGAGTTTGAGGGACCTGGATCTCTTCAGCCTCCACAAGAGAAGGCTAAAAGGTAATCTTGTGGCTATCTACAAATTCTTGGGGGTTGGGGGGGAGAGGGAGGGCCAGAAAGGAATAGGAGATACTCTATTTACCAGGGTGCCCCAACAGAGAGCAGATTTGGATTGGACATCAGGAAGAACTTCTTCATAGTGAGGGTTACTAGAATTTGGAATGGGTTTCCAAGGGAGGTGGTGCTCTCCCCTACTCTGGAAGTCTTTAAAAGGAGACTTGACAAGCACCTGGCTGGGGTCATCTGACCCCAGTGCTCTTTCCTGCCCAGGGCAGGGCGCCAGACTTGATGATCTACTGAGGTCCCTTCCAACCCTAAAAATCTATGAAATCTATGAAATTTATTAATGCTCCATTTACCCTCAAAACCTTTTAGACTCATTTTCCCTATAACTCCAGAATCTAAAGGCTCCCAGGATGGCAGGCCTCAGTCTGTGTCTATCTTCCCCTATCTCAGTACCGTTACCCTAAGGGTCCAGCTCTCATCTTCACATACTATCAGCATCCTAGCCTTCTAAGTGTAAACTCTCCTCTTCTACTCAGAATGTGCTACTCCTGCAACTAGAAGTATTAGTGGTTCATTGAACAGAACTGATATTAGGATTTTCCCCTCACACAATTCACTCTGTCACAATTTATAATATTTTTAAAATAAAAAGAGAAAAAATGTAAAAAACCCCCATTGTTTCAAGTGTTGGCAAAATTGATTCAAGTTCACAGAAAGTTCTAATGTTCCTGATCCTGGTTTTTTTCCACTTTGGTCTAAAAAGTTGACTCTGCTCTACACCCAACTCCTTCACCTTTCTCCACTGTACTTCTACTTCCTCCTGTCTACCCAACATGCTACCTAGAACTGGTCAAAATCCTTTGGGTTAGATTTTATTTTTTAAAAGTAAAAGCTGGACTTTTTAATAAAAAACATGAAAAATAGCCAACATGGCTAATATTTTTCATGTATCATGCAAAAAGTCACAAAGCTTATATCAGCATTTATAAATTACTGTTGAGTTTTTAATAACAATTTTATACTGTTTTCAATAAAATTTCAGAAAAGAAAAATTTGATAAAATAAAATCAGTGAACATTTAAACCAAAACAAAACCCCAGACCAAAACTGTATTCACTCTCTTGGCATTTGGGCTGTTCTGAACTGTTCATTTTCATTTCACTGATACAAAGGGAATATGCCATTCTGCTTTCTCTTACATTAAGTCCGTGATTTTCAACTAATATGCTGCTGGGGTGGCACTTCAACTAGGGTGGCACCATGGACTGCCACCCAGTGTTAGCACTGTTAGGTGTGCAAATATGATTTACAAGATAAACCCAGAGATTTCAAATAGGAATCCATAGTATTAAAAACATTCTGACCTGCTGTGGGCTTTCTGAGTTGTTTGCAACAGAAATATTGGTTTGTTTTTTTTCTGCTGTAAAAAATGAGTGAAAACGAAGAGCTGGCATTTTCTGAGTGCCTCATGTCAAAAAAGGTTGGAAACCATTTCACTAAGGACAACTTAGAGTGGTTCCACTGGAATCAAGCTGTAAGTTCAGCCTAAGAACCAGAGGGTGCTAACCAGGCATAAATACCCAAGATTCTGATTGTTACGTCTTTGCACCTAAGATGCAGAGTTATAAGTAAGCACCGGAGATGAAGAGCAATGGTAAATTAGCTCTGCAGACTCTGTTGGAACCAGAACCTCAACCAAACAGCATCAAATTCACTTTTATGCAGGACAAAGCTTGTGCATCATTTTGGTCCTGCTTAATCCATATTTGGAGGGTGTAAGTGATACATGGCTGCATGTGCATTAGATGCTTTACTGTGCAGTAGATTAATCTCTGGGTTACATAGTGATCCTATCTCAGCCTCTGTTCTGATCTCAGAGTGCGGGTTAGGCAGCAGGCAGCTGCCTGAGACAAGGGTGTGGGGTGGAAGAGAACTGCACCAGGGCAGGACACCATCAGAGCCCAGGCCTGACCTTGATGCCCCGTGCCAGCTGGGGGCTAGCACCCAGGGGATCCTAGAGCTCCACCTGGCTGCCATATTGAAGCAGAGTGGGGCAGGAGCATCCCTGCACTAGGGCTGTGCACAATTTCACTGGCAGTTTTGTTTTGATGCTGTTTTGACTCATTTTGAGCTTGAAACACTGAAATTGAAATGAAACAGAGAGATTTGAAACAGCCTCATAATGAGGCAAGTCGAAACATTTCAAAATTTTTTAAATGCTTTGAGTTTCAAAGCTCAAGCTGGGCTTGCTTGCAGGGAAACAGAAACTAAAGTAAGGAGAGGGAGGAGTTGGGGAAGGAGGGAAAGAGGAGGGAAGGGGGGGGAAGGAGTGCTTTCATTATTGACTGTGTAGCTGGCCAGTGACTGTCATCCTTCCCGGAGGTCCCTTCCAATCTGAGTGCTCTGGGGGAGGAATGGAAACACTGCATAAAAGGCAGCATTGTTTGAACTGCCCTGCTTTCTGCCTTGGTGTCAGTTACTGAAATGTGTGTTCCAGCAGCTCAGCGTCAGACAACTACGGCTAGAAGCACTGATCTTGTAAAGGATTCCCTACTTGCTAGCAAGCAGATTTCAGATTCAGAATAACTTTGTCTTTGAGGCTCTTTTATTTTATTACATTAATTAATTTATTCTTTTGAATTCTAATCTATAATTATATTGGATAGGATTACTGTAGAATTTAATTTATATAGGAAATATATAGCCCATGTTTCTGGGCTCCATGCAGACAGAGCCCCTGGCTCTTGGCTGCAGGGGCTGCCTGTCACTTTTTCAGGCTCTGGGGCCTGGGATCATGGCCACCTCCCCTTGTGAGGCCTGCTCCCTTTTGGGGTCTCTGGCGCACCAGCTGGAGGAGCTCCAGGCTGCAGTCCAGAGACTATGTGCCATCAGGGACTGTGAGCAGGAGAACGACTCCTACTGCCAGGCCTTTCTCCCCCAGGAAATGGAGGGTAGACTACAGTTTCCGTCCAGGACAAGGGAGGACTTGGGGACCTCCCATTCTGTCCAGCCAAGGGGTTGGACCAAGGTGGTCAAGGGCCCCAAGGCCCACTGCACCAAGGTCCCTGCCCTGCTGGAGATTTGCATCAGGTACAAACCTCTTGCAGCCCCAGCAGAGCCTGCTAAGCTGCCAGCTCCTGCAGGAAACAGGCTCAACTGTCGCTACCACCCCCACTCTCCCCAAGACAGAACACAAGGTGGTTGTCATGGGAGACTCCCTCCTGAGGGGGATGGAGGGGGAAATCTGACACCCCGGTCCCTCAGCCCAGGAAGTCTGCTGCTTCCCAGGAGCTCATATCCGAGACATTGTGGAGAAGATCCCTAAACTCCTCAAGCCTA
>NW_017729030.1:62193878-62214769 GCF_001723915.1 Gavialis gangeticus
AAGCACTACAGGGATTTGGGAGTGGGGCTTAAGGGGTTGGAGGCACAGGTGGTGTTTTCCTCGATCCTTCCAGTTTCAGGCTATGGGCTGACGAGGGAGGGGAGGATCCAGGTAGTGAACCAAAGACTGTGGCATTGGTGTCATTGGGAAAGCTTTGGCTTCCATTACCACAGTCCACTCTTTGGTGAAAGAGGCAGTGAGCTGCTGGGAAGGGATGGCCTCCACCTCTCTCCACTGGGGAGGAAGCTCTACTCAGCCAGACTGGCTGACCTGCTCCACTGGGCTTTAAACTAAGCCTGCTGGGGGACAGGGAGACTACCACCACTGCTGGTCCACTAAGCTGGTCCGCTAAGCAACCTTAAGGCACTTAAGGGAGTCCACCCCTGCCCCAGCCCTAGAGTGAGCTGCGGGAAAGGCAAGGGCCCCCAAGGGGACACCTGTATGCCTGTACACCAATGCCAGGAGCTTGGGGAATAAACAGGAGGAACTTGTCCTCCTGCTCAACACAAACAATTATGATGTCATAGGGATAATAGAGACCTGGTGGTACTCCACCCATGCCTGGGCCACAGGTATAGATGGCTATACCCTGTACAGGAGAGATTGAGTGGACAAAAGGGGTGTGGGGTGTAGCTGTCTATGTCAAGGAGAGCTAAGCATCCCCACAAGCCTACATCGGCACCCAGGGTGGATGACTAGAGACCCTCTGGGTTAAAATCCATTGGGAACACAGCACAGGGGATATAATGGTGGGAGTCTATTACAGACCTCCCTCCCAGAATCAAGAGATTGACCAGGAGTTCACCAGGGAATTGGCTGAGGCCACATGCTCCTGGTCCATGGTTGTCATGGGAGACTTCAACTACCCGGACATCTCATGGGAAGAGCGCTCAGCCAAATCCAAATGGTTGCAAAGCTTCCTCACGTGTGGATGAGCTCTATCTGACTCAAGAAGGCTATGGGCCAACAAGAGGTAAAGCGTTGCTTGACCTGGTACTGGCAACTGGGCATGACCTAATCAGTGACCTAACGATTGAAGGGAAGCTGAATGACAGCAACCACGAGCTGATCATCTTTACCATCTGCCAAAAAGCTGCCAAATCAGTCAGCAGTACAGAGGTCCTTGACTTCAGGAGGGCTGACTTTGACAAGCTCAGGAGACTTATCAGTGAGGCCCTAAGGGACTACGACCCCAAGGAGAGGGGAGTCCACAAAGAGCGGTTGCTCCTCAAGGGAGCAATCCTAGATGCACAAGCTAAGGCTATTGTGTCTCAGAGGAAAGACAGCAAGAGGGGACAGCAGCCCCCTTGGCTCAACAAGGAACTAGCGGTCCTCCTGCATCTAAAAAGACAGATCTAAAAAGGATGGAGGATGGGATCCACCTCCAAGGAGGAATATACTGCACTGGTCTGGACCAGCAGGGAGTGAACCAGGAAAGCCAAGGCTGCGATGGAACTCCAGCTGGCTACAAGTATCAAGGACAATAAAAAGTCCTTTTTTAGATATGTGGGGAGTCGAAGGAAAAGCAAGGGCAACATTGGACCCCTGCTAAACCAGATGGGAGAACTGATGACTGACGCCCAGGAAAAAGCCAACTTACTAAATGGGTACTTTTACAAGTCCCATGGGATGCCCCTGCCCATTACAGGACAGGGACACCTGAATGAGGGTGGTTTCTTGCCCTCCATCAATGCTGACCTCATGAAGAAACACCTTGAGAGGCTGGATACCTTCAAGTCAGCTGGCCCTGACAATTTACACCCCAGAGAACTCAAGGAGATGGCCTGCATCATAGTGCAGCCCCTGGCATGGATCTTTGAGAGCTCCTGGAGCTCTGGTGAAGTGCCTGATTATTGGATAGCCAATGTGGTGCCTATCTTCAAGAAAGGGAGGAAAGTGGATCCAGCAAACTACAGGCCCATCAGCCTGACCTTTATCCCAGGAAAGGTCTTAGAAAAGATCAAAGAGGCCATTCTTAATGGACTGGCCAATGCCAACACCCTGAGGGATAGCCAGCATGGGTTTGTCCTGGTAGGTCATGCTTGACCAATCTCATTTCCTTTTACAACCACGTGACCCATCACCTGGACAAGGGGGAAGAGAGTGATGTCATATATCGTGACTTTAAAAAAAGTCTTCGATTTGGTATCCCATGATCACCTCTTGGCAAAACTGGCCAACTGCAGCCTCGGGTCCATCATGATCTGCTGGCTGGGGAATTGGCTCCATGGTCGGACCCAGAGGGTGGTGGCTGATGAAAGTCAATCGTCATGGTGCCCTGTGACCAGTGGGGTCCCTCAAAGCTGTGTCCTTAGACCTATTTTGTTCAACGTCTTCTTTAATGATGTGGACATTGGAGTCAGAAGTGGACTGGCCAAGTTTGCTGATGACACCGAACTCTGGGGTAAAGCATCCACACCTGAGGACAGGGGGGTAATTCATGCTGACCTTGACAGACTCATGAAATGGGCAGATGAGAACCTGATGGTGTTTAACACCGAAAAATAGAAGGTTTTCCACCATGGGAGGAAACACCTGCAGCATGTCTATAGGCTCGGCAGTGCTATACTATGGATGAGAGGGACTTGGGGGTCAGGACTGACTGCAAGATGAATGTGAGCCTTCAGTGTGATGCTGCAGCTAGTCAAGTGAGTAAAACCCTGGCTTGCATCCATAGATTTCTCAAGCAAATCCCAGGACGTCATTATTCCCTTGTACTCGGCCTTGGTGAGGCTGCAGCTGGAGTACTGCATCCAGTTTTGGGCTCCACAGTTCAGAACGGGTGTGGAGAAGCTTGAGAGAGTCCAGAGGAGAGCCACGTGTATGGTCAGAGGTCAGGAAAACAGACCATATGACGAGAGGCTGAGAGCTATGGGACTTCACCCTGGAAAAGCGTCGGCTCAGGGTCGATCTGCTGGCTACCTGTAAGTTTATAAGGGGTGTTCACCAGGATCTGGGGGAACGTTTGTTCACCAGAGTGCCCCAAGGGATGTCAAGGTCGAACGGTCATAAACTCCTGCAAGACCATTTCAGGCTGGACATAAGGAAGAACTTCTTTCGTGTCTGAGCCCCCAAGGTCTGGAATGGCCTGCCGCCGGAGGTGGTTCAAGCACCTACTTTGAATGCCTTCAAGAGAAAACTGGATGTTTTTCTTGTTGGAATCCTATGACCCCAGCTGACTTCCTGCCCCTGGGGAAGGGGGCTGGACTTGATGATTTTCCAAGGTCTCTTCCAGCCCAAATGTCTTTGAAATCTATGAAATCTAAGAATTCTGTACCTAGGAGGCTGATGAATTGAAGTTCATAGGCCTGGCTGTGGAAAGCGGTTTGTAAATTGTTTCCTCTCAGGATCAGACCTGAGAGACTGGAGGCAGAGCGGTTTTTTGGTGAATAATGTGTCCCCATAGGTATTTTGTCTTTTATAGATTCTGGTGTGCTATTTGTGAGGGTACTGGATATAGTTTGCAGGTTTTGTGTTTTCAGCTGTAGGAAGTGGACTTGAGTTCTGGTGATGAGGTTAGATGCTTGTTTGAATTTACAAATCACTTTTCAGACCTGGGCCTATGAACTTCACTTCTTCAGCCTCCTAGGTACAGAAACTCATGAATTCAATATAGACAGTGGAATTCTGACACACTGCAACCTGCCCGACATCTGACTTCCCAAGTACCACTGCACTTTTGCCTGTGCTGCTACATCCCCTTCCTCCCCTCCAGCCTGTCCCTCATCCCCTGACACCTCCATTTCCATTTTCACTGGCTGGCTTTCTTGTGTACATTGCATGCCAGGCCAGCCTCTGGCTTTATTATTCCTTCCATCCAGGACCAGAGGACATACAAAATGCTGGTGCTTCCTCAGCCTGACAAAGGGTTTTTCAACCCAAAAGCTTCCTAAGATATATTTCTCTAACTAATCCATTTTTTTTAATAATAAGCATATAAACATAAAAACACAAGATAAGCCATCACACACCATGAGTAACATATATCCAACACAGCATGTTTACTTCTTGCTTTCAATTCCTTTATAAAAAGAAAGGCTCTGTGACGGTTTGGCTAGGCTACCAAAGATGCTGCTGGTGCAACTGTGCTAGTGCTGCTCACTCACTACGTTATTTTATACTTGCTGCCATTTAAAGTGGTGGACTGGATTGAGGCTGTAGGGGAGGATGAGGCCTCATTGGGGCACACTACCATATTGTGTAGTTGAAACGGAACAGTGGTTTTGAATCGAAACAAAATTTGAAACAAAACGTTGTTCCATCGAAACGGAAGTTGAAACGGAACAGTGCCATTTCGCACAACCCTACCTTGCACTGAACTGCTCCCATCAGGAGCAAATTTGCTTCCGACAGGCACACATGTATGGTATGTCTACACATTGCCCTATGGCGATGTAGCGATGTCACCATATGGCATGCTATGGCAGTATAGCAGCTATGTTACCATAGCAGCATGCTTCCCAATTTTACTGTGCCACTACAGCAACATAGTGGCAAAATCTAACCATGTACTGTGTGTATGGCACAGTATGAGCAATTACTGTGCCATGATTTAGTACGTCTGTAGCAACGTCGCTATGTAAACTTTCAGTGCATTAATTGTCTGTTTAGATGTGTCTGGAGGTCCCAATCCCAAACCTCTGAACAGGCATGACTTTCACCTACACATTTTTGTGGGCTCTCAGCCACCACCCCAAAAATCTATTCAAGATACAAACTGCAAAGCATCATTTTTTCCTTTCAAGTGTCATTAAATTATTTCTGTTTTTTTTTGCTTGGCAACATAGGAAACTTTCATAGGCCCATTGCTTCCATTATTGCAATTTTGGATATAAGTTTTTTATCAAATACCCAGAGGCACTCTGGCATGGGTATCCAATGGCATAAATTAGCAGGAAAAAAAAAACTTATTTGTAATTTGTGCCTGACTGTGGGCCTCAGGTATTTGTTTTTTTTTTTCCCCTCGATGAATAATTCATTATCCATAAAATAATAAAACAAAAAACAACATGCAGGAAGCAAATAAGCAGTTAATAGTCCTTTGTTCAATGAATACATAATAAAAACAGGAACAAAGAAATTGTCAGGCTGGATCAGACCTATAGGGCATCTAGTGTAGTGTCCTGCCTTTGAGAGTGGCCACACTAAATGCATCAGAAGAAGGTACGAAACATTACAGCAGAGGAATGTAGCATAACCTGCCCTGCAGTGGGTCTCATCCTGCTGTGTGTTTGGTCTCAGGCCCCAAAACATGACATTTAATTGTCTTTTCAATTTCTTATTTATTTGAAAAGTGAAAATTCTGGATATTGTGCTTACTGTGTCAGTGCCTGAGGGTCAGGGTAAAAGCATTGTTCTGTACAGAGAAGAAGTTAGAGGAAGTCTTTACTCTGAGGAGGTAATAGTTTAAGCCAGTGGTTCTCAATGTTTTTAGCCTCAAGGCACTCTCCATGCCTTTTCTTAATTTAGCACCACCCCGGTAGCTTAGAATAAATTTAAAAAGTTGTAGAGGGGGTGATGTAAGGCTAAAAAGATTGAGAACTGATAAGGGTTCAAATTACACTCTGACTTTTGGGAGGGTGGGGGGTCTGCAGTGGTGGCAGCCGGAAGCCAGAAAGAGCTACTGCTGCCGCTGCCACCTGCCACCTAAGCTGCTTAGAAAAGTGCAAGGTGGGCTGGGGCCTCTTATCTTTTATGGGGGAGGGGGCTCTCATCTCTTATAGAGGGGCTGTCATCTCTTATGGAGGGATCAGTCCCCCTCAAGTCCCCCCTGTAATTCAAACTCTGGTGCAAGGTGATGATCTCACTTTGCTATGCCCTACTTTTTCCTTTCTCCACACCCAGTCTCTACCTGAGGAGGCAAAAACAACCCCCACTGCTGTGGCTACTCCCCTGGGGTCTCCACGCCAGTGACCAGAGCCATCTCTCCTTGTGGGCCCTCTTGCTAGCCCTGGAAGTATGGGAGGAGTGGGGGTAAGCTGAGCTCAAAAGTATGGTTCTGGCACCACATCTGTCCTCCTTCCTGCAGCCGAGTCCACTGCTCAAGAGTTGGAGAGTAGGGACAGTTGACACAGGGGCTGCTGGCCAGGGGTGAGAAGCAGCTGCAGCAGTCCCTAACAGCAGCCACAGGCACCTCTGGGGGAGGTGTGGAGTGCCAGACAGAGAGAGGAAAGCACTCACTTCCCTGCACAGGGGCTGGGCACCGCAGTACACGTAAGGGGATTGCATGACCCTGAGGGTGGCACAGCACCTGAGTTGAGAATCACTGGTCTATTTAGACAAGACAGAAAAGGGAATAAGTGGGTATAGCACCAAGTTCTTGATGAAGCATAGAATTCTCAGCTACATCATAATTACCTACTTTTAGATATGTGTCACTTTCCAAAAGATACACTTTGGCTTAAAACATTGAAAATTTGGGCCCAAATCTTCAACAGTTGCAAATCTTCAACAGTTGTATTCCGCAGAGCCCAGTAAAGCTACATCCATTTATGCTGAATGAGAATTTTGATCCTACTCCCACATAGAGGTTTGTTTTCTTTTCTTTTCCTTTCCATTTTTCTTTCTTTGCTTGTTAAATAAATGAGGAGAGTGGTAGGACAAATTCATTGATATGAGTTTATTGTTTATTTTTAAAATAATTTATTTTTAGTATTTCTCTAGGCCATTTCTGTTGTCCCCACAATATTCCCCATTCTTTCTTCAGATACATGTAATTTCTGGAGTTTTTCTATTTCAAGGACAAAGGACTGAGAGGCTGAGAATATGGCTTCATTGCTAGCAAACAAACTGAGTGATCTCTGCATACAGAGATCACTCAGGGCTCAGAGACCATTACTGAGACTTTCATGTTCACAGTATTGTGAGCTCTACAGACACAACCAGTGAATGACAGACCACTGACAGGTGCAGACTAACAAAAGCCTAAGTTATGAATAATGGGTGCTTAAGTTGGCATACAATCAATAATCAATAATGAATAAGGTTACATTAAGTCATAAGCAGTAGCCTGGAAAAGTAGAATAAAGATCTATTTATCAAGGCCCCTAATATTAGGCTAAGCCAAGAGTGAATAACTGCTTTTTTTGAAAAGTGCTTAAGAGCAGCTAAAAGTAACAATTGATGTTTTGCCTGTTGATAAGAACTGAATTGTATGTAGTCAGCTAGAACCCTGTTGCAGTAATAATGTGTCTTTGCTAACTGAAGCCAAAATGTATGCTATATGTAGAAAATAAATGAAAGTGGCATTAAAGGTGCTCTAGGATGTTAACCCTGGAACACAGAAGAAAAGCAGTCCACCACTGAAATGTCAGTCTTGGTCATTTTCAAGGGACTTATGTTAAAGTGCAGAAGTGTGGCTAAAAGCAAAAGGTCCCAAGCCTGATTCAGAGGGAACATTGTTAGGGTAACAATATGAATTTTGGGGAGTACTGGGTGTGTAGCTAAATGAAGGCTTTTCCCCATGTCTCAGCAAAAGCTGCTGGTCACAAGACTGGATGATATATTAAAAGCAACTAACTTTGCTAATGCTTAAGTAAGCGGATTCTTAACAAAAGGATAGCTTGCAAAGTGCATGATGTGTTGGGTAAAAATAGGATGCAGCCCACTAGCTATCGTCAGGAGATAAAGCAGAAGTACAGCCTTGGAGATGGTACTGAAGTCAGCAAGAAAACTAGAAAGAAGCAGCAAGAAACCATAACTGACTGGGAGAAGATGGGGTGAAAGTCTTACCTATGCACTCTTAGCGGAGAGGCATGTAAATGAATGAAATGCACAGGCAATACCATGCTAAGGAAACAAACAGAGATGGAGCTTAAGATGGGAGGAGAAATGGGTGGAACCAAAGGAGGGATATAGGTGGGGTGAATGTTAATAAGTATAAATCAAGGTGTATAAAATGTGAAAATAACTATTGTTTGGGGCAGGTCCCCTGGTTCATGGGCTCTGTGTCTGTAAGGGACTCTTGTCTGAAGCTGTCTCCATTCTGAATAAAGCTGTTGCGAGCAAGGTGTGCTGGTGTTTGCTCCCTGCTTGCTCTGGCTAATGAGTACCAGGATCCATGAGCAATTGGACCATCATCTCCCTAGCCATTGGGTGCTGCATAGAGTCAGGGTCTAGCAAACATTTCCAGATATTAACCTACCCTGGTCAGCAAAGTTAAAGAAACAGAATGTGGCAAGTTGCATTCCCAGATAGTGAGGGAAAGAAATAAGACCTTTCTCCCAGAACTGTAATTTTCACAATTACATAGGACAAAAACAAGGGCATAGACCCCAGTGAACTGGCATCTTCCAAGTCCAGAGAAAAAACAGTTTAGTCTGATTACCAAAGTCTCACTGGAGAAAATACATTTGAATGCAACCAATCAGAGAATATTTTATAAAATAACCCATATATAAATTTTGGGTGTGAACAGGGGGGAGGGGTGGCATTCAGGACACCCCAGTAAATTCAAGATAAACTGCTGCCAGTCTGCATGCCACCTTTCTCCTCCTTTCTGCATCTCCCCAGCCATTATGGGTGAAAATCCATGTTGTGCTGTTGCAGATAGCTAGATAGGCATTGAGATAAGTGCTTACTATTGTGCTTTTGTGGGTAATCAATGAAAGGCTGTGTGTTAGACCTGTCTCTTATGTCTTTATCTGACTTGGGTGGTAGTTATATTCTACCTGCTGAAATGTAATGGAAGATCACTGAGAATGGTAACTGTATCTTGATTTGGTGTAGGAAAAGGGTAATCATTAGGGGAATTGTAACTACCATTTAATTCTGCAGCTAAGCTTGCAAAAGATGTCTCAATCATAGGTAGGCTGCAGTTTTGTCTGTCTAAAAGTCAGAGGTCCTGGGTTTTTGGTAACAGTCTAGTTATGAAGGATAATACCACACTGCTTAATCAGGTGTCTACCCAGAAACAATTTCAGCATCATGGCCAGTCTCAGATGTGCAAAAATTTGAATTACTCTTCCAGACTTTAAAAAATGTTTTCAGTTCTATTTGCCTCCTGAATTTTGAGCCCTTCCAGCCCTCAGGACCACACATTGCACCTGGCCAAAAAGTGAACTTTACTTGCAGCAAAAAAACCCCTCAAAAAACCCAACCATTTTTGTTTGTTTGTTTTTTAAATCCTGATTTAAGACAAAATAGGAAAAAATATTCTCTTTTTGTGGAAGAAGGGAGGAAATTTTCTGAAAAATTCGTCTTCAGAAGAACCAAAAGATGTAACCGCAGGGGGGAACACCTGTATAAGGAACTAGGGAATGAGCTACACAAGGAGCTTCTTTCCCATAATGCCCAGTGCCCCTGGGAACTGGATGCCTGGGATAGTAGAAGACCAGGCAGGTACTGTAGCCTGCATGTTTGCTTGGTTTCCAATGGACATTTCAATTTCATCAACATGTTTCAGAGAAACATTAAGATTCCATGAAATCAGCAGTTTCTGACATAGGGATGCTGAGTCACACATCTTCAGACCAGCTCTCCTAGAAAGTTAATTTTATCAACAGAAAAGCAGGAGCAGAGATTCTCTTAGAATTACCTGATGCCAGCATTGAAAGCTGGGTGATAAATTGTGGCAATCTGGCTACCCTGGGCTAGATTTTCAAAATAACTTCTGACATTTTCTATGGGAGCTGTAGAATATTGAAGTCTTTTCAAAATTTGGCTCACCCCCAGGTGTAAAACTCTCTTCAAAACTTAACTCTTACTCTAGAGTATCCTTTTATTCCATCTGCTGATGAAAACACCATTCAAAGACATTGTCATACATTCTCCTGTGCAGAACTCTTTGGCCCCAGGGCTCTGATATAGATGCTTTCTATGTTCTTTTAGTCGTAGACAAAGTATGAGGAATCTGTCCCTGAAGCATCTAAAACAAATAGAAGGGAATATAAGATCCAATCATAAAGGACAGTCAAATCTTTTTCATCAAAACTTTTGATGGACAATTAGGGTTTTGATAATACAGTAGAAACTAGATACTTCACAGGGTTAGATGTCTAACTCACTTGCAAAAACTGGGTTTTGCAAAGTAACCAGGGATAGATAAAGCCACAGCATGCATTTGTTCGGGACCACTGTTTGCTGAAGCTTTTATGACAAATGACACCGTTTATTCAGTCAGATGCCTGGGACAAGGATGAGTTCAAGCTGATCAGAAAAGTGCCACTCTTTGAAGGAAAAGCCAATGCAAGGAGCAGAGTGGATTGTCCCTAATATAGCAATCTGCTACTAACTAAGCAGGTTGCAAGCCACTCAGATATGAATGGCCTGGGTTCTGAAGTATTAAGGCTTATTTGTTCTCTGTGAATCAGATGGTGGACGGAGACATAGTACTATTTAAATGGTTGTCAGTAGGGGTGGGGGCATGCAGCACACAAGGCAGCATGTTACTAATGGGAGCACTGACTGGTGAGTAAGAAATATACAAAGTGCCATTTGCAGCTGACACATGCATAGTTCTTACAGGCTCAAGCAAATGCAGGGTTTTATATGATTCATGTTTAGAGGAAGGTGATCCTAAAAAACCTGACCATAGTAGTATGAAGACTAAGCATACAGCAAATCCAGTGGCTGAATGAAGAATTCTGGTCATTATTTAGCCCCTAGGTGGTATCAGAACTTGAAGTGGCAAACATTTCAGATGATGCAGTAAAGTCTTTTCCCATAAGTGCTTGCTTTCCACAAGCAACAGTGATACATCCAAGAAGGGAATCCTAGAACAACTCTGCTTGTCAGTGCCAACAGAAGAAAATATGACTGCTGTATCCTAGGCTTCTTTTATCTGGACCACAGTGGACACAACTAAAATAACCTAGTTTTTCACTGATCTAAGGAACAACCTTTTTGTATGGACATCCAAAAGAAGTATTTAAACAATTGAAATGTTTGCTAAGTACAATTAAAACTCTTTACTAGTTGATCCTTCCTTTGACAAATATCTTTCCATTTTTACTGATGTACAGTACCTTACTAACCCAGAAAATTCATTGCTTTCACCAGAAGTGCGTGGAGAACAAGGTGTTCATCGGCATGAGATGTGGAAACACACTATCACCCTTAAGACTTGGAAATACGATGTATTAACATCAATGCATTTATATCGCTTTAGAACATGGATGAAATACACTGATCTTGTGAGTAGATGGATGAAAAGATACCCCAGCATGGCTACTGCAGTGTGCCTTATTTCATTATCTCACTAACAGGTGGCAGGGAAGCATGTAAAGAGCCCATGGGCATGTCTACATATACTATTAGCACACAGCAATAAACTCTGGCACTTATTGCTCTGGAGTTTATTGTTCCTGGGCACACCATCTGAACATGCACCCAGGACCACAGAATTTTGAGCCAGGTTACAGCAGCCATGGCTAACAGGGTGCCCAGGTTGGGGGGGGAGGTCAATCTGCCAGCCTGGAGCTGCTCCAACCCAGCTCAACATGCTGCAGAGGAGCTGGCTGGGTGTTCCAGTGTGGGCCTAGTTGGCAGGTAGCCCCTGTACTGAAGCATCCTTTTGCCCCAGCCAGCCATGACAGTGTCTACACATATGCTGCTGTGGAGTGAAAAACTCTGTAGCAGGATAGTACTAGTAGTTAGTTTACTCCAGCCTAATAGCCCTGCATGTGTAGATGCTGAGGCATTTACTGCAGAACTAATTCATCTACTCCACAGTAAGCATCTCATGTAAATGCATCCTATTTATACTAAGCTGTCCAACTTCTAAATGGCTGGGTACCATACATGTCAGGATCCCACTACTGGGGGGCAATGGTCCCCAGGTGCCTCATGTCTCCCCTCCCTACCTTCACATCGTGTACTCAGGTGCCCCCATCACTGCACCTGTGCCTCTGCTGCTGAATCATGTGCCCAGGCACTCCTGCTACTGCAGCACATACGAGACACCTCCCCACTGCAGTGTGTGCCTGGGTCACTCCAACTCAAACTTAGTTCTCTATCTGTGAGCTCCCCTGCTGTACTTTGCCACTTAGGCATGCCAGGTTGCAGGCTCCCCCAGCAGTGAGGGGTGCACCAGTCTGCACTGACCTGCTCCCTAGAGTATGGGGTGGCAGAAGGAGGAAAAGCTGGAGGGAAGGGGAACCTGGTAGCTGGTGCAGCTGGAAAAATGGAGGGAGCAGCAGCCCACATAGGAGCCCAGGGGCCATAAGTTAACCACTTTCACGCTATGAGCAGGGCATAGGCCTCCAGTTGGACAACCTTGCACGCAAAGTGTTATGCCAGGGAACCTGTAGACACATGATGCCTACAGCAGTATAACTTACACCAGTGCACTTTTACTGTTGCTTTTTTCCCCCAGGTAACTTTACACTACATACAGGTAAGTTACAACAGTGTAGAGGTTTATGGTATGTGAATGTTTGTTTTTCACTGGCATTGATGCAGTTTAAACTAGTATGAACATGGGGCATATATAGGCCTTACTTCCAGTTGCCAGGAAGTTAACATTTTTTTCTTTCTTTCTTTGTTTAGAACATGTTTTTTGGTACTTCTTGTTGACACTAATAGGAGGGTAAAAAAAAGTGAAGCTGTCACCCCATAGGCAACTCATTGCTACAAGCAGCAACAGTGTGTTTCAGGTAGAGGTGGCTTACTCATGTCCAAAAAATCATGTTTCCAATCCTGCAAGTTCTGTGTGTGGTTGCTATATTGGAATCCAATATGGCTGCTGTGAATTCATGTTTTGGTCAATATTTCAGCCCCTGCTAGGGTTATAAAATTAATCCCAATGACAAAACCAACACACAACATTTTTGTTGTGGTAGCCATATTGGATTCCAAGATGATTGCTGTGAATTAAAGTTTTATTCATTATTAGATACCCAAAGGCTTGCAAAATTGCTACATCAAATCTGTTCCATTTCAGATTACATCAGTATGAAAACCCCTGATGGAGATTGTCTACAGGAGACTAACCCCTGTCACCCTTAAGCAAGCTCTGCAATGGAACTGATAGCATCACTGAGTCATGCAAAGCATGAGAGGTATGACTCAGAATCTACAAGATGCATCATATGTCTTGAAGTAGGTTTGCAGTCATTGATTAGCCAAAGTGCACCTGCTGGAATTGCGTGAATAAACAAGGCACTAATTCAACATAGGATAGTTGCTGAATTTGATACTTGTTATGGCAGTATTTTTTGACAGACTTGTGTTGATCCTGTGCTGCAACATTCCAAAAGCCCCATTTGGCATCATACTTCCTACAGTTCTTTCATACACAGAGGACATATTGAGAGACTCTTAAGAAAGTCACTCAAGGCAAAAGAAGAAAGGGAAACCTTACCAACAACATCAAGTGAACTACACACTAGGACATCAGGCAGATCATCTACTCCAGCAGTTCACTGGAGGATGTGCATATTCTGCCAGAAATGTTCTAATATGAAGAGACTGAGTCAGGTGTTGTTGTTTGACTCAGTCAATGCAATAAATAAGCTGGCAGAGAAGAATGTAGTGTGGCATTGCTGAACTGGTGGTGTTGAAGATGTAATCGATCCTGAGGCATGTTACCATCCTGAATGCAGATGGGAGGAACAACAGAAGCAACAAGTCTTTTGTCCCCATTTGCATGTGGAGATTGCCCAAGAAGATATTCTCCTTTTTTTGAAGTGAGAGCAAGGCATCAAGTGATTGATGAACTAGATGCCAGTTTTGCACAGAAAACTGGGTTTAGTCTGAAAGATATACTTGAAAGATACTGCAGTTTAGCAGATGAAGATGGTGAATATTTTCTGATCATACTGAAGCAAATGAAGCAAGAACTTCAGACTTACTACAAGACAGCCGTTCAGTTTTAGTACTAAAGAAATGCAAATCTTCCACTCATTGCCTTCTAAAGTGTCTCAAGTGGTAAAGCCATACAAGCACATGTAATTTTGCATATAAATGATGAGGAAGGCATTGGCCTGCAGCTCAGAGAAGAGTTTTCAGACAAACAAAGCTTATACTATGTTGCTGTCAAGATCAAAACAGATTTGAAAGTTATTGACAGCAAAAAGGGATACAACAAACTGAATGAAGAGCAAGCCCAAAAATGTGTTCCTGATAGCCTTTACACATTGATCCATTTGATTTTGGAAGAGGACAATGATGACTTAGATGTAGAAAGTCATTCACAAGATAAAAATCTAGACAAAGATGTACTGAATATGTGTGTCAGGATTTGGTTTATCTGCAGTAACAGGGCAAAAAGATAACAACAAAACATGTTGGGTTAGGCTTACATTACACAACTAGATCTAAAAAGGTGGTACAAAGTCTCCATGGTGCTGGATGCAGCATACTGCATGACACAGTTAATCATATCAGTACCACCACTGCTAAGAAAAAACCTAAATTAATTTCTGGAAAATGGAAGTGTTATCCCAAGGAACCTTATACCTGGTCATTTTGTCCAGTTTTCATCAGACAACATCAACATCTTTGAGCAGATAGTGGATGGAAAACAAACATTTCATGCAACATAATTGTAGCATTTCAAAAAGGACTATCAAAACCAGTTGAACTTGAAGAAAGCACTGGAGTAATAGGCAGGAAAAGCACTTTAAAAGATGTACCACAGGAAACTAACAAAATCATTCTAGCTATATTAACCCATAACAAGTCATTGAAACCAGCTATCTATAGTATGGCTAGTTTGTTCAACAGATGTCAGCAGAGCTACAACTGGGGAGAATACTACCCGACAATAAGGAAAATGTTGTCATGCCAAGGTAGGCAGCATTTAACCAGTTTCTTTCTGATGATACTTCCCCACCATTGATTGTTAGATTATGTCCCATATTGCCTGCACCAGTATCTGAGTATGACACCATTTGTAAAACAACTGCAGGATACCTGTGACAACAGCACAGAGTCCTAATGTTTGATCAGGCAGTGTATTGCAAAGCAAAAAAACTTGTGTGAGTTTGGCCAGAAGAGACTGAGGATTAATCATTCAAGTGGGAGGCTTCCATATCATCATCAGAGATCCTGGTTTTCTTTGTCTGAAAATCACAAATTCCCAATAAAAAAGGCAAATTCTCTGATAAAAAACCCCCAAATCTGTGTTTGTCCATGATCAAAATGGAACACCACTATATATCTAAGTATCCATTGAACACAATGTTTCATTGATATATTTACAGTTTTAAAGCATTTTGGAAGCCTACCAGTGCCTCAATCACTATAATAAAATAAATTATAAATATTTATAAATTTTTGCCTTTGATTTTGTGTCTTTTATCATGAAAAATCAGAGCTCCCCCTACCACCTTTGCTCATCAGGATGCAGTACCAGCTGTGGCTGTCCCTCTGCCACTGCATTGTGGCACTGAGCAGCCTTGATATGCTGGTACCCTGCCCATGCCATTACCTCTGACTCCCGACCCACAGGCCCCTGGCTCTGCCGGTGCCCCTCACTTCTGACCCACAACCCACACCTCTGCCAGAGGGGGGCCCCAGCTGCCAGAGCTACAGGGCCAGGTGCTGGGTCTGCAGACCCCCTGCCCCCTATGGGAGGGAGCAGCTGCTAGAGCTGGAACAGAGCATGGAGCCTGGCTCCCCATCGTCAATGGACAGCATGGTCAGAGCAGAGCCCATGGAGGAGGAAGATGTGGGCTGCTCGCTGCAGGCTTGGGGCTCCCTACCCTGCTGTTCTTCCCCTGGGGGGCCCTGCTGCCCAGGGGGTGGGACCCAGCATGGCAGGCCACAGTGGAGTGGGGTGAGGCGGCTCAGTGCTACCTCTGGGAGCCCAAGCCACCATGGCAAGGCACCCTCTGTCTGCCTGGAAATTCTGACACAATATCATGAACTGCAATGAATCTTACTGGATTGCTTCTCTTCATGCAAAGCCTAGGTACAAGATTATGCCATAGAAGAAGGACCAGTACATCTGTATCATTGCCTGAGCCAGTTTATGCATCTCTAATTGAATTCCACAGTGTTACTGGTTGTGACATCACCAGCCAGTTCAGTGGTCACTCTAAAAAAACTGCTTGGAAAGTGTTTGCTCAACAACCACATTTATTGGCAGGTCTAGGAAGTAGGCCTGATGTTGATAAAGATTTATACAGCTGTGTAGAGAAGTTTGCTGTGTTGCTGTATCAGCCTTCAACATCTTCGGATAAACTTCTGCCTACATATGACTCTATTGCGCACCATGTACATAGAGCCAATAATCAGTCTCATTTGGCGAAGTGCACTTGAATCTAATCCACCATTGCCATCACCTGACCAGTGTGTTTGGCAAGCTAAAAATGATGATTATGTTTTTATCACAAACATACTTGAACCATCACCAGCAGAATGATTTTGTATAACGAGTTGCAAGTGCAAGACGGAATGCCAGGGACCAGTATGCTTGTGCAAGCATATGAGACCGCATGTTGTAATCCATATAATACTACAGAGATTCAGAAATGGATTCAGAAATGGATTCAAGTGATGAAGACATCTGAAAAACTGCAATTAGCCATTGTATTAATATTATATATACCATTGTATTACTGTTGTAATACCGTTCGATTAGACTATTATATGTCTGTGTGTTTCATTGCCATTGAGTTATGATTATTAATATTGGAGTTATCCACATTCTGAAATTTAAAAAATGTCTTATTCAGTATAACTCAAACAAGTAGGCTAGCATGAGTGATAATGTTTTCAGTACTGTAGGCCTCTGAAATTTGTAGTGATAGAATTTGTAGGGTTTTAGTATTAGAGTATTATTTACTAGGTTTTTTAATTACATTGAATCAATACATACATGCTAATGTGTCAGCCATCATGTAATCTTATATAGCTACCACAACAGAAATGTTATGACCAGGTATCCAGGTTTTCTACTTCCCATGGAAAAAATGGTGGATTTTCCCTTTTGACATAAAAAGTGGCTTTTTTGTTTTAATGGAGATACCTACAGATTTTCTACTTCTTGCAAAAAGGGCAGCAAACCCTAAACCCTGTCCTGAGGGGGAGGAAGACGGGGAGGGGGAAGAGGTGGGGCCTGAGAGTCTCAGTCAGTCAGGGCTTGGCTCAGACTCACTTTCCCTTCTGGAACCCTTGAGGAAAGTAGGGCTTGTAGGGAGCTGGGGACCAGCTGGGAGCCCCCTCCAGCAGGGCTGGGGGCTGCAGGTTGGGAATAGGGGGCAGCGGCAGGGCTGGGGGGGACTGGGGGGCAGGTAGGAGCTCAGGGAGTGGGAAGGTATCCATGGGAAGCCCCACATGAAGGGCCAGCCTGGCTTGATGGCACATAGATCAGGAGCTGCGCACCATCAGGCCAGGCAGGAAACCGCACATGGAGGCACAGAGTTACACATCATTGGGCTAGGTGGGCTCTATCCCTCCATGGGTGGCTTCCTGCTGGAGTGCTGGAAGCTCCACATGGAGGCATGGAACCCACCCGGCTCAATGGTGCATGGCTGTCGGTCCAAGTGCCGTTGGGCTGAGCAGGCCAGCTCCGTGCCTCCATGGGGGGCTTCCAGCACTCCAGTGGGAAGCTGCCCATGAAGGCATGGAGCCCACCCAGCCTAATGTTGTGTGGCTTCTGCCTGCAGTGCCACAAACCTCACATGCTGGCATGGAGCCAGCCTGGTCTGGTGCAAAGGCATGCACCAGCAGGTCAGGCTAGCTTCATGCTAGCACTTGCAGACCCTGGGACTCAGCCAGAGGCATGTGCCACTGTGGGCTCTTCCTGCTGCAGCCATGTGCACCCCAAGGGCCTGCTGCTTGCTGCTGCTGAGCTGCCGGCGGTGGGGGCTGTGCACCATGGGGAGGGATATGTGGTGGAGGGGCACAGCCAAATACAAAACCAATACACACACCCACACCTCTCTACATCCCCCACAAACGCCACATACTCCTATACCCACACCTCCCCCACAACCCCCTCCACACCCACTTACAACCCCCCCCCACACACACACTCAGGGGAGCTGCTGCCAGGAGGGAGCTAGTGGGGGATAGGCAGGGGCTGTGGGTCTGGACTGAGGGGCTCTGGCAGGGCTCGGGATGCTGTGGCTTGGGAATGTGGGGCAATGGCATGGGCAGGGGCAGGCCACCTGTCAGGGCTCCTCAGCACCGCAAAGCTGCAGGGGTGACAGCCACAATTGGACCTGTGTCCTGGTGCACGGTTGGGGGGGGTGCCAGAAGAGAGTGAGTAGGGGGTAGGCAGGGAGTAAGGCGCACAAGTAGGGCTGGTCAGGGCTGTGGCTTGTGAGTGAGAGACAACAGCATATCAGGGCTGCTCAGCACCACAAAGGTGGGGGGGGTGCAACCGCAGTGGACCTGTGTCTTGGTAAGTGAGGGGGGTGGCAGGAACTCTGATTTTCAATACTGAAAAACACAAAATCAAATGCCAAAATATATAGTTATTTAGATTGAGGCACTGGTAGAGTTCCAAATTGCTTTAAAACTCTAAATATATCAATAAAACAATCAATAAACCATTGTTTTCAACTGACCTATATAACTATAGTGGCCTTTCATTTTAATCACTGATTTTGGGGGTTTTAATCAGAGAATATGTGATTTTTTATCAGAGAAAACCAGGATTTTTGGTTATGACTGATCTCCTCAGTTCATACCATGTTGTTTTCATATTTGGAATTAATTTGCTAACCCTAGTGGGTGCTGAAGTCTTGACCAAGATGTGAATTCATGGGAGCTACATTGGATTCCAATATGGTGGCTACACGCACTACTTGTCAGATTGATGTGGAAGTCACGACAGGATCACTGCTTGGCTAACAGAGCGCTTTATTTTACGTGGCCACGGGAGAAGAAGCAAAGGCGGCTAATTCTCTGAAGCTGCAGAGTCCAGACTCCGTTATGTACTTGTGAGAAAAAGACACACAGAAGTCTCCCCCTTAATACATTCTTGGCAGTCTGACAATAAATCACCCTGGAGTCCTACTAGACTAAATGTGTTTTCTCTAGCTGTCTCCCAATAAGTTTTATCTCAAGGCCCCTTTGTTTTTCAGCCTTTACTTATGCTCCTTATTATGGCTTAACTTTATTTTTGCTTGGCCCAGTACTTTTCCTCATCATCTCCCCCCTTGTAAGTGCTTGTGCTTACACCTCTATATTCATAAGACCTTTGACCTCTTCTTGATGCTCACACTTGTAGGCTACTTCTCTAAGCACCATCATCTGCAGCTCAGTAGCAGACAACTTAGAAACACTTTGGGCAGTTTTTGCTAAGCAAAGGTGTCAACAGCACAAAATTGTTTGGACAATAATAAAAAGAGCAAAAAGGCATAATACACTTATAATGCACCACTTCAATAGGGATTTCACCCATCCCCTTAATTTGGCAGCCAACCCCACCAATCAAAGAATTTCTCTTTGGCAATAGCATGAATCACTTGCAACTGCTTTCTTTTGGTACGGATATCCCCCTGCACTCGTTGGTGCTGATCTATCCAGGTGCAGCACATGTGGTTCACAACCGCATATACCCCCCCCTTGGGCGGCTAGGAGATAGTCCAGAGCCATACGATTTTCAACAGCCTCTTGCCCCACCTGGGTAATCTCATCATTGAGAGCTCCCAAAGAGTCGGCACTAGCATTGATAAAGTTGTCCATGACTCCTGAAATATTTATAATGGCTTTTTCTAATTCAGCTACCCCTAACCAAGGGAGGAAGGCCCTGGTAAATTGGTGAAACCCCGTGTGTCAGAGAACCAACGGGTGCTCAACTGCACGCCAATGTCTGGGCAAGCCAGGCGGGAAGTTAGACACTTAATGCCATGAGAGGCTGGAGTGCAAGTCAAACGTCTGGACGACTCTGCCCAAGGTACAGGTGCTGACCGAATTCCACGATAGAGTCTTATGGGCATCATCCCCACATAGCCAGTACAAACCGGGAGCTGCTGCAGTACTAAGATCCCTACAGGGTGTGTTTCCCTCCCAACATTTTTGATTGACCTGTAGGATGTAGAAAGAGGCACGTTGGCTTTCCACCATTCTGGGGGGAGATATTGATTGGTTACAGAAAGCAGGACCTAACACCACATGAAAATCAAAGCCATCGAGCACTAAACTAGACATCACACTATAGTACCTATCTGAGGGTGTAAAGATGGCGATGGGCTCCCTGTCACAAAAATGGGACTGAACCTCTCCTGACACTTTCCTCTTTTCTCACTCCATGGCCAGGTGAAGGTCACCTTGCATCTGGGGTAATGCCCTACAAAGTAGCCAGCCTCCCCCGTCCTTCCTGTTTTATTAAACTTATAACAGAGGGCAGCTTCCAGCCCTGAAGACAATTTCCAACTGTCTCAAGCTGCTTTCCACCACGTAGGTATTGACAGCTGGTTTCTGCTACAAGGGGAGGAAAACCTGAGAAAGCTGGTATTGGAGTTAGTTCCCCAAACCTAAAGGGGGATCGGCACCCCAAGCATTGGGATTCCCTTGCTGGGGTGCATGGCCCATGTATGCATACCCAGCAATATGTAAGGTTTCCTGCATGAGCAATGCTCTGTCCCAAGAATACAACACTGTTTTCTTCCCATGCCTCAACTGGAACCCTTACCAGGAGGCAAAGCAAAAGAAGGGACAACATCTTAGGGACTGCCCAAGTGCTATCCCAATGCAGCTATCTCTTGGAACTCTGAGGAACTTTCTTTGACTAAAAATTTGGTCTCCAGGACACTACTAATAACACAACACTAATCACAAGAATATAAAACAGCATCACTCCCTGGGGAGTTTCTAAATCTACGCAATTATCTGCAATTTTCCCACCGGTTAGTGCTATTCACACTAATATTACTAAAGTATATTAGTACACAGAACTGAAGTTCATAGCTTTGAATGAAGCTTGGCTAGCCAGGTAGGCTAACTTTGAGACTTCGTCGTCTAATCTTCACTCACAGGAACCCTCTGGATCTTCA
>NW_017729030.1:62214780-62217469 GCF_001723915.1 Gavialis gangeticus
GCGACAAAAATGGGCTGCCACCGCAGAAAAACCTGGGGCAAACCAGTGACGGTCTACCTCGGCCATCATCCCCCTTTTGCCCGAGTGGGCCACTGAGTCGGCCATTTGGGCTAAGAGGGACAAAAGGGCCCAGGGGGTTACAAAGCGACCAGATGGGTGTCGCCACAGAGAATCAGAGTGGAGAGAGCAGCCCGCAGAAATCCAGGTGTCCTTTTCAGCATCCAGGGCGGTATCCTGGAGGGAGCGGAGGTCAGGGGAGACAGGGAAAGAAAGGTAGAGAGCAGACTGAAGGACTGGAGCTGAGAGTTCCAACAAGGCAGAGGTCTTGGCCGCGGCATCCACCCTGTTATTTCCCAGAGACACAGGATCATCAGCAACAGTGTGCGCTTTGGACCATAGGACAGAAAGGGCGGAGGGAAGAAGAATAGCATCCAGGAGAGCAGTAATAAGATGATGATGGGAAATGGGAGTTCCAGCAGACAAAATGAAACCTCGCTGCTTCCAGATCTGCCCGAAAGAATGACAGACACTAAAAGCATAGCGAGAGTTGGTATAGATATTAGCAGATTGTTCTGTGGCAAGGTGGCAGGCATGAGTCAGAGCAATGAGTTCAGTGACCTGAGCACTAGTAACAGAAAGAGGAGCAGATTTAACAATAGAGTGGTCAGAACAGACAGCGTAACCAGCTCGGAGAACACCATGACTATCTCGAAAACAGGAGCCATTCACGTAAAGAACGAAGTCGGGGTTAGTCAGAGGGGTATCAGAAAGATCAGGACAGGGAAGAAAAACAAAATCCACAAGCTGGGTACAGTCATGGGGTTGACCATCAGAGGGTGAAGGTAAAAGAGAGGCAGGATTGAGGGGGTTACAGTGATCAAGGGTCACGTGGTCCACCACAAGGAGGACCACCTCATAGTGGGTTAAGCGGCTGGGGGACAGGTGCTGAGTCCTGCCGCATTGAAGAAGGGCGAGGACAGCATGAGGGACAGCAACAGTAAGGGGGTGTCCAACAACAAGGTTATCAGTTTTAGAAACCAGCAGGGCAGCAGCAGCAACAGCGCAGAGGCAAGGGGGAAATTCAGAAGCAACTCGATTGAGGGAGGCACTATAATAAGCAATGGGATGGTGCAGGGAAAGCCCAAAAGGCTGGGTTAAAATACCAGAAGCAGTGCCTTGGTGTTCATGACAAAAAAGAGTAAATGGCTTAGAACAGTCAGGCAAATCGAGAGCAGGAGAAGAGGAAAGGGTTTGCTTGAGCTGGCAGAAGGCATTTTCATGGCTTTCATCCCAGGGTAGTGAATCAGGGGAAGAGTCACGGGTGAGAAGGGTAAGAGGTTTGGAAAGTCCTGAGTAATTGCGAATCCACTGTTGGCAGTAGTTCGCAGCACCTAGGAAACCACAGACCTGGCATTTAGCCTGTGGGCGAGGCAGAGAAAGGATAGCAGAAAGGCGATCAGGAGACAGGGGATGGGTACCATGAGAAATAGTATAGCCCAGGTAGCTAACAGAAGCCCAACAGAATTGGAGCTTAGAGCAGGAGAATAATGAACAGTGGCTCATAGCTTGCACAGGAGGTCTCGCCCCAGCAGGTTTACAGAAGCACAAGGACTTAACAAAAAGGCATGTTGCTCAGTAAGGGGACCTAAGGTAAATGAGAGCGGCTGCGTAACAGGGTGGTCAATAGATTGATCCCCAGTACCTACAGCAATGATTACTTTATCAGAAACTGGAATCTTAGAAACAAAATCAGAACTAAGCATAGACAAAGAAGCACCGGTATCAATAAGAAAGGGAACAGTCTGTTCTACCACAGTAACAGGTATTGTAGCATCAGAAAGGGTAGAAAGCAAGGGGCTAGAGTCTCTGGGTTTTTCTCAGCTGTCCTAACACTGATCTTCACCTTTGAAGGACTGGAGAGGAGCTGGTCTGGGCGGTGGAGCTCGGTGGGTGCCTGGCTGAAACGGAGGGGCACTAGCTG
This sequence comes from Gavialis gangeticus, assembly GCF_001723915.1. Lineage (NCBI taxonomy): Eukaryota > Metazoa > Chordata > Crocodylia > Gavialidae > Gavialis > Gavialis gangeticus. The sequence continues at coordinate 62,216,762 of NW_017729030.1, forward strand.
AGAGCAGGGGTCCCTGGGGTCTATTTGGGCACTCATTCTTTCAGTGACCTTTCTGTTTGCAGTAGCAACAGACATCATTAAGAATGTCAAAGGGACTGGGTGGCTGGGTCAAGCGAAATGGTCCGCTAGAGCACCGGGGTCCAGGGTCACCTTAAAGGTCTCTGATTTGGAGAGCCATTGATTTTTCCTGAGCCTTTGATTTTTGCTGCTGAGCTTTAGTACAGAAATGAGTGGCAGCAGCCAGAATTTCGGTGATGGGTTTCGTTCCCCATCCGATTACAGTGGCCTGCAGGGGCTCAGAAATCTTTGGTAACAGCCCTAAAACAAAGGTCTGGATGACCAGAGAGATTAGCTTCTGGGTCTTTATGGCCAGAATGTGCCTTAAAGACTTGGATCAGGCAAGAATAGTAATCAGCAGGGTGTTCTTCTAGCTTCTGTATACACACAGAAATTTTGGACCAGTCTGTCTTTTGCGGGGAAACCTTAGGGACCTGTTTATAGAGGTCCTGCAGACTGGCATTGCTGGGGTCCTGAGAAGGCCAATGGGCCTCTTTGAGGAGGGTATCCCTTTGGTCTCCAGAGAGAAGACCACTGAGGAGCATCTGAATGTTACCGTAAGTTGGCTTATAGACCTCAAAAAGGGTTTTAAGCTTTTGAGCAAACCCGGTAGGGTCTTCACGGAGCTTAGGGAAAGTAGTTGACCAGGAA
>NW_017729030.1:62222469-62224352 GCF_001723915.1 Gavialis gangeticus
AAAGTACTTGACCAGGAAATGATTTCTGAGGGTGAGACAGGGACGTGGTCTACCACAGATTGTCCCCCCCCTCCCCCCCTGGCACAGGGTACTCTCGGAGAAGATACTGCACTGCAGCAAGTTTTCCTTCCCAGCGAGTAGTAATCTTTCTTACAGTGGCTCCCTTTGTGTCTATGTTGGTGGTAGCATTGCAGCGATTCCGAAGAATGAATCTGACCGGGGAGTCTGAAGGTGATCAATCTGTTTCTTACATTTTTCCTCATTTTCCTTATAGGAAGCCATAAGGGAGCGCTTATTGCACTTTTCGGGCTTGTCTTCCCATAGGTTCCAGGCTTCTATTTAAACAGGGTGCTTACTTTCCAAATTTCCCCAGAGGTGTTTGAGAATTTGATGATCCCAGGACCCATCTAAGGGCCAGAGTAACTTAGAACCATCATTAGTATACTGATTCCATTTTGCTAAGTATTGAGTTGACCGGGGCCCATATTTTAAATGCATGAACTGGGTGGGATCCTGCTGCGGGACCTTAGAGGTCCCACTACCCATTGTCACGCCTAGGATTTACAGACACCAAAACAGACAGGTACTCACCCTGGCCAGGGACTTTTCCTTCAGAGCCAAGCAGGCAGATGACAGACCAGGGTCCAGAGTGTTAAAGCTGCAGAGCCAAAGAACTGGGTCAAGGAGAGCCTTTTCAGAGCGACAGAGTTGAAGAGCCAAGACAAGGGTCCTACCCAGGGCGGTCTGTGTGAGGACACATCTCGGACGAGCCCCCAGGATGATGTGGAAATCATGACAGGATCACTGCTTGGCTAACAGAGCGCTTTATTTGTATGTGGCCACAGGAGAAGAAGCAAGGGCGGCTAATTCTCTGCAGCTGCAGAGTCCAGACTCCATTATATACTTGTGAGAAAATGACACACAGAAGTCTCCCCCTTAACACATTCTTGGCAGTCTGACAATAAATCACCCTGGAGTCCTGCTAGACTAAACGTGTTTTCTCTAGCTGTCTCCTGATAAGTTTTATCTCAAGGCCCCTTTGTTTTTCAGCCTTTACTTATGCTCCTTATTATGGCTTAACTTTATTTTTGCTTGGCCCAGTACTTTTCCTCATCAAGATTGGCAACATGACTTTGCAGACACAGGTAGACCACCTCTACCTGAAACATGCTGATACCACTTTTAGCAATGAGTTGCCTATGGCAACAAAAACTAGATACCTCGTTGGTCAATGTATACCTTGGTGTGTAAACCAAATCTTCAGCTGTTGTAAAGTAATGAAGTTGCATTTACTGCAATGGAGTTGCCCCATTTTAGCCCATCATATGTGGTATATCTAATGGGCATGCGCATGTGTGCATGTGCATGCGCACACACACACACGTACACTCACACTATAGCTGTGCAAATGATGGAAACACAGTGGAATAGGAGTTGCATGCCAATATACATATATGATAGCCACACAATATAAAAGTTAAGTGAAAACTGAAAGGAAATATTGAGCAAGGCATCTTGATTTGCCCACAATGAAATGTTTCAAGCACTCAAAATGACACTTATCATAGAATCATACAATCATAGAATCATTGAGTTGGAAGCGACCTAGACAGATCATCTAGTCCGACCCCCTGCCATGGGCAGGAAGGAGCACTAGGGATGGGGGGGGGTCATAAGACCCCAGTCAGGTGCCTATCCAGTCTCCTCTTGAAGATGTCCAGGGAAGGTGAGAGCACCACCTCTCTGGGAAGCCTATTCCAGGCTCTGGCCACCCTTACAGTGAAGTAGTTCTTCCTAATATCTAACCTAAACCTATCCTCCCTCAGCTTGTGGCCATTGTTCCTGGTGACTCCAAGGGGGGCCCTGGTGAACAGACTTTCCCC
>NW_017729030.1:62224474-62228017 GCF_001723915.1 Gavialis gangeticus
ACAGGGTCTCAGTTAACCCTTCCTCTGGTCCCATTTGGAAGGTAGAACTGGTATACTGTTCCCTAACATAGAGCGCAACCCCCCCAACCTTTTTTCCCCTTCCTATCTCTTCTAAACAACCTATAGCCCTCTATGTCTAATGCCCAGTCAAAAGTTTCATCCCACCATGTCTCCACTAGGCCAACCAGGTCGATTTTACTACTTGCAAGCAGGAGAGCAAGCTTTTCCCCGTTATTTTGTTTGAAGATAATTTTAAAATGTTCAGGTTCCCATTCAGAATGAAGGCAAATCTCAAAATCTTTTGTGAAAGAGAATTTCTATTCTCTGCATAGCTTTATGGGGAATGTCTACACAATGGATGAAATCATCACCTGATACAAACTGGGGTAAGGGCACTAAAGTCATTGCAGTTTCCCTGGTTTATTCCAGAAGAGATTCTGGCCAAATGTATAGGTGTTTCAGTGTGCCAACTAGAAGCATTTAACATTTCTCTGTTCTCCAGGTATCCATGAAAATAAACAGAAAGGAAGCTTATAATAGAAGGTGAACTCCCAGAACAGGACAATTATAGGATTTTATAGACAGAACTATAATAAAGTGCACCCGTTTCCTTTAATATAGCCATTTTTTAAAAACATCCTGCAAATGTTCCTTGTATTTCTAATTGTATCACTTTCAGAAATCTTTAAAGCTTCTTTTTATTTAAAAAAAAAAAAAGAAAAAGATAGTGAGTAACCAACAACAACTAGTGGAACCTTTTTTTGTAGCTTATGCTTGGTTTAAAAAAGAAAATAACTCATCTTTTGTCAGAAAACAGTATGTGATTCAACCCCAACAGTATTTAATAAGACAGATAGGAGCAAAGGCAGAATGTGTAGAAGTAGCTAAGGCCCGAGAACTGCAAGGACTTGTTAGCATTCATCAGTAATAAAAGAGATATAAGAAATATAAAAGACTACAGTATGCAGAGCACCTCTGTTTTCTTAATTATAGCCTTTCCTAAAATATCCCACTGGAGTAGAAGGCAAAAAAGTTGAGATAAGGATTTTTAAAAGATTCCATGTTCAGACTTTCAGACATACTGGCTGTGTCTACATGACATGATGAGTGTGCAGTAGCCCAAGACTACAGGAGTGCATGGCAGGAAGTGTGACATGACACTACTACCCAGAAGTCCCATTACTGCACAGTCAGCATCATGGAAAGCCATTCTACAGCACCACTGCTCAGTAACATGGGCTACAGTGTAGTTATTTAGTATTTGTTTATACAAGTACTAAATGACTGCATAGTAATAACTGATTAATCGAGTCTGCTAGAGCATGTTAATTAGTGTGCCTTTGTATCTCATGTATTCAGCATCTCCACACTTCAAAATAGCAGCAGGGGCACTTAAACTAAATCTCATTGAATGAGCTATAGTTAGAGCACCCCGCTGCCATTTTGAAGCATGGGATGCTGAATACATGAGGCACTGTGGGCACTTTAATGGGAGCAGGTTTTGGAAGCACTTTAATTCAGGCACCCCCTCCCCAAGCCTGGAGAACATGTAAAGATGCCCCTAAGGAGTATGATAAGACACAAAGGATTGTAATATATGCTGAACTTCAACCTCAGCTCTCAGTAAACAATAGGTGTGTGAGAGGCATAAAACAGATTCTCATGAATCTTGGTATAATGTTGCAAGAAAGACTTCCACCAGCATATGGTTTTACCTATTTGTCTAATGTTTATCAGGCAAAAAAGAAATAATAATACTAATGTGGTGGCTAGGATTATGGTTTTTATTTGACCACAAAGCCAGAGAAAGCTAATACACATCAAGGACCTATTTTTAAAAAAACCTATTAGTCCAAAATTGTCAAGAACAATTATTTTATCTTGCTACTGTTGGGAACTGGCACTGAGCTTTCTATTCTTGTATTTAAGTGCTCACCTTTCTCTCAGCTTCCCCTGTAACTCAGAGCAACACTCCCAAGACTGTTTGCTTTGGAAATGCTATGAAATGGAATAGCAAAGTTACAGGGAAAACACATGCATGCGAGCATGCACACACACACACGAACATTTTCATGGCTGAGTGAATCACTATGGAACAATTTTAAAAAGAGTATAAAGACCGTAGATCTGGGGGAATCATGTTCCATCTGGATTGAGCTAAGGGGTTTGGTTAAGTAACTTCATTCTGTGGTTTATTCCCAATTAGAAAAAAAGTTTGCCAATTGATTCATGTTTGTGTCACTTCTAACAGCATTTATGCTGTCTCTGGCAGAACATGGACATGTTGGGTCAGTTCCTCAGCTTCAGCAGAGAAATCCTCAGCACAGCTGACAGTAGCTGGCTCCGAAATGCCCTTCATGCTTATTGCTAGTGATGGGTGTACTACACCAATGGTTCCCAATCAAATCCCTTTAGCAGGCTACTAGTGTGGTCTCATGTGCATAATATTGGCATTCCCTAGCATTGAAAAATCATGATCCTAAGAGCAGGTCAGTATCACCTCAGGATTGCACTAAGCAGTGTTGCAGGGAAGCACCCCAGAAAGGATGCAATGTACTTGTAGTGAGATGCTAGGTGTATGTGTGGAGCACCTTATGAGATGCACCGTGTGGAGAGGATATGTCATGTCTCATTGAGGTGCTCCTTAGCATGGTTCTGAGGTGATGAGCATATGCCATAAAACTTGTGCTATTAATTTAAGAAATATATAATATTACAACATAACCTTTAGAGGTTCTTTTTATTTGCCTTCTGGTGGGACTTCGGGGTATGCTAGTACTTTTTTTCAGCCTTTCTCTTCACTCATGAGAGCATCTTGCTTTTTTAAATGAAAGGTAAGTTTCTCCATCCAGGTTCTGACATCAGAAAGGAGAGTTTTAAGAAAAACAATACGTAAAGGTTAACGGTTCACTAGTCAGGGTGGGCAACACTGTGAATTAAGAGAAAAGAGCAGAGATAAGAGATGTGGGTTATATTTTGGACTTTCTATAAGGTTGTCTGTATAAACTTAGCATGGTCATATTTGTCTAAGTCTAAGTTTTCCCATCTACATGAAGGGGGTAATAATGAGGTTCACTACTTTTCTTCAGCAGCTAAGCATTTTACGGCATTTTATTTACTGGAAATCTCTTTCAATTAAAAGTATTTCCCTAGGAGTGAAAATTGGCTTTGGCCACAACCTGGGACTTCCAGAAAGGTCTCTCCCCATTATGAAAATGCTTGGAAATATTGAAGTTTAAAATGTTTAATGACTTAAAACATTTAAGCAACTGATTAACATTATTGTGTGCTGTTAAAACAGCAGCAATGGTTCATTTTAGAGGCAAACGACAGCAGTGAAAAGAATGGCTTATACGTCTTCTCATGAAGCTCTTCAGAATTTAAAGTGCTGTACATCTGAACTACTTCTATTATTGTGTATTAGTGAAATGTATATATATCTATATCTATATATATAGATATATAAATCTGTGTGTGTGTGTGTGTGTGTGTGTGTATATACATATACATATACATATATATATACATATATATATATATATA
>NW_017729030.1:62228203-62237383 GCF_001723915.1 Gavialis gangeticus
TATATACATATATATATATATATATATATATATATATATACACACACACACTACCACCAACAAAAAATTTGCCTTTCTTTGGGAATATTATTTTTACTATCTTTCTTCCTGTTTAAATGAACAGCATTCATAACTTTCCAATCAGTTGAGTGATATTGATGTGCTTCATATACAGACTTACTAGATTCTTTGTTGGACTTTGATACTCTAGAATCATACTCCTTAAGGTATCCTTTAGCATCTCTGGCACATTTTATGGCCAAAGGATCATTACCCCTTCAGGAAAATGGGGCCTCCAAGAACCAGGGATGCCCAACCTTAAGCATTTAGGCAGCCTAAACGTATCTCTCCCACAGCTCCATCTTTTCAGGCATCCTACATTCAGAGGACTGACCCTGCTTCTTCATCTTAGTTTGTCAAATAAGAACTAGGTGAAGAAGAAAACAGAAGAGAAACAATGGAGTAACAAATAGGTAGAGAGAAGAAAGTCTTTCTCAAGATGCAAAGACCACAATGGGTGTGTCCAGACAAGCCTGCATGTGCCTCTTGCAGCATCTCAGACCCCTTGGAGATGCTGAAAGAGGCATATGCAGGAATGGGAAAAGGTTCCCCACACTGCAAGTTTGCAGCACAGGGCAAAATTAGACCCCTGGATATCCAGGGGTTAAAAACAAAAGCAAAACACAGAGGGGAAAAAAAGCAGGGCAGGGCACAGTCAGCCAGAGGCTGGGTCCTCCACAGAGAAGCTCTGGCTGCCAGAGCATCTCTGTGGTTGGATCTCACCCTGGTGCTGAAGCACACTGCCTGCCTGTGCAGGGCAGACAGTGTGCCAGCAGCAGGGCTCCAGTGCTGGTAAGTAATGGGTTGGAGGAGATGGAGGAGGGGGGAGGGGACCATGCGGGGCACCCCTGCTGGCCCTGCCCACCACTCCTCCAGTGCCCCCCCCCAAGGGCACAAAATGAAAATATTTAACAGAATGCATTTCAAGCTTACCAGAAGCAAGCATTAACAGGAGACAATAATAACATGATATAGTCCCGCCTAATGACAGAAGTGCATAACACATATACATAACCCTCAGCCCATAACACCCTTGGACCATGGTGCACTGCATATCATTGATGCAAGTGGAGCAACTTCCAGCCATTTGAAGAAGGAATCTGTAACATTGAAGAATATCTGGCTTTGGAATAGCCCAGCAAAATCTACATGGGCATGTGACCATGGAATCCTAACCACCTCCCTTGTGGTGCATGGTAAGTAGCTCGGCATATTTCATATTTCTGTGGAGAATTCCTTATGGATTGACCAGTGGCACCCCTCAGGGATTATTATTTGGACCAGTGCTCTTTAAAATGTTCATTAACATGTAGCTCAGGTGCACATGGGTTTGTAGTCCCCTCTCCAATTGAGGGAATTATTGGCAGGACAGTGTGCTGTGGAGGGACACAGCAGCCCAGTGGCTGCCTCTTTCCCCTGTAGAGTCAGGCCCAGTCAATCAATTCCTTAACTATATACAAATTTATTATTACAACAAAACCATTAAAGGGTAAGGACATAGATTATATATATGTACAAATGTACAAAATGATAAACCCTATACCATACACACACACACAATTATTATACAAAAATACAAAGGAACAATAGAACAACCCAGAACAAAGGATATTGATCAGGCAACCTTATACGTTTATTAATATATAAACTATGACTTCAGCTTATTCATATAATCTATAAGGCACAGTCTACAAATATAACAAGCAATCCTTAGACTATCTGGGTGCCCCCCAGGGCAGGGACCCCACTCCCAAGGTATCACTACAGGAAAGGAGGTGGGGGGAAAGAAAAAGAGAGGGAGACCCCAAATATTCCTATCACCTAGGAGCAGCTCACATGGTGCCCCTTCACAAACCTGGGGGTCCTTCCCCTGTGGGGACCCTCTCTCCAGGGTTACTTACTACTCCACAGTCCCATGGGGATGCCTCCTGTTCTCCAGATTGAGCTCTGTTCCCTGCTGGGCTTTCCTGCTGCCTGACTCTGCTGTTGCCAGCCCAGCTTAGGGCCACGTGCACCACTATGTGTAGCCGGTGCTTTGCCTTGTGCTAGAGATTGGAGGCCCAGGCAACCTTGTGCAGCACTGGGGCTCAGTCTGCTCCCAGACCCTCTGTGCAGTGTCATCTACATTGGGCTGCTGCCCCGTGTACACCCAAGCCACCTCAAGTGGCTCCCAGGGTCTCTCACCCTCTGTGCAGTGTCTCCTGCACCCAGCTTCCGGTCTTGTGTGGAGGTTGGGGACCTGAGCCACCCAAGAAGCTCCAAATATCCTGCTCCGTGCACTGGCCTGTGCACTGTGTCTCCTACCACATGCCAAAGGTTGCAGACCCGAGCCACCTCATGCATCTCAAGGGTCCAGATGCCGTGCACCATGCTGTGCACCAACAGCCTAATGGCTGGAGCCATCTGTAGCTCCCCACTGATGGAGGTCTTCAGGGGCTCTTCTGGGCTACTGCTTCACCCTGCTGAGCAGCAATCCTCAGCTCTTCTATGCCCCACTCTTTTCTCTTCTCTGTCCTGGACACATCTCCCTTGTGCTGGGCATGCAGCTCCTTTTATACGCTCCAGGGCTCAGCCCCTGAAGTCTTCCGGACCTGACAGTGTTGCAGTTTTCAGTCAGGTCTGGGGGGAGCTCTTCTCCCCCTCCCCTCAGGAAAGGGGCTGACTTCATTTCTCTTGCTGCCTCCTGATTGGTAGATGGGCTCCACCAATCAAGACAGCAGAATCTCAAGCCTGGGACTCAACCCAAGCTCTGAAAGGTAAGCCTGCTACAAATTATTTGGACTGAAGTATTGCAAGCAATCTGGCAAAGTTCGCTGATGACATGAAGGTATCTGGGAGTGTTCTCATGCTCAAAGACAGGCTAGCAATAGAGGCTGACTCGGACAGGCTCATGGAGTGGGCAGACCTTAACCTGATGTTTCATTTAATACAGAGAAATGTAAAGTGCACCATCTGGGGAGAAATAACCCGCAACACACTTACAGGCTTGGCAGTGCTCTGCTTGCCAGCACCACAACTGAATGAGACCTGGATATCATGACTGACAACAAAATGAACATGAGCCTCCAATGCAATGCTGTAGCTGGCAGAGCTAACCAAATACTGGCATGCATTCACCAAGGTGTCTTGAGCAAGGCAAAGGATGTCATCCTCCTGCTTTACTCAGCCTTGGTAAGACTGCAACTGGAATACTGCATCTAGTTCTGGGTGCCCCACTTCAAGAAGGATGTAGAGAAACTTGAGAGTCCAGAGGACAGCCACACACATGATTAGAGGCCTGGACACCAAGACTTATGAGGAGAGGCTGAGGAACTTGGGATTGTTCAGCCTGGAGAAGAGAAGATTCAGGGGGGACTTTTTGCAGCCTATAAGTATATCGGGGGATACATCAGGGTTTGGGTGAGCATCTATTCACGAAGGCCCCCTGGGGAGGACAAAAAATAATAGTCACAAGGTGGCTGAAGATCACTTCAGGCTAGACATAAGGAAAAACTTATTAACAAGCCAAATGCTGAGGGTTTGGGACAGGCTCCCCCCAAAAGTGGTATAGTTAACCACCCGGGCAATTTTCAAAAAACTTTCTGATGCCCATCTTGCTGGGATCATTTGATCCCAGCACTCTTTCCTGCCTAGTGCACAGGGGCTGGACCTGATGATCTGTAAGGTCCATTCCAGCCCCTAACAACTATGAAACTATGGATTGCATTTGGTGAGCCTCAGTTGATATCATCTTCACAGACGAAACTTGGATCTCCCTGGAATGGAGCGGTGCAGCCCCCATTGCTTCTTCTTAAGTAAAAGTGAATGTTAATATTTGTTTTGTGAGGAGTTTGTATTGTAGGGCTTCATCTCAAACACCATTATCGCTCAGTAGAAACTCAAGACTTGTACCACTATTACAGTTCTCAGACAGACAATACAACTGAGACATACATGCTGCAGCCCCTTAGTCTGGCAGCCAATTATGTTGGCTGAAATGAAACTCTCTGAGTGTTTCAGATGGAGCTGGTTCAAAGTAATTTTTAATGTTGTGAGGATTTCATTGTATGACTTATCATGGGATTTGGCTGGAGACATGAGTAAGCAAACAGTTTAAAAAACATGTAAGCTTATGATAGTCAGTAGCACGGTACCCTTCTGGTTGGCTTTGGTGACTTGATTGGCTTCCAGGTAGAAGATGAGCTGGTCTGTATAAGAGCCCCAAGACAATGGTCTGGACACATCAAATTCTTCTATTGTGGAAAGAAGCTCCTTGAGCCCCCATGGGAAGGACACCTCTGGTCTGGGCTCCCTGGGTGGCACAAGGTTCCCTTCCCTCTGGCAGCACTTGGTAGTGATAGTTGAGGATGAAGCACTGGCAGCATCATGCTCACTGGCATTCTGTTCTCCTCTTGTCAATTTTGTGTATTGCAGGGTTTTGTTTCTCCCAGTGAGAGCAAGCAGGGAGCAGCAGGGACAGCCACCTTCATTTTAAAAAGCAAAAGGCTTAACTTGGTGCTCTTCAAGCAAAAGTGCAAGAAGCAGCAGCAGGGAAACACAACATAGAATGGACTGACCTACTCGTAGGAGTGTGTGACACATATATGTAACAGTACACAACAGCAGCGACAGTATGTGAGACAGCCCTGAGTAAGAATGTATATATGGAGAATTACTTCAAGACTGGAGAAATGCAGCATGCATTAATTAAATGATTTGCCAGTGGCAACAGGAAGAGTTAATGTCCTCTTGATTGTGCCCCCCTCGCTATATTCTGTCTGCCTTCTAGGCCAGATTTTCTAAAAATCTTGTCTGTAGCAGCCCACAGAGCAGCTTCCAGCTGACCATTTGGATGAGGATACCCACATGGTTGCTACCTCCCTTGTTGCCAGATGCTAATATACATTGCATTAAGTATTTTTCTAATATTACTTTTCAATTGCTGGAGCTATCTCAGGAAAATAATACTGTTATCAATGGGAGGGGCATTGCTCATGAGGCATAATCCACGTTATGAAAATGCGGGAGAAACTTAACCTTTGCTCTTGGGTAATGCGATGCTTCTCTTCTCACTCCTAGGAGCATTATATTTGGAAAATGATACTTCTTGGCATGATGCTCCACTTCTGGAAATGGCATGGTGAGTGTCATGGGTTTTATCAAAGTACCCAAGGGTGGATTAAATTAAACATGAGGATTACAAAGGAAAATTAAATGCAGTGAAACTGTGTCTCTAAATGGATGCAGAAGGACAAATTCCCATCATAAGAGATAGTTTACATGTAGCACTTATAATGAAAATTATTTGCTCCGTGAATTGCTTCAAGCTATACTCTCCTTGATACTGTTTTATCACTGCATTTCAAAAGTTATGCAGAGTCGTGCCCTCCTAGGTCTTGGATACATCACCTGTACATAGCACAAAGGGACCCATGAGAAGTGGTGTTAGTGATTCAGCAGGTGGTATTCTTCCAGCAGAGTCATTAGTGACCCTGCTTGGAGATGAAAAAGACTCTGTGCTGCTGGATGAGTCATAAAATGACGCCCTAACTACTTCTGCTCCTGGAAGGTCCCACAGCAGCTTCCACCAGGATCTAGATATTAACTCTGGAGGCCATATTCTAAGTCAAGTAATTACATTCCGCCTACCAATGCCACCTTGAGTGTTTCAGTTACATAAGATACTCTTCACCTCAAATTCTGGCTGTTTAAAATTGTGTGTGCTGTGAAAGAAATGCTGCAGACAAATTTCAGAGGTGAAGGGAATCTTTTATATATGTTTGTGAAGTACTCTGGAATTCAACATACACATTACCTATTACCAGATAGTATTAACTCACATAAAGAAGTAAACACTAGGAACTTATTATGATTCAGGGAACTTATTAATGGTTCAAGGAAGAACTTATTTATGATATACTTTTTTGTTAAGTGAATAATGAATGCCAAGAAACGACCTGAAGTGATTTGAAATAGGTTGGTGCCTAATAAAAATCATTGTAACATTTGGTTACACTTCCACTATAGGGAAATTTATTTTTATGCTCACGATGTTGCCATCTGAAATTATTTGCAGAGCTGATCAAAATGTCATTAAAATCAGGCAAAAATATTTATTTTTAAAAATAATTTCTATTTCTTGGGCTTGGAAAAAGAATATCTTTTTTATTTAAAATTCAGAATTTTTTAATTACCCCCATTTTTCCTTTTCTATTTCCTTTTTAAAACAGAAAAGATCTGTAAAAAGAAAAAAAATAAAGGAACAGGGCACAGAGACTTAAACAAGAACCCTAAAAGTTCAACATTTCTTTTAAAAAAATAAATATTTTTGTGGGATTTTTCATTTTCAGGGAGAAACCAACATTTTAAATGAAAAAAAATCTATAAAAATATATTTAACCATCTCTAGCTATTTGCTTGATTAAAATCTCCTTTATGTCTAAAAGTATTACTTGAGAGTGGGTGTGTGAACATGTGCATGCACGCTATAAATTAAGACAGGGAGATTCTTGCTTTTGCATTTGCTAGGCTTCACAAGAACTGGCTGGAAATTCTACTAACATTTTCCACCAAGAGAACAGGGGGGGAAAAAACCTGAAAGACTTTGGCTTGTGGTCAACATCAATCTCTTAGCTGCTGTGAGGCCTCATGCTCCCATTCTCCTCTTAGGCTCCATCTCCCATGCTACTCTATACCTGTGGGCCTCTCACATTTTATTGTCTTGGCTTAAGAGAATGGAGACAAGGGTGCACCATGGGAGGTATAATTTGGTTAGAAAGATCTGACCCACCAGGAGAGAAAAGAAGCATGCATTTACATGAGCTACTTCTTCCTTGAGGTGCTACAACACAGTCATTGGCTGCAGAATAATGCTGAACCAACATGAAAACAAAGTGTTTTGGCATTCCCCAATCGATGTTTCTTCGGGGGGGAGGAGATTATTCCTCAGACTTTGACCGTGATCTGAAATACCGGACTGTCAGTCCTGATACTGGAACTTCCATTTTTTAAAATCAATTCTTGAATTTATCTTTTATAAGGTTCCCTCATATAGGAACAGTTATTTCATGGCTCTTCATTCACACAATATTCACACAACTCCAAACATGTCAAATTTTCTGTTTTCTTCTCCACCTGAACTAGTGCTGTTTGTGGAACACTGCAGCCTCTCTCAGCAATTAATTTCATCTTTCCCCATGAAGAAACTAAAAGGATTAGTGCAGAATGATTTGGTTTTAACAATTACTTAGCCTAGTAAATAGGCATTAATAGCAACATTTCCAGTAGACAGACTGATTCACTGCTGCAATTTCTTTTGATAGCTGCAAGGCATTTTTATTACTACCCAGTAGAAATATTCCCTCATTTGTTTGGTGTGAAATTTACTTAATTTTGAGCATTAAAAAAAGAATAGATGAACAGATTTGTGATGACACTTTGCACAAAATGGAATTTACCCCCCAAAATTAAAAAAAAAAAAATTACAAACATGCATACTTTCTTGATACGTGACTATCATTTATTACTTCTGGATGCTATTACTCTGCTTGAACCTATTTTTACTGAACATATGCATACACATGTGTGCATTCATTTTGGTTTCTAAATCCATATTTAAGTGCTGAAGTAAATAATTTTATCTTTAGAAATGCTGAATGTCCAGCAGATCCCACTGAAATCAGTGGGTGGTTGATATTTTTGAAAGACAGCTACTTATGTTGGTGAATGAACATGCATTTGCAAGCCAAACACTTTAAACACCCACATTTGAAATCAAGTAAGATTTTTGGCCAGATTTCCTAAAAAAAAAAATAACCAGTTTTTGTTTAGGCTCCTCAGCAAAATGACAAAATGCTACAAAGGGTTCAGAGAATCAAAAAAAGAAAAATGGCTGGAAGAACTTCTAAAAGTCATTTGGTCCAAACCTCTGCATGAAGCAGGATCATACCTATCAACCAAACCATCCTATACAAATCCATAATCTAACCTACAAAACTACACAGTCAATTGAAACACAACCAAAAGAAATAACAACCAAACCTGCCACAGGTAAACTAGGGAGACTAAGGCAGCCAACAGTTTGCAATAGCAAGGTTGTTAAATGATGCTCAAGAGATCCCAAGAAGATTGCCACACACAGAGGAAGGCAAAAACCCGCCCAGCCTGTACCAATCTGACTAAAGTGTTACATTCCTTTCTAACCCCAAATATAGCAATTCATTTAGCTTTGAGTAGAGGGCCAAGACCCTCTGGCCAGGAATTTTTGAGATTAAATCCAAGCAGGAGCACTTGCACACCCCAGTCAAAATCCCCAGCAGTGGCTGCAGCCAACACCCAGTACTTCTGAGGAAAGTGCAAAAAAAATCCCTGACACATGTAGCAACAGGAGGAAGAAAAAAATCCTTCCCAGCTCCATGTGATAACCAGTAAAGTCCCAAAGTATGGGAAAAATTCCTCATAGTAGAACATAGACATAGCTATGCCTAGGTCATTCCTGACCAGTGCTTGTCCAACATCTTCTTGGATACCTCCAAAGCTGGAAATTCCACAGCTTCCCTAGGTAGTATACAGTTGTAACAGTGAAAAAGTTTTTCCTAATACCCAACCTAAACTACTTTGCGGCAACTTCAAGCCATTGTCCCATGTCCTGCTCTCTGCAACAAGGGAGAAAAGGTGTTTCCCTTCTTTATGGCAAATATCGTCATATATTTGATGACTGTGATTATGTCCCCTCTTAAGCACCTTTTCTGCAGGCTAAACATGCCTATTTCTTTCAATCTCTTGTTGTATAGCTTGCCTTCTAAACTCTTTTATCATTTTTGTTACCAACTTCTAGACCTTTTTTAACTTCTCTGTGTTTTTTAAAAGTGGAGTTCAAAACCACATACACTACTCTAGATGAAGCCTAACCAGTGCTGACTAAAGAAACCCTATCACCCCCCATGTTTTGCCTCTAATAGTGATGCACCCCAAAACCACATTTGCCTTCTGTGCAGCTGCACATCACACAACAGACTTATTTTGGGTTTGTGATCTACCAACGTTTCCAGATACTTCTCTGTGGTGCTGCCTCTAGCCAGGTGTCACCTATTTTGTGTGTGTGTGTGTGTGTGTGTGTGTGTGTGTGTGTGTGTGTGTGTG
>NW_017729030.1:62242383-62243847 GCF_001723915.1 Gavialis gangeticus
TGAGTGTGTGTGTGTGTGTGTGTGTGTGTGTGTGTGTGTGTGTGTGCGTGTGTGTGTAATTTTTCCTGAAGTGAAGCACCTTCCATTTGTCTATATTGAATTTCATCCTGTTAGCTGCAGCCCAAATTTCCAATCTGTTAAAATCCTTCTGAATTGAGCTCCTACCCTCCAACATGTTTGCAGTCCTTCCCAGTTTACTGTCATCTGCAAATTTGCTCAAGAAGCACTCAATTCAAGAATCCAAATAATTAATAAACACATTGAACAGCACTGGGCCAAGGACAGAGCCCTGTGGGACTCCACTCAAAACCTCCTACCATTCTGACATGGATCCATTAATAATTATCCTTTGCTGTTTATTCACCATATAGTAATTTTGTCTAGTCCACATTTCTCCAAATTGTCTATGATAAGGCCATGGGGGACTCTAACAAAAGCCTTTCTGAAGTCCAGTTACAATATGTCCAGAGCATTCCTTTCATCCACTCAAGTAGCTACTCTGTCAAAGAAGGAGGTCAAGTTTCTTTGACAAGATTTATTTTTAGTAAATCCCTTGTGGCTTCTCGTGATCAACTCTTCCTCCTCCAGATGCTTGCAAATGGACTTCCTTAGTATATCATCCAGTAACTTACTGGTTTTGAGTTGAAGCTAACCTGTCTGTAATTCTTCAGGTCCTCTTTTTTGTCTTTTTTTTTAAAAGAAGGGCACTATGCTGGCCCTTTTTCAGTCCTCTGGTATCTTGCCTGTCTCCCACTACTTTATAAATATTATTGCCAAGGATTCCAAGATCTCCTGTGGCAGTTTTTTCAATACCCTGGGATGAAGTTCATCAGGTTCAGCAACCCATAGCCTTGAACATGGATCAGGAAAGTGCTTGAATAAATGCACTTGATATCAACAGGAATGAAGCAGAAACTTAAGGAAAGTAGACACTTAATTTGAGGACTTGGAAACAGGTGGTCCTCCTTGCAACAAGGTATTAAGCAGAAGTCACAGATGTGTTGGAACCTGATAGGACTACAGAATCAGTACTTCTGCTATGGCCTTGAACTTGCAACCTCTAGGCTCTCAACTGTGTGCTGTAGCACCTCCCCCCCCAGAAACATACAGCTGTTTCATGTAGGTGCCCTTTTAAAACCTAGCCCTTTTGAAATGCACACCTAGCTTTTCATACAGACACTTTCATAGATTTCATAGATTTCATAGATTTAGGGTCGGAAGGGACCTAGTAGATCTTCTAGCCCGACCCCCCGCCAGGGCGGGAGAACAACAAAACCCCAAAACAAAAAACGGGACTCAAATGAGTCCAGCCAGGTAGGCATCCAGCCTCTTCTTAAAGACCCCCAGGGTAGGGGCCAGCACCACTTCCCTTGGAAGTTGGTTCCAGCTCCTAGCCGCCCTAACTGTGAAGTAGTTCTTGCGGATGTCCAATCTATACCTCCTCTCCATCAACTTGTGCCCATT
>NW_017729030.1:62244431-62256204 GCF_001723915.1 Gavialis gangeticus
ATACTCCTCTTTGGAGATTTCACCCCCCTTCCACCGGGCGTACGCCGCCTTTTTGGCAAGCAGGCATTCCCGGACGCCCTTGGTGAGCCAGGGGGGCTTTCGGACACTCCTGCCCCCCTTGCTTCTTGTCGGGATGGACACCCCTTGGGCCCTGAGTATCGTTTCCTTAAGGAACGACCACTCGTCTTGGACACTGAGTTCCTCTGCCCTCAAGGACCCCAGTGCCTCTCCCACTAATCTCCTCATCTCAATAAAGTTGGCCCTCCTGAAGTCTAGGGCTACCGCCTTGCTGCAGGCCCTTGACACCCTATGCTGGATGGTGAATTCCAGAAAGCGATGATCACTATTGCCCAGGTGGTCACTTCTCTTTTATGGCAGTTTGTTTCAACTAATAAATCTTCCGATGTTCAGCTTTATATTTGATAATAAAAATAAGGTTACATGATCAAAATGTTAATCCTTTTTGAAGTTTGTTCCTAGCATCATGCAGAAAAAAAGAGCAGTTCAAAGGATATCACCCCTGCAGAATTTTTTCTTGTTTATGTGGAGTGGTAAATGGACTGCCATTTAGATATTAATGCATCTCACCCTAGTGACAACTGAACTAGGGAACAAAGGTCTGATTGGGAAGAAGTAAAAGGATTATGAAAACTGAAATTTCTTTAAAAGTGAGAAAAAATTAAATCTTATACAAAATAAATTGGTTAGGAATGTTTTGACAAGGCACTCTCTAGAATAAACAGATAGAGAAAAAAAAACCCTTCTGTGTAAGACTGGTGGGAAAGCAATTAAGATATTTGTGTTGACAGATTCTCAGATGCCTGCAAAAAATGTAAATCTGTGGTCTACATGAGGGTTGTCCAAGTGGTAGCCCAGGGGCTGCATGCATCCCCTGAGGGTTTAGGTTACAACCCGCAGGCTCCCGCCCAGATGCTATTCCCTTCATTGCTGTTGCAATAATAGCTGGGATCTCCAAGCTGCCTTCCCTCCACTGGCTTTGGCTGCCTACCCCTCCCCTAGGGGGGTGCACTCAATGCAGCGGAGTGGGGACATCGGAGCACAGTGCAATGGTGCGGGGCTGTCCCCATGGCATGTGAGCCAGGGGGCCCATGGCTTACTTTGGAGCAGCCTGCGAGTATGCAGTCCCTGCTGTTTAGAAGTTGGACAGCCCTGGTCTGCTTTAAGGAAATCATGCTAGAGAGGGGTTGCTTGTATCCTGTTTGTGTTTATCATGTCATACTGTTCTGTCATCATTGCAAAAAATTCCTTGTTTTTTGTAGCACACACAAAGTGAGGTGTTTTTTTTAGGTTGGAAATCTTGAAGTCTAACCCAGAGAATGAACACTGAATGCCACATCACATCACTGGGGCTGCATTCAACTCTAGTGATTGCTTCCCTAGACACCATATTTCATCAAGGAGCGGCACCATATGGAATTGATAATTGAAATCCCATTGCCATCTACCTATCCATCCATTTTCCCTTAGCTCATAAATGAAGTTTCCCAAGAGTATTTCCTTGTAAACAGAGAAAGCAGTAGAGTGCAACATGACCATAAGCCAACATTTACATTCTACTTCATACCACAAAAAAGTTGCTATCAGTACCCAGATTATCCAGGAGTTTCTTCATGAATCACAGTTTGAGAGAAGGAAGGGGAGATTTAAATGTAGAGATGGGCAGAAAATACCCTCCCCCCCTGCCACTGAACATTTCAACCTAGAAAACAAATGAAGGCTACATGTAGGAGGTGGGGGAAGTGGACCAGAAACTGGTGAAAAGAAAAGAAAAGAAAAGCAACACATGATTTTAATGTTTTTGGTTTTGTGACAGAAACTGAAAAAAAAATACAAGGGAAGCATAGACTTTCTGACAAACATTAATTTATTTAAAAATCCAGTTTTCCTGAGGAAAAAAGAAATGGTGGGATATATTCCACCAGCCCTATTTAAAACAAAAGTAAATCTATTCTCTGATCATCAGGCCTAGCATGCCTCTAAACCAAAGTGCAGTTGGAAGAACAACTATGTGACATTATATGGTGCTGAGGGTATTCCAAGTCATTCAGAGCACATCTACATGTCCTACTATGGAAGTAACAGCCTGTACTATGCTGTGTGTGCCACACAGTTATTTTTAAGCACTATTTCGCCATAGCAATGCACCATAACTGGGGGGGAGGGTGTCATTATGGCATTGTAGCTGAGGCATAACGGGTTTTGCCCACAGATGCTACATTGCCATGGTGCATTGCTATGGCAACATAATGTCACATGTAGACATGCCCTCGGAGCTTCTTTTGTATGCCAGCTGCTGGTCTGGGATTGGGACTGGTTCTGCTGTCTGAGTTGGTGACTCCTAAGCATAGCCATTGGAAAGCTCAATTTATAAGACAGAATTTTAAAATCTGTTCTTCTCTCTAGTCATCTGGCTGGTAGCTCTCCTTAGAATGACATGAAAGGCAACATATGGGCCTTGCTTGGTTATTTTTAGACTTTCTAACACCTCTTCTGTTGCTCTTTCATTTGAGGGAAAGAGGTATGTGGGGGTGTAGATAATAGGAATTTGGCAGAATAGGCCAAAAGTAAAAGGCGTTTTGAAGGATGAGAAATTTTCCTTCTATTTCTCTGCTGTCCATAAGTGCCTCCTTCTATAATCACTTTATTGTTGGGTAGTGGTTAGCTAAATTATTATGGCTTCCTGAAATCCCCTCTTACCACAGTCCCTTTATTCTTATAAAAACACTTCCTCTTGTACTTCCTGTATTTCTTCTTCCATTTTCTCTCCTCCTTCCTCTGCCCCATTCCTAATCTTCTCCTCTTAAGCTTCTCTCCTCCCCTTGCTACTCCCCTATAATCACATCCTTGTTCAGAGGTGATATCGGAAGTGAGCCAACTCATCATCACCATCCTTTGCTCCTTCAGCCCACAATCCCTCCATTGTTCTTTCCCTTCCTATGGCAGGCAAATAATTCTTCTCTGGCTGCTGGAATTGAAGTCTCAAAGAACAACTCTTTCTTCTTGCTTCGCCTTCCATTGTGTTCTCTTTGGATTCCATCAATTTCCCATGAGCAGCAAGTTGCTGAGTGACAGTGCCAATTTCCTCCTGCTCTTCTCCTAGTGTCTGGCATTAGGACTGTTAATTCAAAGGTAAGTCACCCCATCAATTATATATATATATATAAAGTTAGTGGAAGACCTGTTTATTTAATTAAAATCAATAAAGACCTTTGTCACATAAGCTGGTCACCATCTTGTCAATGGTGCCATCCACAACCAAATCCAAACAGAAACAGCAAGGATTTTATTCAGTATGACAAGACTGGGGAATCATATAGCTGGTTGCCTGGTTCAGGTC
This sequence comes from Gavialis gangeticus, assembly GCF_001723915.1. Taxonomy (NCBI): domain Eukaryota; kingdom Metazoa; phylum Chordata; order Crocodylia; family Gavialidae; genus Gavialis; species Gavialis gangeticus. The sequence continues at coordinate 62,247,790 of NW_017729030.1, forward strand.
AAGGTATGAAAGGCACCACACTCCTATCCACCCATTTTGTAATTAGGCCAAGGGGAGGGATTATCACATCAAAAATAGCTCATCTGCTAGTCATCATATTTCCTCTTCTCCTCCCTCACTCTGTTATCACACCAGATTATTCCCTGCTCTACACAAGCATAGTTAGATAGTCACTTGTCTACACATCCTCTCCAGGATCAGAGATAAATTTGCAAATGATCCACTTGTCACCTGCTCTTTCACCTCACTGGTAGCTGCTGGCCATCAAAAATAAGTCAGACAAGTATCTCCCTTGCCTTCACTGAAATGAGGAGAGATTATTCTCTTTGCCATTTATGCCAGGTTGTGATTTTTGACCTTAGAAGGCTGGTATTTTTGTACACATTTGAGTGAAGCTCTTACAAACATTTCCCTGAATACTTGTTAGAATATTTTTGTTTCAGCTTCTTTTGCATTTGTTTTTCATGAACTTCCTTATGATCAGAATTCACTAGCAGCAGTTCACTTTCTCTGATCATTCACAACAAGAACCTAATGGACAAAATCCATGATCAAGGAACCATGCCATTTATGGGGCCAATCACAGCTTGAATAGCAATGCATATAGTAAACAAAGGTGGCCATGTCTACAAGGTAAACTTACTGGGCTTGGCAACAGTACCCTCTCTTCCAAGCAGGCTGCTCCCTAAACCAGAAGCAGAGTACATGGTGTGTGTCAACATGGCCTTGTGGACCAGCTCATCAGTTTAAAGGTGGGCTAGGTGGCCACAAGGCATTCCTAATTAGCCCAGGTGGCATCAGTATTTTGATTTTGAAGACAGCCTACATAAAGTGGCACAATGTTCTTGAAGATCTTTCTGGCAGACAGAATTTACTTATCATATAGACACAACTAAAATTCACCACCAATAAAATAATCCATGTGGAAAATATATTGGATCTGTTATGAATTCACCTTATAAAAGAGGAAACAAAGATGAAATTGATCAATAATTTTGTCACTGTGATTCCCTTTCTCATTTCCAAGAATGCTTCTTTACACTGCTTTGTTTGTGTGAAATGTTTTTAAGTGGGGAAAACACTTCTTAAGCTCCCTTTTAAGACACTTTTTTGGGGTAAACAGACTACACTATATACAAGAATGAAGAGCTATGCATTTAATGATATGTATTGTTCTGGGGCATATGTCCATTATAATGGAAGAAACATAATCCTGCACAGACTTAATGTTATATATAACAAGTAGTTTCACTTAAGCTAACAGAGCTACTTGCACAGCTAAATGCATATGTAAGAATGCAGAACTGTAACACAAATCTAGTACCTCTGAAATGGTCAGGTGACCTCAAACTAAGCATTGTTACAGCTTACCACAATGACTGGACTCAAACCAGGAATTAAAGCAAGAAAGCTCTATGACCTGGACTATACAAGAGATTTGACTAGCAGTTCCACCATGCCATTTGGCTTTCAGCTCTAGGAATCAACATCCTAAGATCTGAAATCATTCAAATAGCTGGACTCTTCTACCCCAAAAGCAGACAAACTGCTCACAACCAAGGTGTCTCTCTAAAATATGGCTTTTTCCAGCCACAGTTCAACTAAGCTGTTCAAAATGGCTTCTTTCAGCCACTCTGCAGACACTCTGTCATTTGGAGTATGTACAGGACTGACTCTGAAATTTCTTCATGAAGCATGATTAGAATTCTGTAACCCACTCTAGCCATATTTCCCTTGTAGTTACACTGTGCACTGAGGACAGGCAAATATAGGGACAGACTGACAGCTAGTGTAAATCAGTGCCGTTCAGTTTACTTCAGTGGAGATGCTATGCCAGTTTATATCAACTAAGGAACTGACCTACTGCTTTTTCAGCAAAGGGAGCAAATATAAACACCTCTCCCTACCAACCAGTACATACAGCTACACATTGCTTGGCAAATAGTTATTTCATATGGGGACGTACCCTCTCAAGTGTGGATCCAGTTTCCAGATGGGTCTGAGAGGAGTGGAGCAGGTACTCTTCCCCTAGCCTTTCCCAGATGGGATCATCCCACTATCTGGATGGCATGGGGAGCAAGGGATAGGGGGTGGCTGCAAACTGAATATCTGTACTGCTCCCTCTCCCAAAAGGATTTATATCAGTATAAATACATGTCTGTTCCTGGCCAGAAACATCATATGGACCTTGGGGCGAAGCCCCTATGATGATCCCAATGCTACTGTGAGTCAACTATGTATTTTTTTGGCCTTCGTCTTTTTTCCTGTTTTTCAAATCCCACATACCCTTTATGTGCTTTAATGGAGATGGAAGAGTTACTTTATTATGTAAAAAGGCTTAAGTACCAATTTTCTTCTAAATTAATTCTAGCTCAGCAGGGGCAGGTAAACTAAACTATAGAAAAAATTTTATGGTAGCAATAACAAGTGAATTTGAAGGCAGGAGATGGGAATGAGGGGACACTAGGGAACTTGGAAGTGGTTAGTCTCCAGTGTAGCATCCTGAAAGCTGGACATCTGCACCTAGGATTTTTAGAGAGAAAGGATTTTTTTGCACTTAAATGATGTGAAAAATATGTCTTCCCTGTAGTAACTGGTTGATGGCAATATGCAATGTTGCTTTAAATTGTAGTGCTGAGCTGTCACTACATTAGGGTTATGTGCAGGTGGGTGCATATTATGCTTTAAGGCTATACAGGGTGATGGGAAAAAGTCCCATTGACAGCTTCTGGGCCAAGATTTCCTCCACCATTTGTGGGTTGCTCTGTCTCCTTGCTGGGTGATAACATAATGTCCAATTTTAAACCCTTTAATCAGGAAAAATCATGACCCCTTTCTGGAGAAAAAAGACATAGTGGGCATGCCTCCACAAGTATTTATATGTGCTTAAACTTAATGCGCCTTGCTTAAGGTGACTTAGGTGCATGCCTACATGTGGACATGTTAATGCACATTAAGGTGCATTAAATTTAGGCGTTAATAGCTAATTCACATTAGCACACGTGCAGACCTACTAATGTGCATTAATGCATGACTTAGCAATCCATGCATAAATTTGATACCTGCTATATGCAGGTATAAAATTTAGACTTGAATAACCTAAAATTGCCATTTTTAAGGTGCATTAAGAGTGTGTATGTGTAGTTGCGTGCCCTTAATGCACTGTAAATTGGGCTAATGACCATTAAATGAGCACATGTAAACATGCCCAGTATCTCCTAAAGCATTTACAACTTTAAATATTTCTAATTGAATCTCTTGCTCTAACCACTTACAACCCTGCCTCTGTTCTCCATTTTTGGGGGCATGACTGGGGAGAAGTTTGACTCAATTCTGGCAAAAGAAGAACAAGTTCCCCTGCTTTTTCCCCAAGTTCCGTGGCTTCTGTGAGTCTGGCTGTAGAGCTTGGCATCTGCACTGATCAGTTCCCTTCTGCTGCAGGATAATGATCCAACACCCACAGTGATAGCATGACTTAATATTGTATATTTATATTACTTTTTTCACTCAATAATATTAATATGTAAATAAGCACAACTGGACCCTTTCTTCCCTTAGGGCTCTAGGCATGTTCCTAATTCACATATGCATTAATCTGGCCCTGCTTCAATCAGCTTAGTTAAATCAACTTAGATAAATCTCCTTATTTTAAGTTGAGTCAGTACGTATGTACGCAACCTTTGTGTTTTAAAATGGTAGTGGAGATGAGCAGAGAGGCTCACCATACCTCAGTGGGTCTTTCTGTGAAATGTCATGGTGCTTACTAGCTTACAGGCCTGCTGCAAGCACTTGTAATTATTGACTGCAAAGCTCTTTGCAACCTTCAGGCGAAAGCCTCTTTGTAAGTACAAAATATTATCCCCTTGTATTGTCACAGGGAGATTTACTATCACAGGATGAACATTTCTATCTACATCAGCTACTCACCCAGCCATCAAATTTGAAGCCTTGAACTGAGGCTAACATCTTTAAAAAAATAACCACACTCCTTTTGGCAGTCTTTATCCATTAAATCTATAGCTTGATTCATACAATTCAGGGTGCAAGCTGATTTACTTCATGTATCTAATTTTGTCCCCCTGCCTCCAATCCCATCACTTTAATTTATGCTTTTCACTGCCTTTTTAGATCCAGTTTTCATTGCAGCTAGGCTGCCTGGTAGTAAACCACCATACAAATGTTAACTTTTCTGCTATGCTGACACCATGTTAAACACCTTTCTGTTTTTAATAGGGTTTTTTTCCCCTATACAGGGAGAACTTGACAGCTAGTGGTAAACTTCTGAAAACCTTAATAGGTTTATGGCAAGCAGATCTGAGTGTTATTTGGTTCTAAGGTCCAGATCTACCACTCTAGAAAAAGAGGGTGGAACATTAACTTCCTTTACTTGAGAAGGTGCAGAAGTTTCAGTCTCTTTCCAGTGACCTTCTGGAATTAAGATCACAATAAATCTATATCATGGACCTCTTTCAAGAACCTTTTCACCTTCATTTCTAAATTAGGGATTATACAAACAGGAATACATTTCAGTGTGGATGCTCAGTTTGTGTAATTTGTTATAGTTCTGTTCTAATGCAAAGGGGACTACGGCACCAACTGAAAGCCTGCCTCTTACTGTGCAACCTTGTTTAAGAGAATTAGTTTTGAAAACATGAATATGTTTATGTTACTTATTTTCAAACATATCCCTATTTTGCTTTGCTATTTCAGTGAGCATTGCTTTGCTCTAAGGTAGCATGGAGCACTGACATCCACAGACTTTGTTTCTTGAGAGACATCAGTCTTGCAGCAGATGCAATGAAGAAGCAACTGTTATGCTTCTCACTCTGAACTTTTGAAAGCTAAACTACTTACGACCAATTCTCCCATCAAGATATCTACTCTATTTGTTTTTCTTATAATCTTTTCCCAAATACCTTTAGGAGCACAATAAGCCACAGTATAAACAAGGCTATGAAACAACAGAATCTCTGTAAAACATTTAGTGACTTTGGATCAGATCATTGGCTGATACAAATGGAGATTGTTCCACTGATTTCAAAGGAGCTGTCCATTAGCACCAGCTGAGGTTGCGGCCCTTTGTTACGGAACTTATATTAAACATGTTTTTCATTGATCCAAAAAGGGTTTCAGCATTTCAGAAAGGAGCCTCATAATGAATGCTTCTGCTGTGTATCTGAGAGATTTTAATGAGAACATATGGAAGCATTTCATTTCTCTTTGTCTATCCTTTCTTCATTGATATGACCTTTCCTCTGTTCTACCTGGAACTCCACAGGAATATGTACTCCTTAATTTTACCCCTTGTGTAAGCCTAGGCATTAGCTCCTGGAATTCCTGTTTTGGCTCTTAAAAAGGAAAACCAAGGTACTCATCACAACAGCAATCCTGACACAGCTTGTTCACTCTCTTTGCCTTAAATTTTAAATGTCGTTTGTAGGCATGGGAGGAGCTGAATTTACACCCGTTTCTCCATCAGACAGATGACAACAGTGGACCCATGTTACCTCAGCTCATGTTTCAACTCAAGCAGTTGAAGGAGTGAGGTGTTATTTCATGCTCGGTATCCTCATGCAATCCTCAGCCTTTCCTGATACTGCCAATGAGACTAGTTTTAACCTTCAAAATGAGCTATAAAGGAAGGTAACTCATGTATTGCAGTATTAGAAGGAACACAGAATGAAATACCTGTACCACCTTAGGGATTCACACCAGAATGCAGGGCATATCAAGCACCTGAGTCTTTCCTCAGGTAGAGGCTTGTGCAGCAGACCTGCTCCCTGCTTAAAACAGATGCAGCTTGATAAAATAGATGGATAACAAACTAGTAACTCTCTTTCATGAAAATGTGTGAAGTGTTCACAGTTTTTCAACAATTACTGATTTAGGGATTTTGGCTCTCTCCATTCATTCCCTTTTTTCTTCCTTTTTCCCATTCTTTTCTTTCCCTTTTCCATTTTGCTGCTGAGGATAAGAAACAGAAGGAAGAAGAAAAATGGTAACTAAAAAAAAAGAAATTGGAAAAAAGTAATTTCATTTGGAAAGTGGCTTTTTTTTAGTTTCCATTTTTCGTGTCTAAAACTTCAAATCAAGAAAATTTTCTGTTAGGATACTAATTTGGGAAGGTCATGGAAAGAGTTCTTAATAAAAAAATAGAGGGCAACTCTAACATAGAGAGAAGAAAAATGATTATGTGGTGCCAACCATCAAGAACCAAATTGCCTTCTTGCCACTATGAAGTCTAGTTTTTCCTTTCTGTAAGCAGAAAGCCCTCCCTTGGTAACATTACTGGCAGTTGTCCAATTCTAAGAAGCAGCCAAAGATCATCTTAACAGTCTGACACTTTTCTGACTTCTTTTATTTTTCTTAACCTTTCTTAGGTATTGAATAAGAAAAATGTACCTCTTGGTCCTTCATTCTGTGTCCATCACATTGTGTGTGTTAGAGAAATTGAAGAGTACAAGTAATCCAGTGGAACCCTCAATGAGCACATTTCTTTCATGGGTCCCAAGAGGGAGACTGTATAACTTGCTCAAAGCAATGCAGAATGTTAGTGGCTTTCCTGGGTTCCAGGGTAGCACCTTTAGTACTGAGCTATCCTTGCTTCCCACCTCTTTTACAAAACAATCCCAAATATATAACACTGACATTGACTGTTTCATATTACATATATCTGAATATGGACAGAAAAAAGTAACTTGACCAGTAGCAGAAATCATTTAGGGTGAAAAGTACTCTGTTCAGTGTATTATAAATACCATTAGCCTGCGTTCTGATAGGGATTGTCATTATTAAACCATCTCTATCTGCTATTTTGGGGGGTAACTCTCTTAAGCAGAAACTCCAATGGAGTTATATTCCAGATTGACACCAGCATAAATGAAGTGGCAATCAGGCATTTAAATGCCCAGTTCAGTTATTAATGGGATATCCCTGCAGCTTATGTAGACTGACTTATTCCACTGAAGTTAACAGAATTAGAGTGATTTATACCTATAAAGGAACTAGGTCAGAGCACATGACAAATGCACTTTACCAGTCAGAACACCTCTATCCAATTGTTTAGAAACTTCCCTTATTTATCATTTGTCAAAATTAAAATACTTGTATATATTTGGAATGTCATTTTCCTGTTAATTATTTGTTTCCTTTATAGTAAGATAAGATAAAACTCAGGATGGCTTGGGTCTTACAGCATCTTATTTGGAATTTAGTTTTACAAAACCACAATTAAAATGTAGTTCGGTCTTACCCAAATCCCAATATTTGAAGCAGATATTTGTGTTAAATCATCCAAATTTGAACCTAAAATATTTGAAACACAACAAGACAATGCAGAGTGTGGTACAGATTTTGCAAAGGCCTGAAGTTTGGATACAGAGAATAATCTTGGAAAAGAGATCTTTGTTTTCTCACACAGTTTGATTTTTCATAGGCAGAATATTTGGAGTTGGCTATATCGTGGACTGAGAACATCAGATATTATTAACATGTAAATGGACTTTCATAGGACAGTGTTATAACAGTGTTGCCAATGCTCAGAATTTTATCTTTAATTTTGCTACATTTAAATATTTCTCTGATATCTACAGGAGTCTGCTAATTAAAATTTCAGCTTTCTCATTAAAAAAGGAAGTTTTTAGCTTTTATCCTGGTGGATAAAAGATTAAAAACACAGAACCCACACAGAAAACAATCATTTAGGCTAAGTATAGATAGTCAAAAACCCAAGGCTGAATTGATTCAGTCTGCATAGATTGAACCAATAAGCAAATGAACAGATGTTCACTTTTGATTCAGAAAATGCAGTCACATGCCTACAGTGGCTCAAGCCAGAAGTCAGGGGGCACTAGAGAATGGCTTTCTGGAATGTAGCCAGCACGGACTGTGTGTTTGATTCCTCTTCCTGTTGCCCCTGAAGTCTCTGGGATTTGCAGTCCACAATCACAGCAGCTGGAATCTACAGAGTAGCTCATCACTTCCTCTTCCTGCTTCCAGGTGCCTCTGGGGTTTGTTGTCCACAGTTGCAGCCAGCAGTAAGTTTAGCAGGGCATGGAAACTCAGGAAAAGGGAAGTTTAACCCCCCTCCCTGGCCCCAGACCCCAACTGGGGCCAATGACTAGACCCTCACTGCTCCAGCTAGGGATCAGAGGAATAGGGCCAGCCCTTCTCTCCAGAGCAGACAGCACAGCACAGCCCCACCCAGGGCTGCAAAATGCTAAGGGACTCTGATTTAACTAAAACCAGGAAGGGATCTGGGGCAGAAGTTTCATTAACCAGTTTGACCTAAATCAGTTTACTCTGATACTACATTCAACCAGGATCTTAAACCAGTTTCAGCCATTTTGAAACTGGGTTATGTGCACTGAACTTCTGTTCTGTTACAGGTTTAAACCAGTTTCTGATCACTTAAAC
>NW_017729030.1:62256234-62280714 GCF_001723915.1 Gavialis gangeticus
TTAACTAAAACCAGGAAGGGATCTGGGGCAGAAGTTTCATTAACCAGTTTGACCTAAATCAGTTTACTCTGATACTACATTCAACCAGGATCTTAAACCAGTTTCAGCCATTTTGAAACTGGGTTATGTGCACTGAACTTCTATTGTTACAGGTTTTAAACCAGTTTCTGATCACTTAAACTGGTTTATGTGTAATGTCTGTCCCTAGCCTTATAGTTTTAAAATCAGACTTATGATTTATGATATTTAAGATTTTTGTGGGATTGACAATACTGCATACAATAGTTTCCTTCCACTACAACAGTCTAATGTAAATCATTCAACTAAATTCTTAGGCATTGAGTTTACCAACTGAAAACAAACTCTAGCATGGGGGAAAAACACGATGGGGGAGGGGAGATAAGTGCAAATTAATCCTAATCACATTGCATTTCCTCTGTCAACAGGTGTATTTTTAGAGTATTTTGATGCATTGCATTAAACTTTAGGTGCTAATTTTGAGATTCATTTTAAAGGTCACATTCAGATGGATAATTTCTTCATTTGCCCTGTAAATTTATATCTTGGGTGGTTTAAGTTATCTGCTCAGTCACAGAACTCCAGTAACTTTCATGGTACTAGATTATGTTCAAGAACATAATTCAATTACATACTCATGTTCACTCTTTTGCTTTTTCTTTTACCCACCACTTGCTTTTTTCCTCAAATGCTATATTTACAAGTTCAGTATAAAAGTCTGGAATAGAATAGGGGCAGAGTACCAGCTGCCTTTGATTCTGCCTTCTATTCTGCTCAAAGCACCAAGAGAGTTCCTGATCCCCTGCAATGACCTGGAAATCATGGGTGGCATTCTATTTTTTTCCTGGCCACCTATGTCACCATTTTTTTGGTCTACAGAGAATTTTTGGCACTTACACATTTGAGCTTATTGTGATCCTGGATGCATAAAAAACTGGGTATGCATGTATTCACACTTCCTTTCTAGCATTTCATTGAAAGTGAACTACTAATACAGTCACTGGGAAAAAATGAATGGAGAACAGTGCAAATCTTCTGTCTGAGTAGAATCACAGTCCCCCTGTTTTAGGCCAGTAGCCACTGGCTCTACTTATCTCCAACATACCTCTCTCTCATGGCTATCCAGGGAACCAGTTTCAAAAAAAGCACTGAAGAAGGACCTAGAAAATGGCTGTCCTGTGGTGTGGTGGCTACAGCCCTGTGCTAAGGAACTCTAGTTCAGATTCTTTGCCCTCATCCTGTTTGGTTCTCTGGGGAGAAGTAATAGCAGCACACCTTGTGCCACTGCTACTTGTTCCCAGGTAATGCCTGTGCCATGTGGGCTCTGGCACCTGGTAGGTTACCCCAGGTGAGGTAGGGGAAGTGGGGGCCAGGAACTGTGCTGGCCCCAGCAGCCTTACTTGGGGTCCTGGGAATGAGGAAGCTGTAGCTATAGCACTCCTGCAACTGGGCATCTGGCCAGCAGCCTGAGTGTGGCTCCAGCCAACCAGGCTCCAGTTTTAGGATACATGCTCAGCTGCCTTGTGTGCCACCCCACTTTTTTTGCTGTGTGGGGTTTTTTGACCTTGGGATCTCCCAGGGTCAAAAACTGCACACCCCCTGCCTCTCCTGCTGCAAGGTAGCAGTAAATGGACTGCCTGAATGTGCAGCGTGTGATGCCACAGATGGGTCTGCAGCACCACATACAACACTCATCTGGACACAGCCTTTCTGGGCAAAGGGGCACCTGAATCCCAGGCAAGAGCCTTAGCCATTCAGCTTGGGAACAATAGACAGGTCTCCCTTTGTCCTTGTCTCCCTCCCAATGCTGTTGATTATGGTTTTCGGTGTCTTTAAGAACATTATACATCCACAAGGGGTAAATGATCAGTCTGTGTATATACGTAGCCATCTATGTGTACACCATAGGGCTAGGAATAGCATTCCTACTTGTGCATAAATGCCCCAAATATCATGTGAATGACTAAATTACCACTTAGATGACTAGAAAGGAACAGAAAGTACCACTAAATGTACAACATTGTATTTTATACTATTACTTTTCATCCTTTTTCTATTACTCCGGTACTCAAGGCCATCCAGTATTTCCTATGTGATATTTTGACCTTCCTTTGCATTGACAATGCCACCTAACTTCAGAAAATTTTGTCAGTACACCTTATTTTTATGTGAAGCACATTAAAGCAAATGTTAAATTAAATCTATCTCACACATAATTCTTACTAACCTTCCACCAACACAGGACTTATCACAATCTGTTGTCATCTCTGTTTCTTACTCACCTTATAATTTTATATTCATTCAGCTTAACTAATAATTTCCCATGTGGCACCATATCCAGTGTTGTATTCACACCCTAACAGATGAAATCTATTTAATTTCTTTTGTCTAGAAAATCAGTTATTTGTATCAAGAAAGATATCAAGTTATTCTGGCACAATTTCTATTTGGTAAACCCATGCAACACATTTTATCCCATATTTCATTCATTAGCATATCTTTAATTATTTTCCACTTCAAAATTTGTTCAAAAGACTTTCCTATTATTGAAGTCATACTAATGAGGCTGGAGTTGCCTGGATTATTATTTTATAAATATAGGGACAGGATTAACCATTCTTCGATTATCTGATACCACCCCTACTCAAGATTTATTACAAAATCCTTCCCTCCAGACCTGTGAGATTTCATATGCCTTTCCTTTCAGAATTCTCAGATGGAAGTCATTCAGACCCCCAATTTCAATGCTTTAAACTCTTTGACTTTTGCTTCTGTCTCAGATGTGGCAATTTCCATTTCCACATCTTCATTCTTATTTGCCTGTCCACTGTGTTCAGTATCATATTTCTTATTGTTAACTGAGGCAAAGCATTCATTTAGTTTTTGGAATATTGGCTATTTTTAATTTATTCCCAAACCTGCTGCAGAGTAGCCCAGGTTTTTACTAGCTGAGGAAAATTTCCCCTGCAAGGCCTAATTCAGCTGGACTGTTGGTAACTTTTACTTTATATTTGCCTTCCTTTATACACAGCTGTAGTCGTTCACCCCAAAGGTAGTTTCAGTGGCAGATCCTTGTGCAGAGTTAGTGTATGCATTTCCCCCATGCTAGAACTGTTCATGATTCTCAGCTTTCATCAACCCCTGCCATTATTGCAATTGTATAATCACTTTATGGAATAAAGCTTTGGATGCTGACTCACTCACTGTAGCTGAATGTTACAAAGGAGTCAGTGCTGATTTGTCTATCAACTGAGACGGTCTTCCATTCCTTCCTTCTTGCCCTCCAGCTCTTTCAAATTCTGGTTCTATCGAACATAGTTGCATGGTTGGCCATTTCAACATGCTTTTGCTTCTCTGAGGCTTGGTGGGGGTGCTTAGGCATGGCATGTACTGGTGGCATTGCACTGCCATACTGCCTCATTGCTATGCTTAGGAATTTCCAGAAAAAGACTGCTCGAGCTCTCCCGTTATGCAGGGGTGGGTTTTACAGGAGTCTAATATGTCTGCACAAATGTAGTAATTGCTAGATGGGGTGCCAATAAGGGGCAAAGATATGAAACAACCCATGAAATTCACCAACATAGCTGTCTGTCAGCTCTCATCATGAAGGGTAACTCATGCCATTCCTTTAGAGTTAAATGAGATCTCTCAAATTTCTAAGTTCCACACACTCTTCAACTCTAGCTTCTCTGAGTTCTTTCATTGAGGGTGGCCGGGAAATTTCACAGTAGGGGTGTGTGAAGCTTCAGTCACCAGTTTGATCTGGAGAAGATTCAGCCCAATTTGGAGGCTGAATCACTGAATCCAAATCAAATTGGGAGACCAAAAAAACCCACCAAATTGATTTGGAGCCTCCGAATCAATTCAGAAAAGATTCAGAAAAAGATGAGGAGATTTGGAAGGCAGTCTTTCAGGGGAACAGAAATTGAGAAAAGGGAGCCGGGGGGAAACACTGATATCTCTACCTGGCCAGTAATTGTGATCTTTCCCTGAGTCCCCTTTCAATCACAGTGCTCTGGGGGAGGGACATAGAAACAGCACATAAGCCTCTGTCTGAAGCCTTTCTGTTCCTTTTGTGAACTGTTTCTGCCTGAGCACTGGGAAGGCCCCCCATTACAGACTACCATCCCTGCTGTTTTCATCTCACTGTGCCTTAATGCACACACAAAGTCTCATGTCATGAGTTTTGCTTCCAGAAGCTTGAGGTGCAGTTTCCCAGAAACCCCTGCACCTATATCCTTGAAACCTGGAAGTCTTCACGGCCTCAAAAGGGGCTACCATGCCTACTGTATTCATCCCACTGCACCTTAACACACACACAAAGTCATATGTCATGAGCTTTATTTGTCAGTACCTTGAGGTGCAGCTTCTCAGAAGCCCCTGCATCTATCTTCTTGAAGCTTGGTAGGCTTCATGGCTTCAGAAGGGGCTACCGTCTCTGATGTTTTCATCCAAATCTTCCAAAAATGACAAAGTTATAGGTATTTCAGTGATTCTGCATTATAGTCTGTGGCCAAATAACTACATTTCTCTAAATCAGCACTGAATCTTTTGAAGCTGAATTGGCTGAATTCGAACCCAAATCAAATACTTCCCTATTCACACAGGCCTATTTAGTGGTAGCATTGCATTCCATCAACTTCAAGTGGTTTCTGTACTGACCTGAGCTTATATAACAAAAGACTACTTGTTTTTCCTACCACTGCATGGGTAAGGAACAGTAGTTTTAACCACCTGCGTTTCAAGTTTATCATACTAAAAATGTGAAGTCCTCAGCAGGCATATTCTACTCCATCCTTTACACCTTAGAGCAGTGTTTCTCAACCTGTGGGTTGCAACCCAAAAGTGCATCACAAGAATATATGAAAGGGTTGTGAACAAACTTTAAAACTGGATTCTCTTTTAAAGGAGAAAATCACGGGAAACCATGGCTTTTTCCTTGCAGGCTGGTAGAGTTCCAGCTTGTGAGGGGCTGCTTGGGACCCCCCTACCCCACACACTGGGGGGCTGGAGCCTGGGGGCAGAGGACAGCAGGTCAGGAGTGAGGGGCACAGATTCAGCGCTGGTCATTGATGTTTATAGATGGGCCCTGGTACAAAAAAAGTCTGAGAAGCACCACTTTAGAGGAGAGAGAGCAGTTCATTTTGACTCTTCATTCTCAATGGTAACAGATTGTACTGCTTACCAAACTGGTGCATTATAAAACCTACTATAAGCAAGGGAAATAAGTTTTTTTTTGTTCTCTAAACAAGAATTTGCTGCAGTCAGGATGAGTGTGTGTTTGAGAGAGAATGACAGAGAACACATATATATATTAGTGCATCTGCTACAGTTTGTATGAGAGCACCAGTGTGTGTTTAAATGAGTGTGTGCGCACCAGGACATCAATAATGCTATGTTAGTGTGAGAATGGGTGGGCCTACACATGCATTCAAATATATGTCAGTGTATGTCAGTGTGGGTGTGTGAGCATGCTCATGCCTCTCTGTCCATATCTGTAAGTTTCAGAATGAGTATTAGCACGTCTGTGTGTGCATATAAACACATACTCTCCATCAAACTGTAAACACCGTGGAAGAAGGATCTAAGGAGCATTAGAGAAGTTTGACAAATAGAGAATAAAAAAAAAAATCCCTGTTTTAATGATGTGCTGAAGGAACTGTCCACCCATCTTGTGTTTATGTACTTGGATAAGGTCCATGATTTTGCCTGACATAAGGAAAGGAATAGTGTTTGTGTTGTATTCATATATTTAGGGTTAAATCCTGTCCTTGACTCTAGAGTAGATGTTTCCATGGCAATGGAACCATTTTTTTGTTTCAGAATGGGCAGGATCCTAAAGCACTATACCCTGGTTGGTGAGTGAAGGGAAGGCGGGGGGAGCAAGTCTGTTATGCAAATCCTTCCACCTTCACTCCAATCCTTAGAGAGGGGTATTTGAGAGTTACTGCACAGAGAGGGAGTTCTGCAACTAGAGGGAAATTCTGACAGTAGATTCATTTGGCCATTAGGCTCAGAATTCTCCCCTGAAATGGAAATTGTCAGATAAACAATGCTAGATAGTATTAAGGCTAAGAGTAACTTAAGGATAAAACACATTAAAGGGATGCTGCATTTCCCCTAAAACCAATGATTACAAACTCAGGAAATTATCATCAATAGCATAGCTTAATTACAATCTAATTTCTTCACATATAGCTTAAATTCAGGATTTCAATTAATTTTAACAGGCTGGGAATTTTGAAGAGACTGTGTTACTCCCTGATCAAAATCCTTCAGGACAGAGAAAGGCCTGGCACTGATATTACATTTCTTAAAGAACCCAGTTTTAAATTATTTTAACTCCTAAACTCCAACCCCTTTTTGTAACTTTGAGTAAATTTTTTAGCCTGTCTGGATACACCAGGACTATGGGAGAGGGGCATCTATTTCTGCTACCAAGGCAACAAGCCCAGCCTAATCACTTCTGACTTGTTCATTTTAATCCCAGAAATGAGACACTGATGATGCCTTGGAGATACCCCCAGCTATTGCTCTTTATCACCCCAAAAACCCATATACACTAGCAACCCACTGTGTTGCTCCTTGAGCTGTCTGCTTCCCTGCTGAAGACTTTCTGTTTCTAGACATACTTAGCTCACCAGTGAAACCAGCAGGACAGCACTGCACTATGTTACTGGTGTCTTGCGAGGATAAATTCATTGAAATCTGTGTGTTGCTCAAGTATAAGAGCCACACAAGTACCATAAGCAGAGGTAGTATCACATGCCCCAGAGATAATCACCTTGGCTTAGAAACATGGCGCAGTGGCACGTCACAGTACAGACAGTGCTAATAGGCTACTGTGCAGTGTCATTAGGCTACTGCACAGTAGCACCACTAAAAAGGCATTTGTCTGTGCTACAGCACAGTAACTCTGGTTACTTCACATTTATTTAGTACTTGATTATACAAGTACTAATTAAATGCACAGTAGCCACTGTGCATTAATGAATGTGTAAACATGACCAGTAGGGCTGTGTGAAATTTCACCGGCTGTTTCATTTTGACACTGTTTCGACCAATTTTGATGTCGAAACAGCAAAACTGGAATGAAACAAGGGCCATTGAAATAGCCTTGAAACAAATGAGACTGGTTGAAATGTTTCAGCCATAGGCTGGGGATGAAAAGTCAGTCCAGCTGGGCTGACTTCTCAACCCCAGTGCAAGATCCAGTAGGGGGCCACGAGGAAGCCCAGCTGGGCTGCTTCCTGGTCCCCCACACTAGATAGCATCGGGGACGGTGACGCAACCCAGCTGAGCTGCTTCCCAGTCCCCTACACTAGATCCCACTGGGGGTGAGAGGCAGCCCAGCTGGACTGCTTCCCTATCCCCCACTCTAGATTGCGCTGGGGGAAGCCTAGCTGGGCTGCTTCCCTGTCCCCCATGCTAGATTGCACAGGGGCTGATGAGGCAGCCCAGCTGGGCTGCTGCCTGCTCTTGGCATGATCTAGCATGGGGGACCAGGAAGCAGCCCAGCTGGGCTGCCTTCCACCCCAGGGTACTGGGAAGCAGCCCAGATGGGCTTCTTTGCCACCCCCTACCGGATCTTGCACTGGGGATGGGAAGTCAGCTGGACTGCCTCCTGCCCTGGGCACAATCTAGCAGTGATGGGAAAGCAGCCCAGCTGGGCTACCTTCTGCCCCAGTGTGATCTAGCGCTGGGGATGAGAAGTCAGATCCCCAGTGAAACAACAAAACAGTGTCGAAACAGCCTTTCTGTTTCAGTGGAATGGAATGGAACAGCTGTTTTGACTCAAAATAAAATTCAGTATGAAACACTTGTCCATTGAGCCATCAAAACTCAAGGCAAAATGGAACAGTGCCATTTTGCACAGCCTTAATGACCAATTGTTCCCAAAATATCTGTGCTTTCTAGCTCACTCACACTACAACTGCTCTGAGACAGAGTCTGAGAGTGCTCCTGCAAGGTGCATAGCATACAATGAGAGAAGGTTGCCTCATACAGATTTAGGACTATGTATGGTTAAGCATGGTTCAGTAGCTAATTGTTCAAGAAGCTGAAGCAGAAATAACTACTTTACTCTCAGCTTCCATGAAGCCATGAGTGGTTATAGAAGTAACCAGATAATCTTGATGTATCCTGGGCTAGATCCTCAGTGTATCAGTTTGATCTGGGTCCACTGACTTGAATAGAATTGGATTCATTTTTCCCAGCAGAACTTATGGCTCCCTTGGCTGATTTCTAGGGATTTCTGTATCTTTCCCTTTTAATTAGCTAACATGATATGGCAAAATATAAATGAATTCCCACATACCTACCTGACACTTTGTTCAGCCCAACATAAATCCAGCATAATCTGCAGCTATCCCTAAGCTGACAACAAGCAAATATAAAGTGTCTTTTCTTCAGACAACTGAAAGTTGCAGTATGAGTTTTTCATCCAAAGACCGTATTTTAAAGCATCATCCTTTATGACAGCCTGCAAAAGTCTTGCATTGCCTAGTATCCCTTTTTGTTATTTATATTTTGATCCAAAACTGCTCTGTGCTGAGCATTTTATTTATGGCTCTCAGCATTGGAACAAGGTGGGCGAATCACTCACTCTATGAGAAAATAAGTCTTTGGTGCATCAAAACATACACTACAAGGAATGCATTAAGTGCTTTTTAGAAATATGCCAAAGGCATTATTTTCTTTTATAAGTACAAATGGAAAAGTATGAATGTCTCTATGAACTGAATACAGGAAAATATCCAGTGTGATTCATTGAAATTTCAGCATCTTTGCATACAGAATGTGAAGAAGACTTGCTATGTCACTGGTCTAATTAGTAGACATAAAACTTTCTATTTTAAACAGGAGCAGTGGTCTGTAGTGGTCTGTATACATCTTGCTCTAGCCTTATTATGTTACACCATTTTTTAAATTTCATACCCCAGTTTCATGTAACTTTAAGAAACAGAAAGCGAAGCATAGGAATAAATGCAAGAACATTAAAAGTGGCATAAGGTTAGCAACAAAATGCTTCAAGATTCCATATCATGAGTGTTCTTTAAGGTATACCTCAGAAAACTGGGAAAGAGCTAACACCAGAACTAGAGGAGATACAACTAAATTATTAGGAAACAGGTTTTAAACAAACAAAAGTAAGTTACTTTTTCACACAGCATATAATTTACTTGTGGAATTCATTGCCACATGATGTTGCAGAAGTTGCTCATTTAACCCTTAGGTTAAAAAGCTGTTTGGATAAATTCATGGAGGGTAAATCTAGCAGTGGAAAGTAAAGGTGACAGTTAGGGGTGAAATGTCCAAATTGGGACTTACTTGGCCTCAAAATGCTGAAAGTTGCAAGGCAAGAGAGGCAGGGGACAGATCAGTCTAGATACGCCTTGTATAAACATTCTTTCCTTAGAAAAGGCAACATATTTACAACTGATAAAATAATGTTTTACATGACCTGTGATACGTAGAGCTCATTGCTATAAAATATCACAAAACCAAAAACCCAGAAAATTCTAAGGACTAATTAAATGTCCATAAAGAGTTTGAGAGCATCCCTGATTATATTAGAGCACTGGTCTCTACCCTGTGCCTTGCAGGCAGAAACAATGTTTGCATCACAAAAAATGAAAATGTTAAAGCAGAGGCTGATAGGAAGAACATGTACAAAGTTGCTTGTAGCATGTTATTTTCTCAGTACTGTGGCCCATAGGCCAGCAAAAGTTCCTCTTATAACAGGGAGAGTAATTAACCACTGAATTTAAGGCCATGGTAGATTTGTTATCCCTTGAAGCCTTTGCATTAAATCTGGATATCCTTCTAAAGACTTCTCAAATACAAGTTATAGATATTGTGTAGGAACCACTTGATAACACTCTCTACCTATATTATAGTAATATTTGGAACAGAAGATCAGAAGTATTCCTTTGGGCCCACAAAACTTTGAACCTAATAAAGCCACTGTTTTTGGAGCATAAACCAACCAATAACAGATTAGAATAGCCCTATAAGCAGGTTATATCAAAGCAATTGGATAACAAAAAATTGTTTTTCAGATATAGAGGGAGTAAAAGGAAGGCCCAGGGCAGTATAGGACCACTACTGAATGGGCAAAAGCAATTGGTGACAGACAGGGGGGACAAGGCTGAACTCCTCAATGAGTTCTTTGCCTCAGTGTTCCTAAATGAGGGGCAAAACAAGTCTCACAATGGGATTGTAGAGAGACAACAGCAGAGCATCAGACCACCAAGCATTGACCCTGAGATAGTGCAGTCACTTGGAAAGACTGCATGCATTTAAGTTGGCAGGCCCGGATGAGCTCCATCCGAGGGCACTGAAGGCACTGGTTGATGTCATTGCACAGCCACTGGCAATAATATTTGAGCACTCATGGTGCACAGGCCAGGTCCTGGAGGACTGGAAAAGGGCCAATATCATCCCTATTTTCAAAAAGGGGAGGAAGGAGGATCCAAGCAACTACAGGTCAGTTAGTCTCACCTCCATCCTTGGTAAAGTTTTGAAAAGATTATTAAGGCTCATATATATGAGAGCCCAGCAGGAAATTATGCTGAGGGGAAACCAGCATAGGTCCGTAGCAGGTAGATCATGCCTGACTAATCTAGTCTTTTTTTATGACCAGGTTACAAAACACCTGGATGCAGGAGTAGGGGTAGATATCGTTTACTTAGACTTCAGGAAGGCCTTTGATATGGTATCTCACCCCATTCTCATAAATAAATTAAGAGGCTGTGACTTGGATGATTACACAGTCCAGTGGGTGGCAAATTGGCTAGAGGGTTGCACCCAGAGAGTGGTAGTGGATGGGTCAGTATCGACCTGGAAGGCTGTGGGCAGTGGGGTCTCGCAGGGCTCGGTCCTTGGACTGATACTCTTCAATGTATTCATCAGTGACTTGGACGAGGGAGTGAAGTGTACTCTGTCCAAGTTTGTGGATGATACAAAATTGTGGAGAAGTGGAGAAACCGGAGGGCAGGGAACAACTGCAGGCAGACCTGGACAGGTTGGACAAACGGGCAGAAAACAATAGAATGCAATTTAACAAGGAGAAATACAAAGTGCTGCACCTAGGGAGGAAAAATGTCCAGCACACCTACTGCCTAGGAAATGACCTGCTCAGCAACATGGAAGTGGAAAGGGATCTTGGAGTCTTAGTGGACTGCAAGATGAACATGAGTCATCAGTGTGACGAAGTCATCAGCAAAGCTAATGGCATTTTATCATGTATCAGCAGATGTATGACAAACAGAACCAAAGAGGTGATACTTCCCCTCTATCGGGCACTAGTCAGACCGCAGGTGGAATGCTGTGTCCAGTTTTGGGTGCCACACTTTAAGAGGGATGTGGATAACCTGGAGAGGGTCCAGAGAAGGACCACTCATATGGTTAAGGGCTTTCAGGCCAAGCCCTACAACGAGAGACTAGGACACCTGGACCTCTTCAGCCTCCACAAGGGAAGGTTGAGAAGTGACCTTGTGGCTGCCTATAAATTCATCATGGGGGTGCAGAAGGGAATTAATGAGGCTCTACTCACCAAGGCACCCCTGGGGGTTCAAAAATAATGGCCATAAGATAGCAGACAGCAGATTTAGATTGGACATTAGGAAGAACTTCTTCATAGTTAGAGTGGCCAAAATCTGGAATGGGAGGTGGTGGTCTCCCCTACCCTGTGGTCTTCAAGAGGAGGTTAGATGGGCATCTGGCTGGGGTCATCTGAACCCAGCCCACTGTCCTGCCTGTGCAGGGGGTTGGACTTGATGATCTGTTGAGGTCCCTTCTGACCCTAACATCTATGAATCTATAATTGTACCTTGTGGGGTGCCTGGTCCCTTGTACTGATCACCATGGTCAAAATCCTCTGCTGGACAGGCCATTAGATCCTAATTATGGTTACATTTTAATAGGGAAAATCAGACCAGTGTCAGTGCCTTCAGCTAACTAAAAATGAAGCTTTTGTCTTTCAAGTTGAACAAGCTTAACTCCACCTAGTCTCTGTTCATCAAGTCTTAAGAAGAAAATAGGTCTTCCTCTTAATTTTATTTAAAGCATAACTGAATACATATAATTTAGAGATCAATATAATCTAACAGATCTATTTTTATTTTTAGGAAGAACATTTTATTCTTCTATTTTATCTAGTTTGGGATTAAGACTATAAATTTATTCCAGCAATCTTAGATTTTCAACAGTGAGCATTCCTGAACTAATGATGTGCCTTTGTGCAGAAATACAAACTCTTCTGACCTCTTGAATTGGATTTAAAATGCTTGCCATATTTAAATATAGAAACAACCAAATGTTTTGATAACACCATACCATTATACTAAGACACCTGTGACTTGATGTTTGTTGTCTGTCTCTGGGCAAATGAAATGTGTGTGAGATCCTAAGGCAAAACTGGACAGTGATCTTTTGTAGCTTTAACATGAAGTCCTAATACAAATAACTTTGCTGATTTCTTTTCAATACCTTGTGTGATGTGTGATGGCTAGGAAATAGTATTTAGAGGTTTGCTTTTGGGAACTGGCTTGTAGGTAAAGTAGATATGCATTAGAACAATTGTCCAAGGGTTAGTTGATTTCTAAAAGTCTGTTTCTGAAAGTTTCTTCAAGGCCCACTGTGTCTGACAGGGAAGCAGACACAGAGGCAGGGAATTGAAGACATGTACCACACTGTTCCATAACATGATATAAGGTAGCACCAGGTCACACTACCCAGCTACAGAGCCCTTGGGATTTCCAGTTCTGAGGAACAGACCAAATTAGGAGAAGACCGGTAAAACCCAAATTCAGAGGTGTGCATGTAATGTTTTTTTTAAACAAAGGAATATGCTAACAGGACAGAACGTGGACAGTATGATGACCACAGAGAGACCAATTAGTGATGGCCAGAGATGAAGAGTCATCAGGAGGGGAAAAGAATACAAAAGAATGGATTTCAGAGGAGCAAAAGGTCACTGAGAGGGGAACTCAAGGTCACCGTGAACAGAGGGCATACTACCAGCCTGTCTCACCCACCCTACTGGGGTAGGGGTTTGGGCCTTGGCTTCCAACTTCCAGGCTGCTGACATCTAACATTAAAGAGAGAACAACAGAGTGAATCTTGTATACTGGCCAGACATAACTTCCCTCGGATGACAACTCTAGGACTGGTAGATATAGAATTGTTTGCAACATTTTTATCTGCCATTACTGTATATCAATAAAATTCACTTATTATTGAATGGAAAGGCTGTGGTTGGTCTGAGAGTTCTGGATCCACCTGGAACAAGGTATCTGGGTCATAAATTCAGTGCCAACAATATGCAGTGAAAGACATGATGCTTCTTGCTGTGTCCATTTTGCTCTAAGTGTGTGCACCCAGGAATGCAGCATTATCTTAGCCCTTCCAGAATTATGTTAACCTCTTGTGTAGAATGGCTTGAAGCACACCAAACTCAAGCATTTTATTTTTCAGTACAGGCAGATTTTTTTTTAAATTATATTCACAAGTAGATGCTACAGGGAAGTTCTTGAAAAAATTATGTTAGAGTAGTTGGCAGTGATATAATTATCACTATTGGGGGTGTGTGTCTGTGTGTGTGTGTGCAAGTATGTGCATGTATATTTGATAACTAGGGACCTACTCAAATTGCAATTTCACAATTTGTTGTTGAAACTGAAAAATGGCGGTTCCAGTGAACATTGCAAAAAATGGTGCTTTCTAAAATTTTGTACAGAATCACCAGGAAAAAAACACTTACTAAAAATAAAATGCTGGCTCCACAGTAGGAGCCAGTGGCCACTGTGGTCTGATCTTGCACCCTGCTGTGAAAGGAACCATGGGCACAAAGGGGAGCAGCCAAGATAGCAGCTGTTCCTTCTGCTGCTGGTTGGCTGAACGGGTTGCCTTTGTGTGGTCCCACCCTTCACTGCTGATTGGGTAGGTCCCTATTGATAACAAAACCTGATACCAAAACCTGTCTCCCAAGTTGTGTTATTCCTTTCCAGATTTTTTCCACTTGCACCATCACTAATTAGAACTCGCAGATAGTCATAGTTCTAGGAAGCAGTGAATGCTCCTTGTAGCAGGGCACTAGGGTGCCTGCTACTGGCAGTGGTAATATGGGCCGAGCTGCCAATCACCAGGGCAGCAGCTGAGAGTTGCTAAGGCAGCTGAGTGGGTCAGCTGACTGCCAGGAGGCAGGGCCGGGCCTTTATAAACAGCCCCGGCCGAAGCCTGGCTAGTAGTTACCATCTAGCAGCCTGAGAAGCAGGAGCTCTGCTGAGGAACAGAGCAGGGCGGTTACCACCTGGCAGCCAGAGAAGCAACAGCTCTGCTATAGAGCTGAGCAGAGCAGACCAGCGTCATTGCTTAACCGCCTGAGTGCCTGCAGAATGGCCTGGGAAGGAGAGGCCTGAAGGAGAGCCAGGGCGGCGCGGAGTTTTATAGCCAGTAGGCTCATTTTGGGTTACAGCCGGGTTGGCTTGAGGTTTATGTTAGAGCCGAGAGGCTTTGCGGGTTGTTGTTGTTTTGAGAAGTGATTGTAGCCCCAGAGGGGGAGGCTTTGGTTTTGCTGTTATCACCAGAGGACTGGGTGAGGCTGTAGGGGTGTGAGAGAGCCTCACAGGAGATCCCCAGTAGTCTGGGGGGGTTTCTGGGTGCCCTGTTCGGGCACCAAGTAGAGCCGGGGAGGCACGGCTGGTTGGCGCCGGTGGGATGTGGTGTCCTCACAGGAGCTCCCCAGTAGTCTGGGGGTTCCTGGGTGCCCTGTAGGGGCACAGAGCAGTGCCTGGGTGGCACGGCTGTTTGGCGCAGGCATGGTGCGGTGTGTGGGGGTGGAGACCCCAGCCCGTGAGGGCGGTATTCGGCCCAGTAGGGTGAAGGACCCCGAGAAGGGTCAGGGGCCAGGCATGGCTACGGGCCACCTGAGCCCTGAGCGCAGTTTAGCGCGGGACAGAGCCCAGAGAGGGCGATAGCGTGGAAGGCGCGGGACAGGCCCAGAGAGGGTGCAGTGTGAGAAGCGCATATTGGGACAGGCCCCAGCGAGGGCGAGCGTGAGAGGCGCAGACATAGGCCCCAGGGAAGGGCGAGGGCGTGAGAAGCGTGGGACATAGGTCCCAGGGAAGGGCAAGGGCACGAGAAGCGCGGGACATAGGCCCCAGGGAAGGGCGAGGGTGCGAGAAGCACGATTAAAAGCCTGGAGTAGGGCGAGCGTGTGGGTGGAGGCCCGAGGTGGGCCGACGCGTGCAATAGAGCCCGAAGAAGGGCAAACACAGGAGTAGGCCCCAGAGAGGGGCGAGGGCTAGGGAACACAGGGGCACTAGAGCCAGGGGCATCAGTCGCGTGACAAGCCCAGGGGCGCCCGAGGGAGGGCGTGGGTTGGTGACAAGCCCAGGGTGCCAGGCAAGGCACAAGTGACCAGACAACGTCTGGAACAGCTGCGAGGCTTGGGGCGTGCTGAAGGGGAGGTAGGAGGCACGCATAGCTCATAAGGCTGGGGTGCACCAGGTCACCCATAGAGAGTAAGGGCCCAGACAATCATAACACCTTGTATTAGGAGATCAAAGGCAGCCTCCCATAGTAAATTATATATCAGCAAAGACGTGGCAGGCGAGAATCAGAGGGTGCTGGATCTCCTAATTTGGCACGGCAGGGGGCGCTAGCGGGATCACGGCTGCTTGTAGGGCCCGCCCCATGACACTCCTCATTAGGGCTGTGCGAACTTTCATCAAGTGTTTCATTTCAAAGCTGTTTTGACACGCTTCAAGCTCAAAACAGCAAAATTGAAATGAAACAAAAAGCATTGAAACAGCTTCAAAATGAAATGAGGGCACTTGAAACATTTTGAAAGTTTCAAAATGTTTTGAGTTTCGAAGCAGCCCAGTGGTGGGAGGCAGGGGAGAGCCAGGGTTGCACTCTGAGTGACTCCACAGCTCCATGTAACTGAGCCCAGCAGAGACCACAGCTTTGGCTCTCCCAACCTCCTGCTGCCAAGCTGTGTTCTGTGGGGCTGGCTGAGCTGATCAGAGGGCAGTGCTAGGTCTGCCCATCTCCTGCTCCTGGACTGCTCTCTGATCAGCGCTGCCAGCCCCATGGAGCTCAGCCTGACAGTGGGAGGTGGAGCGCAGCACTGGCTTCATCCACCTTCTACCACCAGGTTGCACTCTAGGGGCTGGTGGAGATGATTGGAGCATAGCCTGGTGGGAGGAGGTGGACAGAGCTGGCACTGTTCTCTGATCGGCTCCACCAGCCCCATGGAGCTCTGTCTGCTGGCAGGAGGTAGAGCGCAGCACTAGCTCTGTCCATCTTCTGCCACTGGGCTGTACTGTATGGGGCTGATGGAGCCAACTGGAGCACAGCTTGGTGGTGAGAGGTGGACAGAGCCGGCACTGTGCTCCAATCAGCTCCACCAGCCCCATGGAGCTCAGCCTCGTGGCAAGAGGCAGAGCACAGCACCGGCTCTGTCCACCTTGCACCACTGGACTGCGCTCCATGGGGCTGGTAGAGCTGATCAGAGCAAAGCCTGGTGGCGAGAGGTAGGCAGAGCAGGGGCTGTGCTCCACCTCCCACCATGGGGCTGAGCTCCATGGAGCCCAGTGCTGGGCATGGGCTATACCCAGCACTGGTCCCAGGCAGCAGCGGCAGTCTCCTGTCACCTGGCACAGATCAGGGGACCCACACCCCCCGGGAGGTGTCTGGCACAGCTCTGCAGCCCTCCCAGGGGTGCAAGCACCTGGATCTGCACCCCAGATGAGAGGAGGCTCAGGCTGCCTCTCATATCTGGGACAAGATTGCTGCTGCCTGAGATAGGTGGTAGCAGCAATTTTCTCTGATTTTAGGCGCAGCCCATGCCCAGCTCTGGCCCCAGGTGACAGGGCAGCGTCATCTCAACCAGAGTGCAGATCCAGGGGCTCGCACCCCTGGGAGGAGTCTGGGCACAGCCCTACAGCCCTCTTGGGGTGCGGGCCCCTGAATGACAGGAGGCTGTCGCTGCTGCCTGTGGCCAGCGGCAGCGTCTGTCTTCCCCTGTGCTGGGTGTGGGCTGCACCCAGCGCCGGTCCCAGGTGGCAGCGGCAGCTTCCTGTCATCTGACACAGATCCAAGGGCCCACACTCCTGGGAGGAGTCTGGCACATCCCCATAGCCCTCCCAGGGGTGCAAGCCTCTGGATCTGTGCTCCAAATGACAGGAGGCTGCCACTGCCTGCAAATTTTGCTTTCAAGACTTTGAGGTGCGGTTTCTGAAAAACCTCTACATCTATCTCCTTGAAACTTGGCAGGCTTCATGCCCTCAGAAGGGGCTACCATCCCTGCAATTTGCACTGAATCAGGCAACAAATGACAACATTTTAGGCATTTTCATGATTCCCCATTATAGGCTATGGGCAAAACGTCAAAACAGCAAAACAGTTTCAACAAAATGAAATGGGACAGTGCTTTGAAATGAACAGACATGACAAAACAAAACATTATCCCTACAAAACTGTGAAATGATGTCAAAACAAAACGATGGTGTTTTGCACAGTCCTACTTCTCATGAAGAGCACCTTAGGGTATGAAGAGTTCAAAGAAGAATAAATTCCATATTCTGATCATTTTCCTCTAGTCAAATTAAATCCTCTGTCAGTTATATTATACAGTTAAATTGAAATAATTCCACTCTGTAGTAAGAATCTGAATTCTGCATGTGTTTTTGTATCCAAGTACTGGATGCTTACATTGAAATGTGACATTTACACTAGCTTTTGTGAATGTTGCTTTAATTAGTTCTGTTTCCATGGGACTCCAAGTATAGTGAGATGTGGCTAACAGGCTAGGACAATATTCATAAAAGAAATGAGGTAATTTTTGTAAACATTTGCACAGCTTTTTCAATACAGAAACGGATTTTGTTTGATAGTTTTTATTCAGAATGTTTGTCTTGAGCACTGCTAAAATTCTGGCATGTGCCTCCCTGTCAATGTAAAAGAAAAATACTGGCCCAGGAATAACAAAATCTATATAACGTTGCTCAGGTGTGCTGCAAATTCTACAGATGCTTTAACTTTCATTCTTACACATACCAGAAAGAATATCAAGTTTCTCGCATTTTTAGCTACTACCACAATTTGTGCTTGCTTAATACACATAAGCAGGAGAGAAGTTAAATCTTCCAATACATAATAAAATTCTAGGTTGGGATGGTGGTATAGGCTGACAGTGATTTTCCTCTACTTCCTCCCATCCCTCAGATTTAATATTTTATTTTATTTTTAGTGAAAGAAATCCAAATCAAGTCCTGACTGGAATGTACTCTTCCCCCTTCCCTCCCCCCCTGCAGTGACATTCTCTCTAGTCAAACATGGGAACTGCTACTCGTTTTAGACAACGAAAGGGCAGCGTGACTGATAGGCCTTTACAAATTCACTTTTACACAGGAGCTTTTTGGTATATATGGGCTAAATGTCAAGTGACAGGAGAAATACAAGCTGAAATCAAGAGCTGCCTGATCCTAGGTAAGACAAAGTTTATTAGGTGAGGAGCCTCAAAAACTATAAATTGATTTTTGTTTATTGACACCAGCTGACTCCCCGTGGTGTTTCTAAGGTAACTGTGTTGGTAACTGTGACAACAGTCCTCTGTCAGCATTTTGTGTACAATAAGCCCGCTTAATGATGAGCCAGTGTTAAAGGTCACATTCTTTGCAAGAGGCCTTCGGACGGTGTCTGTATAACTGCCTCGCTTGGCGATTAGGGCAGCTCAGCCAAGGCACGGAGATTTGTGCTGGGGATTTCTCTGGAATGAACGAGCAAGAGTCCTTTCTCCTGTTCTTCCACAGCAGCAGTCAAGCAGCTCCGTACAAGCCACAGCAGCCTAGAAGTCTGTGACTTCGGGGTTTGGAAAACATTTGTCTTCCCCCTCTACCCCTGGCAGCTTTGATTCTCAACAATAATTCATACACCAAAACACTCAGTTGAAATCCCAAATCACTCCTATTTAGAAAAGGTAGCATGGTGATTAATTAAAGTTGTATTTCTGGTGCTCAGTGTTCCATTTCCTCCCATCCATCAGATTTCCTAGTCTGATCAGTGCCGTGGCAAGGAAGTTTGGCACCTGGGACAAAGCCTGCAGTGGCAGCCTGCCCTCACCCCCTGCATGGATCTGGGGGACACCCCCCCACCATACTTGCCCAGGAGTGCCTGCAGAGGCAGGAGCCACCCTTTCCCCAGTCCCATGTCCCCCTCTGAGCCATACCCTGCCATGGCTGGGCAATGCCTCTTGGTGCCCCTTCGCTTTAGCACTCAGAGAGCTCACCCCGCTCACCCCTCCCTTGCTATGGCACTGGGCCTGACAATATCTCCCATAATAAACCAGCGTATCTCCTCATGTTGAGGGAGAAGCTTACAGGAAAGGGGTCCCTGGCCATGGCAAGACGTGGGCTCAGCTGGAAAGCTTGACTTACAGAAAAGAACAGGGATCTGAAGTGTGAAGCTACGTTTCCTCAAGAGGCATAGCAGCAATGTTTCCAATTGAGATATTTGAGGCTTGGGATGGAATATTTGTGTTTTCCAACAAAGAGATAATTAAACTGCTCCATGAGAAACAGACACTTTTGCAATAAAAGATTGTTTAATCAAAAAAAAAAGTGTCAAATATAGAATTTTGAAAGAAAATGTTCAGCCAGCCCTAACTTGTGCTTGAATGAAAGTTTGGGGGAAAGGCTGCAGTTGGAAGAAGCACAGTATCAGCACAGCAGTAGATGCCCTGGTCCTGACCAATTCCTAGGCAGTCCCTGTTCTACCTTGTACCGGTCTCTCTGTGGCTGCATCAGGAGGTCCCATGTAGCCAGGAACAACATCACGTAGGAGCTTGTACACACCCTATATAGCTGCTCAGGTATCTTCCCATCTAGCATGCTGGTTTCAATGATAGGTCCCTGCTTGCCTGCTGAGATGGGGGGATGGGAAGCCTTAGCATAGGAGGGAGAGGTGTATGAAATGTTTCAAATTTGATTTAAATGTATACAACTGCAGCCTGAGGTGTTGACACTAATCTAATTAATCTGACAATAAATTGTTTTATCTTGTGTCATTTGCAATGCTTTCTATCTCAGTGTCTGACATTTCCTGTTGTCATTCAAGGAGCTATTCACCAGAGATGTGCCATTTAGGTAGTCAGTGAACTGCATTAGATAATACTGCAGCAAATCTCTGGGAAAGCATTTCTCTGGAGCAGAGCAGTGAGTCACAGGAATGCCAGCACACAAGGCTTTTTGGTTAGCCAAACACATTTGGGGAAAAAGAGTTGAGAATGCAGAAAAAGACCAAACTCAAAAGTACCATGGGTTTCTAAAGGGCCTCTTTTGTCTACAGCAATGTTTCCCAAACTTTTTGATACGTAGGGGCACACTTTTTTCTGGATTTAAATTAGCAGCACACTTCACTCACTAGCCTACAGGCTGGATCTGACCAGTGGGCTTGATCCACCTGCATAGGGCCAGCCCAGGTGCAGCCCAATTCTTCCGTGTGGGGATATTGCGGCTAGCACTTGATCCCTCCACCCAGGGCTGGATTGGCCTGGATAGAGCCCCACACAGGCCATTTTTTTTGGTGAAACACTTCTGCCAGTCTCACAGCCCACCCTTTGGGAATCACTGGTCTACAGGGGTGAACTCCATGTTGGGACTGTTTTCTGGAGGGAAGGGGTGCTTTAGACTGTCAGCTAGAGAGCTATTCAGTTGCCAAGCCAAAGTGCTGGAAGGCAATTCCTCAAAAACCCTTCAACTGTGACTGCCTGGAGGTAGAATTTGTATTTGTGAATCTGATACAGCAGTGTTATCAAAAGGGACACAGCTCAGGCATTTTGGGTGTACACACACAAAACTTGGAACCCTTTCAAAGAGAATGTCTCAAAGGGGTAGCAGCTAGTATGATCTAACTATACATGACAGTTTCAAATAGAAGGAATCCACTCCAACTTTAACTCTCCTTTATCCAGGGTTAAAGAACTGAAAGGGCTCCACCCCCTCCCCCCCTTCTTTTTTTTGGAAGATGAGAGTAGGATCAAGAGAGGAGTTTCCCTTAGAATAGGCTTGCTGCATACTCAGATGACTTTGATCCCAGGAATGTGGGACAAACCAGAATACTCTCAAAGCAGGATCTCACCATTTCAAGAAGACAGGAAAAGTCACCTGCTTTTGTGACCTCCCCCCAATGATATATTCATGCAGACTTGGAAAATTGAAACAAATTAAATAAAGCTGCCTCCCGAATGGCTGTGCTTTTCAGAAATAAGGAGAGCTTAGCTTGCTGTAGTTGATTATTTGCCTTAACTTTCCTGAGAGTCCCCATGTAAATAAGTCCCTAACATGACCAGGACAGCTGCATTTCTCTCATGGCATTTACCTCCATATTAAACCAGAGTAGGTGCAGCTGGGTCAAATCATGGCTTTCCTTCTTTCCTCCAGGGATCCAAGCCCATATACATACCTAAGGATATGCATTGATTATTTGGAATCAGGGTAAATATTTGAGGTGGAGAAAGAACATGATTTTCAGCAGCTACTTATTATTTCAACTGCATCAATTTTTGACTCTGCAACCTGAGGCATATTAAAGGGAACTGACTTTCAGAATTTGGGACCACTTATGGGTCTCAGGACAGGTGCCCAAAATGGAGATACACAAAATTAATAGTTTCTTCTGAGTATTTTGACTGAGGTTTTTTCTGGGCACTAGCAGTCCTTGCTCTAATGAAGTGAACACACAGTATACATTCTCAGTTTTCCTGTATATCAGTCAAAGTATGAGCAATCAAGCTTATATTCTGCATATTTTGCAGTACTGATGGAGGTTTTTCCAGGGAAGTAATCAGACAAGCATCCCTTTCTGACAGACCTGCTCATGCTGTCAGGCAGCTATTTCAGAAGTCTCACTCCTGCCATTCATTCTCCCCCTCAGCTCCCACCGTTACTATTTCTCACACCTGCAAAAAAACCCAAAAGGGAATTGCTTTACTAGTGATACATGGAAAGAGCAACAGCAAG
Source organism: Gavialis gangeticus (assembly GCF_001723915.1). Taxonomy (NCBI): domain Eukaryota; kingdom Metazoa; phylum Chordata; order Crocodylia; family Gavialidae; genus Gavialis; species Gavialis gangeticus. The sequence goes on from NW_017729030.1 coordinate 62,278,281, forward strand.
CATAAACAAAAAATGACCAGTAAAAACAAGCACAGAGATGGGGCAGTTGGAGAAAAAAACTGGTAATCCACACACCAAAAACCTTGTTGTGTCTGCTTCCACAGTGCATTAAAGATCGCTTCAGCTAATGAGAACAAACTAACTCAAAATAGCCCTTGGTAGGACTAAAGCCTTGTTCCCATCTATTTTAGGAATAGCTGGCTCATACCACCACTGTACCTTACAACTATTCGTTTATTTAGCTTTACAGCATGCCTATGACGTAAGGAAGTGCTATTACTCAACATTTTGAAAATGGGTAACTGTTAGAGGATGATATCAAGTGAGTTTCCTAAAACCACAAAAAATAACAGCAGCAGAGCAGGAACTGTATTTAGGTCTCCAGAATCGCAGAGCACCCCCCCTCCCCCGCCCCCTTACACCATTCTACCTGCAGGAGATTTTGGCTTAACGCTCAACACCCACAACTGGGGACAGATTTTGTGGATGCACTCAGAACTTAACCAGATGTCCCAAAGAGGAATCTGATTTTCAAACATGCTTAGCACCCAGAGCTGCCATTATTCTCATGAGGGGTGTGGTGCACTTTTCTAAATCTGGCCTCGATTCCTTAATAGGAGCAGAGTTCTGACAAGATAGCCCTAAAACACTGACAACCTGAGTTAAAGAAATGCTGATTTAGAGACATTGTCAAGGTTTTCAGATACACAAGTATAATTTATCACTTCTTCCAAGACGTGATGCCCTTGAAGTTGTGGTCCTAAGGCCATATAACTTCATGAAAGAGGGTTTTAATAAATTATGTGATAGATACAAAGTCCTCAGTGGCAGGCTAGGAAGACCTGGGTTTCAGCTATGCCAGTAGAACTGTGGTATCAACTCTGTTGGCATTTTTTTGTTTAAATCACCTGAAGACAAAAAAAAAACCTTGAGGCTTTGCCAGTTGTGAATAATCCAATAAAGCTGTAGAGCAGGCCCAGCCATGCATGAATATACACGAGTAGGACTGAAAGGAAAGATGTGAAACGGACATAAAGGAAGGAAGAAGTAAGTCTCCCATCCCACAGACACTCTGCATAATTTGATTCATGTGAATAACTGATTATGATGGGATTACTCACAGACTTAAGGTACCCACATTCAGTCTTTGTAGGTTCAGGGTTCTGATTGTAACAGAATCCTTCATCTGAGAAAGGAAATACTGCACAATTAGCCAAAATGTTCTTTTTCAAGAATAATACTAAAGTGTTGGGCCATGTTGATGCTACCTGTCTATTGATTCTGGGGCCACTCCTGGGAAACGGATTCCATCCTAAGGGCAGCACTGGGGGATAAATTCAATGATTCTTTGAATTATTCATGATGCCTGCCTACCAGGCTTGGCCATGTGCACAGCAGGGGTGAGGGACTTGATTTGTTGCAACAGTCCAGGGCTGAGAAGGGAGACTGTACAAACAGTCTTACTGAACTTACAAACCAAAGCATAAAAACTCAACTTTGGTTGGAAGGAAAACCACTGGGTTGGCCTTTAAGCTGTTCTGAGCTTTGTTAGGTATTTCTATAATAGGGATCATTGCATTTCGGCCACAGGCAAAGCCATGGCAATGTTTGCAATTAGCTGCAAGACATACTTTGAAGAGACCTAGGGTTCATTCAGAAAGGCTGGGGAGTAACAAATTCCAGTAGACTTGCAGTCATTAGTTCCAGATGATGTATTCTTCTTGACATAGAAGAGGTTCATTTCAAAATCTTTTAATTCAAGGGATCTCTTCATAACCAAAATGAAAAGCCTGAGGTGAGAGCTGTATAGTTTATGACTTTTAATACCTAGTTTTTACTGTGTCAAAGCCATTTCAGCATCACAACTGTGTTAATACTTTATGTTCCATTGGAGACTTATTGTAGAGGACATTTCAGGGCTGCAAGTGGCTGACACCTATAGATTTTTTATTATGCCTTGATTCTTTGCATTCACAGACTTGAAAAGGCCACTTCAACCCCCCAGAGGATAATGGGACTCTGGCACACACGGATCCAGATTTCTATAAACAAACAAAGGCGGTGGAGAATGATTTAAAGAACTCCCTGTGACTTAGCACAGACTGAAAAGGCAACTAAAGATATGATCACTTTCATTTACATAGTCTTCATAATGCAGTACTTAAAGCACGTGATAAAAGTGTAATGTTCACTTGCAGCTTAGCTAGTCTCAGAGAGCAAATCCAAAGAAGTTTCAGGCACTACATTTGTCTTTGATTCCCAGTGCTGATTTTTCTGGCTTGACCACCTCACAGTAATGAATTTTAAAACAAAAGAAAATGAAAAAGACCTCTACTAACAGAAAAGCAAGCCAACTATCAATTGCCTGGACACCAAAAATAGTGCCAACAACCCTCACATTCAGCAAGTAAACAAACTGGGGGGGGGGGGGGGG
>NW_017729030.1:62280788-62282087 GCF_001723915.1 Gavialis gangeticus
GGACCCCAAAAAAAATGCCAACAACCCCCACATTCAGCAAGTAAAAAAACTGGGGGGGGGGGGAGGGTTGGAGGTAACAAATTGACAACAACTTTTTGCCACATTGGGTTAGATGCGTGATCTATTTTGTTCGGAATCCTGCCTCTGCTACTGGCCAACACTTGATGAATCAAAGGAATGTGTCAAGAAATCACCTAGTGAACAATGGAAAGTAGGGCTGTGCGAAATGGGCTGTATTCAATTCAGATTGGGCCCAAATCAGGGACAGTAATTCGATCCATTGATTTGGATCACTGCCCCTGATTTGATACTGATTCAGACACAGGCAAAGCTTTAAAAGTTTTTTCTATATACCTTGAGGTAACAGTGCGACTCGTGAGAGCTGAGGTGCTGGGGCGCATGAAGCATCCCACAGGAGCACGGGGGGCTCTCCAGGGTGTTCGACAGCAAACCACTTCCAGGGAGCACACTGGGGGGGGGGCCATACCCTCCCCACTCTTCTGGTCCACTTGCAGGTCTGCTGCTGAGTGTGCTGGGGAGTCCCCTGTGCTTTTGTGGGATGTTGCATATGCCCCAGCACTGCAGTGTTCAGAGCCCCTGCTACTTAGAGATATATAGAATAAAACATTTAAAGCTGTACCTACATCCAAATCAGCCTGACTTCTATCCCAGGGAAGATCTTAGAAAAGTTTATTAAAGAGGCCATCCTTAATGGACTGGCTGACACCAACATCCTGAGGGATAGCCAGCACGGGTTTGTTGCGGGTAGGTCTTGCTTGATCAATCTCATTTCCTTCTATGACCAGGTGACCTATCACCTGGACAAAGGAGAAGAGATTGATGTCATATATCTTGACTTCAAAAAAGCCTTTGATCTGGTATCCCATGATCACCTCTTGGTGAAACAGGCCAACTGTGGCCTTGGGTCCACCACGATCTGCTGGCTGGGAAATTGGCTCCGTGGTCAGACCCAGAGGGTAGTAATTGATGGAAGTCAATCATCAAGGTGCCCTGTGACCAGTGGGGTCCCTCAAGGATCTGTCCTTGGACCCATATTGTTCAACATCTTCATTAATGATGTGGACATTGCAGTCAGAAGCAAACTGGCCAAGTTTGCAGATGATACCAAACTTTGGGGCAAAGCATCCACGCCAGAAGACAGGCAGGTGATCCAGGCTGACCTAGACAGGCTCAGCAAATGGGTGGATGAGAACCTGATGGTGTTTAACACTGAAAAATGCAAGGTTCTCCACCTTGGGAGGAAACACCTGCAGCATCCTTATAGGCTTGGCAGTGCTA
>NW_017729030.1:62287087-62289403 GCF_001723915.1 Gavialis gangeticus
GCTGACTTCCTGCCCTTCGGGCGGTGGCTGGACTCGATGATCTTATGAAGTCCCTTCCAGCCGTAATGTCTATGAAATCTATGAAATTACCAAATCTGTCTGAAAATCTTCAAATTGACTTGGAAAGATTAAAGGGCCAATTTGATTCAGATTCAGAAATTTGGCCACTGAATCAGGCCCAATCTCTGTTGAATTGAATCAGGGACCAAAGCTTCGCACAGCCCTAATGGAAAGACTTTAGGGGAGGCAACCCCTCAGTGGGTGCGTCTACATAAGATGCAACATTGCTGTAGTGATGAGCTACTGTGACGTAGCATCAGTGGGCACTAACCATGATGCCACTGCTACTGCACAGTAGGCAGTAGCTCATTGCTACTGCAGAGTAGGGTCGGAAATGGCCTGTACACTGCTAGGACTATGCAGTACCAGTAGGTACTGTGCAGTGGGGCACACATGTAGATGCTCCCAGTTAGTAAACTTAGGCCCTGATGCGTTGCAATGTACTGGTTCAATCTGTAAAAGCACCTCAGTAATTTAGAATCCTAGGACACCTATACATATGCCAGATGTCTGCATGGATGCGTGCTAATTGGCACATGGAGCAGACTCAATTAATTGTCTGCTGGAGCATGATAATTAGTCTGCTCCAGAAACCTCTGCATCATGTGTATTCATCATCCCCATACTTCAAAGTGGCAGTGGGGGTGCTTTAACTAAAGCTCGTTGAGAAAGCTTTTAGTTAAAGTGCCCCCACCACTATTTTGAAGTGCAGGACACTGAATACATGTGATGCTGCAGGCACATTAATCAGAGCAGCTCTTGGAGCCTCTCTAATTAACATGTTTCCCTCCACCCCACAGCATGCATATAGATGCCCCTAAACTCCATTTTAAGAAGTGACTTGAAATAGTTAGGACTTGAATTCCAGAGGGAGTGGGGTCTAATTCACATTTCAGTGATGATTAGGCCCCTAAACATGTAAGTCATGTTTGAAAATAGTCCTCAGAATTTCCAAATAACTTAGGGTTTTTTGAAAAGTTTGTCTACGTCTCTATTATTTCTCTATATACTTTTGCTCCCTGTCTTTATCCTAGCTAATGTAACCCTGGATATTCTCTTATCTGCACCAATATCTTATTTGGAGACAGTTCAAACTTCTGTGTTCCCTATAAAAGCTGTCAAGGAATTAAAACTGTGAAAGAAATATGCTTTTAAATTGAGAGTCTCTAAGTCTAACAACAAAACCTGAGAACAACAGTTATAGTGAAATATCATGGAAGTGTGACACTGAAACACTTGTATGATTGTCTATATATTAATACGTAGACACGGGCTGCTTATGACATATGAACAAAATACTTTATTTCACCAACATTTTTGCACCATTTGCCAACTAGAAATGGGACTGAATTCTGCTCATTTATATACTGGCAGATAAAGATTATTAACCGCATTGAATTTATAAAGTTCAGAGTTTGTTTCAAATAAACCTGTTTATAGGAAGGCGGGGTTTTGTTTGTGTTTTTTTACAGAAAAATATTGTCTCAGCTGAGCAAATTGGATTAAAGAAACAACATTTTTGGTGTGTACTCAGTGTTACTGCTGCAAAGTGAAATGAGCTGGAATATAAACACCTGCTACACATCTGTAACCTCAGGCATCTATAAAATCTTAAGTGAGTTCTGGTGAATCACTAAGCTGTGATGATGCCATTTTCAAAGCTGTTATTACCTGCAGAAGATAGTAATTATGGGAATGATGTCACAATGCCAGTCAATTGGTAATCTGAAGACTGCAATATCCCACATGAAGAGCTGTACAACTCCCTGGGCAAATAACGAGAAAGTTGCCAGAGAAAGTATAGCTCAAGCCTTTGTATTTGTGAGAGGAAGGAAACCTTCCCTGACCTGGGCTGTGAACATTCATATGTTTGGATCACTAAGAGAGCCAAATCCAGCTAAATTTTGCCCTAACCTACCTTAATTTTGCCTAGAAGCTGAAATGTTCATCTAAATAAGCCAAGCTCCTTTAGCTCACCTGGGAAGATCCCCATTCCCTGATAATCACAGTAGCCCTTCTCTGTACCTGCTCCAATTTGTATTAATCTCTCTGAACAATGGTCGACCAGAATTATACACAGTATTTTTTTATAAGGTCTTGTAATAGGGGGCCTTCTCAGGGCCGATTTTCCCGTGGCCTGCCCACCTCTTTCTGGACTAACCACCCGCCTTATTTCCTGCCATGCCTTGTTGGTAATTGATTAATAGATGTTGGTAAAGTGGGAGGCTGCCCATTTCTTGCCCTGATGCCAGGGGG
>NW_017729030.1:62294403-62294774 GCF_001723915.1 Gavialis gangeticus
ATTCCCTGTTTTAGTGTCACTGTGCTGCAACAAGGGTAAAATATTAATCACTGCAGGCATGTGGAAATTACGTAGGAATTACTAGCATCACGCAACAGCCATCATGTCCAGAAGTAAACTAGTGATTAAAAAATAACTAGCTATTTTGGATGTCTGCATTCATACCCTTAAAAAGACACATTGTAGAATGTGAGCTGCTAGCCACTTTCTAAAACTCAACTTTCTTTAAGATGTTCAACTAAAAGGCAAATTATCCAAAATCACATCTGGAAAGTCTTAACCATAGCATCTTTGCTCATCCATCAACGCTTCACCAGCATTATACATGAGCCCACTGACTAGGGAAACCAGCAAATGCCTTGTCATTTTAT
>NW_017729030.1:62299774-62310413 GCF_001723915.1 Gavialis gangeticus
ATGTCCAGACAGGTGCAAGTCTATGCCCCACTCTCTCTCTCTGGGATTCCACCTTCCAGACCCTACAAAGTGGGGAACCCACTCGGTTGTGGGGGCTAGGGGTTAAGGCACCCCAACCCACCTTTCACCGGGGTTGCAACTGGCCTGGTATTTCCTGGGGGCTTCTGTACCACTGGGAGCTCTACCAGGCCACCCATTCCCGGCAGGGTGCAGTTTTAGGTCATGCCCAGGACCAGGAGCCTCCTGACAATCCCCTATAGCTCTTTCCTTACCCCCAGATGATACCTGCAGCCAGGTGATGTTGTTGCCTGGCCTCCCAGGAGCAAAATGCCCTGTTTATATGGGCAGCCCTGAATCTAACATGGCTGCCCTCATCAGGCTGGCTGCTGTCTTCAGGCCATTAAGTGGCAGGCACAAACAGTGCCCTGCTACAGGTCTCAAAATGCCTAATACAATGGAATTAATACTTCCCCATCTCTACTTGTGTTATGTTGTCCAACACATCCTATGACCACATTTGCCTTTTTACAAGGGCACACAGCTATCATAGTATCAGCTAATGCACCCGGGTCTTTCTCCTCCTTTGTCACTTACGATTGATTAGTTCCAAGCATTTATTTTGACTGTCTGCATATCAGAGGCAGGACAATTATATCTAGGAGTTCTATAAAGCTAGAGCATATTTTTAGGAAAATATGCAATTTAGTTTAAAGACTCTGAGTGACAGAGAATCCAGAACAGCCTGAGGTAAGATCCTCCAGTAGTTTGTTTTCCCTACTGTTAAAATGTTATCTTTTATTTTTATCATGGGCTTTGCAAAATTTTCTAGTTCATCTTGTGACAGGGTTAGGGCCTAGAGGTGGCCATGACACCCTCTCATGCCTACTCAACCCTTGCCCCAGCTCCGGTTCCTCACAGTACCCTCCCTTTCTACCTCACTTAGCATGCTTTGATGTGATTTATAAGGTTTTGGGAAGCTGGCTCCAGGGCCTCAGTGAGCCCAATCTAGCTCTGTTTTGTCCCTTGGACTCTGTGTTGTGGACCCCCTTGGCTCTATTAGCATCTTGGGCCACCAGTTGCCTTATGCGCTATTAATGGCTTCCTTCCACCCCCGTAGCCATATCCATACCTTGCAGATGTTACCTTATGTTTTCCACTGAGCATTCTAGATTGCCTACCAACCACTACAGTCATCCTGTCATGCCTCTAGTGGTAGCAAGGCTCTCTCCTTTCCCTGGGCTCTGGCCCTAGTTTAGCTTTCACTCCTTCCTGCAGGTTTCATAGTTGGTAGGGTCAGAAGGGACCTAAGCAGATCATCTAGTCTGACACCCTGCCATGGGCAGGAAAGGATGCTGGGGTCAAATGACCCCAGCTAGGTGGCTGTCTAGTCTCCTTTGGAAGAGGGTAGGGGTAAGCACCAATTCCCTTGGAAGTTGGTTCCAGCTCTTAGCCACCCTGACAGTGAAGTAGTGCCTCCTGATATCTAGCCTGAATCTACTGTCAGTCAACTTATGGCCGTTGTTCCTTGTTAGCCCCGGTAGTACTCAGGGGAACAGAGACTCTCCCATTGCCTGCCAGTCCCCCTTGGCAAGTTTATAGGTGGCCAGCAGATCCCCTCTCAGCCTCCTTTTGTGGAGGCTGAACAGGTTCAGGTCCCGTAGCCTCTCCTCATAGGGTCTGCCCTGTTGTCCCCGGATCATGTGAGTGGCCCTCCTCTGGACCCTCTCGATGCTGTCCACATCCCTCCTGAAGTGCGGCACCCAGAACTGGTTGCATTACTCCAACTGCAGCCTGACCAATGTCACATAGAGGGAGAGGATCACCTCCTTGAACCTGCTCATGATGCATCTATGGATGCATGACAAGGTGTGGTTAGCCTTCCTGACTGCATCTCCACATTGGCGGCCCATGTTTATCTTAGAATCAGTAGTGATTCCAAGATCCTTCTTGGATGGTTTTAGCCCTCTTGTCTTAAGTCTACTGTGATTTCCATCTCACTGTTATGGCCTTAGTCCACCTGGCCTTGGCTTAGGCCATCCCAGCCTTCTGGGGTCTCTGATCCCAGGCCAAACTGTTTTAGCTTACTTCCAGTCTTCAGCCCTGGGTCCCCACTGCTGCTTACTGCAGTGCAGCCAGTTTCTAGGATAATTACTCTGCCAGTGGTAGCTCCTATCCCTGTTGTTACTGGCCCACTAGCCTTTGCTCAACTGCCAGTCCCACAAAGTAACCTAGGCTGCTTGACACTAGCTTTAGCTCTTCCAGCTTCAGGGTAACTCATCACACCAGCCTCAGCCCCCTAGGTCCCTGATGCCAGGCTTGGCTGCCTGCAAGGCACCCTCTACACCTTCCCCATAGCCAGGAGCCAGTCCTTTGGTTAGCTCAATCAGAAAATAAACACAAGCGCAACACAGCTATACAACAAAAATCCTCCCCACACTTCCTCACAAGTTATGAATCCTCCTTTGCCCTTTCCTTGCTGACTTCTGGGACATCTTAGGCATCAGCTAATCCATCCCCTGCAGCCATGTCCTTCAGGAGCTGCTTCTTCTTGCTGCCTGCAAGGCCAGACTGACTTCTTGTTCTCCAGTATTGGGCTTATGTGCCCCAAAGCCCAACCTCTTCCTCTGAGTTGGCTCTCTGGCCCCACACAAGTGTTTCCATTTTGACCCGATGATAAGCCTGCCTATCCCTGCTATGGCTTATCTCAGCTGCTTTCAGTTTCTTGCTGCTGGGCTTCCTAGATGTCTATCCTCTTAGCTGCTTACTGCAGTGCAGCCAGTTTCGAGGATAATCACTCCGCCAATGGTAGCTCCTATCCCTGTTGTTACTGGCCCACTAGCCTTTGCTCAACTGCCAGTCCCACAAAGTAAGTTTAAAGTAGCAATAATGCAGGCATGCATGCTAATGACCAAATGTACATCAAGGATCTAATCTAAAGTCCCATGAAGTCAAGAAATCATCTGCCATTGATGACCAATGGCTTTGGATCAGGCCTTGACTTCCTTCCAAAGCTTTCTTTTCTTTCCACTTATGATCCCTCATCTTCTCCTCATCCCTGAAACACTTTCCTCTGAGAAGTGCAATGGATTGGCCCATAAGAAAAGAACTTCAACGATCAGCCTTGCATGTGGGGTATCTCACTATAAAAGGTGGAATCACACTCAATGTGAGGAGGGCTGGGCTGGGCTGGGCTGGCTGGCTGGCTGGCCGGCCCAATTCTTCCTTCCCTTCAGCCAGACTCTGAAGCGAGATGAGCAATGAGCAGTCGTTCTCCTCTCCTTCTGAAATTTCTCCTACCCACAAAGCAGGCCCCCACCTGAGAAAAGCTGGTAATTAAATGAACTGAAGGCAACTGACAAAAAACAACGGAGGCCTGTGAGATTTCAGTTTAAAACATTCCAGAAAACAAAGTAGCATCCTCATCATTTGAAGACAGTGAGTTAGCACTAAATTATTTTTAAAAATAGTTAGTTTCATTTGGTTCATCAACAAATATTATTAAATTTTAATATGGAAAAACAGTGCAATAAAACTAATGAAGTTGGTTTTACTAGTGAAATGCCACAAAGGACAGTTTATTTTATTTTAAAGGAAATATATGCATTTTAGTACAGTTTGCTTTTATAACATAATAAAAAGAGGATTATTGGTTTTCATCATTTTGGTGTGAGTAGTGTAATGAAGTCTACAAGTAAAATGGCAATATCCTTAGACAGCAAACCTGTAAACACTTATGTATGTGAGTAACTTTACACCTGTGATTAGCTCAGAGACCTCCATGGGAAAACCTAAAGTACATGGTGAAGGGTTTACAGGATCAGGGTCTTATAATAATATTGTGTTTGGGAAAATCTGACAGTGAAACAGCTAATGGGATAGTTGTCTACATCTCAGTTCTGTGCCAAACTTCTGCTTATATTGCATCAGCATCTGAAACAGAAGCTATAAAATTCGGCAGTGAAAAACAGTTGTTAGGAGGCTTTACATCAAAATATCTCTCTCTCCTATGTCTATCTGGTTACGTCTCATTGCCTTCTATTGTACAGCAAGGAATAATAACAATTACTTTAATTGTTTATACAGTGTCCATTATTTTCATAGCCATTTCACAGCACAGTACAATGTCTAAACTACTAAGTACTATCACACTACTATCTAAATTGAGATATGACATGATGAAAAACAGCAACAAACAGTAGCAAGAAGAGCAGAAGGTGAGATGGTGCTGCCTCTGCTATGAGGTGTGTTTAAGTGTATAGTCACTCCATTAAGGATTCCCAAAAGGGAACCATTTAGGACCAAGGACCAGTGAACAGGCCAGCTTACAGCAGAGTTTGCTGGGGAAGCTCTGCTTGAAAAGAGGGACAGGAAGATAGAGATGGTGGATTAAGAGACCCAGAGAAATGTGCTGGAGGACATACAATGGCTGAAGGACATTACAATGTCAGAGCCACTGCCACTTCCAGCTCATCCTCTGCTTGTACCTGTAAGGTGTCTGTCCAGGCAGGACCACTTACCATTGAGGCTTCCACCCACATCCTGGTTTGGTGCTGTGGAGACTGTGAGTTCCAGGTTCCTTCTAGTGACAGCTAGGTGCGGGGAGTGTCTGTAATGTGAGTGGTGTCTCCTGGTGGTGTCTGTCAGGGAGCAGGCAAAAGAGATCCAGGAGAAGATGGCAAGGCTCTGAAACATCTTCTGCCATGAGGAATTCATTGATTCAGTGCTGGAGGAGACCTCAAGGATTGCAGAGGAAGGACTGCCAGAGGCAGCACTAAGGAAGTAAGAGGACATGGACTCCCAAGGAAGTGGAAGCTGGAAGTTTGTGACCTCTGGCAGCAAGCAGAAGTTTTCATTTCCACCTACAGCAGTTTGCCTGTAGAACAGATATGGAGCCCTAGCAACAGAAGATGAGGAGCACATTCTGTTGGTGGAAGAGGCCAGACCAGGCAGCCCCAAGGTTGGGAGGATCAAGACAACTATCACTAAGAGGAAGTGATGAGTGATGGTGGTTGGAGATTCCCTTCTGTCAGCCTGACCTATTATCTTGGGAGGCCTGCTGTTTGCCCGGAGCCCAGATCCAAGATGTCACAGAGGGATTACCGAGACTCATCTGGCCCTCTGACTACTATCCCATGCTGTTCACTCACGTGAGCATCAATAATACCTGCCATGGGTGACTGTGATCAGATTAAAAGTGACTACAGGGTTCTGGGTGCATGGGTGAAGAGCTCATGGGCTCAGGTGATTCCTTCTTAATCCTTTTTGTCAATCAGAAAGCCCAGGTAGAAGCATCTTGCAGACCAGTGCATGGCTGCACAGATGGTGTTGCCAGCAGGGCTTTGACTTCTTTGACCATGGGATGTTGTTCCAAAAAGGCTTATGAGTAAAAGATGGAATCCACTTGAGGAGGAGACGGAAGAACATCTTCACAGACAGGCTCTCTAACCTAGTGAGGTGGGCTTTAAACTAGGTTCATCAGGGATGGAGATCAAAGCCCTGAGGTAAGTGGGGAAGGTGACCTGGAGGAAGCACAAGCAGGAAGGAGCAATGGGGGAAGCCTTCTCATTCTTCCTGAGAAGTAGGGCAATCAGCTAGTTACCTCAGGTATCTGTACATGAATGCATGGAGCCTGGGAAACAACCTGGAAGAAATGGATATCCTCGCACAGCCACAGAGCTATGACATGACTGAAAAAACGGACTTGGTGGGATAGCTTGCATGACTGGAGCACTGTCATGGATAGGTATAAACTGTTTAGGAAGGACAGACAGGGGAGAAGAGGACGAGCTGTGTCTTATGTAAAAGAGCTGTGTGATTGCTCAGAGCTCCAGTATAAAACTAGAGATAGGCCTGTTGAATGTCTCTGGGTTAGGGTCAGAGGGGAGAACAACAAGGATGATGTTAGGGTGGGTGCCTGCTACAGACCACTAGACCAGGAGGATGAGGTGGCTGGCTGAGTCTTTCTTCTAACAGCTAGCTGAAGTTTCCTGATCAGAAGCCCTGGTTCTCATGGGGGACTTCAGTCACCCTGACATATGCTTGAACAGCAGTGCACAGGCAACCCAAGAAGTTTTTGGAGAGTGTTGGGGACATCTTCCTGGTGCAAGTGTTGGAGAGAAAACTAGGGGCCATGCTCTTCTTGACCGGCTGCTCACAGACAGGGAAGAACTGTTGGGGGAAGTAGAAGTGGTTGGCAACTTTGGTAGCAGTGACCACCAGATGACTGAGTTTAGAATCCTGAGGGAAGGAAAGAAGGAGAGCAGCAGATTATGGACCCTGGACTACAAAAAGCCAACTTTGACTCACTGTGGAAACTGATGGGCAGGATCCTTTGGGAGGTTAGTCTGAGGGTGAAAGGAATCCAGGAGAGCTGGTTGTGTTTTAAAGAAACTTTCCTGAGGGCACAGGAACAAATCATCCCAATGCAAAGGAAGACTAGCAATTAAAACAGAAGACAAGTTTGGCTCAGCAGGGAACTCTTCAGTGAGCTAAAACACAAAAAGGAAGCTTATAAGAAGTAGAAACCTGGATAAACTACTAGGGAGTTATCGTTCCCTTATCTATGCCTTGTGTGTCTCAGCCTCTTGTGGGCTGGGCTAATATCCAGTGTAATTATCTTAGCTGTTTGTCTGCTGAGTATCTACGATCAAATATCAGTTAAAAGGATGTATTAAGTGTCCGAAAGCAGATGGATTTTCACAGATGTTCTGTACTGGATTTGAAACCACATGTATATGAGAACATATCATTCTACCTGTAGTATCTATTTTAAAAAAATGACCCCAGCTGGATTTTTTTCATGCATAAACTTCCTAATTTACATGTTTTTGTAACAAACTTTGGATAGCTGTCCACAGAGAGAAGATCAAATTTTTCTGTGGATTTACAATCTGCTATCCCAGTAAAGACAAATGATTGGCAAAAGTACAGTACAGGACAGAATGTGTCACACAGGGTATATATCTACTGCAGTGATTCTCAAGTGGTGGTGGGGGGGTGTCTGTCCAGGGATAGGGTGGTTGGGTGGGCTAAAAATAAAAAATAAAAATCTGCATGTACCCTATGAAAGTATAATGCAGCAGTTCTTCTATTGCAAAGAAGTCATAGGGTGCATTCAGATGAGCACACATGTGCAACTCATGATGCCTCAAAGCTGTTTGAGGCACCACAAACTGCACACAGTGCATGTGCACCCATTCACCATGCTCCTAATTTGCAATGCAGTGCCAAAATTGGACACTGGGAGATCTCCGTATAAGAAAAAATTGCCTTTGAAAAAAGCAGTGCAGTGCATGCAACAGCAGCATGCACTGCCAAAAATAATGCTCTGCCTGCTGGCCAGGCTCTGAGAAGCTGGATTGCCACCGCTGCTGCACCAGGAGGACCCCAGGATGCCAGATAAAACTGCTGGGGCCAGAGCAGTGCTAGCTCCAGCCTCCCCATACCTCACCAGGATTGATTTGGCATGAGCTGGAGTGTGCATGCAGAGGGGTGCCCTGGGACAAAAAGTAGCAGCATAAATATGAGTACAAATGTATGCCACTTATTTTTGTGCTGCATGAAAAGTGTGCCCCTGCATGTGTGTGCTTGTCTGGACACCCCCATAAAGACCACAATGAATCACAAAGTTTTTGACACTATAGATTCTTATTTGAAAACTCTTGGTTTATCTTGTGAATCATGTATAGTTGACTGCACACTTAATAGTGCTAATATTGTGCAGCACCCTTAATAGGTGCAGCTGGTGAACTCAGACTGGTGGGGCAGTGGAGCATCCCACGGTAGCAGCGGGGGGTGGGGGGTTGCAGCTGGCTGGCAGAGTGGGGTGGGTTTGCAGCTGGCCAGGAATGGGGTGGTTTGCAGCCTCCCCACTACCAGCCAGAGTGTCCAGCTGGCTGCAAATCCCACCCCCCACCTCCAGACTGGCTGCAAACCCTCTCCACTGACCCGCTTCTGTGGTACACTCCACTGCCCTGCCGGTCTGAGTTCACAAGCCATGCCTGACCCTTAAAAAGGTCTCCCACCACCATAGTTAAGAATTATTGGTCTACTATCAGTACAGAGGAGTGACTTTCTTTCCTCTTCCCCTTGTCCCCAGGATGTTTTCTTTATTCATTTTCTTAAACATGCAACAATGTTCCTAGTAACAGAAGAACAGAATGCTAAAATATTTAACTGGATACGAGTAAGAAGCAGTGGGTGGAAAACTCTAAAAGGAATCAGTGATTTTCTTATGGGGCCTTTAGCCAAGGTACATTTTAGATCTTCTGGGCAAATTGTACAAAGTTAATAGTGCCAGATCTGTTGATGTGGGAATTTGAAAAACATCAGCTAATATTATTACTAATTCCACTTAAGATTTGGAGCCAAATTCCACACCCAGATAAATACAGCACATAGTCACATAGGGAATTTTTACATTTGCAACTGTCCGGTGCTGCAATGCTTGCAGTTGTATAAGCAGCAAAATGCGCATCAGCACTGAGAAAATGGTGGCAGCACACTTTTGAATTAAAATACATCAGAGGTGCTTTAGTTCAAAAGTGCACCATTTCCTGCAGACCAATGCGCATTTCGCTTCTTATACAACTGTATATGGTGCAGCGCATTTTGCCTCAGCTCGCATACAGAGCAGACGCAATTAATCAAGTCCACTCTGAAGTGGTGGATCTCCGGTGCATCACAGGACAAAAAAGTATGTGTGTAAATGCCCATAGGGTGCCCATACTTGTGCAGTGAGGCTGCTCCAATGTGCAATAATTACAGTGCATTGGAGCAGACCTAATTAATGGAGTCTGCTGGAGCATGGTAATTACAGACTCCAATGTCATGTTCAGGGCCATCCCTGGGGGTGCAAATTAGGGTGGCTGCCCTGGGCCCCATGATTTGGGGGGCCCTGCAGAGCTGGGCTGGCTTTGCATCTGGCCACTTGTCAGCCCCCCAACCCGCTGCTGCCGCCACGTCCAAGCCCCATACAGCCTGATTTGCCCTGGGCCCCGCACCCTGCTACAGTTGTCTCTTGTGACATGTATCAGCATCCCCATTCTGAAAAATGGCATTGGGGCACTTTCACTAAAGCTTGTTTGATGAGCTTTAGTTAAAGTGCTCCCGTTGCCATTGTTCAGTATGGGGATGCTGATACACATGATGCTTTGAGCACTTTAAATTAGAGTGGCCCTCAGAGATACTCTAATTAAAGTGCTCCCCCTGCCACTCCCAGAGGATGTGTATAAATGCCTATAGCTGCTTACACACATGGGGAACCCCCCCCCCCCAAAACCCCAGTGCTTTTCTTTCAGCAGTGCATGCCCAAAAGAGGCATCGTATCCATTTGACCTGGCTCACCCAGTGTCTGTATAGATCACATGCTTTAGTGGGACTTTTTGGCAATTTTATCTAATAGTTGATTAAATCAGCTATTAGATAAAAGCACCAAAATGCTCCACTGAAGTGTGCAGTCTATATAGATGCTGGAGAGCCAGGTCAAACTGACATGGTTTCTTTTCTGGTAAAGCCCTTCTTGCTTTTTATTTTTCCACGAGTGTCAGCAGCCATATATAAAAGATATACAAAATAGGGTCCTGAATGTTTTTAATGATCACCAGTAAAGAAAGAGGCAATAGGAATGTTATCTGCTGTGTTTTTGCTACAGGGTTCAATTACTATTTAAGGGGGTACTACCCAAATCCTGTGCACTGCATTATTGAATCTATGTAGGACATATGTGAATCTATGAAGGCATATGTGTGTATCAGCCTTCCTACTGACTTATACGCAAGTTAGATCAGGCTCTGAAAAGGATGTGCTATATTATCCAAGTCCAATTCACATGAAATCAGTTGGACTACTGAAATACCACAAGCAAGCCTGGGCTGCAAATGTTGCCTCTGAGGGCATGAAGAATTACATTTGCTTCTGCAATAACTCACCTCATCCCCTCCTTGCTATGGCTAGGGTCAGAAATTACACATAAACCAGCTTCAAAAGGGAAACTACAATTTTAAAGGTGTATTTAAAGTTCATGATTTTGATCGCATCTATGGAAAATATTCTGTAACAAACAATTATGTTTTGTCAAGTGTCAAGTCCCTGATATAAATTTCACATCTTATGAAATTAGATGACAGGTCACAGTTTGAGAAACCCTAATGCAACTCATTGAAAAGGTGCTAGGGACAGAAATTAAGCATAAACCAGAGAACGGGTTCAAATCTGTAACACAGCAGAAGTTCAGTGCACATAAACCACTTTCAAAATGGCCAAAACCAGCTTAAGATAAACCTGAATGGATTCATAGATTCATAGATGTTAGGTTTGGAAGGGACATCAATAGATCATCGAGTCCGACCCCCTGCACAGGCAGGAAGGAGTGCTGGGTTCAGATGACCCCAGCCAGATGTCTATCTAACCTCCTCTTGAAGACCCCCAGAGTAGAGGAGAGCACCACCTCCCCTGGGAGCCCATTCCAGATTTTGGCCACTCTAACTGTGAAGAAGTTCTTCCTAATGTCCAGTCTAAATCTGTTTTCTGCTAGCTTATGGCCATGATTTCTTGTAACCCCCAGGGGCGCCTTGGTGAGTAGAGCCTCACCAATTCCCTTCTGCACCCCCAGGATGAATTTATAGGCAGCCACAAGGTC
>NW_017729030.1:62315413-62315764 GCF_001723915.1 Gavialis gangeticus
CTTGGACAGAGTACACTTCACTCCCTTGTCCAAATCACTGATGAAGACACTGAAGAGTATTGGTCCAAGGACTGAGCCCTGTGGGACCCCACTGCCCACAGCCTTCCAGGTCGATACCTGGATGTAGCATCAGACTTAACTGATCTAAGTTAAATCAGTTTATTGAACTTCTGTACCAGAGGTCCTCCAGATTCAAGTTAACTCACAGTTTCCCAACACCCAAGGATGCTTTGCACCTCTGCACCTCCTGCACAAATCCCCCAATCACAGGGTAGGCAGACTAGCTTTGGCCCAAAGCAGGGAGGTGTGATCTAGTGACACCCCCCCCCCACCTCCCCTCCCTCCCATCCC
>NW_017729030.1:62316076-62324543 GCF_001723915.1 Gavialis gangeticus
CCCATCCCAGCTTCTGGCCTGGGCCACTGCAGGCATGTGGCTGCATTTCCGGAATCAAAAGTGAATGTTCGTTCGCTTGCTTGTTGGCTTAATCTACACAGCTTAAAAAAACCTACGAAGACTGAATCAATTTAGCCTTGGGCTTTTTGACTGTCTGTACTTAACCCATATGTTAGACCTAAATTCAGGTATAGTGTAAACAAGTACAACCTACTACATGACCAGGCTAGTGAGGGAGGGGGACTTCTCTTCACCCATTAAACTTTCATAATCACGGAGGGCAATCTTTATTTACTTACTTTTTACATTTTAAGTTTTGCATGTTCAGAATCTTAAGAGCAGATTCATACTCCTGCATGGTTTTTGTAAACTGTTGTTACATTAAATATTAATGGCGAATGTCTTGTTATTTCCCACGAAAACTGATTGTGCCAATTAGCTTCTTGAAACCTCCCTCCAGCTTTGCATAAATGTCCTCTAGCACCATACAAATCTTGCTCCAGCCACTGGCTGGACCTTGGCAGTTTTGTTTACATTAATTAAAAAGGTTATTTTTATCAATATCTTCATATTTTATACACACACCCATATTTATATACTTGTATAAAAATAATCCATTAATGTAATAGCTATCTATCTAGGGACAGGCACACAGAAATGCAGACTTCAAAATGATGAGTAGATACCTCTCTGCTTGGAAATTCTACATGTCAGCATGTTATTGCCTGTATGTAACTAATGTTTACTTAACTTAATTAATGCAACTTCATCATTTTCCTTTTCTGCACATAATTCCTGTTATTGTTAACAGATCATTTATAAGCTTATTTGGAATGCAGAGTATTTACTGACAGTTAACTACCAGGCATTATTTGTATTCAAAACACTTCTAAGATCAGTATAATCATCCTGATTTATTAGAGAGGCAAATGTCCAGATACACATGACTTGCCACACCTCATCATTTGTCATTCTTATTGGGCTTTGCTAGAACCACATAAACTTTCTTGCTTGTATGGATATTTGCCCAAACACAGAGATTGAACATGCATATAGGGATGTTAATGCTGACAGTGCTTGCTGCAGGACTTGTAGCAGATTTGACTGACACAGTTCTGTGTAAACAGTGATTCAGAGCTCTATGCATCATTGCTCTTTCTTCTTTCCTATCCAAAAGGTCCCAGTGTCTAAATGTTGAATCTATGACTGGTGTGTGTTCTCCTTATTCTGTATGGGAGATGAACTTTGCTATCACTTTCATTATTGTTAGTTGGCATCCACTGCATGATTGGATAAAGGTACACTAACATCATGGAAAGGCCTTGGCTTTGGAGAGCATTCTTCTGTAAAGGTCAGGTTGCTGTACTTGCCATTTCCCAAGATGCAGGGCTTGGTGATTTTATTAATAGAGTAAAGAGAGTTCTGTGTGATATGCTTACCCAGAGTATGCAGCAGGACTCAGAGAAACAAAGCCAAATGCACAGAAAATAATTGCACTGAGTACAGCAACTTCCTGCACCCATCCACCCCCATACACTTTATAACTGCAATAAGCTGTAACAGAAACCTGCCCAGAGATAACTGCTTAGAAGTGAGTGTATCATCTCAATTAATTTACCCCATTACTATAATATACTTCCTGCCCTTCTTCACCCTGCCTTTCTCTTCCCAACTTGATCCAACTGCTCTGTTTCTTTACCCTCACCTCTCTACAAATGACAATAGCTTTGCCTGCTCCAGATTCCCTCTCCACTCCAACTCACATTCTCGTCCCATCCACACAAATTCAGATCTCACATCCATATTCTCTTCTACCATTGCCTTCTCTTAACCCACACAGACCCCTGCCCCAACTTAGGCCCTGCCTCCAAACCCCTCCCATCACACCTCTGCCAACAACTATCCTCCCTTTGCCATCATTATCACGCACATACTCAGTCCCCTCCCTCCATTCTTTCTCCCGGTGGACTCTTTCTATTCCACTCCCTCCTGCTCTTGGCTCCCCAGAGACCTGGATCCCTTTCTGATCTTCTCTTAACCCATACTTGCCAATTCCAAACTCTCTCACTTTTCCCATTTTTCTTCCTTTTCCAAATGGCAATATATTCAGTTCACCTCATTCTCCACATTGCTCTCATCCAATTTTCACTCAACTCTTCCTTATCAATCTTCCTCTCTTTAGCTTCTGGCTCTTTACCTTGCTTCACAGTCTCTTGCCTTCATCCTAGGTGACTTCATCTTCCATAGTGATGGTCCCTCTTCCCCTTAACTGAATGATTCCTGGCCCTTAGGCCTGCATACAACCTTCAGTTCTAGAGATGTTCAGTTAACAGTCGTCACTGAGCTCTAAGCTCATTCAGAATCTCTCTGTTGTAGAGATTCCCCATCTCTGACCATTACATGTTCTCTCTCAACATCACCCATTAGCTCCTCATGCCACATACCCAGGCACTCAGCCTCTTTTCTGTGGCTTCCAGTTCATCAATGCTGGTATTTTCTCAGCTGTTCTCTAGCATGTATCCCTAATCATTCTCCTCTTCTTCCATAAATATCATCTTGGATTTTCTTCATATATCATTCCTCTCCATCTTTGCCTCATTTCCCCTGAAGAGCATCTTTGGTAGAAATCCCATGACCAGGCCGACTTCCTTCAATATGTATACATTTTCTCTTCCAGCAGTTCTCCTCTCCTCCTTGCCAAGTGATTTGCTTCCCTCTTAACTGAGAGAAACAGAAGGCTTAGATTGGATTTCATAAACAAAAAAGTTATCTGTTAGAAACAATAAGCAGTGGAATAGACTGCCTAGAAAATTGTTGAATCTCCTTCTTTTGAAGTTTTCAAGGACAGATTGGATAAGCATTGATCAGACATGATTTAGGAGTAACAATGCCTGGAGTGTTCTGTGGAGACCAACAGTTAAGAGTCCAGGAGATTCCCACACACATACCATCCAGGAACCATCAAGAGATCTATAGCCCAGAGCAGGTGGAACTTGGAGAGAACCATGCTCCGTAGCAGGAGAATGAGGCAGAAATCCACAACTGGCTTGGTTCTGAAAGAAGGTTAAAGGAACTAGAATACATTTAAGAAGGGGACAAGAAACTCATAGAAGTTCCTGAGTTGAGCTGGATAGAATTGAATGTGGGGCCCAAAGGATACATGTTTGTTGCTGGCCTTGAAATGGACAAAAACTATCAGGACAGAGATGCCAAAGTGTTTTCACTTTCCTTCTACATAACCTATGACATAGCCTTTCTTACCCAGCTATAGATTTCAAATTCCTACCCAGGCTATTTCCAGTTCTTGTCCCCTTGTCCTCCAGCCTTGACAAAGCAATCTTACCTTGCTTATATGCATCCAGGATGCTGTTGCAATTTTTTTTCTCCCTAGGCATAATTTTTTTATGGTAGCACAAAGGTGACAAAAGTCAACATCTGTTTCCACCTAAGTCTATGCAGCACCTCACACAGTGGGGCCTAGACGTGTAACAAAGGCTCCTAGGAACTGTGATAAAGTACATAGAGAATAATAAATTTGGTATGGCTAGTTATCATTACAGAACAAAGATTCAAGACATTTCTCTTATATAAAGGCATAACAAACTAAAAGGAGAAATTGATTGGGTGTGGCATGGCCATAGAAGGTTATGTTCCATTCCTAAACTCACTGTAACATTAATTTCAAGCCCAACGTGATTATAGTTCCATTCATTATTCCTCTGCGTGATGCTCAACATAAAACTAACTAAAATTTTATAAGAATGAGGCAAAAAATCTGAGGAAGGAAGGCAGTAAGCCTGCCCTCCTCCCACCCTAGATGCAGAATTCATCCCCTCCCAAAAAATAGAAGCAAGTCAATGAGACTATTCATGTGATTAAGGTTACTCATGGGCTTTTGTCTTCACAGTATCAGCTCCTAAATTTGGAAGGAGCATAGTGTCTAATCTTTAAAAACGTAATCATATTCAAAGCCTTGATTCCAAGTCAACAAATACTGGATAAAGGCTATAATTCCTTTATAAGATAAGTGGTCTTGGTGTGGGTTAATTGTATACTGCAGGAACATTTCCCAGCTCATCAAAATATTCACTGTAGAAAGGTCCTTATGCATCCATTTGTCCTGATGATTTAACCACATGCAAAGTGGAAGGTTTTAATTGCTCTATTAATTCTATTCTACTGTCTTACATGACAACTTGTGACATTCAACATATCTGAATGCATTCATTGTCTTCACTCTACCATAAGGAACCTTGATAGGGCATATCCATTGTGTAACAATCTAAAAAAAAATGATTCTCAAGAAATGTGGGTGTTTTAATTAATTTGAATAACAAAAGTCAAAGCCTTGTCTGTAATATCTAAATTAATATTATGTATGATTAACTGAAGTCAGTATTTCTTATTTTATATAATTGCTTTTTGAAACATTAAGGGAAATGTAATTTGAAATCATTTCTAACTACATGGCTCCTCCTGCTTGGATGGATACTGATGTGAAATCTTTGATTGGATTTGTCCTTTTTTCTGTGGGACTTGGAAAGAAATATCACTCCCTATGTAATTCCTTGTAAGAAGAAGCATTTTATTGTTGACAAACACTGGAAAATACTATAATAATAAAGGGAAGAGAAAAGTCAAAAAGTCAAGAAAGATTTTAAATCCTTCCTCAGACCATAATGACTAATGATATTCTAGTAGAACAAGAGCTAAGATTCTTTGCTGTTATTTTGGTTAAATTAAATATTTAAATAGAGTAAAGCTTGTGAGCCCAATTCTTCCTACCTGCAGCATTTTGAAGAGTGGGTCCAACGCTGACAACATGTATATGAATCACTTTGGAGCCATGTGAGTACATCAAAGGGCAGGTTCTCCACTGCCTTGTGCTTTTTATAACATCTCCACTCGCACCTGTGCAGAGTGGGTGCAAAATGTTACCATGTTGAACTAATTAAAATTTTCACACCCTTTGTGTACTGGTGTAAATGACTCAGCAAGAGGCAAGGATAGTGCAGAAGCAAACTCAACAACTTCATGGGAGCAAAAAGGATTCCTGGAAGAGGGATTGCCCATGCATGTGTTTTCTGTAGCCAAAAGCCAGATGGATTCAATGTCTAGGCACTCCTTTGGAAAACTTATATGATATTACCTCATGCCGCATTAAATAATTAACTAATTTTCTCTCTCAGGTCATCAGTGTCCAAAAAAGCTGGTCCATTTTATGCTAGTTTATCAACAGATGCAGCCTTGGTCCATCAATGAGTAGTTCTGCTCTTCCCTCCATTCACAACAGTGAGTTCCATACTCTTCAGGGGTTCACGCCACCAAATTTAGGTGTGCCGACCACCACATTTATGCAGAAGTTTGTAGGACCAGACTCAGTAGACATCCTGCAGCCAGAATAGAATTTGATTGCTGTTTGGTACGAAACAGAATAATTTTGTTGGAGGGCATTTTTGCATTAGTTGACTTGCCAACAAGATCGAGCTGGTGACTCACCCCTTTGCTGGTATAAGCTATGGGGTCAACCACACAGATTGCACTTGGCCGTCTCCTCCAGAGTCTCAGTCACAATTTGTGTATCAGTCTGATCCTAACATTGCCATAACTGCTAAAAATTGCTGCTCCTGGCTCGAAAGTGTCAGAAATTAGTTGACAAAATGCTGCTGTTATAAAACGTGGGTTCACTGTGCTCAGAATATTCTGTTTGAAACACCTGAGGCTCAATAACATTTTGTGAACACAAGGCAAGCCTCTAAGGTATCCTTGTCTGGATTTTATGAGTGTCTGCCCTGGGAATAGGGTTGCTAGAAGCTGAGGTGCTTGCCCTAGTCTGTCTTAGAGCTATGGACCCCAAGATGCCCCTCTAGCTGGTCAGTGAAACTGAAGTTCTTGCCAACTTCAGGCTGAAACCAAACTTCTGTCTCACTAAGAAGTAGGGAAGGCTAGAGCTGAGAGACATAAAGGATCCCTAGTGAATCAGATTCTGTTTGGCCTCAAGGTCTGGCAAGCAGCTAGATCAATAGAGCTGTGAGATTCAGGGTGACCCAGGGCAGTGGCCCCATGTCCAAACTTGGATGGTCATTGAAGAAAATTGATTTCCTAAAATCTAAAGGTGTGATGTAGAAATTGCTTGTATACAGAAATATCTGCATTTCCTTCTAGTGTTCCCATGTAGGGTTTTGGAAATGGATCATGGGTTTAAATCTCTCAAACACATGGCTTACCCAAAGATCTTCCAGAGACAATAACTCTCCTAATAGAGATCTGCTGTTTCGGCTCTGCTGTCTTGCTTCCCTGACTGTCGCACACCTAGCAGTTTTGAAAATCAAGTTATCTATTTAGGAACCTAATTTTATGCTGCTTTATTTATTTATTTACTTATTTACTTATTTAACAAGTCTGATAAAGTGTGTGGATACTTTCTTTCTTCTTTTCTTTCCTTTGTTCCCGTAAGAGGCATATGATATTGTAAAGAGGGGACAATTTCACTGTTCACTTTGGTACATTTTAATTATTTCCAAAGGCAGGTAGTCTTCTAAAATCTTGCAGTCTGGTAGCACTGCCATCTCAAGCCCTCCAGTAGCAAATTGCTGAAATGCCAAGTCAGAAAACTGGTAAAATGGGAAACCAAAGACTGGAGGTGGAAAATGGCAAGCAAGCTAGGAGATACCCAAGCTGTTACAACAGTTTCAGTTTTCCTTCTCTATAAATGGCAGTATGAGATACTTTAAAAAATTTGCAGCAAACAAATCACCTTAATTGAACACAGTTTTCATTTGAAAACAAGCTGTGGAGCTTAAGGCTGAAGTCCTCCAGAGAAAATGGCCCTGTGATTTATATCAGTGCTGCAAGAACTAAAAGCAATTTGCAAGGTTGCACATGAATAATGCAGGGTGAGAACAGCACAGGATGAAACCATTGAAAGAAAGTAAATGAAGTCCCTTTAAAAATGGTATATATAGAGAGGAAAGTACTTTAATTTGAATTATTTACCAGTGCTGGTGATATTGCAAGAAGAACCACACATCAGCGAGTATTTCAAGTTTTAGGACAGGATTGTTGTCGTCAATTCCATAAAAAATTTCCCTGATGACTAAAATGCATTAAGGTCTATGAATATGCAAGAGAACATGCTGGGATTATCTGCAAAGAGTAGAATCAAAGAGGGAATGGATATGGTAAACTGTGTACCAGACAGCTTCAGCTTCTTGACTCAAAGCCCACAGAGACAGTATTTGAGCCAGCTTGCAAGTCCCAGTGTCAAGTGATCTACAGAAACCCCAGCCCATGGACTGTTGACTGTAATGAGGTGCTGCATGGATTGGGACAAATCCCATCAACTCTAAGTACTCAACTACTCTCTTGTATTATGCTGTACTGTACCACTGAGTACATTTTCCCACCCAGCCAGGTAAATTTGCTTTAACAATATTCAGATTGCAGACATTTCAGCTAGATGTAGGAGCAATAAAGAGAAAGTAAATCTGTGAGCTACATAGGTCAGTGAATTGTAATAGAATATAAAGCCTTTCCTCTTTTTGTTTGGCTGAAATTCAGATAGGGTTATTCTTATTAGTGAGTGAAAGTCATTACCATTCAATGGCTTTTGGGGGATGTTTGGGGAATGATTTGGTGGTTTTATGTAAGTCCCTAATGAAATTATGTTCATTCATCATATGCTATCCTAATTATCAATATCACCCTCACTGTAAAGATGGGTAGAAAGACAAAATATAAGACTTATTTTTACAGTCTGGCTAAATTGTTAAAAGTTTAGCAACTGGTATAGTTAAATCACAGAATCACAGAAAAATAGGGTTGGACGAGAACCTCAGCATGTCGTGTCCGACCCCTTGCACATAGCAGGATCACTTCTGTGTAAATCATCCCCACCAAGTATTTGTATAACATGTACTTAAAAACTTCCAGTGATGGGCATGGGCAGATCTAAGATTTTGAAAAGGTGGTGCAGCTGGTGTGATGCATCATCACAGCACATATTTTCTCCAATTAAAAAGAAACTAGAAGCTTTATTAATATGCTAGGATTAATTCAGTTAAAGATAGAAGCAAAAACAAATATAAGTGGGCTTGCCAGGGACCTGATTGCTGGATCTAGGGTGGGACAGGAACCTGGTACTATGGGCTTACAGCTGTTATTCCCCAGCTCAGCCATAGACAAAACTGCTCCTGGCTCTCCCAGACATTCTGCAGTAGCCCCTCACTGCCCTTTATGCATTGTCCCTGCCACCTCAAATGCCTCTGGCTCTACCCTGCCCCGCATTATCCCATGTATCTCCCTGCTAAGACACCCCATCGTGCCCCAAGCCCCATCAGCCCCACTATCCTCCTCACATCTCACTGCTCCCTCACTGCCCCCATGAACACTGCACAGACTCACTTCATCACAACCCAGTCCTCCTTACCCCTCATCTCCCTCCCTCCCACCCTCCCCACAGAAGCTA
>NW_017729030.1:62329543-62349922 GCF_001723915.1 Gavialis gangeticus
CCTTACCCCTCATCTCCCTCCCTCCCACCCTCCCCAGCTGAGCCATCTCCTGTCCCTCTATGCACCCAAACATCACCAAAGTCCTTTACACCTCCTGGCCATCCTTCACCCACAACCCCTCTTGCTCCAAACTGCCCTCACACCCCATTTCACCTCACATTCCCCACCAATTTGCTCAAATGCAAATATCCATATCCCATATTTGAAACTTTCAAAATGTTTTGACTAGCCTTGTTTTGTTTCAAGGCTGTTTTGAAGCCCTTCATTTCATTTCAATTTCACTGTTTCAAGCTCAAAATGAGTCAAAAGGGTGTCGAAATAAAACAGCCGGTGAAATTTTGAATAGCCCTAATATTTATGTATGTCCAAACATAAAGGCCAATTAAAGTCCAAATCCAAAATACATATCCTTAGTGTCCTCATCTGTTAATGTCTATGACTCATATATTCTACTGGGAGGTGATTTTACCTGCAGCTCCCAGATACAAAGGCTTGGGAATTCAGATGCCTTCCATTGCACTTGATCTTAACCAAAATGTCAACAATCATTGACTTAAAGGCTGCCACACTGTTTTCCCAGGTTCCCACCACTCTAACTTGTATGTCCAGTCAGGAGGACCCCTCTTGCCCTTTCATTACCTAACTGGGATATCAGTGTTTTATTAATCCCAAACTCAAAACATAACTGTATTTTAACCAAAATACCCTAAATTGTCACAAAATGGATATGCAATATGGTCCATATTTTTTTCTTCTTCTTGCTCAACAACAGATGTCAACTGTGGACTTCAGACCACTAGGCTAACTGCTGGACAGTCTCTCCTTTATTTTTGAAGCTATTTAGAAGTCACAGTTGGAAACAGTTTTTTTTCCCTATTCTTGAGCAGCAGAAAAAATGTTTATTTTAGATGTACAGTATTTCTCACAGAATGGCAGGCCTGACCTAACTCCCACTGAAGTCGAAGAGACACTTTCTATTGGATTTAATTGACTTGGGGTCACGTCCTGTATAAACAAAAGAGAGTTTCTTTAACGGTTATTTTAATACTGATAAATTATACAGAACTTAGTTACTCTCTTAATCATATATGTACAAATACAGAGTAATTCTATGGTCGTTGTGAAGTCATTCTGACTTTGTATAATGGTATAACTGGGAGCAGACTTTGCTACCAGCAGTATTTTGGCTAGCAACACAAACTCTATGAATTCAGCACATGATACATGAACACTTTTTACTTATCTGAGGAACATAAAAGAAATGAGGCCCTCATGGTGAAGTACTATTGCTCATGTTTCCTTGCCTGGCAGGAGCAATGGGCCAGATTCTTAGTTGGTGGAAGCTTAAATCAGTGGATTTCTTTGATTTCCACCAGCTAAGGATCATTCCTGAAGTCTGTTGTTTTGTACACATGAAGCTATTAGAAATCCGGGCATGTCAGCTGTCTTATTCTGCAATGCCTTTTGGTGCTAGCATGGTAAACTGCACAGCTGTCTACAGCAATCTGCTAAAGGAAATAGCAGTTTGGGGTCTGTGAAGTCAGACGATGGGAGAAGGGTAAAGCTAAGATAAATATGAGTGACTACATAAATAAGAGCAATAATAAAGTAACTTTAATTTTTGGTGCATGTTTTTCTTATAATCTGTGGGTAGTTTGACAAGACAGCTATTTCACTGCCCACTCAGTTTAACTACACACTGCTCTTGTCTTTAGATTATATATTTAGACTGGAAGCAGCCAACTCCATCTGGAACTAGTCAAGCACTCTGAACAGTCACTTGAATATTTCACATAATGGTCAAAGGTAAATCAACATGTTTCTTGCTGTATCTCTTTCTTGGGGATGCAGCAGGAGTACAGCTGAGGCTGATATCAGTGGAAGCTGAAAAGAACCAAATCTCCAGAAGTACTAAATTAATTACAAAGGGTGTGTCTGCATGTTCATTAATGTGCTATAGTTACTGCACATTTAATTTAGTACTTCCTTAATGAAGTACTAACTGAATGCTCAGTGACTACATTTAATGTGCAGTAGTGCTGGCGCACAGGTTTTTTTGTGATGGTTACTGCTCAGTAGCCTAATAACACTGCACAGTATCTTATTAACACAGTTTTTCACTTGCACACTACTGCTCAATGTTATTAGGCTACTGTGCAGTAAGCATCAAGTGCAGATGTGCCCAAATGGTAGAAAATGGAACCATTAATTGTCCAGTTTATGTTGCTGTTATATCCCTAATAAAAAGAAAGCTCTCCCAGTGATACTCCAACTAAACAGACTATGTGATGTCCACTATAGGGAGGAACTTAAACATTCCAAAATCCAGATCCAGATCCTTAAATGTGTTCAGGTGCCTGAAAATCTTTGTAGATCTGGGTCTAAGTGATTCACCCAGGATCATACAGAGAGTCTGTGGCAAAGCTATAAAGTGAACTATGATTTCCTGAGTCATAGAGTTACGGTTTAACTTCACCACCTTTCTTCCTTAGAGTACTCTCAGAGCTGGGTAAAGGCATGATATTGTAAGGGCCTTAATGTTACTGCTGAAGAAAACTACCCAAGCTCTGAATATAATTTGCCCAAGCCCCATATATCTCACAATGAAATACAACCTAGTCCTGCAGCCAGTGTCCTGTGCTTATGCATTACTTGCAGCTGTGCAAAGCAGGTGCAAAACACAACCCCATCAGAAGAGCTGTGCCTTGTATTCACTTTATATTTGCATGTAGGCCCAATTTATATACAGATTCTACACATGTAAAAATAGGCTGACTAGAACCATGAGTTTGGTTTTGTTTTACTTTCATATTTTTATAGGGGCAACCCCTAGGGTGGACTCAGTAACACTGGTGTAAATAGCTTAGCCCCCTTACTCTTATGAATAAGCTATATCACCTCTACATCAGTATAACTTCATCCACAGTACAGGAATGGTATTGCTCTAACTGCTGGTACAGCAGGGCATTTTGTATTTAGACAATAGCGTATTACGTTTTATGACTGCATACGGAACAGAAAGGCAAATAATCAGACTGAGGGTCTTCTCTAGAATCTCTTGGGCTGGACTTAGGATGTTTGAAAATCAGGCCAGGTTTTCCTGGAGTTTTATTGCTCAAAGGGAATCTTTCTGCCAGTCTTTGATTTCAGAGAAGACACTGAAAATGTCTTCCCTGTTTTTGAAAACATTGGCTCTCTTTTCCCTAGTGTCCATGGAGAGTTGAGACTCATGGAGGAGAGCTAGTGATGGAATAGGCAGTAGTGCTCAAGCTTTTTGCTTCGTGGGCCAGATGAGTTGTGCCTGGTGCATCCACGGGCCAGATCCAGCTGGTGTGCCCAATCCAGCTACACAGAGGTGAGGGTGGAGCCACCATTGCAGCAGGGAGGAACTATGGCCCAGTCCTGATACAGCTGCATAGAGGGAAGGGTGCATTGCCTAACCCAATTCAGCTATGCAGGGCAGAGGGCGCATGGTCCACTGACATGCTGGTACAGGGCTTGGGAATTCAGCAGAAGGGGAGGGATGGCAGTATTAAATGCTAGTGCTCCCCCACTTCCAAATTCCCTAACTGATGGGGAGCTCTGCAGGCTGGATGCCACGGTTCTGTGGACCAGATCTGGCTCACATGGGCCAGGAGTTGAGCACCCTTGGGATAGGGTAAGATATTTGTCTAGTCACTTCTGTTTGATGGTCAGGTGCATTTATTGGAGTTCCAGTAACAGGGAAGACATATGTAATAATTTAGTATTAAAATCTGTAAGGGTGATAGGTACTCATCAAAGAACATCAAAAGTGAAATTAATTTGTTTAACAAAGCTGGGATTTAAAAAAAAATTGAGTGTAGAAGCATCTGTTTCAATCATGATTTTTGTTCCTTCTCTACATGACAGTTGAGCTTCAAAGATTTCAAGCCACTTTCATATCAATTGTTCCTTGGTATTGCCTTCGACAACACACTGTGCATTCAGCAAGCCGATAAAGAGGCAGAATCAAAGTCAATGTTAAGAACCATTACAATGTATTACAACTAAGAAATAGCCTCTGATTTATGAGCAGAAAGGTTATGCTTTCAAAGAAAAGGATTCCCATAATTTTGATCATACAAAGAAGCATAATTTAATGTGCATTGGGTGGAATTATTTTTGTAAAATTTATAAGGCTCTGATCCTGCGATCTTTAACCATGAGTAGCCCTTAGTCACCAAGACCTGGACCCTGCATTTAACTAAATGGAGCCATGGGCAGATCCAGGAGGGGAACTTTGGCCGTGTTGCACAATCTCAGTGAGCTCTCTGAGTTCATGGTCTGATTAGCACAGTTTCTATTGGAGCTCAGCATGGCTGGTCGGTGTGACCCCCTGCCAGAGCTCAGCATGCACAGTGAGTTCAATGAGCTAGCTATACTTTCTAAGCTTGAGAAGAATGTGGGTTGATCAACTGGTAAACTCAGATTGCTCACTTGGCATGATGAGCTCTGGCATGGAGACACACTGATTAGCAAATCGTGTAGCAGGAAAAGCATGCACTACATAGCTGAAGTGGGTACAAGTACACTACCCTCGCCTGTGCTGGGGCTTCCACTGAATGTAGCTACTTCCATTGATATCACTGGCTCAGAATCAAAGTTCTGAGAGTATAGGTTGCACAAAAACTATCTACATGAGTATAAAGATTCAGGATTGAGCTATGAGTGTCTTCTACCAGGCATTTGGAAAAAGTTCATTTGTGAACCTTACTGATTATGCAGGGGCAAAAATGTCCTCAGAAGTCAATATGTTCTGAAATAAAAATGCAGATCAAGACTGTGACAAATTCATAGGTGTGTGTCCACCAGCCTACAAACTTCTAGAAGGAATCCCAAGTCTTACTGTACTAATTTCTAACTAAAGATGTAGATTTAAGCTAATTTGGTAAGTCAGTGAAGTCCTCTCTGAACAATTTAAATTATGTTTAAATTAAGGTTACCTGAGTTGAACTTCAGTCAGCAGAGAACAGGTTCATGATGGACTGAAATGCTCTCCTTATAAACCATCATCACATCACCCAGAGGTTTAACTAAGTCAGTTTAATTCAACTAGTGCCTGTTTTTCAATAAATAGAGCCTAACTTGGTGTGTACTTTTCTCACAGTTCTTCAGAGTGGAGCATATCTTCTAAGATTTCTCCAAGACTTATTTATATTCATGTCTCAATTTGACCTATTTGTGTAAGTAAGGCAGGGACCGAACTCGGAGATGAGTCAGATGTATCTTGTGATAACTTACTCAGGTACATTCTACTACTATCCAAGGAAGTCTGAACATGTGCAACTTCCACACCAGGAAGTGGGGCAGATATGCAGAAGACAGTGTACACACAGGTAACCCTCACCCAACTTTAATTGATCCCTCAGTAGGCAAGACTGGAGCCAGTACTGGACAACTAAAAAAGACTTCTTTTATACAGCTGTCCCCTAAATTAGTCAGAGCTGAGAATCTAGCCTTTCTAAATTGGAGATGCATGGTAGATAGCATTATAAATATTGAATAGGGCTTTCCACAGTGAGACCACACTTTAACCAGCACTGGTAGTTCTTAGTACTTGTCATGTATCTGTGATGGCTGGGAAATGTGTACAATCTTTTTGCCTAATTCTTTCAAAGTAGTATATGAGACAGCATTATCTGGAGTACAGTTCCTGGTGTTAGATTCAGACAGTCCAGGATGATATTGCTCAAGTTGTATCTTTTTTTTTTTAACAAAAAGAATGCAGCAGCCTGAGTACCGGAGATCCAGGATTCACTCAAGCACATCCATATCTACAAAAGTAGGGCTGTATGAAGCTTCAGTGCCTGATTTGATTCGGCAGAGATTTGGCCCGATTTGGTGGCTGAATCTACAAAGCCGAATTGAATCAGGAGACACTTTAATTTCTCTGAATTGAATCGGAACCCTCCAAATTGATTCGGAGAGATTAAAAAAAGATTCAGGGATTTGGACATAGACACAGGTATAAATATTTTTTCTGCATACCTCAAGGTACCAGGCAGATCATGAATGCTGAGATGCTGGGGCAGATGGAGCGTCCCGCAGGAGCACAGACAATACCCATGATTGTCACCTAACAAATCTGAAAAGGGCTTTCACCCAACAGGTATGCTCCTCCAGAGAGATAGATTGCACTTTTGAGAGAGCCACCTGGATACCATGTGAAGAATTGCTGCAGTACGAAAAGAAAATCCCCACAAATCGCACACCAGTAATTATGACATACCATCCCTCCCTGGAACCTATATGGAAAATCCTCAAAACAGTTGCAACCCATGCTTAAAGAAGACCCTACTCTTAAAGATTTTCCCAGAACTACCCATCCTAGCCTTTAAACAAGCACTGAATCTCGCTAACCTCATCACCAGAAGCAAATTTTCTATGACCCAAACCACACCAAATGGATCCAGACCATGCCAGGACAAGAAATGTAAAACCTGCCAACACATCTCCACCAGTCCAAAATGTTATATATTTCATCCAGTGCACCAAATACCTGAATGGAAAATATGTAGGAGAAACCAAACAACAACTGTGCACCAGAATGAATGTACACTGAAAATCCATCAAAGACAAAAATATCCAATTACTTGTGGGTGCATACTTCTCACAGGACAATCACTCCCTGTCCAATCTCTCAGTTCAAATCCTCAAAGGGAACTTACAAAACACCTTTCGTAGATGAGCCTACAAACTTCACTTCATAAATCTACTGGATACCAAAAATCATGGACTTAATATAGACATTGGATTTACAACACATTACAACCTACCTGACATCTGATACCCCAGGTAACCTGCCTCCAGCTGATCACTTGCCTTCCTTCATACATTTTCTCCTGCTCCCCTGCTATTTCTACCCATTGTCTTCTAAACTTCCACTCATTTGCATTTTCACAGACATGCTTGTTGTAAATTAGTTTCTTTTCTACCTTGGAAAACACATAACACCATAGATCACCTCTGTCCTTCTACCTTGCCCTGGCAATTAGCAATCGTTGATGCACTTACACTAACAGGTCTCAGGCCTACCCCAGACAGGGCTGATGATGGTCCATTTCCATATTGGGGGTCTGCCATTTGAGGCCCCCCATCCCACCTGATCTAATGTGATCCACACTGTTGGGTTTTATGGCCCTGTCACAACACTGATCTTTCTTCTTAGGGTAGGCATGAGCAATTATTTGAGCTGGTGGCCCACTTAGTGAGTTTTGGTGACCAGGTGAGGACAACAACTCACTCTCTCCCCCTCCACCTCCCAGTCCCTCCTTCCCAGGGCTGCAACCGGTATGGAAGCCTGAACCCATTCACAACTTTAGCATGTACCCCATCACCTTATTCACCCAGAGTCCACCTGCCCACCGATTTAGCATTTCCCTTCCTCCCCTGCTCCCCCCATGCAAGTCCAGACCCAACAGCTGCCAGCTGCATCTACAGCTGCCCAAATATGGCTGGCATCTACTGGGTTGGGGCTCCAGGTGTGGTGGGGGGAGAAGAGGTAGGGAAAGTAGGGAGTTCTATAGCTGTGAGTGGGTTCATACATCTGTCTCCACACTGGTGGCAGTCCAGGCCCACACAGTGAGAGAGAGAGAAAGAGAGAACACCCAGCACTCCAGAAGCAGCCATGACTGGCCAGTACCATATGGCTGCTGGAGATGCCGCCTGCCTGCAGGCTGGATCCATTCACCTTGTGAGCACCCACCTGTGGGCCAGATCCAATCAGTTGGCAGGCTGGATCCAGCCCATAGACCGAGGGTTTCTCTGAGGCCAAATTGACAGTGCTGCTGTTAAGAGTTTGTAGTGTGTAAAAGTATTGGTACGTTAGCCATTTGGTTAGAATACCTGCTTCTAAAGCACGTGCATGGAGACTGCAAATACATTGGCATTACTGTCATTTACAATAAGGGAAGCACCTCAAAGTCCTAGGCAGAAATAAGGACCCCACTGTGCACAGCAGCCAGGCTTTGTATTTTAGTGTGGTCCCAAGATGAGGTCCCAGACTTCACTGCCACCTGGGAGAGGAGCGTGTGCAGGCCCCTCTAAGTGCCACCCACCTTGATGCACAGATAAGCAAGTTGTTCTCTGGACAAGTGGGGAGGTGGCCACTTCCCGTGAGTATTGTAGGAAATATTAGACTACAGCTTTATGTGGGGATTTAACCTACTTAATTCTATGTATTGCCAGGGAGCCTCCATTGGATGTCTGTCCTTTCTTTCCTGTCCATGATGGTTCAAAAAGGCAACCACAGTCTAACATCCAAACTCTCCAGTGCTTTCCTTCATATTATTGTAAACACCCATCCACCATTTTAATTAAGTACCATCCTCCCATCCCTTACTGAAGTGTTATTGCTCTCTCTTGCTTTCTGTTTGGTTCATGGTTCTTCCATCTTCCAGTAAGAACTCCTCAGCCAAGATGACAGCATTGCATTGATTCACTTGGATTAAGAGGAGGATTTTTTTTGTGGGGTAGGGGGGCATGGAAGTCACTCACTACATAGCAGTTGGCAAGGAAAAAAAAGTGCTAACATGGTTTATTGGGTTCCTGGGTTTCATTAATGACCTCAGCTTTTAGCCAATGTGAGGTGTTACAAGACAAATGAGCCAAGTCATACTATGCAGAAGTTTCTGAGAAGAAAGATATTCTAAGGCATGTCATGGACACCACCACCCCCCGCCCACTTTGAGTTAATGAAGAATTCCATTTAATTTCACAGTGCACTTTATCAGTAGCATAACTGGGGGTGGGAAGCAAGCAGGGCCTCAGCCTCAGGCATGGACTTAAAGGAGTGCTAAAAAGATGCTCTCTTCCCCTCCCCACCCCTCCATTATTATAGCAGGTGCAAACCTGGGCCCCATAGTGTACGGAAGGGAAGAAAATGAAGCACTAGGGGAAGCCTCCAGTGGGCATATGCCAAGGGGTGCTATGAGCCTGTTCTCCACCCTTAGGCCATGGTGATATATCTGCAGCCACAGTAGAAGCAGCTGCCATTGAAGTGAGAGTGCTTGGGTAGGTAAGACACTACTCCCCTTCCCCTCCACATCTCTGCTCTCCAGTGGTCAGAATAATCACCCTTCCCACCTCACACACTGATCTAGGCATGTCAGAAAGAGAGAGAAAGAGATAGGACATGGAGCTTTCTGTTTTCAGGCAGGTCCCCCAGTCCAAAAGTCATTTCTGAAGTCTTTTCTTAGGGTCACACATCAGTTCTTGTTGAGGTGTGCTGCAGTTTCCCTTTCTGTATGTTTCTGTGCACTACCCTTTGAGCTGTCTCTCCTCCACCTCTAAGTAATGACAATATCCAACTAAAGCTGATTCTCCCACAGCAAAATTCCTGAGCAGCCCCTTGCATTTGTCTTTATTTGAGGCAGAACTGTGCGCATAACTCACAAATGAAGGTAGTCAGTAAGCCTACCCCTTTCCAAAGGATTATTCCAAACTGTAACAGCAGGCACGCTTAATAGACTTTTTTTTACAATGCATAATATTTATGTCAGCACCCTGATTGCTATTTAATAGAAAGGGACTAAAAATATTTTTTGCATTTGCAGTCATCTGATGTTGAGCAATTCATGAACATGCCTACCTTCACTGTGCCCTCACATGAACTATAATAGCTCAGGTGTGCGCTAGGTGAAAATCCCCATAGGAAGCATACTAAAATCACAACCTACCATTTGAGAAAAGCATTGCCTACTGCACACCCACTTTTTATACACATCCAGTAATCATGTCTGAAGCCTTTTCCAAAAGTGTAGATGTTGCTCACAAGTAGCCCCTTGTCTCCTGATTGCAGCATATCCCACTCAGGGTGAGATCCACAGGGGGAATTCAGTGGTGCAGTTGCACCCCCAGCCCACCTCTCCCCCGCCTGAGTTTGATTCCTTGCCCACCCAAAAGTTTAAAATCAATCACTGGGCAGTGGCAACAGAATTTCTATTCAGGAAGGACTGACAGAAGCAATTGCCTTCATGGTTTATTATAATCTACATGATTCCTTCTAAAATCTTCATTCCACAGGTGTTAAGGGCCACAGGTGAGGACTTTAACTAAGTTTACTGGGGGGTGGGGAAGGGGGCAGAGAACAAAGCCTTGAAGTAATTGGAAAGTGGGTTACCTGGAGGAAAAACAAGCAGGAGGGAGCAACAGGGATGCCTTCTAATTCTTGCTTAGAAAAAAGGACAATCAGCTAGTTACCTTAGGTGTCTGTACATGAATGCATGGAGCCTGGGAAGCAGGAAGAATTGGAAGTCCTCACACAGTCAATGAACTATGACATGATTGGAATAATAGAGATTGGGTGGGAGCTTTCATGACTGAAGCACTGTCGTGGATGGGATAAACTGCTTGGGAAGGACAGGCAGGGGAGAAGAGAAGGAGGAGTTATGCTTTATGTAAAAAAGCTGTATGATTGCTCAAAGCTCCAGTATGAAAATCTGGGCTATTACTCTGTACACTCTGTACACTTGGCATTGAAATTCACCAACCAGAGTAATAGGCACATGTGTCCCATCAGTGACTGCCATACAATTTGGGAAACCCATCAAAGCTATTAATATCCTCCTGTGATTGCTCAACCTTGTTGGCCAGTGACACCATCTTCTTGAAAGCAGCACATACCTCCATTACAACTGTTGTGAAAGATTGATCAGGCAATACCCATCTGACTAGCAATGGTGTGTTTCCTGATGGGATATGGATATATACATCTGACCACCCATAGGAGCTTTTTGTCAGTTTTCCACTGCTAGAGCTCCAGCACATTGCTGAGAAAAGAGCTTTAAACATTATTAGAATTTTGCCATTGGATGGGTGGGTCACCCCAGCTTTGCAGCACTCTAGTGTGCCAGAAACTGCTAACTGGCTAAGCCAAGTCCATGTGGTCAAGTGGCTTCAGAGAGAGTTCTAAGAAAAACCTTTACTCAGGGTCAGACTCCTCTTCTTTCTTTGAAGTGAGCTTATTGCCCTAGTTCTGAAGTCACTGTGTAACTTTTGGATACATTCTCCTTCAACACAAGGACAGGAGCCCTCACCAACACTCCTCCCCACACAGGCCAGCAGCATTTGGAAGGTGGTACTGGCTTTGAGGGCAGATAATGGGATTTCAACAGAGGAATCCAGATAATTCCTTTGCTTGGTGCTGGGCCCCAGAATTCCATTGCCCTTCAGTGGGTATATCACTATGCACAGTGTGAAAAACCCTTGCCCACTTACAGCTCGGCAACAATCCCACCTACAGTTCTACATAGAACTAAGGGCTCCTATATATATGCGGGGAGCCTTCTCCAACATGTTGGAAATCCAGTGCATCAGAGCAGAATTTGATGTACTCCAGGAGCCTCACACATCACATGCATCAGCATTGCCACACATCTCCACACTAGCAAAATGGCGGCAGGGTACTTTGAAATGAAACACATCTGATGAGCTTTAGTTCACCCCACTGCCATTTTTTCAGTGCAGGGATGCATGGTGAAACTGATACATGTGACGTGCGGGCACTTTAATTAGCATGGCTTGGTAATTAAAAGTGCCTAGCACTGCATCCCAGCACATTAAAAAAATGCCTAAATGGCCAGAAAAGTGGATGGCGTTCCCAAAAGAATGTTTTACCACAAGGCAGTGTGCTTGCCCTGCTTTTATTCAACATCTACATTAACAATCAACCACTTCCTGCTGAATGTCATGGTTTCATTTTTGCTGACAGCCTCTGCATTATTGCATAGCAGAAGAATTTTGAGGACACAGTTAAGATCCTGGAGAGAGCACTGAATGAGGTGTCAGATTGCTACCTAAACAATTATCTCAAACCCAACTCTAGCAAAACCCAAATCAGGCTTTCCATCTGAGAAACTGGGATGCAGAATGCCACCTGAATGCCACCTAAATGCCACCTGGGTTGACCAGAGTGTCAAACATCAGAAACACCCAATCTACTTAGAGGTAACACTGGACTATACACTTAGTTACAAAAAGCACATATTAAATACCAAAGCCAAGGTCAAGACACAAAACAACATTCCGCATAAGCTTGCAAATTCCAAGTAAGAAGCACATCCATCTACTCTATGCACTACTGCCTTAGCACTTTGTTTCTCTGTGGCTGAATATATCTGCACCACTTGGGAGATGCTCAAGTCATAGTGGGTGTTTCTACATGTGCACAGTTACTGCCCAGTATGGGCAGCATCTACACATGCATTCCCATACTGTGAAGTAACTATGGTGATGTACACCAACTTGGCTGTAAATTTGATATCTGCTTGATGCAGGTATCAAATTTACACCCAATTAGTTACTTCACAGTAAGGCATGTGTAGACTTCTTACTGTGCAGTAATGCTGGGCATGTAAGGTGATATAAGACAACTAATGTTGCA
Source organism: Gavialis gangeticus (assembly GCF_001723915.1). Taxonomy (NCBI): domain Eukaryota; kingdom Metazoa; phylum Chordata; order Crocodylia; family Gavialidae; genus Gavialis; species Gavialis gangeticus. Next base: position 62,341,947 of record NW_017729030.1, read on the forward strand.
TTAGTGACCTCAACACTATTTGGGCTGAGTGGGCCAGAGTTGAGCCTGTAGGGTGGCAAGAAAACTGGAACCAGGAGCTGGGAACAGATGCAGCCCCAACCCTGCCCTACCTGAGCCTAGTAGAGTGGCTCAATCTGTGGGGAAGGGAAAGGAATGCTGGGTGCTGCAGACAGATGATGCAGCCCCAGCCCTGCTTGCACTGAGCTGCCCCCTTCCCCTGCAGCAGGGAGTCATGAGGAGGAGGGGAAGAGGGAGAGGGAGGGGGAAGGGGCTTTCCCTGTTGCTGGAACTGCAGCTCCAGCATCTGCAGCAACATGCACTACAGCACCCAGCAACAGCATGCTGCCCTGCACACTGGGCTCTGGCCCACTGTCTTTGGATGGGAGGCAGGAACACGGGGAGGAGGTTAGAGCCATGGCTGGGGCTGTCCAGGGTTCTGATGCAGTCACCCAGTCAGCAGTGTTATGGCACCCTAAGGCATTAATGGCTGTATGTGTAGGTGCTGGCCTAAAAACTGCTTACTGTGCAGTAACTTACTGCACAGTAACTGGTTTTTAGGCCAGCACCTACACATGCAGCCATTAATGCACAGTAAGTTACTGCACAGTAAATGCATGTGTAGATATACCCAGTAAACATATTGACACTGCCCTAAATGATACTTGTAGAGTTATAACAGCTTACCTAAAACCCATCCTTGTGTCCTGCCTATATGCACTATCTGTGATAGTGTCCCCTTACATCAGAAGTAAAGTAGCACGTGACATTGACTGGCAGGCACAGGAGTCAGATGACTGTTGCCTGCTACATGGACATCAACAAGTGCACTATCATCTCTCATCAAGAAATAGCTTTTTGTCTACTACCATACCATTGACCACATCACTGGAATCAGTCAGAATGACCCGCCGGCTAAAAAAAGGGACTAGGTGACAAAGCTGTCAAAAGGAGCTGGTGTGGAATCATCACCAGCGAGGAGTTAGCATCTGGCTCCAATTCCAAATGGCACACATGGCAGAGCCTGAAGAAATTGAGAGTCGGTCTTGGAAGGTGTGACTTTCTCATGAAACCATGGGGCCTCTACACAAGCAACCAATGTGTTTGTCAGGAGAAGTAAACTGTGGATCGTCTCCTGAGATGCCCTGTAGCACCACAATGCACCCCACAAGATATGGCAACACCAACCCCAGAAGCAGTGGCCTGTGCAGAATATCGGGAGCGGACCACGTAGAAAGGTTGGACTGGAGATATAACAATGATGACAAGCTCAGCAACAAAGCAATGCACTAGGGGAGACAAGGCAAGACTGCTGAGCACTTCAAGACATTGCTGTGCTACATGACCAGATAAAAGTACCCTCATTCAGGAGTAATAACGTTGTATGTATATCCTACATGGAGGTGTAGACATGGCACATTACCCACAAACCCCATGTGTTTCAAGTGCAGGCAGACCTGAAGACAAGAAACAAGTGGATACAGAAAGGGGAACACAAGAAAGCAAAAACATCAGGCAGCACAGTAGGCAGCAAGTACAATACTTCACCTGCTTAAACATTTTAGAGACATTAGAAAGCAAAATAAGCATCTGAGTCATGAATAGCATAGGGACAAGCAATGGGGTGTTGGGGAGGAAGTGTACTTGTTTATTTAAAGGAGAGGGAGGTTAGGTTTTTTGCTCTTGGATTGTACATTGGTGAACAATGCCCGAGGAGTCTACAATAAGAGACTGCCAAAGGGGCACAGAGTTTTCAAAACTCTGTGGCTATTAAAGAGAACTAAACTGAAATTCAATACCAGTTTTTTACTGTCAAAACTATAGCAATGCTTGCATTTAGTAGGCCCGAGGGACAAGGCTAGTGCTTTAGGTGAATTTAAAATGACACTGCTGGGAAAAATTACTCCATAGTAATATAGATTCTGCTGAAGTGCCTTTAATATAGTTACCCACGCTTGATGCTGGTTTGTGATGATAAAAAGAACTACAAAAATAAAAACTCTGTATGCTAGACTCATCTCCGCCTCAACAAAGACATTTAAAAGAATCAATTCTAATTGCTTTCTGAAGACTATACTTTAGCGAGGAAGAGCAGAGCCAGGGTTTAGTTTCTCTTCTTTGTATTATGATATTATACACTGTCGTTGATGCACTTACTTATTGTGGTTTGAAAAGAGGGCAGAAAGGAAAAAGATGGAATAGATTTTGATAAACTCTGAGACAGATTCATCCCAGGGATAAATGCATGCCTATCACCTACTGAAGACAACTGAAGCACTATACATTTAATGAAGTCAGTTGCAGCACCTAATGGAAGAAGCTGATGGCATGTAATCCATACGATCTGGGATGCAGACAGCAAACATGAGAGCTAACACACATACACACACAAATTTATTCTTCATTTTATATCAGAACATTGCTGCACAGGAAGGGTATGCAAGGATTTTTCAACTAGTAGACATGATATATAGGAAGCTGCATGTCTGGCACCCATCAGATTTAATAAAATTGATGTATGTCACTCTGTGCATTGAGATAATTTTTTTGGTTATGGTTTAGTACTTAACCCACTTTCCCCCTCAAAATGGTGTCCAATTTCTCAACTGGATTAAGCCTGATCTATAGTTCTGGTTACAGGCTAAACTGTGGCTGGTTTTTGAATCTGAAAGCATAGATAGTAGCACTCCTACAAGATCTGTTCATATTACAAGAGTTCCATCATGCTGGGATGAAATGAAATTCTCAAGGACAAACTCGTCAGAGAACTGCATCAGCATTAGGCATTTATTCAGATAAAAGTGGTTCTCTAAAAGGATAACAAACTTGCTGACAGGGAGGAAAACAACATCAACAATTCCTGGAAATGCAGGACAAGATTTTCAAATTCAGAAGCCTGAAATGAGGGCCCTGAATGTAGCTTTTTCAAAGGAATTCAGCACCCTTATACTTCCCTGCAGATATGTTTCAATGGAGCAGTCAGATTGGCATCCAGAAGCTCTCATTGATCTCAGTGGGGATGGAGATTTGTCATCATATACAACAGGTACTGCTGAGTGTTGAGCTCTTCAAAAAATCCAGCCCTGAATACATCATCTACATTGTATTTAGTTGTCATTACACTTTTTTTCTGTCACCCCTTGTTCCTACAATAGGGTCTTTATAATTGATTACCATCCTAACCACTCTCCATCCTATTGTTCACTCTATTTTGCTGAAGATATTCCATCACCTGCTTAAGCTTATACAGTTTCTCCTAAATACATTGAAAACCCAGTAATAGTTGAGCTTGAATTACATTTTTGAACAGTGTTTCACTTGGCTTCTGAACCCAAAACAAAGCAAATAACTCTAGGCGGGCTCTGATTGGAATAACAACTATGTACAGTCAAAGAATGAAATAAATTTGAGTTAGAAATAAAGTTCCATTTCGGCCATAGGGCTTTTGGTCTCATTTGAGGCCTATCAGTTCTCAGCAATGAATAAGCATCACCTTTTCCCAGTTGGGATTGAGCAGTCTTGCCCTCCAGAAGCAAGTGCCAACCCATGCTACTTCTCGTATGGGTGCTCTGTAATGCCTGCACTTGAGTATTCAGATGTTTTTCCCCAGGGAGGTTCCCATACACTATAGCTCTTCTGCAGTTGAATTCAAAATAATGTTTCCACCCAATTCCTTATCAAACATCATAGCTTACTATATGGTTTGGGGAGGTGTTACTGTTTAAATAATGACAACTAGCTCTTCTATAGCACGTATTAGCAGTTGGCCTAAAAAGTGTTTTATGAAAGAAGTTGATGGCATCACCTCTGCTTTACAGACAGGAAACTGAGGTACAAGAAGTAATGTGACTTTTCCAAGCTCATTCACCAGTTTAATGGCTTAGCTGGGAATAGAACCCATTCCTCCTGACTCTGGTCCAGGGTTACCTCTGCTAACTAATGACTCTCTTCCTGACACTCAAGGTAAATTGCAGGCGTAGCATCAAGGTGATTGGCCCTTGGACATTTTAGCCTAGAGGAGATAAAAATACAAATTATTTTTCCTTAGCGTACAAGCCCAGGTGCCAGTCCTACACTTCTTACACCACCCTTGCATGAATAAGGGTTATTTGTGTGAGTAACCATTTGCAGAATTGAGAAATTGATTGAACTCAGCGAAGAGTAAAGTCCTAAGGGGCACACTGAGGGCCTGGTCCCAAAGCCCTGCAAAATCAATTGGAGTCACTCCATTGATTTCAGGGGGCCTGGGGTCAGGCCCTGGATGACTATAAGTGCTGTGTTTGATTTTGCTCACACTGGTTTCCATACTGGAAAACACTTCCTCCTTCTCAGGGGCTCTGTGTGCAGTCAGCAAAAAAATGGGGACAGAGCTAGGCTGCCTGGACTTTTACTGGGATTTCTGTCTTTTCTGGTCAGTTCCTTGTTTTCCTTTCAACAATAACACCTGTGGAAGTTACTGCCTGACTCCTGAGTGATGAAGGCAGGCCCATCCCTGCTGGTATGAGTGTATGTGCATGTGCACACACACATGCATACACTTACAGAAACATATGCATATCCCAATGCTTCTCTAGCAAGGAAGCCAATTCTGGGGCTGCTTTCCTACTAACAAGAAAAAGAATCTGTTCCTTCTCATGGATGTATTACAGATGTGCTTTCAAAAATCAAAATACATCAGCTGAAAACAACATATTTTTAATTTGCTATTGATGCCACAGGGGAGATGCAGTTCTAGTGTCTCATGCTCCCTTTCTCCTCTACTGGTCAAGCTCCCTGGTTAGGCCACAATCCCCATGATGTGCGACCAGCTCCCTTCTTCAAAAATATTTCTAGCCACGGGACATGATGGGAGGTGTTGCCTGCCTGAGGACCAAGGGGCAGAGAGGGAATGGAATTACACCTTGTAAACCATGGTTTAAAATCTTAAGTGATAGAAAATGAAACTGTTCCAATAGCTACATGCTCTCCGGTATAGAAAAAAAAAATCACATTTTTTTTGCCTTAATGTATCTAACGTCAGTTTCCATGAGTTGCATCATTGTATGCCTGCTCTGCCAAGTTAAAGAGATATCAGATATGCTCTCTCTAGATAGGTTCTTGCATATCTTGATTTAACTGTCTTCTGTTAAGCTTCTGTTTGAAAAAGGAAAACATTTTTTCTCACTCACTGCAAAGGGCAGGGTGAATAGCAATGGCTTGACATTGCAGCAAAGTAGGTTTAGATTGGGTATCAGGAAAAACTGAGTCAGTGGAACAGACTGCCTAGGGTAATTGTGAAATCTTTATTGAAGGTTTTGAAGAAGAAGTTAGATAAGCATTGATCAGAGTAGCAGTGTCTGAACTGTGTGAGTGGAGAGCAACAGTTGTAAGCTCAGGAGACACCCCCATCCTTTCCCACCCCAAACACATTGCTCACAGCTCATAAGAAGAGCGCTTCAGCTCAGAGCAGGGAGAAATTGGAGAGGCCCATGCTCAGCAGCAGGAAAGTGAAGAAGAGATCCACAACTGAAGTGTATGGAAGATTAAAGGAGATGGGATAAATTTATGGAGGGGATAGGGAGACAGAAAGTGGAGTTCAGGCTCTCCAGTCAGGGTGTATGATCCAGGATTTTTTGCTGTGCTCCAGATTGCAGTACAGAGCAAAGGGAGTCAGGTTATCCCATGCTTCATGGCTTTTCTGGGTACGACAGAGGGCCAGGAAGGAAGTTTTCCCCTCTGATTGTTATGGGTGTTAGGTTGGTTTTTTCCCCCACCTTCCCCAGCAACATCAGGTTTTAGCTGCAGTCAAGCTGGGAATTTGACTGGGGTATGCAACATTCCTGCTGGGATTTAAAAAGGCCAGATGTTCCTTGCTCCTTTGTTCAGGGTCAGGCTGATTATCATGCATGGGTTCAAGAAGGCATTCTACCCCACATTCAACTTGGCATGAACTGTTGCAAAGTTTGCCTTCTGTAGCAGGTGAAATAGTCCTCTTCCAAATCTTCTGAGTGTATATTAACAAACTGCTTGCTGTTCTTTCCTCATCCCCCTGCTTTACTTGTGGCAAGGTAAAGGGCGTCTTCGATGTTTCAGGTATTGTACCTGGTCATTATGGGAGAGTGTTACTCATGACATTTTTACAATAGATAAACACTTATTTAGGATTGTTTAGGTAGGAATGAGCCTTCCTTAAGATGACTGACCTCCTGAGGCCTCTTCTAGCCTTATTTTCCTATGACTCTATACATTTTCTAGACTGAGCTTCTTGATTCTTTCACGTTATGATAGATCTTTTTCAGACCTCAGATCAAACTTGTAGCTCTTCTCTGAACTCTCCAGTTTTTGTAACACACCCTTTTTTTAGCACAGACACCAAGCTGCAATGTCCTATTCGAATTATGCCCTCACTTATTCTGAATGCCACCATCCTATTTGACTTGACACTCCCCAGCTTCTAGATCCCAGGGCTGCATTCATCTGCTGGTGCCAGCACTGTGGAAGGAGCTCACACTTAGTTGCTATTCAACATGGCTGCTTAAGTGCTTTCCAGTTGTTACACCACATGTTATAGTGAATGCAAGAAGGATCACTAAAGCCCCAGCATGGTCACCACAAGGGTAAATGCTGCATTAAAAAGATAAACAGCACTGTATTAAAGTGTCATGGGACCTACACTTTCCTTTTCAGTCCTTTCTGAGTGACGCCCAATGAGCTTCACAGTACAAATTACACCATGCCATATCCTCCCATATTTTGCAGTTAATTATATGGCAGATACATTTATTTTAAAAGCACAGCTGCATGGGGCGGGGCTCAGAGGCTGCCTGCACCCTCCCAGGAGGTTGCCAGACTAGTTTTCTCCCCAGCCCTGCTCCCCCACCCAGCTGGTAATTGTCAGCAGTGCTGGGTGGGGAGGTATGAAGCCCCCCGGTGTATGTGTCCCCCAGCTACCCTTTCTGGGGTCATGGGGTGGAGCCAGGCTGAGCCCATGTGGCCGGGGGGGGCTCCCTTTTCCCACCCCTGCCCCCACGCAAGTGTTTTGACAGCAGCAGAGACTGCTGTGTCCAAAGCTGGGGTGGGGGTAAGGGAGCCCCACACCCCCCAAAACCCCAGCAGGGGTAGGTGGGCCAGGCCCAGACAGTGGCAGGACTCTATTTCCCACCCCCCATACCCCTGCTCTGGGTGCAGCAGCCTCTGCTGCTTTCAGGAGACTCACATGGGGGGCAGAGGGTGGGGTATAGGAGCCCCCCTGGCATCTGTGCCCCCCATCTACTCCCGCTGAGTCTTGGGGGAACCAGGAAGGGTCTGTGAGGCTGGGGGGACTCCGTTCTCCTGCCCACCCCAGCTCTGGGCATGGCAGCCTCTGCCTGTGTCAAGATGCTTGCATGGGTAGCGGGGATGGGAGCCCTCCCAGCTTCACAGGCCAGCCTGGCTTCCCCCAAGACCCCAGCATGGGTAGCTGAGGGGGTCATGTGCATCAGGAGGCTCCCTTCCTGTCCACTTCCTCCCCCACTAAGCATGAAGGAAACAAAGGATTTCTTTCTCATCCCTGTGTCAGCTCTGGGGACAGGGCTGGGCTGATGCTCACCTGTGTAAGCAGCAGTCCAGGTCACAAAGCCACATGGGACATGGACCAAATCACCCAAAATTAACCCTTGCAGGGAAACTACACAGGTTCCCTAAGGCACTCTGTCTTTAGAGCACTCATCTGATACTTTGTCAGACGAGGGTTAAATTCTCACGGGATCAGCCATTTTAAAAGCTTTCTGCAGCCATGAATGTTCATTACATTATGGCTGTAGAAGGCTTTTGGGGGCCTCACCACATGAACAACGTAAATTCTGTGCCCTATGTTAGAAGCAAGCAAGGCATAAAAATCAGGAACCCATAAGCTGTTCCCTTTCTGCTGCACCAGACAATTTCTCTGCTGTCTTGTTTCCTCCCCTCCCCTCGCCTCCCCCTGCCCCCCCCCAGCCACACACTTTTAAAAAAAATATTTC
>NW_017729030.1:62350104-62355492 GCF_001723915.1 Gavialis gangeticus
TCCCCTCGCCTCCCCCTGCCCCCCCCCAGCAACACACTTTTAAAAAAAATATTTCATTTACAGAATGATGCAGGTACTTACTTCCTGGATTTTTTTCTTTTACAGCCCCATCATCTCACAACAACTCCCATATCTATTTTTTCAGGCATGTACCAGTTGGCATGTTCCAGATCTGTCACATTAGTACTGAGCCTCTTCTTGAGACATGTGAGTATCTCAGCCATTTAAAAGTGGCCCTGAATTCCTTTGTTTTTTCAACCCCCTATGGTCAATTGTTTTTTTTTTAATTTAGGTTGTTAGTTTGACCTTCCTAACTGACTTAAATCAGTTGCTGCAGTTTTAACAGGTGAGTCACAATTGATTCGTGACATGATATCTACCCTTTTGTTTGGGATTCTCATAAATCTACTAGATAGCACCAGACAGCATATCAATATTTATTTCTATTTGTCATTAGATGTAGTTCAAAATTATATACATATACTTTTTTTCCTCATAGATTGATAGTGCTACAACACTGTGAAGCAGACGATGCTTACAAGAACACAGACAATAGGAAATGAATAAGGAAAAATAAAAGATGTCTTCTGCCTCACAGTTGGATATATATTAAAGAGGGTAATTGTCAGTATTAATAACCTGACAATAGTAGGGTCATTCACAACTAAAAAAAAAAATCAACAGGAATAGAAGTCAAACTGGTGATAACATCTAACCATTTCCGCACCTCCCTTCCCCCCCACCCCAAGAGAGATTCTGCTCATTGATCATATCAATAACCAGGAAAGAGTAGAAATAAAACTTGAACCAAATTATTGGATCCAGGGTAAATTTTGCAAAATTGCTTAAGTAACTATTGCTTTTCCAGCCCTGTGTCTTGCTGGAGCAGTACATGTGGTGAGTTTTTGTGTATATGGGAGACTGCTCTGTTTTGCTGATTACAGGAATGTAGTTAGGAGCAATGGAACATAGGAATCACCAGGATGACTCCTACTGCTGGTCCATCCAGTACAGTACCACGTCCCTGACAATGACCAGAAATATTTGTTTCAGAGCAACAGGTGAGAACGTGGCAGGAGGCAGATATGGGGTAGATCACGCACACAGCTCTAAACCCAATATCTAATTGCTACAGAGGGATATGAGCTCTGAAATATGAGATTTAATATTCATTAGTGGGTGTGACAGGAGTGTTGCTATTGGAGCCTCTCTGGGTATGGCACCACCCTCCTGTAATGGGCCAACCACCTGCTTACTTACCTGCCACACCTTGATCTTATTTAATTAATAGATTGTCGTAATTAGCGGGAGGCTGCCCATTTCTACGTACCCCTATGACAGGGGGCGCTATTTGTGGCTCCTTTTCGTCCCCTACACCACAGCCCAAGCCTTGCAGATGGTGCTGGTGTGATCTGACTTTGACCCTGTAATATCTCGGCCCTCCTTTTTACTGTCGGGGCTCCTCACTGCCCCTCTGCACTCTCGGGGCTCCTCATCACCCCTCTGCCCTCTTGGGGCTCCTCTGCACTCTCGGGGCTCCTCCACACCCCTCTGCACTCTTGGGGTTCCTCTGCGCTCTCGGGGATCCTTGTCGCCCATCTGTGCTCTCGGGGCTCCTCAACACCCCTCTGCACTCTCGGGGCTCCTCTGCGCTTTCAGGGATCCTCGTCGCCCCTATGCGCTCTCGGGCTCCTCGGCACTCTCAGGGCTCCTCAACACCCCTCTGCACTCTCGGGGTTCCTGTGCACTTTCGGGGATCCTCGTTGCCCCTCTGCACTCTTGGGGCTCCTCAACACCCCTCTGCACTCTCGGGGATCCTCGCCGCCCCTCTGCGCTCTCGGGGATCCTCTGCACTCTTGGGGCTCCTCGCCACCCCTCTGCACTCTCGGGGTTCCCGTGTGCTCTCGGGGATCCTCATTGCCCCCTTTAGTCGGGGCTCTTCGCTGCCCCCTAGCTCCAGGGCTGGGGCCAATGCACCCCAAACAATGCTGCGCCCTCTGCGGCGCCAGGAACCCCCCACGCTACTGTGGGGTCCCTATGAGGCCTCCTCCACCCCTTATAGCCTCACCTGGTCCTCCGGTTGAACAATAAACACAAAACATAAAGCCCCCGGGCTATAACATAAAGCTAAACCATCTGGTCACACCGCAGTTCACAAATATTCCCGTTCTTGGCAGCAACCTGTGGATACTCGTGTAGCCAAATCTTGGCCTTCTCTCCGCCCTGGCTGAGCTCCTCACTCCTTGGCTGTCAGAGGAGGAACTGCCACCCTAGCCTCCTGCCTGGGCTTAAGAAAGGCTAAGCCCTGCCCCTTCCTGTCGGGGGGTTTCACCGATTGCCCCGGCAACCAGCACCTGTGTTAGCCTGGTGACTGGCAGCTGTGCCTCCCCCTTCTCACCGCTAGGGGCTCTCTGGAGCCATCCCTGTTCTCAGGCGCAGGGCACCTAAGTGCTCTGCGACAGTGGGGTTTTTAAACTGTGATACATTATGATCGTATTGCTATGTATGGGAATTTCCCAGACATTTCTGAAGACTGGGAAGATCTTGAGCTCAACATTGACACTTTAGCTGACTAACCACTGTCTTACTTAATATTTATAGAAGAGGAAGCAAACCTCAGTTAAGGCACGGTCTAGCCTTTCTCCTGAAGGATGGGTCCTGACCCTGCCAAATGATTGACAGGTCCAGCTCTGCCGCAGACTTCCTGCTTGATGCTAAGAAGATGTTGGGATAATTCTTGTTTTCCATTGGTCTCCTGCCATGTTTTTGAGATCTGGTTACCTACAATGTTTCCATCATGGGATGGAGGAGGGAGAAGCATCAGCTTGACTTGGCACTGCACCTTCACTTTTTAGGACTGGGGAGAACATTAACTGATTTTCTTCAACCTCAGGGCCCTTTAATCTGCCTGCCCACCCAGCTCCTCCTCTGCATTGTGCTACCTCATAAACAGAGAGACCCTGTTGACTTCACTGGGCTCTCAATGGAGCTTCATATAGCTCAGCCAATGTCACACAGTCTGAACTGCTGCCTACTGCTTTCTGGCTCTGCTTCTTTCTGGTACCATAGTGTGTGGCGAGTTTTGGTGTGTACAGGAGGTTCTGAAAAGCCTGCAAGAATTCATTGGAAAACTCACTCTTACTTTGTGGTTTGCATCTTACCATCCCACTCTTACAGTTAATTTTTCTTCTTCAGGATTTGGTCCTCCTTTTAGATTTACTACAAAAAGGATATTTCAAGGTTTAATCCCTGTGAAGTTTGATTCTTTGGAATTTTCTTATTTATACCCTATGGGCAATCTCTTTCAAATATAAAACTAGTCTCCACTAATGTCAAATGGTATCAAGCTTGCAGCTCTCTATTTATCCTCTTTCTGGCTTCTCTCACCTAAATCCTTTACTGTAAGTATTTGCAAGAGAAAATTTCTCTCTTCCGCCACTCAGAAGCGTGTCATAGGACATGTCTTGTTGGTTTTCTATTTGCTTTGTTTATTTAGGCCTAACTGCTAATCCAACCTGGATTTACAAAAGCTAGCTTGTTCTTGTTCGCTGTCTTTAGCTAAATGCAGTCTCTGTGAATCCTTCCAGATGCTTTTTTGCTTTTGGATTTCTTCAGCAACTTGGGGGGATTGGGGGGATAAACAAATACATTGGTCAAGTTCATTTCCCTTCTTGTCTTGGGACTGCAAAGAAAGCAGTCTTTTCAGAGTAATTTATTTCCTATGGAATGATTTAGTGCCAGTCCTCCTTATGGATAAAACAGATTTCTCCTATCAGATTTTCATATATTTAACTAGATATATTGCACTCCATGCCACATATTGATAGCCAGAAAACCCAGCCAGAGGGTTTTGGCTATCACAGACTGATTTAATATTAAACTAGCAATACTTGAATGTTTACCCAACAATCTACTGGTGAGTTCCACTTAAAAAAAACCCCAAACAAAACCAGTTGAGCTAGCTAGTGCCAGCATCAAATATTTTCACCTTTACTCAAGGTGAAAAAGTTTGTGCATAAGGAAACAGGAATTTAGTACATTTGTCATTATATACATTCTGAATATCTTCATAGGAACTCTTGGGAAATCTACTCACTGTGACTATGAACTTAAGCTGGAGACGTTTTTAAGCAAACATTGCAGCAGGGAGATGTATACATCTGATGGCTTTTTTTAAGGTTACTATCATTGCAGTATCCATATTCTTACAAATGCTAAAGATTAGCAGAATACCAGTGACAGGTATGGAAGTATTAATCCCCTACTGGAGATGGAAAAAATAAAGTACATAATAATGTCACAATAATAATGCAGCTTAACCCCGGTTATACTGAGGTCTGTGGCAGGGTCTGCTATAGACCCCAGGCTCTAAATTTTGATTAAGGTTTTTATTTAATAATTGTAACTTAAGTGGGGGAGTTGGGACAAAACAAAAGCTTCCACTAAAGTGTATTAGACCCCTGGCATATGTTCATTTCAAGTGACCATAGGATCTGATTCTTGATCCCCACATCATGACTTTTGTCATGCCATGGGCATGGCAGGAGTGACAATTTTGGGACAGGAGATCAGATCCAAATCATACTCTTTCCACTTGCTGGTGCCTGGGCAGCCCAGGATTATGATCATGAACCTAGGCTCCCCTGCACTGGCAAGTTGAAAGCTGGGTGCCCACAGGTCCAGGGCCAATTTGATTAACATGCAAATTGTAGCATAAAAGTAATGTGCAAAGAGGAGCTGAGACACATGCATTCACTGAGTAGACAATAGATATTTGGTATCATACAATGATCATGAAGTCAAAGACTGGACATTTTAAAAGCATAAAAAACATGTTTTTCCATTGTTTTTCTTTTAGAGCAATACTAAAATGCCAGTATTTTAGAACAGTCTTTTATCCAACAATGCACATTACAAACGTATTAAAGAGAGTTTCCCATTTTGCCTTTTATGGGAAACATAGGCATCTGAAGTATAAACCTTTTCTGGTAACACTGATGTTGCCTCAGATGGCTGGACATGTCGAGAACCTTCAAGTCCCATGTGTGCTTGTGGGATTTTTGTTACTCTGTTCAGTTATGGGGTTTATTGTAATTTTTCTGTGTTAACAGTGTTCATATTGTTACAGTGCTTTGTGTTTCAGTTTATCCATAATGGTAGTAAGTATATGGGTTAAAGAAACAGCAAAACAAGATATCTGAGTATCAACAGAGACCTAAATAGCTTTGTTGACACATCAACAAAGGACAGATGGGTCACATCCAGGAGGCTGGGGGAAAGCTGAAGGAGGGGAGTCAGAAAAGGGCAGAGGTACCTGTGCAGCTTGTGGAGTTTGGACACTCAGCAAACTGTGTTGGAGTTGTTTTCTCTTTGCTTCCTAGGTTAAAA
>NW_017729030.1:62360492-62368132 GCF_001723915.1 Gavialis gangeticus
GAAGGAAATGAGCATGACAAAAGAGCGGGCAGGGGAGAGTGAACAAGCAGGGTGTTAGCTCCTGCCAGGAGTCTGGAGACGGGGATGAACAAGGCAGCTTTGCAACTGTGGAGCTGGAAAGAATGTAATGAGAACATCAGAGAAATCTCTGGGGGTACTCTGGGCTGTGTGGATTGGACTGGGGACAGAAAAAAAACTGCTTAATCCTTTGGGCTAGGTACAGATATCCAAAAAAGCCAGAGGTGGAATTGATCTATATCACACAGTTTTCTGTAAGTGGCATAGTTTAAATTGGTAGCTAACAAAAATACACATTTGCCCTTTGGGGGTGGGGGAGCAAATCTTAGACTGGGTTCTGCCATTTTTAAACTAATCTAGGTGTGCCAAACTTCTGTTCTGCTACAGGTATAGACTGGTTTCTGATCCCTGATACTGGTAAAAGTGTAATGTCTATGCCTGGCCTTGGAAGGCAAGGCAGAGAACCTCTGGCTTGATCATCTTTGCCCCAGAAAATGCTTTTTATTAAAGTAGAGCTGTGCATCTTCTGCTTGGAACTTCAGATTACATTTGGTATCCAAAAATGAAGGGCAAAATCCTTCTCTTAGGAACGGAACTGGATGCTAGCTCCTTGAGTCACCACCACAGAAAACCATTGGGGATGAGGAAACAATAGGCCAGAGTTTCAGAGTATAAAGAAGTCTGGGCTCCCCACTGATCTAGAAAACACAAGTGGGTTGGCCTTGGGAGGCAAAGGTTGGAGGAGGTGGAGGAGGTAGTCTCAGTGACCAGACAAGACTGCAGTGGCCCCAAACAAACACCCTCCAGAAGGACTTTATTAACAGTCACTCAATAATTTGACGTATAAAGTTGTAGTCTTATTCATAAATATAAAGCTAAGAAAATTTGGTGCTTTGTTTAGTTTCACTTTTGGTGTTTTTGATCTTTATCAAAACGAAAAATCAAAATATTTTAAATTTTTGGAATTTATTCCTTTCATTGCAGTTGAACTGTTTTATTAAATTCAATCCATTTTCATGAATAACTTCATCTCCTTCATTTTTGATGAATAAACTACTCACTAAAATACTACTACTACTAATTGACTTAGTCATACTCCCATAGAAGATAACATGAGTTTGGCCATTAACATTATCAAAGCAGGAATGAGCCCATATATGGTTCTCTCCATGTCTCTGCTTGGGGATATTTAATCATACAAGGTAACAATGTCAGTGCTGAAAAACAATGACAGAACAAATAGCCAGAAAACATCTTTTTATGTTAAACCACCAGTTCGCAACTGAAGAAATTATTTACAGCAGGCTCCAACTAATAAAATTGTTGTGCTCAGAGAGAATTGCATTCAAAATGCCCAATGTCAGATTATGATATAACTACAAGTACTTCACTGCCAGCTACTGCAGCTTTATTCCACAGAACTGTGTACTGCACTGAAAACCCAGCTGTTGATGTGTGTTATTGATACCTTGGCACATCATTTTATCATTATATTTGACTAAGCTGTATATATGTGCTTATTATCTGTGTCATTAGTACAAAAGGAATGTATTGAATAGTTCCAAAGTAGCTTAAAAGCTCTTTCATGCTGCATAAACTTAACAACTAGAGATATAAGCACTATATATTCTCTTAGTAAAGAAAAGATTCTAGGGTAGGCAGAAATATAAGTGGGAGAAGCATAGAGTGTATGTGGAAGGTGGAGAGATGACAAGTATAATTGACTAGGGAAGCAGCATAAGATCCATCCAGCATGGGCAATCTGATAAAGCAAACATATGTGACAAACCAGCAAAACCTCAACCATCCTCAGACAGTAAATAATCCCAGATTAACCAGTAATATATGCACAATTCAATGAAGATCAAAGTACTCTGACAATGGTATAAAAGTTTACCAACCAGATGAGGGTTTGGGAGATTCATAACCAGTAAGTCATTATGTTAGAATGACACCCAACAGAAACAGTTGTGATGCCTACCTGGCCAGCCTAAAAATATTCCTTTATATAACAAGGATACTCTAATAGACAAATAGACCCTACATTTCAAAGATTTAACCAAAAACCCCACGCTTACCTGCTACTCTATAAAAAGAAATCCCCATGACACCCTTGGTGGTCACTTACCACTCCACATTGGGACCAATCAGAAGAATCATCAAACTACAACCTATAAGCAACAAAGATCAGACCTCAAGAGAAATATTCCCAGCTCCTCTACTCCTGACTTTCAAACAACCCCCTACCTTGTGCAACTCATCAGCAGCAGCAAATTCCCCATTGCCCAACAGATACCAACTAGGTCACAAACTTGCCTTAGCAAGAAATGCTTAACTTATTAACATATCTCCACTACTTCTACAATAAACAATCCCCATAAAACTATTAGCATTCATGGTTCCTACACATGCCTTTTTCTAAATGTGATATATCTGATCCAATGCACTAAGTTCCCTCTTGGCAACTACATGGGTAAAACTAAACAGCATCTACACTCCAAAATGAACACTCACAGAAAAAAAATATAACAGATAGAAGCACACATACATCATTAGGAGCACATTTGTCAAAGAGCAACCATTTCCTCTCTGACCTCACCCTCCTCTCTTGATTCTCAAGGGAAATCTACTTAACACTTTTAAAAGGCAAACTTGGAAACAAAAATTCATAAGCTGGTTGGACACTAGGAACACAGGATTTAACACTGGCTGCATATACACATTCAGATAATCTGGGAGAATTCCCCCAGGTTTGTTCTCATGTTAGAAAAACATATCCAGCAGATTGGCCAACTATGTGGGCGATTAGCCATGTGTACAGACCTTCAGATGCTGAAATCCTGAAGAGAGGAGCTTGCAGTGCTGACACTGTGCAGCCAGGAGGGAGCCCTGTGCCCACATCTCAGTATGCTCTGCAGGCTCCATTAGTTTGCTTGGCAACAGATGACATTAATGCATGGTGCAGCCCTGATTGTCTAACCCAGACTGCCCATGGTCAATCTGTGTTATCAGCATGTACAGACACTCACTTTCCCAGGAGAAACTCCTGGAGTGACTTAACTCTGGGTGTACCCAGGTAATTTTTCTGCAGGAGTGGCCTTTTTTATTCTGGGAGAAAAAGCCTGTGCATCTGTATACTCGTGGGTTTTCCTGGGAGAGCAGCACTCTCCCAGGAGAAACTGAATGTGTGTACAAGGCCGCTGGTATTGGTTTTATGGTACACTATAACCTTGCTGATTTCTGAACTCTTCCCACACAGGAAGGATGCTAATGACCCTCCTGGCCTTTGATAGGTCTTGATCTCCCAGTAATCAGTTTCTTTTCTTCTCCTAATTGTTCGTCTCCTGCTCCTGGAAATTTCTCTCCTCTCTCTTCTAACTTTTTTTTTACTGTACTGTGCTGGCTTTTACTCCTTAGACCTGAAGAAGAATTTCTTGTATTTTAAAGCTTGTCTAACTCTATCCCAATTATGTAGTTGGCCCAATAAAAGATAACATCCAAAAAAATCCTTGCCTCACCTAACTAAAAGATAATGCTATCCAAGAAAAGAAAAAAAATAAAAAGTTTGGTATCCATAACACTGAAAGGCAGAAGCAGTTTGAATATAATGGTCTAATTGAGAGATATGTGTTGCTTGACTACATTATTCTCATAGGTAGCAGGGCCTTGGTATGCTAGCAGATACTACTCCCCTTTGTCTGCTACCCATTGACATGGTGCAAGCTAGGTGTGAAACTAAAAAAAGCAAGATCTAAATCCCTTTTCACCTTAGGGAAATTCATCTCTGAACTGGAATTTTAAAGGTCTGACTACTAGGTCTGTGTGAATAGGGAAGCATTCAATTTGGATTTGGCCAATTTGGAGAAGAGTGATTCAATTCAGAGATTCAGATAACTGTCCCAAATTGATACAGCCAAATCAGCTTTGGAAGATTTGGTGTTGATTCAGAGAGATTTGGTGATTCAGATTGGCTGGGGACAGGCAGGTACAGCCAGGTGGGTGCAGGTTCTCCAGTGGTTCCTCCAGCTGTGCCTGCCTCTCCCCAGGTGGGGGGACCCATGGGAAAAGCCCCCGTGGCTGCCCTGCCAGGCCCTAACCCCTGCCCAGCCCTAAACTAGTCCCAGTACTATAAAAAAAATGCCCTGCACTCACTGGCTGCAGGAGTGGTGACTGGGGTCTCTGGGCCCTCATGGCAGAGCCCCCCATACATTGTGGGGCAGTGGTGGGCAGTGGGGATCACCCTCCCCACCTGGCGCACATGCAGCAGCTGCCC
The DNA here is from genome assembly GCF_001723915.1 of Gavialis gangeticus. Classification (NCBI taxonomy): domain Eukaryota; kingdom Metazoa; phylum Chordata; order Crocodylia; family Gavialidae; genus Gavialis; species Gavialis gangeticus. The sequence goes on from NW_017729030.1 coordinate 62,364,784, forward strand.
CATGGTACAGGTGCAGTATGGCTCAGCAGGGTGCTGCGTGCTGTCTGGGAGCTGGGGCTAATGGGGCTGAGGCCTGCCAAGCTCTGGCTGACCCATGGAGCTGCTCTGGCTGACACATGGAGCTGCCCCAGCTCCCAGGTGAATTGAACCTGGAGTTGGGGAATCGAGCTGGGAGCTGGGGGAATCAACTCCCCAATCTTTCCCCCAGCTCTCTGATCTCTTCCCCCAGCTCTTTCTGGGGGGCGCAGGCCCCTGGCTGATGTGGGGTGACAGCAGTCTGCTGCTGCCAACTGACAATGGTGGCAGCTCTGGGCTATTTCTCCAGCTGTCAGCAGCAGCCTGCTGAAACCCTGCACACAGATCCAGGGGCTGCATCCCCTGGGAAGAGCTGGGGGAATGATGAGAGAGCTGGGGAATTGAATTGGGAGGTCCAGCTGACAGGTGGATCTGCCCCAGCTCTGGGACACTGCGCGGGGCTCTGCTGAGCTGCACTGCACTTGCACCATGGGGCAGCTGTTGCACATGTGACAAGGGGGGTATGATCCCCACTTCCTCCTACTGCCCTATGCTGCATGGGGCGGGGGAGGGGAACTCTGCCCTAAGCACCCAGAGGCCCCCAGTCGCCACTGTCAGAGCTGGTCATTACGGGATTTTTTTTTTTTTTTAAGTGACGGAGGCTGGGGCCAGGTTGGAGATGGGGCCAGACAAGGCAGCCATGGGGGCTTCTTCTGCAGTTCCCCCAGCTGTGCCTGCTTCTGCCCCAGTGAGAGGAGCTGCAGGGGCAATGTCTTACTGCTGCTTGCCTAGCCAGTGCGGGGGGAGGGGGAATGGTGCAATGCAGGCGCAGCTCACTCCAGGTGGCAGAAGGACATAGCCCCCACTCCCAGTGCTGCCACACCCACATCAGCGCTGGGGGCAGGGGCTGTCCTGTTGCCTCTTGCCAGTCAGCATGGAGGGTGTGGGATGCAGGCGTGGCAGCCCTGGGAGTGGGGGCTCTGCTGTGCTGCCACTTTCCCCCTTCCACTTGGAGCGAGCCACACCTGCATCCCACCCCCATCCCCCAGAAGCAGCAGCAGAGCAGAGTCAGCAGCAGAGCAAGCAGCTGACCTCCCGCACCTCCCAGCCCCAGCCCCAACCCCTCCCTTACCCATGCCCCTTCCCTCCTCCCAACCCCAACAGACTTACCAGCTGGAGGCAGCCATCAGCTGCCTGTTTAGTCTATGGCCACATCTCTAAATCAGCTGAATCTTTTTCCAAAGCTTTTCCAAATCAACTTGGATGCTTCGAGTCAATTTGGAGCTTTTACTTGGTCTCCTGATTCAATTTGGATTCAGAGATTTGGTCCCTGAATTGGACCAAATCAAATCAGCTACCAAAGCTTTGCACAGCCCTACTGGTTGTTTCTTTATGCAAGGCCTGACCCTAAGGAGAAATTGGTAAAGAAACTGAATTTCATGTCAGCTTTCTTATGGACACCAAGAAACTTACCTTCATCTTTGACTACTATCTACATTGAAATATAGGCCTTGGGCAGAGAAACATCAATACAATAGGTCACGGGGCCAACTTATACCAGATCAGTAGATGTTAAATAAGAAGTATAATTTTTGCCCGATGAGTTATTCTACAGCCATTTAAAAAAGGAATATATAAAATAGCCAGGTTGGCAACAAACGCAAAGTAACTGTACTTTTGTAGTGGATACAAGTGTTTGAGTTCAGTAAAATTTATGAGGATACACACTGTATCTATACACTGTAGCTAAAGGAAATTGCTTGTAAATACCTATGGAGCCCTTCTGATAGAATGACAGTGAAAGATGCTCATGTCTGTGTACCTTGGAAGCAACAGCTACTGAATCAGTGTCTTGAATTGGGGAGTGAAATGCTAGAAAAGCCATATGAACATGAAGAGCAATCTCTCTGGAGTAATATAAAGCCCCTGGAATCCATTCTGAACCTGCTTTGGCGAGGGACAACAATGAACCCTTCTATAACAGTTTGATTCCCAACCTGTTAGCATTTATGATGGTGGGAGAACAGTTTATGTTTTGCTCAAGAAGACAAAAAGAAATGGTTAAAAATTGAGCGACGGTAGTAGGAGGAAATGTCTGCAAATGATTTTGGTTTGTGTCTTACTTCAGTCAAGGCTGCTCAAATTTTTCTTCAGTTGATGTGCCTACTAAAAGCTCTTCCAAGAAAAGCCAAGGAAAATAGCCAAAAATGTGTCAAGTTCATAAGTAGCTGTTGAGAAAGCAGACAGATAATGACTTAAAAACTAAACAAAAGGAAAAAGAGATAGCCATATAGTTACCTTTGCACTATGGCCTGTTAAGGAACTCAAACATTTCAGATATTTTATTCCTCTTAGAGAAGCTGCCTAGAAAATTCAGAGGCTTAACTGAATGTAAGGGCTATTGGAGGCATAGCAGTCTGTGTGAATGGACTTGCTATACTGGGGTTTACCAGAGAAGAAGTCAAGGTCAAAGCCAGGTATCAGCTCTAGTCCACAATAGCCAATGAGGTTCAAGACAAGGTCACGGTCAGGGCAGGCAAGAACAGGGACAGGCAGGAGCAGAACAGAGAAGCCAAGCCAAGCCAAAACACAGCACAGAGTCAGGCTTAAGCATTCCACACAGGCTAGAAGCACAGTAAGATAATGTTACCCACATACCCTGCTACTGTCTAGTCTGAGGCTATATAGGCTAGTGTAGGTGGGCTTTCTTCCCAAGGGATGACAGCCTGATTCCCTGATTATGCCCAGCTGGGGTCTGGGACTTAGTGGACCTTGGCTCATTATGCTGAACGTTTGGGGTCGGCAACATCAGCATGGTGATCTTTTGAGGACAAGATCTCCCACAAAGCTCAAATCTGCTCCCTTTTCTCATGATGAGTAGGCCCATTCCTGCTGATGGGATACTGATATATACCACTTACTGCTCAAGGAGGCTCCAGGATTACCAAATGATTGACAGGTCATTACAAAAGGCTGATCAAATGTTAACTATAACACATGCTACTCATGTCTATAGAGAGTTCAAAACTCTAATTCCATCTTTTTCCATTGTCCATTCCAAGAACTCTGCTTTTTATTGTACCAATAAAGCCTCTTCTCTAAAGCCACAGTATCTATTGTGGTGGGCCAGTAGGGGGCGCTCCTGCGTTGAGCCGCCCACCTCCCTGCGCCCAACCACCTTCCAGACTCCGAATGCCTCCCTAGGGGCGCCTTATGTCCAGCCGACCCCCTTCCTGGAGCACACTCGCTAGCCTGGGGTAACGTAGCTGCCACCACCCCAAGAATGGACTGTCTCTCGGCCCTGTGTCCTTGGGGCAACACAGGCCTAAAGTCC
>NW_017729030.1:62368217-62370179 GCF_001723915.1 Gavialis gangeticus
TAGATGGTACAGCTTCTCTGAACTCCCCCCTCCGTGGCTCCAGCCTCACCTCATGGCCGAAGACCCCCACCTCCTCAGCCGTCCTAACTTATATAGCCCCTGTGACCTCATTCACCTGGTCCAGTGGAGGCGAGCTCCGGTTGGCTGTCGGCCAACCAATTTGAAATACATCACTAGTTGCCAGGCAGATTCCAACCCACCAGGTAGAAACCCCTCACCCAGGTATGTGATTCAAGTCATGTAGGCAGAGGGAGCAGGTTTCCTCCTTCCCTCAGGAATGCAGCCAGCTCAAGTTACCTAAAGAGACAGGCTGAGGGTGTGGTCTCCTGTGTGCTGGGCCCATCCTAATCAAATTGTCACAGGGCAGAGATTTTTTGGGAGAAACCAAGGTGGCTTTCTGCCACATCTATGCCCACCTCTTCCTACAGCCCCTGACATCCACTTTCCTTCATTATCAATTGGACAAGGTGGAGTATATGGTAATTACAGTCTCAATTATGGGACCCATTCACCACACAATTAATTTCCATTTATAGAACACTTGGTACAAAATGAAGGAGTTTATAACATTAGCTTAGACTCTGACTTAAAACTGCAAATGAAACTTTTATTGAATTATTTCAATAAAGAAAAAAATCTCCAAGTCTAACACAAAATAGTACACCTTTGTAATGAACCCTGCCTTGAGAATATTAATTGTATTAATGTTTTTTCTCATATTACCATACAGAGTCTAGCTTACTGGCCAAGAAAATAGCTGAAATAGTTATGGAAAAGGAAGTTGTATTATTTAACATATCTGTTGCAGTAAGACCTAGAGATTAACCAGTTTGGAGTACCCTTCTGCTAGAAGCATTGTACATACATAAAGGAAATGGCATACTCTATTTAAAGAGCTTGCAATCTAAAGGCTTTGACAGGCATCATATTTACATCAGCGTAAACAAGGAGCAGACATAAACCCTTGATCTGGGATAACTTTGTCCAATCCAGCATAGATTTGTCCCTGAAAGAAATGGAATAAAACTACATTGATATAAACTGTGCCTACATAGGTGTCTTCTGCCCACAGCTTATTCTGGGGTAGACATTTGTTCAAGACAGACAAACTATAACCAGCTCTCCTGCCATCCAGTAACTAGATGTGGTAACACCTGCCTATACTACACTGGAATAAACTACTCATCTGTCCACTCTGGACACTGTTGTGATTTACATGGGTCCAGATGTAAATTACAGTGGGGTATATACCACATGTTCAGGCAAGACGTACCAGATGATAAGATTTTCATCTACTTTAATCTGTGAAAATTATAGTAGAACTGAGGAATTACAGTGGAACTGTATCATCTGCCTACTGACAGCAATTCAGTTGACACCCCCCTTCTTTTTTTTCCCCCTCTCTCAGGTATTTTCTATCAGTCACCCAAGATAAGCTACAGCACACCCTGTGTGGGTTCTAGGTAAGGAATCTCAAAGATATTTCCAGGTCAATGACTCCAGGAGCTAAGTAACTGAAAAGTGACTTTATTTTTACTATTATTATGTTGTCATTCACCTTAAAGCCAAACAAACATCAAGCTTTTCTACTCAGTTCAAGGGCAGAAAGCACAGACTCCTCAAAGGAAGGTGGTCAGACTGTATTTTTCCCTCTGTCAGACAGGAAGCCATGGTTTATATGATACCTTAGAGTCAAAGCAGATCACCTTTGCTGTGCCCTGGGTCCTTATCAGCTTTGAGAGAAAAATGAGTGCTTGTGAGTGAAGGGCACCTGCATGTAAATGGGGGAAGGTATGAAGGTCCCTTCAGGATGGCTGCATACATGGCTTAAAAGGAAGAACATGTCTCCATTTTCCTGAGCAGGGACCACATCAGCCCCCACACTGGGCCCCCCTCAGGCTCCAGGGAAGGTGCACCTAGATCAAGGGTCAGTGAGGATCTAGTCAGGGAACTTCTGGAGGG
>NW_017729030.1:62371350-62372802 GCF_001723915.1 Gavialis gangeticus
CTTCTGACCCTACTAACTATGAAACTATGAAACAACAGACATTTCAACCACTTTAGAGAAGAGTTCAAGCAATTAAAACTGTCTCCTCTTTGCAAGCAAAGAAAGCCCCTAGTAGAAGGCATTTTTTTAGTACCTGCAGGCATAACATATAACATTGCTTAGGGTGAAATAACACATTACACTTAGACTATACTAAAGGCACTTAAAATGAGAGTGTCCGCACATTAAAGCTTTTAAACTCATGCTAAGTGCTCTCTGGGAACCTTAAAGTTATACCACTTCAGGTGAGGGTTAACTCTAGGCTGTGCTACCTATTTCATGTTAGGATAACTGTAGTCTGCTCCACAGAGGTAAAATATGCAATTTGCAATCTTCCAGCATTCAAGGATGAAATGTTCCAGCTGTTACCCAGTAGGGATAAAGCCCAGGTGTCTGGCTCCCAGTCACACCCCTGCTTACCAACCTTCTACTAGCAAGTCAGAGCTGTGCAGGCAAGAAACAATATTATCACTTAATGTGAGAATGTTCACAGCATGTTCTAGCTTTAACACCACTTAACAACATTCCACAGATGTAATATTGTTTAAGTGTAAGATATAACTTCACTCTTAGATCCATCACCCTGCACAACTGACCCTGAATGAGTTTCTGAATTAAAGTTAGCATTGCTTAATTAGATACTGTCTCAGGCACTGAGTCACCAAAGAATTTAGACACAGGCTTAGATTTAAACATGTGTTTACTCACATTCTTGAAGTATGGCATGAAGTACCTTACTGAATAGATACTTTAATGAAATATAACTGGGGGTCTCTCTCAGTGTTTGTGAAATGACTTCAAGTGGTAAGCAAACAAAGAACTCAGAGACTGTAAAACTCGGCTTACTTCTTAATCTAAACAGAACAAGAAATCACATGTACAAACTGTATCTATGAAATTAATTTAGCTTCCTTTTTTCTGTTTCTTGAACCTGTACAAACAACTCGCTATTTCCTCCCATTTCCGTATGTATAAAAGACCATGGGACCAGACAGGATGCACCCAAGGGTGCTGAGGGAGGTAGCCAATGTGATTGCAGAGCTGGTGATCATCATCTTTGAAAGCTCATTGCAATTGGTAGAGGTCCTGGATGATTGGAAAAGGGCAAATATAGTGCCCATCATCTTTAAGAAAGGGAAGAAGGAGGATCCAAGGAAATACAGACAGATCAGTCTCACCTCAGTCCCTGGAAGGATCATGTAGCAGGTCCTCAAGGAATACATTTCTTGACAAGCAAGTACTTGGAGGAGAAGGGGGTTACTGAGAACAGTCCACATGGATTCACCAAGGCAAGTCATTCCTGATCAACTGATTGTCCTCTATGATGAGATGACTGGCTCTGTGTATGCAATGGACATGATATACCTTGACTTTAGCAAGGCTTTTGATACAGTATCCCACAACAGTCTCAGA
>NW_017729030.1:62377802-62387033 GCF_001723915.1 Gavialis gangeticus
ATACAGACAGATCAGTCTCACCTCAGTCCCTGGAAGGATCATGTAGCAGGTCCTCAAGGAATACATTTCTTGACAAGCAAGTACTTGGAGGAGAAGGGGGTTACTGAGAACAGTCCACATGGATTCACCAAGGCAAGTCATTCCTGATCAACTGATTGTCCTCTATGATGAGATGACTGGCTCTGTGTATGCAATGGACATGATATACCTTGACTTTAGCAAGGCTTTTGATACAGTATCCCACAACAGTCTCAGAAGCAAGCTAAGGAAGTATGGGTTGGATGAATAGACTGTAAGGTGGATAGAAAACTGGCTGGATCATCAGCCTCAGGGGGTAGTAATCAATGGTTTGATGTCTCGTTGGCAGCTGGTATAAAGTGGAATGCTCTAGAGGGAAGTCCTGGGGCAGATTGGTTCAATATCTTCATCAATGACCTGGAAGATAGGATGGAGTGCACTCTCAGTAAGTCTGCAGATGACACCAAGCTGGGGGGAATAATGGATATGCTGGAGGGTAGGGCTAGGTTTCAGAGAAACCTTGAAAAATTGCAGGATTAGACCAAAATAAACCTCATGAGGTTCAATAAAAAGAAGGGCAAAGTCCTTCACTTAGGATTGAATAACCCCATATACCGGTTCCAGCTGGGGACCAGTTAGCTAAGCAGCAGCTCTGAAGAAAAGGACCTGAGGGTTACAGTGGACAGTAAGCTAAATATGAGCCAACAGTATGCCCTTTTTGTTAAGAAGGTTTATGGCATACTGGACTGCATTAGTAGGAGGCTTGCCAGTAGATTGAGGGAAGTGATTCTTCCTATCTATTTGGCACTGGTGAGGCCACATCTGTAGTACTGTGTGCAGTTTTGAGACCCCCAGTACAGAAAGGATGTAGACAAATTGGAGAGAGTCTAGCAGCAGGCAACAAAAATGGTTTGGGGCTGGGGCACATGACTTATAAAGAAAGACTGAGGGAACTGGGCTTATTTAGTCTGGAGAAGAGAAGACTGAGAGGGGATTTCATAGCAGCCTTTAACTACCTGAAGGGTGGTTCCAAATAGGATGGAGCCAGACTGTTCTTAGAGGTGACAGATGACAGAACAAGGCAAAATGGTTTCAAGTTGCAGCAAGGGAAGTTTAGGTTGGATATTAAGAAGAATTTTCTCACTAGGAGGTAGTGAAGCATTGGAACAGGTTACCCAGAGAGGTTGTGGAATCTCCATCTTTGGAGGTTTTTGAAAACCTGGGTAGAAAAAACCTTGGCTGGGATGATCTAGTTGAGGATGGTCCTGCTGTTAGAAGGGGGTTGGACTAGATAATCTCCTGAGGTACCTCCTGACCCTAATTTTCTATGATTTATTCATTATCAAAAGTATTTGATGATTTTTTAAACATGCCCAGATTCTCAGATGCTTAGTTACTGTGAGAAGAACCTTATTTCTTGAGCAATGATGGGACTATAGGCAATATCCCACTTCGCATGCTTTCCATGATTAGTCCCACTAACCCCAGTGAAACCTTCTTGTGCATTTACCTGGTCAGAATCCTTAAAATGTCCTTTTAATAAAAAAGTGGCTCTTTTGAAATGAAATGTCATGAAAAATTGTCTACCGTTTCAGCATTTTCCATGATTCAGGTCCCTTCCCCCCAGCTGTTATTGACGTTATCTGTAGTGCTTGTTTCCCTGTGGCAGGGGAGCTACTTGACAATTTAGAAGCTCTGCTTTGAAACCTGGCCTTGCTCAAGAGCACCCATACCCTGGGGATAGGCAGAAAGGAGAGGCTGGTGCCTCCACCACCACAGGCCCTTGCATGGCTACAGAGCTGGCAGAAATACTTGATGCTACTTCCTAAGTCCTTGCTGATTAGGAAGTAGGAGGCTGTTTGATGGGGGAATTCTCCTGCTCATAGAATGGGAAGAGCTTCTCTGGCTGTGGAGACTCAGTCAGACAAGAGTCTGGGCTCTAGGATGGGAGGGTAGATTTGCACCTTGAAAGTGTGTGTGTGTGTGTGTGTGTGTGTGTACGTACACTACATGTATATACACATGCACACACAAACCTATATATGTATAGCAAAAACAAGAACAAGCTTATGCTATATATTTACTTAGGTTAGTCTGAAAAGTGCAAAGCTCTCCTGCCTGCTACTTGACTTCAGGCTAACAAGCTAACTACATGTCTCTAGGGTGGGGAGCATCCTGGCTTTGGGACCAGCATGAGCCTGAGGTGCACATGAGAATCAGGCAATGTTCAAGGAGGAGGGCCCTGACTGGTGGCTGAGGGGCAATAGTGAAAGGCATCGGGAGAAGCTGTTTGCTGATAAAATGATGATTTGTTACTGACAGTTGGGTGGGGGTAGCTTATGGGCTAATTCCTTCTTCCCCAAAGGCTTGAAGGCAGGGAGCCTCTTTCACACAGTTCAGGAAAATGTTCAGTAACAGCTTCAAAAGCAAATCTCTCTCTCTCACACACACACAGGCAGTTTTGAACTGTGCAAGATGGAAGGAAGTTTTGCATTTTTAGTGAAAAGGAAAGAAAAAAAAGTTTTGATGAGTTAAACTCCCCTGACAAAAACTGCATTTGCCTAAATATATGCAAATATAAGGCTTTGTTCCACCCAGGATGTTTTTAACTCACATACTTCAGCTTTTTATAATGTGGTTATTGAAAGTGCATGTTTCCCCAATGGATCAGCAAAGGGAGAATATTTTGCAGACATTTTACATGGTTCAATCTGTTTTTTAATACGTTTGCAAAGCTGCTGCTGCTCCCAGCCAAGCATACTCTGCCTAAGGTGCTCTATATCTTATGTTGAACATACATCAAAATGGAGAAACACTAAAGCAGGCTTTTTAACTCTGGCTTTCAGGAAAAAGGACAAGGAGCAGCATGGTGGAAAATATTGTCTGTTCAAAGTCTTTGTCAGGGCCTGTCTTTCCAGGGATAAAAATGTCCTCAATTGGGTATATGAGCTATGCTCTCACATTTGCTCTTCCCCCTGTTGTGCACCCAGCCTTCAAAATTCATCTGCCAGTTGGCCTGTCTAATTTAAGCATATTTATAAATGACAGTGTCTCCCCCAGGTTCATTAAAGTCCCAGGATACGCAGAGCGCCCTGAAGCAAGAATTAAATGACAAATATGCCTTTGTGCCTGAACTCTCTGTTGATTCAGGAATAAATCAAGCTAAATACATTTGCAAAATTACTTTTAAAAAAAGTTGTAGTTGAACTTTTAATGTACAGTGCAGAAATAAAAAATATTTTCTCTTAGGGCTCACAATAGCTGTAGGTTACTTAGTTTGACTTCAATTTGTCTCATTCATTAAGCAAACACTGTAAGAGCTACCATTATCCACTGATAATGAGACAGAGAGAAGTTAAAGGAGCTTCCAATACATTTGATATACATATGTGCTTCTTTTAATGGGCATCAACTTCTCACTGTTTATTAACATTAAAATATGCCTGACTACTCATATGTTTAAAGTTTCTACTAAAATAATATACCCTAATATTTTACAGAGGCAAAATGCATATCCAGGTATGTTTTACATCCATGTATGCTTTATGTGGGAAATTATAAATCATCTCTAACTTCCAACTGATCAAACATTGGTATTTCTTCAGTGTCTCCAGCACTTCTTTAAAAAAAAAAAAAAAATCAGAGAATTTGGAATTTTTAAAAAGAGAAAATCAGGATCTTGGGTGATGAAATTCTGAATTTTTCATGATGATTTTCAATAAAGTATCTGAACATGAACTATGTCTACCAATTTTACAAATACTTTCTTTGACAACTAATTGTAGTGATGGTGGCCTGTTGGTTATAAAATCGGGGTTTAAGGTTAAGTGCTTAGGTGGGACCTTAATGAGGCCTAAGGAAGGTAGTTATTCATCACTCATGAAAAGGAGATAGGAGTAGGATGCAAACCTCCCTTAGGTGCTTTGGAAAGTATTGGTTTAAATTCCAATGGTGGCACCTCTATAAGGAAGCTGATTTTTTTTACGTGCCAATCTATGGAGGATAAGCCTTCTTCAAAGTGCCCACCTAGTTATGGTCCTCAATTAGATAGCAAGAAAAAATGTAGGCTCCCCAGGGACTTAGGAGTTTTTGAAAACTTTAATCTAGGGCCCTATTTAAAAAAAAAAATGTTCACCTTTAAGTCTGTTATTGTTGTATTGTTCAGACAGCAATGGCCAGAATTGCAAGCTGATTAAGACAGAGACTATCGCTTTGTTCTGTGTTTGCACAGGATTTAGCACAGGGGGTTGGGCATTCCTGTGCACCAGGGCACCAGGGCAATTACACCGTAAAGAATAAAAGTAGGCTCCCTTAACAACCTATGCCTCATGCATTGCTCATAATGTAACCTTTTTGTGTGGAGAAGGCCCCTTGACTTGTTCAGTACAGTATGTATTAATTTATCCAGAGTACACAGTAAACTGTGTTTGTTTGTTCTGATTTCCTCTAACAAGGTTTTCTCAGCGTGCATGCCTGGCAGCTTTGCTTGTTCCTGGAGCACAGTGCTCCTACAGTATTATGAAACAAGATGGTTTTATGCCCCCTGAGGCTGCCTCTGATGGAATGGGAATAATTCAAGGACTTTAAAGGTGTGTATATGGTATCTCCTCTACTAGCTGTTACAAAACCACCACCAGACCCTTTAGTCACTTGGTCACCTGCTCATGTGATCTGTAGCTTGCTGGTAATGCCATCCGTTCAACTCTATGGTTGCCATTCAGTTGCACAACTAGCAATGAAACAAGGGAAAATAGTTTGGCCATCTTTTTCTAAGCATCCACCTCTCTCCCTCTCCCTCTCTTTTCTCTTTCTTCCACTAATTCACAGGAAAGAAACCCAAATAAACATATTCAGCATTGTCAGATCACTAGAAATCGGCTCATTACTACCATGATCCCAGATACAGGCTGTGTGGTTCAGAAGGTTCTGATGTCAGATTTAATTATGGATGCAATAGTCAGACAGCCTTCTGGGTATGCAAAATTGGGTTAGGACCTTATGAGAGCAGGCTGCCATGAGTCAAATGTTTTGGGTAAAAAGTTCTGAAGTTCCTACCTTCTAGCAGCTTCCACTAAAAGCTGTGGTCTGTGTAAGTAGCAAAAGTGGTAAGTCAGGGAATCAGGATGCTGGAGCAGACAATCACACCATCCAGTCTTGAGGTAGCTCAGTTAGGGTGTCTTAATCTGTTTAGTTTGAACACTTCCAATGTCCAGTGTGCTGTCTTGTGTGTGTATGCATATGTACATATGTGCATGCAGTTTATGGGAAGGATGGTTGTTTGCTTAGGAAAACCCAAGGGACCATAGGGAAAACAACATCTTACAACATTTATGCTGCAATTTTAAGAAATATTCTACTAGAAGTATTACTGGAGGCCAGATTTTGCTCTTTTTATTCACATTGAACTGTGCTTTCCTCTCAAATAGTCCTGTTGGTTTCACTGAAGCTACTAATGGATCAAACGCTGAGTAAGGGTAGCTCACTAAAAATTCAGTTGTCCTATAATGAGTTATTGAGCCAAATCTAGGAATGAAATGCATAAAGCAGTGCATAAAACAGTGGCTGCTTATTTCTGCTTAAGGGCCAAGGTTTCACTCCTGGTATTGAATATCTCTACAACAGAACATCCACATCTCTATTAATCCTGGAGGTGGAGAGGACTGTGAATTTTTGAATATCAGAAGCCAAACACATTTTCCCATAATGCTCATTATGCTGGTAGGTTTTAGGAACCAATCACATATTATTCATTTTAAATGGGATGATGAGATACCCTCAATAACTGCAAATAAACAAAGACAGATGGTTTTCAAAGAGATACAAGTGTGGCCTGGATCCTTAACATATTCATACACATGCTTAATTTTACTCATGTGCATAGTCCCTTGAAGTCGTTGGGATGAACAAAGTAAAGTAGACATGCATGACTACAGAATGAGAGCCAAGAAGTGCAGTGAAGAAGGATAATCTTGACTTGGCATAGTAGGGAGCTGTGCCCCTCAGATGATCATCCTTGATGAGAGGAGTATACCTTTTTGTCAGATATTAAATACCATGCCTCAAGGGTGAAGCTGTAATCACCAAAAGGGGTTTGTTTAAACAATAAATTGCTTATTTGTAAGCAAACAAGGTAAAATCATAGTTTAAGTAACTGCTTTGGAATACAAACTAAATTGAACTCGTAAAATTGTCGGCACCCTGTAAAATAGAGCACTATAATGTTACTGAGCTGAAAGTATAAACTATGTGGAAACCTTGGCCCTGGAATGCATTACATATGCATATGAGCATCTGCCTCAAGGTAAAACAGGAATTTAGTGGAAAGGGTGGGAAGACAGTGCTATTTTTTTGGAGAAAAATGTTGAAGGTCAAAATTTAACGGATCTGGGACTAGATAGAAAGACAGAGAATGAGGTAATTATGGAAGCAGAAAGCAGTAGGTCAGGAGACAACATGAGAATATAAGGAATGAGGTAGCTGAATGTGAATGAACTGATGGTTTATAAACTGTGAATTACATCTGGGAAAATGTTCAATGCATTTTAACTTTAAAAGAGCGTAATCCCACACCTGCTGGTAGGACAAACATCAAGCTATGAGAATGGTAATTTATCCACTATGCGTAGGGTTTGAAACATGACGGCTAGTTTGCATTACATTCTCCTGCCTTCTGATGTCTGCCAGAGAAATAAGGGAACTCATTTGCCTTGCATTACTGCTGTCAGTTCTGCTGTTTATTTACCCAAAATGAGAAGGTAGAGATAATGCAAAGTGGGGCATCTATATCAATGTCAGCTTCTGACCTTAGAGGTGAGGAGGAAATTTGTCTCTCCAGTTTACAGCACTGCACAATTATCATTTAGGCTCATTTATGTGTGCACATAGTGGATTCTGGACAGAAAGTCTCTTCTTTGGAAGGTTAGAAACCATCTTCACAATAATATGAGTCACGCCAAGGAGTCTGCTTAAAACTGGAGCTCATTATTGAATTAAAATTATTTGTAAATGACTTATACAGTCGGCAAAAATACTTTGTCAAACAAACTATACATAAATATTTTTCATACAACTTTAATAACAGCTAAATCATCTCCTGCCTCCCTGTGGGCCTGATATTTATATTGAGGTTACTTTTTGCTGCTCTGCAAAGAGTGCTTAAAACAGGAGGAAATAACAGTTGTGCATAACTTAGTCTACCCCACCCCAACACCTGGACACTGCCACCATGGTGCAAAGGGCATTTGTGTGAACTAGAATCAGGCTGTAGGTTGTGGAACACACAGACATTTAACCTTGAACTCAAAATGTGCTTAAACCCTAGGCATTACTGTGTTTGAAAACAATGTTAAAGAGTAGTCTGCAGCATGTACCAGATCAATATTGTAATTGTGCCAAAGGACAATTAAGATGTAAAATGAACACGTAGAATTAGGGACATAGGACTAGAAGGGAGCTCCTGAGTCACTGGGTCCACGCTCTGCTATCACTGGCAACCAAGTCATGTCCTTCATAAACGGAGCAGTCTCCATCTTATAACCAAGCCAGGTCCCAGGAGTACAGATAGGCAGAAAATTGATTTCCCATCTCACAAAACTTTTCCTGTTCTGCACTGGGACAAAACCAAAGCCTTTATTAGTTGTTCATGAATAATAAAGAAGCAAGAGAGAACTGCTGGAGAGCAGCCAATAGGCTGGTGGTTAGGGCATTCAGCTAGGAACTGGAAAAAAACATGTCCTGGCCACCTAATTGAATCCAGGATCCTGACCCAGTCTGTGCATTATTTTGGGGTGGTTCTCTTTCAAGATTTTGTACTGAAGCTCTGCTGCTTTTGATAAATATTCACTGAACCTGGATCTCCCACATCTACATGTGTACCTGTAACAGGGGGGCCTTCTTGGGGCTGATTTTCCCTCTGGCCCGCCCATCTGTTTCTGGGCCTGCCTTCTCACCTGCTATGCCTTGATGGCATTTAATTAAGTTGTTAATTAAGTGGGGGGCTGCCCATTTCTTGCCCCGATGCCAGGGGGCACTATCTGCGGCTCTGTACCTCCCCTACACCGCAGCCCATGCCTCACAGATGGCATCCAGCTGTTACTCTCACTGGCCTCACACTGGGCTCCAGAATCTTCCTACCAGGACCCCTCCAAAATCCCTCCATTCAGGCAGCCTGCCCTGCCCTGAGGGCTGCCTCACTCCCTGAAACTATTTCCCCTCTCGGGTGTGGTTCCCCCAGGATGTTTGGCCACACAGGCCCTGGTCTCACCTCCAAGGCCAATTAGGAACCCCAGGCCCTCTTAGTTCTGGTTGTCCCTTGTGGTGGGCCCCTGGCCCTTTTGACCGTTCTGGTCCTGGCCCCAGCATTGGCCAGTCAAGGGTACTCTTAGTCAGGCCTCTGAGTCTCTAGCCCCACTCTTACTCCTGGGTCCACCTTCTGGGCCTACTAATGGGTGGCCCACCCAGTTGTGGGAGCTCAGGTTAAGGTGCCCTGACCCACTTTTCACCAAGGTGGTAACTGGCCTCGCATTTCCTGGGGGCTCCCATGCCACTGAGAGCCCCACCAGGCCATCCACTCCTGGCAGGGTGCAGTTTTAGGACATGCCCAGGACCAGGAGCCTCGTAGCCATCCCCTACAGCTCCTCCCTTACCTCCAGGATGTTCCAAGAAGGCTCAGACCCAGGCCAATTTGCTGCCTGGCTGCCAGCAGCAAAATGCCCTGCATATATAGGTAGCCCTGAATCTAAAATGGCTGCTGCAGTCAGGCACCTGCTGGCTGCTTGGCTTAGGTCTTCAAGTGGCAGGCACAAACAATGTCCTGCCACAGTACCCTAACCATACTCTTTGGCCTTGACCAAAAGTTCCGTCTTAGTCCTGAAAACCAGTTCCCCCAAAAAGTATCTGTCTCAGGGACAAACAGAGGGGAAAACCCCAAAGACCCAGGGGGGAGCCCTGGGATCAGGAACCCGTGGAAAGAAACAAAAAAGACAATAAAAACTGTTTACCTGTATCAGGATCTGTGGCGGAGCCAGAGATGGGACCTGTGCGGCATGTCAGCCGCATCTTTATAAAGCTATGGCTGGTGGATGACGTCAGCCGCAAAAGCTGGCCGGCGGGGATAAAAGGAGCTGCCGGCGGAGAAGCAGGGGGATCGACGCTGGTGGGAGCACCAGCAGGAGTGATCATCCCAGAGGTCCTGCAGGGGTGACAGGAGCCAGA
>NW_017729030.1:62392033-62434435 GCF_001723915.1 Gavialis gangeticus
GCGGAGAAGCAGGGGGATCGACGCTGGTGGGAGCACCAGCAGGAGTGATCATCCCAGAGGTCCTGCAGGGGTGACAGGAGCGAGAAACTGACCCCAAAGAGGAGAAGAATGCAGCAGAGCAAGCGGCAGGCCAGAGACTGCTGGCTACCACAGAGGAAGACTAGGACCAAGGGTGGTTCCTCTGGATTGGGAACCTGGAAAAGAGAATCAGACGATTTAGATTGATGCTGACGCCCATCACAACGACCGAGGGACTGCGGAGGAAGGCATAATTGATGTCTTTACACCAGGTGGGATCGGTGAGGGCACCAGGGAAGCTGAGAAGGTACGTGGGGCAGGAGATGGGAGGCAAAGGCAGTGGGAGAGGCTGTGAACGACGGCCATCGGTGTTGCGGCATGGTAACGTCAAGGGATGGGAGAACAGATACCTGTGGGCGGATCGCCGGTGGCCATAAGAAGTCCCGAGTGGGACAACCAGAGAGCGGACAGGGCAGAATTACAGTGAATACCGACTGTCAAACGGGTCTTAAACAGAGTTAGGATCCGTATATGTCATTTGCAACCAGGCCAAGAAAAGGGCCTGGGAGAGAGGACTTAGGAGTCCCTCTGATTGCATTCTTAATTTTGTTTGGGGCAAGATTTTGTGTTTCCCACTTTTGGAGGGGTTGCGGAACAGGACGGATATCCCTAGTATTATTAAGTCGCTGGAAGAGTTGTTTGCTTTAGAAAGGGGGAAAGTGGCAGACTTGCAGTCCAGACTATTGTACACAAGCAGCCCTCTACGTAAGCAGGACAGACCACTTTTGCCACATAAGGAGAACCAGGGGTTCAACGGTAGGGAGACTGGCCTGGAGCATAATTGTGACCCATCAAGGCTGGGTATAAGGGAAAGTATAAGGGAAGTGGAGCCTCGCAGAAGATCACCCAATAACCGTCTGATAGTGGAGGGAACCTGGATAGTCAGAATCCAACCACTGAAACAAGATCTTAAGTCGTGGCAGGGGAGATTGGGAGAAGACCACTCCGGTAAGAGACACCCACTCGACCTAACAGCGGGAATGGACGGATGGATACCACTGAACATCCGGGCCCGAGCAGCACGTGACCAGATGTTCGAGGCCAGGCGGACACAGTATCATTGAAACTTTATTTTGACAAAAATCAACACTTCCAACAGTGGCATAACTAGGGTGAGACAACTGGAGCAGCTGCCCTAGGGGCTGACTTGATGGGGGTGGAACAAAACAGCCGCCACTACAGTTGCACAATTGTGCTGGCCAAGTAGCAGCAGCTGGAAATCACCACTGACTCTATGTGTAGGAACTGCCCTGGTGCTCAGTCACATCATTAGCCATCTGACTCCCAATGTAAAAAGTGCATTTCATTAAAAAAATTCTCAACATGTTCTACCCAATGCTGCTTGCTACTATAAACCCACTGGATTTGATGAGTTGGTGCTGTCCTCTGGAAGGCAATTGTAGTTGCTACAGAAAAAAAGATGAGAGGTTATAACTCAGGTTAGTTCCTTATATAGCACTGATATTTGAAAACCTGCATTTCCCTGAAAGAAGAACATGTTTATGGTAGTGGATAGGGGCTCAAAGGGGAAAAAGTTATATGTTGTTTGCTGTTATGTTATCCAATCTCTTGGTTTCCTCTGAAGTGCTTCACATTTCTTTTTGGTTCTCCAAATGATACAGTAAAGTAGTTCAGGGTTATTGGAACGCTTCACTGGCTAACTGTCCACTTCCTCTTCAGCATAATGAATATTACATGCCTCTTATCTCTGCACAAACCCCCAGGGGATGGCACTGTTTATTTCTGTTTACTATGGGAGCATTTTTAAAAAATATATATAAATTTGTTTCCTGTTTAACCAATTTTTAATCCAAAATAGAGCTGTGTGGCTTTTCCTGCCTGTTTTTTTTTTTTATTATTTTAGTTTATTTAATAGCTTCTTGTTAAAGGCCTTATTAAAAGCTTTTTGAAAACCCAAGTCATTTATGCACGGTGGATTCTATTTATCTTCTCTTTTCTTAACTCTTACAAAAGGCGGCTTTCTAGCACAAATGAAGGAAACACTGTATTTCATTAGAAAAGTTGTCTTGGTTTGAACCTCTGGGCCACATTTTCAAAAGGTCTTTGAAATAGAACTTAAGCTTTTTTTGTATGCAAAAGTTGGGTAAATAGGCACCCCTCAGGAAGAGAATATAAATTGATGTGCTACCATCTTCTGCTGGTTGAATTCAGACCTACTCCACTGAATATTCTAGCCTGTGTGTTGTTACTGGGGATGCTGTCTTAGGTCACTTGGTAGGTCCTTCTCCATTTGAAGCTAGAGGATCTGAGTTCTGTTCATTCTGCTACTGTACTATTTCAAGTGGCTACCGTGTACAGAAGACAGAGGATTATGAAGCCTTCCATGCCCACAGTTTTGTCACAAAGCTTCTCTAAGTGGTGAATTACCCTCACTCTGTCCCCCAGAAATGATGGTGAAGATAATCGCTCTGTTTCTTCTGATTGCCTTCTGAAGGCAGGTATGTTGCAAACCTGGACCTTTCCATTCCTGAGGGCAAGTTGCTGTTTTTAGGCCCACCTGGCAGATTTTATTAGCATCTCAGCTTCATTGTTGTGCATTTCAATTCAATACAGAGGCCTCCCAAGCACACCACAAAGGCATGGTAATCCATTCCAGTGCCTGAAGCATCTTAGGAGGTTATCTAACTTTTTCAGTGGAGATCTCTCTCTCTCTCTCTTTCTCCCTTTGTCTCTTATAAGGGTACACTGTTTTTCCCTATGAAATCACTTTTTGGAGCTAGAATTTTCCACTTCACCTGTAGAAATAACTTCTATAAAGAATTCAGTAAACCTCACTGAAAACTGCCCTTCCCCTTTAGGGGATCCAACTCTGAGAGTTGCAGAGCACCTTTTCTGAGGTGCTGGGTGCTTTCAATGCAGTGGGAATTGAGAGCAGATGGCACTTATGAAGAGACCCTGCCCCACCAACCACAGGCACGCACTTCTACCTGTGCTTCTGTCTCCAAAGCAGTGTAGAAAGTTGCCTCTGTCACTTTGTCTCTTAATGAATTTAAGTTGTTTTAATAGCACTTGGCAATTTTTTCTTCATATTTCTCTTTGCCCTTTCTATTTCCATTCCAAAGCGTTATTGTTTTAGACAAATTGGGATGTCTCTTTACCACAGGGCAAGGTAAGAATAGGAAGATAAAATGCTCTGCATCAAAGTAAGCATCGTCTGTTTCTGCTGAGAACCTGGACGGTTTCTTTTTCCTCTGCTTTTATGCTGTTTTTAAAGCTCTGACAGTCAGGGACTTTTTAAGAATACTTTCTTTTTTCAAGTATCTGTTTCCTATGCCAGGCAACATCAAAGCAAAGCGTACATTAACCTAACTGCTGGGGAACAAGGCAACCAGGAAGACAGGATTTTTTTTCTCACCCTCTTTAAAGTTCCAGCTATTTTCTTCTACTGTCCCTTCTCTCTCATTCTTTTCCCTTCTATCTTGGCTCAGACGCATGGCAAGTTCCTCTGCCATCTTGTGAAATCATACTTCCCACAATATTAATCTGTTCCCTGTGGTACCTAGAGAAGTCTATTTGAACCCTATCAGATGCATACGATGCACATTTAAAGCCTTGTAGTTGTTGTTTGGTGTAAAGCATTCCTACATGTTTCTATTTAGATCCTTATTACACATGAATTTTGGGTGGCTCCTGGAGCTCTTAACCACTTGTCATATAGCTCAAAGTTATGCCTCTCCATGGCAGGATTATCTCTTGATCCACATAACCCAGCTCCTGTTCTGTTAAGGTATGGACACTCTTCACAGATGTGCCACTCAAGTTGAAGGTGTGACTGCAAGCTAACACTAAGGCTAAGCCGATCAACATTTGTGTGGCTCACAGTGTAACATGTAGCAAGGCCCTTATAGAAAGCTACTTCTATAGCTGAACTGCTACTCTATCAGTACACAAGCAAACAGGTATATTTAGACTGTTTACATCCTTAAGAGGGAATAGCTAATATCAGCACTGAGCACCCTTAGTGGAATATATCTGCAGAGATGCATATGGTCCTTGTCCATGAGAGGCACTGTCATCTGTATCTGTCTTTCGGAGCTGGTCATAATTTTTCTATTGAGATTCTCTTTTGAGGGGTACTGAGCTTTATGAACAAGGTGGATTTTTTTCAAAAAAGGATCTTTGTTTTTATTTTATGAAAAATGTTGGTATTTTGCAAAGAAAATGAATAGCTGAAATCCAAAGATGCTTGCAGAAATATTTTAGTTTGGGATAATTTGCTCCAAAGTAGATTTTTCCCACAGAGGATTATAACAAAAAAAGTGTGTGGGGGGGAAGGTTATATGTCCCCTCTTACCATATTACTTGAGTGCCCTGCATTCATCACTGTATTAATGAGTCTTAATTACCTTTAGCAAATGCAGTCTCCACATGTCCATGTTGTGTAGCTGCTCCTGCATTGTGCAAGCATAATAGTTTAGCTCAATGTTCCAATGACCCTGAGGCTTCTTGAGATCTGACTAACTACAGCAAAGACATCAATGATCTAGCAATGCTGTAGTGGTTCCTCCAAGGTAAAGGAGTGAAAAGAAGTGACAGAGTCCTTTCAGGAAAAAGACAAAAAAAAAGGCATTGCAGCTTTTCAGCAGCAGTTTGTGAGCATGTCTTCAGGTAAAGGTGAGGGTCCAAGGGTATAGTGTGTTATGAAGTGGCACAGGGGTGAATGGAGAAAACTCTGGGTTGAAGGTCTTGTGGTATTAGGATTCTTGAAATCAGGAGTAACTCCCAGCTTGGTTGCAGATGCTTCATGTGACATTGGTGACTTACTTTCCCACAAGGCACCTTGGTAAAAAGCTATAAAATGTGCCTACTGCTTTCCTACCTCACAAAATGGGGTAGATATCCTTCTTTTGATATCCTTAGCATGGTAAAACTGACATAGCAATCAAAAAAGAAGACACAATGTTACCTGAATGCTTTTATTATAGTCAAGATAGCATTGCTAATGTGTCAGGAGACAGTTAATGCACAGAGGTCACAGTAGACTGTATGACAGCTCTTGATAATTGATTAGTTGTACTTTCTTGCCTAATACTGTGGTGTGCATATTTCATAGCTTGGGTCTGTGGGGAAGGCTGAGGTCAAGAAGAGCCAGGGAAGTGGTGTGGAGAATGAGTTAAGTTGAATGTAATCAAAGGGGATGCTGGGTACAGAGAGAGGTGGAGAGAGGCATGAAGGATAATACCTGTGATCTTGCTGCTGCATTTTAAGATTCTAGAAGAGTTTTCATCTTCATAAATATTTATTTTATACTAGGCTAGATCTACTTTGTTACAGAAGACAATCATTGAATATGTGCGTGATTTATAAATCCCATGCATCCTACTCTTGAAAGAATTCATCCTGCACAGTTTATAAAAACAAGTCCTCTGCACCCAGAAGAAGCTGTGCATGTTGCTGTTTGGGTAAAGGGACAGCATACGTTATTCATTGTCCTGAATCTCTAATTCAGTAAATCAGGCAAACAACCAAGAGTCAACATCCACGAGAACATTTTAATTATTCAGAACACATAATAGCTTTTCTCCTGGGCAACAGCAGAAATAGCACAAGACTAACAACGATACCCTTAGCAAAATACCTATGGCCTGATCCTGACAATTCCTCTAGGCCTCTTCCTATTGGGGCCAGTGTTCCAAAGGTCATTCATTAGTGACATACTGATGGTATTCAGGGGTACTTGAGTACCTCCTCTCATAGACAAAGCAATTCAGAAGCCATGCTACTTCTGCACTTTGATTTTATTTTAAGAAAAGGAGTTTTAAAGGTGACTAGAAATAAGACATAAAAAACAAGACAACCTTTCCAATAGGAGATGAAAGTCAACTAGGCATTAGTGCTCCTTGCAGCATACCCACAGAACTGACTTCCCCTTAATCATGTCCATGGAGTGCCACATGCTCAGTGGCTTTCTGTGCAATTGAGAGAAGTCTAAGGTTCTTGGGATACAGGCACATACTTCCCTCCAATATCTTTCCCATCATTGATTATTCTGGCTCCCATTGAACAAAAAAAAGAAAGAGTAATAAAAAAAAAATCAAATTCAAACCAGAGTAAAAATGTATTCTGTGGGTGAAGGCATAGGACTAGTAAGGTTCTACACTTAACTGTACAACAGACGACATTCATTATCCCCCAAATTACGTGGTCATCAAATTAGCGCACTAAAACTAAAATGAGTCTGTTCTTTTACAGGTTGGCAGACCTCCTAAGCAGAGCTTTAAACTAGCTTTGTCAGGGGACAGGGGTGCCAAGTTCAGGATGAGATCGGGGAGGACAAGCCATGAATTTCACACTGGAATTGATCAGGTAAGTACCAAGGGGTCCACTAAGAATCAGGATAGGGGAATACTAAGTCCAAATCTACCTGAATTTGCTCCCTACCCTCCAGTGTGTTAACTGTACCCCATAGTTTAGTGTTGTCTGTGAATTTGGACAAGGTGTTTTCAACACCTTCATCCAAATCGCTGATGAAGATATTAAACAGCACTGGTCCAAGGACAGAGCCTTGGGGGACCCCACTGCCCACATCCCTCCAGGGAGAAACTGATCCATCCACAACCACTCTCTGGGTGCGTCCCGTGAGCCAGCTTTTCACCCACCTTACTGTCCTGCTTTAGTTTTGGGAGGCACAGGCATAAGAGTGAGCATGGATCATGCAAGCAGCAGTTTATAGGATCACAGGAAAGTATGGCTAGAAAGGATCTCATGAGGTCTGTGCTCAAATCATCTCTAACTAAACAATCCTGACCAAGTGTCTGTGTAACCTCTTCTTAAAAATTTCCAAGGGTGCAATAGGCAGGTAAGCAGAATTGCTTTTGGAAAGGCAGTAGGAAATAGAGGAAAAGAAAGCTATAAAGAACCAGTGGCAATGGGACAGAACAGGCCATATTTTGGGAACCAAGTTAGGTGTGCCTTGGCCACTAAGAATGTAAGTTATAATTGTTTGAACTGATTCTTATTTTACAAAAAGACCACTTTCATGCCACTTAGGCAATTTAAAACAATTTTCCTAAAAATGAGATTCAGGCCCAGAATACCATGTTTTAGTCCTAAAGAACACTGAACCAAATCTAAAGTCAAATATCACAGACCTGTAACCCTGATGCCTGATGCTACACTGTTTTCTTTTCCCCAAGATTTACTTATTTGCCAATTCCTCCTGGGAATTCATTGTCCTAGTTTTCTAGGAAAACTGAGGACTTTATAATTATATAAAACTCTGAATATTTCACAGATAAAGAAGCAAAACTTACAAAAAAACCTGTGAAGTTGCAAATGGTAAACAAGCAGAAGCTAAAGGCATAAAGATTAAAAGGAGGGATTTGTTATTCAGAGCATTAAAAATGATCAAAAAAGAGACATTGAAATGCATTAAAACATATTTTAAATCTACTGTAACTTTACATTGATTTTAAATGAGGTTTATTTAGATCTGAGGCTAGGACACTGATAGCTCTTCCTTGAAGAATATTGATGCTCATTTCTATTTTAAAACCTTAATATCTTCCTTCCCCTTCTCCACCCTGGGATTTGTTTGTAAGGTCGGAAACAAAAGTGAATAGATGGTTTTAAAATGTGGGTATTTGACATTTACTACAAGGAAGAACCCCTTCCAGATGAAACAAGCAAGTTATGCAGATATAGGCTCAGTATTACAGAAGGCAGCAAGCTCTTGTACAATGGAACTTTTTCAGAGTAACTGGCCTTTACAGCCGTACACAGTTTAAAATGATTTGTCCTTTATCAGGTCCCTGTTGTTCTAACTTGTCCTTTAATATTTCCCCACTGCTGCTCAAACTTTAGCAAACCAGGTAAATAGGGCAGAGAGAGGGAGAGAGAGAGAGAGAGAGAGGACAGCAAGTTACATCTCAGTGCTTCTTACTGCAAAACTAAACAGATGGGATGAACTCTGCCCCCTCCTTCATTTAGTAGAATACCTGGCATAATACTTGATTATGTAACTACAGTGACTTTAGTATCAGGAGGATGGATCTGCACACTGCTTCAATGTTCTTATTTTAGTGTTTCACTGTCAGGCTGCATAACTCTGAAAAAGAGAGGCATGAAAGGAAAAAGTTTTTTCTGTTCCTCATAGGAAAGTTATTTTCATCCTGAGTGGGGGAAGAAGTCTGAACAAGCTGACCCACTCACAAAAAAAATGTTGCCATGTTTTTATTATTTTGACTAACATATTCTATCCTTAAGTCATTTTGAGGCTGGTAGAAAGCAGCCAGAGACTACAGAACAGTTTCCCTTGTGCTCATCAACACATACTGGGATTTTTGGAGGATTAATTTTGAGTTTGATGGGCACTGGATCCAACCCCAAGAAAAAAACTTCAGCATCCTGAATGTCTGCAATCCACAAGTCCAGTGTAACCATGCTTTGTTATCTTGACTACATTTCTGGTAGTGAGGGAACAATTGGTGGTTTGTATGTGACAGCACTGGCCTCAAAAGAAGTAATTAAAAGAGCTAACTAATATAGGGTTGATTTCTCCACAGGGCTACCAGTGGTCATTCCCTCTGATTCATAGATTCATAGATGTTAGGGTCAGAAGGGACCTCAATAGATCATTGAGTCCAACCCCCTACATAGGCAGGAAAGAGTGCTGGGTTCAGATGATCCCAGCCAGATGCCTATCTAAACTCCTCTTGAAGACCCCCAGGGTAGGGGAGAGCACCACCTCC
This sequence comes from Gavialis gangeticus, assembly GCF_001723915.1. Taxonomy (NCBI): domain Eukaryota; kingdom Metazoa; phylum Chordata; order Crocodylia; family Gavialidae; genus Gavialis; species Gavialis gangeticus. Next base: position 62,400,823 of record NW_017729030.1, read on the forward strand.
CATTCCAGATTTTGGCCACTCTAACTGTGAAGAAGTTCTTCCTAATGTCCAGTCTAAATCTGCTCTCTGCTAGCTTATGGCCATTATTTCTTGCAACTCCCAGGGGCGCCTGGGTGAGTAGAGCCTCACCAATTCCCTTCTGTGCCCCCATGATGAATTTATAGGCAGCCACAAGGTCACTTCTCAACTATCTCTTGTGGAGCCTGAAGAGGTCCAGGTACCCTAGTCTCTCCTCGTAGGGCTTGGCCTACAAGCCTTAACCATACAAGTGACCCTTCTCTGTACCCTCTCCAAGTTATCCACATCCCTCTTAAAGTGTGGTGCCCAAAACTGGATGCAGTACTCCAACTGCGTAAGAGACCACTTCCAATTGGGTATTACCTTGGAAGAAAGCAATAGCTAAACTGCCAAGGGACTTTGCTAGAAGGAATGGCACTGAGGAAGAGAAAAATGATGGAGAAAGCAGAGGATAGATCCTGAGAAAGTGGTAATTCTTGTATTGGATACCCCAGTAGCAGCAGAGAGCTTGAGAGACAGGGGTACCAACTTCTGTAGTTGTTCTAAGGTGTCATTTGGTGATACCTCTGCATTATTTTATTAATATTATTGTGTTGCATCTCTGAATCCTATGCCTCATGCTCACAGGTGCTCCAAGACACACCTTCATCTACCTCCTGGGTGCTAAAAGACACAGACTGAAAATCTTGTGCTCCAGTGATTCAGAGCAGCCAGAGCACACCTTCATTATTTCAGAGCACTCCAAAGTATCTCTCCATAGCTAAACAGATAGATGGGCCAACGTTCATATTTGCATTAACAACACCTTTACAACAAGTTTAGTATAAACATGATGTAAAGTGGCAATAAAGTATCTATTTCAGGGCCTCTTTTGTACATGTCATGATTTTCTAAACAGTAATTGCTGAGGAGCCATTTGGGATCTGATGGGATTAAAACTCTGCCTAGTCAGGAAGATAGTTAAAAAGCCATTTACTATTCATACAAAGATACACACTGTACTGCTGTCTTCCAAAATCTAGGGCTTCTGGAAGACATATACTACCTTAATAAAGACAAATTATTAATTCTGGTTGCATCTTCAGAGAAAAAAAAATTGTTTGCCCTGACACTGAACAAACTTAACTTGCTGAGGTAGAAAAGCTGGGAGTTACAGCCGAGGTAGATAACCTACAGGCTAGTTTAACACTGAAGCCATAATTTCAAAGCATTGGTAATGCCTTGATCCAAGTAATTTAAATAAAGTAATAAAATATGACCATTATCCAATGTAAGCTCTTTGAAAAGTGTCAGTGGAATTCTCAGAAGTAAAATTATTCTCAGCAGTTGAGAGGAGACACATTTTGGCAAATGCGGTGACTTGACTGCTGATTGGGTGGTGCTTATATACGTAACAGAACAGCAAGTAGATTGCATAGACACAGGGAACCTATGTTGAATCCCTATGCTTACATAAACTATGAAACATGTGTCTCCTTGATTTCAGTGGAGTCACTCTCCATTAACACCCAGCAGAGCACAGAATTACTAAATATGTGTAGTAATTTAACCAATAGATGAACTATTATCAATTTAACCCTTATTCCATATTGAAACTTTAGTCAAAGGTTACGAATGTTTAATTTCTTGTGTCTGAATAGCATTATATATTGCAGTTGTTTAAAAAAATATACAACCTCAGGCCAAGAATATGGCATCTCAGGGGCAGAGTTTTGTTGTAGCTTTGATGGTTCAAGGAAGATGCAAGCACTAGCAGCACCGTTTTTAGTAATATCTTTTACTGGACCAGTTTGTTTAGATGGGAGAGATGGCACACAACTGAGGAAGCGTGCTGTATGATGGATAACTTATCTAGCATCTCTCCCAACTATACAGTTGGTCGAATAAGAGATTTGAGCAAAAAAAATTGCTGCTCACAAGATTGTGGAGCCATTCCCCTTTGAAGTCTACAGAATATAGTTCATATGACATACGCAATATTTCCATCTACTTCCTGAGGTCCCAGGTATTTATAACACTGCAGGCTCTGTGGCATCATCTCCTGCTTGATACATGTATCAGCAGTGTCCAAGAACACATACGGTTTTTGCAGGTCTCTCAAATTGTTCTACGGATTTTCACTGTCATCTCAGTCTAACAGCTTTCTCTATGCTGATTCATAGCCACGCTAAAACAGGTGCGGTAGCTATCTCTACATTAATGGATAAAAGCCTCCCTCCTGTTTAGTTATGACCTTTTGGTTTCCATTATAGAATGATACTTAACAGACCAACATTCTGGCTGGAAGTGGGGGAGGAAAGGCAAGCTTAAATTTATAAAATTAGCAATAACAGTTTGATCCATTAGCCCCTTTAAGAGGAGATGTCATTTCTAATGTACATGGTAATTATTTCATCCTGGGGCTCTCTGCTCTTTGCTTTCAAGCCAGAAGAGCCTACAGGAGGATCGGCTAGGGAAAATCGTGAATCATAGCTTGTGCAGGATGTTTTCGAGAGAACTGTGAAAGGTAAAAAAAAGTGAAGGGGCTGACAGGGAAGAATGGGGTAATTTCAAATGGACTCCGGTAGGCTGAATTGCTGTGAAGGGTGGATTTAAAAATCATGAGTATGAACCCCACATTTATGAGATTGCTCCCCAAATGAAAATCATTATTAAGGTTTTTTCCATGTGTTTGTTTAAGAAACACATTATAACTGGGGGCTGTGACTTTCCTTTGGAGGCTTCAGACCACACCGAATGAATGTGCACACACAGAAAAGCAGGTACTGCCCCCCTGAGAACTCAGCCCCACTGCCCATCCTCTACACTGTGGCACACATGCCGTAAGAGTCACAGGCAGCCTCTGTGTGTAGCATATGGCAGACTGGGGAGGGAACAGGCAGCACAATGACAGACAGAGCAGGGAGCAGAAGCAGGGCAGCAAATCAGGCAGGGGAAGAGGATCAGAGTGGCACTCGGGAACGGTACGGTGTTATTTGTGGCATGCCTGACAAAACGTTTGGCCCTCATTGCTCTATGTATTCCCAGGGAACAAACCTTTTCCACTCTGTTATGCCAGACTCTCCCACCCCACGTGAGGAAGACATTTCATTGCCTATCGGTATGCAGAAGTGAGCCACTGCACTGAAGGCAGCTGAAGCATAGGGGTATCCTGGGTTTCTGTTTGCCCCACCCACCCCAGAAAACTCACAGTTTTACTTGCTCCCTGTCCCCCAGTGCACTGCTTGGTACAAGAGTGCAGTGCCTGGCTACTCTAACTGGAAAGCACAGGGCTGTCTTTGCCATGGCAAAGACTCCCAGGTGGAGGGAGGTCCTGCTGACACCTCATAGTCAGCACCTAAGGAGGGTGTCCTGCTCAACAACTCCCTAGTTATGCTATTGAGCTGAAACATCTGCCTGAGACACAGCAGTCTCTAGGGGACAAAGCTGGGGGAGGAACTACAGGTGACACAGGGAAAGTTGGAGCTGCCTGTGTTCTCTCCCAAGATTGCAAAGCACTTCTCCTGTATCCCTCTAAAATTATTTAAATCATTGTATTTGGGACAGTATCATAAATACTGGTAACATGGTGCTGGTGGAATGACTTTTACTGAGGTCTAAAGCTACTGCTTGTGAGACTCAGCCTTTTTTCTGTTCTGTTGTGTAATGAATCTGTTGCATGCAGGAACAGTTCCCTTGTTCCTTTGAAGAACAAGTACTAACTTAATCCAGTTCACTAGTGTTTGCTGTCACCACTTGCAGATTGGTGGGCCTGAGCCCCACTCCACTGCTCAAAATAAGAAGACTAAAACCAGTCTTTCCAGCTGCCTTGGTGCAGCTGGGTTCCTATGCTAGATGCACAGGTCCAGAGGCATGGAGTATGTGGAGGCCTGGTGGTCCTGGCCCCCTTCAGGAAGAGGGCTGTCACCTGAAATGCACAAAACTTTCCACGTCTATCATCTTAGCACCCCCCAGTAAAAATAAAAATAGGCACCTATGCACAGGCCCCATCCATTTAGTGTTCTGCAAGGAGCTTATAACATTTAGACTTAGTGCTTGAAACATACGGGCTTACCTGCATGTCCCACATGTGCACATTTCTTAAAAAAAATATGAGCAATGCATTGCTAGTCGAGTGCTCACACTATGAAATTGGATTTTTGTGTGTAATGTTGGACTGGAAGCAGAACACACAACGGACAGGTGAGAGATATTTATTGAGCTATGGCACTAAGGGCAAGTGTGCTTCGTCTATAAATAGTGCACTCAGGACTGGATGATCTAAGTCCATGTGAAGGAGCTAGGAAACTGATTGTGCCTGTCCTGGGAGAGTTTTTCCAAATAAAAGCAAAATGTTCAAGGATGAGACTTCCAAGAGAGCACTGCTGCTTTTTGGCAACTGAAACAATGGGAAAACATTCTGCAAGAACAACAGGGGTTGTTGGAGGCTGAGCACTTGAAAACCTGGCTGCTTTGCTCCAGTGCCACTGTGTCAGAAGGGCTCTTCTGAGGATGCAACAGAAGGCATTTGTAACAAAGCTGGTAATAGGACCTTGATCTCTGAATTGAGAGAAAGATCTTATCCACTACCACATAGTAGGTTTTGTACAAATTACTTCAAATCTCTGTTCATACACTGACTGGAAAATCCTGCGAATTACATTCACCCACTTTTTTAAAGTGCTCTGAGCTCTAGAGATGAAAAAGTACTTTGTAAGTGCAAAGTGTTATTATTAGATATATTTTTCAGCTGGGGTATGTAAGTGGCAGAGAGCCTTTCAAAAAGCTGGCCAGAGAAATGCTTCCCATGTTAATGGTGGGAACACCAATGACCAGATCCAAAGAAGGACATTGGTAACTAAAGCCTGCCTAATTTGAAAACTGTCATCTGAAGACCCCTCTGCTCAGTGACCACCTAATGCTGGAGATACTTAGATTCACCAAGCACCTCCCTTCTGCCTCTGAAACTGCCATAGACACCTACAATTCTGCCTTCTGTACAAAGCCAGAACTGATCTGGCCTGAGCAGTTTTGCACCTGGCTCCTGTAAAAGCCTCAGGGGGGTCTAGAAATCAGGAGTGGAGGATGCCTCTGAGGTCCTTCAATCAAACAAATGTGTTCAGAGCATATTATGTGCACACCACACAGACAGAAGTGACAATTTTCACCAGATCTGGCTACAGAAAGCCATGACCAAACACAAATGCACAGCCACAGACTGCTTCAAAAATGGCCAATTGGGCAAAAGTCTGAACCCTCATTGCACAAGGGCTTAGATTAAGATGTTTCAAACCAGACTGTCTTCTATAACTTCTGTCTGCACTGCCTCCCATCCTATCACTGTTTTCAGAATGGGAGGGAGGAAAGGGAGCAGAAGGAGTTTGGTCTGGGGGGTTTTCAGCCCCCACTAGCAGGTGGGGCGAGTGTATTGGAGCCCCCTTGAGGTGAGGGGGGCTCTAATTCACCCACCCCACCCTCCAATGCCTGCTGGGAAACCCCAAGAATAAGTTCCCTATACTCCTTTTCACCCTTCCCATTCTGAAAACAGGGACAGGCTGGAAGAGAGGAGGGGCCATTACTAGGGGAAATGGCTGCAGGCTGCATTTCTGTTGGGTCCCAGCCATTGTTGTAACTCAAAACACTTCCTGCAAAGCATTCTCATTTACAGTGGGGATCTGCACTTCTGACTGTACATTGAGCTCAGTAAAAAACATAGCAGCAAGAGCCACTTTCATTCAGCAGTGTTACAGGGCATCTGTACATGTTCTCCAGGGTGGGAGGGAGGGGGTGTTCTTTAATTAAAGTGTCTCTCTAATTAAAACACCCATAACATTTCACATATTCAGCATCCTGTGCTTCAAAATGGTAGCTTTAACCAAAGTTCTTTTGATGAGCTTTAGGTAAAGCACCCCCACCTCCACTTTTAAGTCTGCTAATTAGCATGCTCCAGCAGACTCAGTTCATCAAGTCTGCTCCAACACGTACTAATTAGCATGTGTCAGAGCAGGCATTGAGCACATATGTAGGTGCCCATGGTGCCCCTCCCCTTTCATAATAGCTTGGGGCTACAGCACTTACCCAGAAAGTAGAGACCTGGGATCCATTTTCTCCTCAACCTGAGAGGACTCAAACCCATCCCTTTTCCTCCCACTTACAAGCCAGTCCTTATTGGCCCCACATCCCCTGGCACCATGAATGTGTGTCTCCTTCCACTGCTGCACAGTGTGTGGGAGAAGCCCCCACCTCAATTTGCTCTGTGCACTGTGGGCTGTGCTGCTCCCTCCCCTGGGATGGGACTGGCAGGCAAAAGATGAGGGAGGGAGGGGGAGTTTAGAGATCTTGGGTGCAGCAGAAGCTGGAAGACTAAGGGAAAGCAGCAGCTGGGTGGGAACCTGGGGGCTGCACATTAACCCTTAACCTGCCTCCAATTAGGCAGCCCTGGTTTAGCCCTTTAGCCTCCTAGTTAAGTGCTCTATCCTTATCTGTGATTAGAGTGATTAGAGTGCTGTGCTGGGAAGTGAGAGAACCCCTCTAGGTGAGGGGTGTTCAGAACCTAGGATGTCCTGCTTCCCACATGAATGACCTAGCAAAAGAGAAACAATCCACAAATCTACTTTCTTTTGTTTCAGTGGCAAAGGCTAACTCCAGCAGTCATGAGATTTGGATGATTCCATTTCTAAGGTCTTACACACCTACACATTGTATGCATCTGTCCCTATCTACTACTGAGCCCTAGCATAGGATCATAGGAAAGTGGGGCTGGAAGGGACCTCATGAGGTCATCTAGTCCAGCTCCCTGCTCAGGGCAGTATCATCCTTGACTAAACCAATGTAGTCAAGTATCTGTCTAACCTGCTCTTGATAACTTCCAAGGATGGAGATTCCACAATTTCTCTAAGCAGGGTATTCCATGCTTAACCCTTCTCATAGTCAGAAAGTTCCTTCCAATCTTCCATCTAAATTTCCCCTGCTGCAGCTTGAGGTCACTGTTCCTAGTTCTATCCCATGCAATGATAGTGAAAAGTCCATCTTCACCCTTTCCATAATTGGCCTTCAGGTATTGAATCAAATTCCCTCTCAGTCTTCTCCAGATTAAAACTCCTAGTTCTTTCTGCCTTTTCCCATAAATCTTGCCTCCTTGGACATGTATCATTTTTTGCTGCCCTGTAATGGACTTTTTCCAAACTGTTCATATCCTTCTTGAAGTGTGGGGTCCCAAACTGGACACAGTATTCAAGGCCTCACCAATGCTGTGCTGAGTTGAGCAGAAAAATCACTTCCCTTAATGTGCAAGTAATTTTTTTTTCTTTGCAATGAGAGCACATCTTGTTTGGTCAAACTCAGTTTTCTGGTTACTGTAACCCTGGGTCCTTTGCTGCAGAACGGCAACCTAGCCAGTCATTTCATCAATCTGTATTTGTGCAGATTGAGCATGCTCAGTCTGCATAACTGCATAGTAATACATAGTCATCCAGGTGTGTAAGGGTATGCATTCAGGAACAAAATGCCAGCTTATGCAGACGTGGTTTTGGGGGAGGGACCTTGCATGACCCAAAATTCCATGTAGATAACTGAATCGGGATACCTAGGAGTTACAACAAGGCAGACTGACACCCTAAGTGTCTTCATGCTTAGTGACTGGGCTGTCTGGTCCACCCTCCAATAGTAGCAAACTCTCCCCACACACCTGTGTAGGGCACCTAGACACCTAATTGTGGACCTTAGATCCCACTCCAAGGACCTGTATATGAGCATGGAGGCTACTCTGATGCGCTGTAGTTACAGTATGTCAGAGCAGGCTCAATTGAGTCTGCTGGAGCAGGGCTATTACTGCACTCCAGCAGCCTCCTGCATCTCATGTATCAGTGTCCCTGCAGTTCAAAATGGCAGCAGGGGAACTTGAACTAAAGCTGATCAATCAAGGTTTAGTTCAAGCACCCCCATTGCCATTTTGAAGCATTGGGCTGCTGATACATGAGACACTCTGGCACTTTAATTAGATCAGCTCTTGGAGCCACTCTAATTAAAGCACTGCTCCCCATGCCTCTGGAGCTTGTGTAAAAATGTCCTTTCTTCCTCTTTGAATTTGATCCTAAAAGTGGAATGAGAGTCCTGACTTGTAGTCTTGGGTCTAGGACTTATTTTACTTTGATGTTTTAGAACCTTAAAGGAACATTCATAATGAAATGAGGCCATGCAGCCTGTTTGTCATGGACACTGTGGAGATGGGTATTCTCAGGACTAAAGCAACCACCATGGTCAACACCTACCTAGAGCTTTCTTCCAGAGTGAGCACAGAATGCAGTAGATTATCTGACCAATGCCCCTCATAGTGTTAGTTTAGCCTTCCATAAAACATCCATCCCTTTTATTTAAAGTTTAATTTTCATTCATCTACACAAAAGAAACAACGAGAGGTAAAAAATAAAGTAAACTCAAAGAACTTGGGAAATTCATAAAAACAAACAGTTAAACCTGCTAAGTAAAAAGTCCAGTACCTACTAATGGTTTTATTTACAAAACCCAAGTATTTGAACTAAACAAATAGTTTAAGAAATCATAAACCCACATAAACACTCACAGTATTCTCATCTTACATAATGAAATACTTATTTCTTCATAACACTCTTACGTTTGACCAGAGTACTTTCCTTTCACAACACAAAACACAGAGGTTCAAGGAAAGAGCTCTCGCAGATATGTATCACGTATTCATCTCATAGAGCCAAACTATGAGAAGTCTTTGCACAAGTATGCAGTAGGTCATCATCCCACCACTATTCATAATTGTGTTCCACCCAGGGGACAGTATGCTAAAAGAGTGTGGAAGGAGATGTGAGGTCATGGTGGCTTCTCCCCTCACTGCCTACTCATCTTCTGAAGATAGCTGACAATCCTGGGGGAGCCATTTACCTCTCCTATTGGAACAGCGATGCCCCATTTTCTGACCCATGCCTCTGCCCTGCCCCCTCCCTACAAAGGCAATGGACAGGCCCAGAACTGATTGACTCTTTGTATCTTGACCAAGAAGCTCAGGTGGTCTGTGTTATAGGAGATAACAAAGAGAGCACCATCTGACACCCCATAATATTATGCAGCATTGCTCATAAATTAGTGGGTTCAATAACATTTTTGCACAGTGTCCCAGCCCTCCTAGAATACCCACCAGACTGCTGTTTTGGCTTCCTGCCTACTAGATCCATAAGCTCCCAGACTTCCCAGGCTTACTGTCTATGGACATGTTATCAGTGTAACATGGGTCTCACATTGGCTGCACACTGGATTCCAATACAAATTACCTTTGATTCAGATAGCACAAAATACAAAGCTCTACACCTGTTAAACTTACCTGTACACATCTCCCCACCTCTCTGCAGAGTTCTCTAGGCTTATGGAAGTCTCCTAAAGAATCCCGATTATTTTCTTTCCATGTTGATTTTTCCTCTGAATTCTGGTGTCTGTCCTTTGTGCCCTACTCCAAGTCAGTTTTCTCTCTTTGCCCAAACTTCAGAAGAGGGCAGGGTAGATTTTCACCTTAAACAGCTTGTGAGAAACCTATTCATTGTATAACCTCTTGCTCCTTTGGCTGGGTAGTCCTCCCTGATCAGCCTTTCCCAGTAATCAGAATCTCCTCCTAGATGAACTGTTGATTAGTTACCACTCCCTTAGCATTCAGAGTTGAAAATGTCGTTTGCTTTGGACCAGACACTCATTTCTTTGTCCAAGTTAGCTCCATTTAAATGGATTTTAGTTAGAACACAACTACCTCTGATACTGATCTAGGATGATGAGAAAAGGACAACAGGAAGGCAAAAACCAGACTCACCAATGAAGAGGAGTTTGCAGGCTGATATGGATGTATATAGAGAACTCATAAGCTGTGCATATATATTCCCCAAAAAGTCATGTATGCCATTTGGCTCCCTGAGCACAGTTTTGGTCTCCTGAGCACACCAAACCAGTAACTTCCAGATCAATGGGTCCATTGTTAGTAGTGTGGAAGTCAGTGTTTGAGACAATGCACATTGCCTAACACCTGAGATGTATGAGGCTTACCCTAAAGCAGAGGTGGGCAAAATACAGCCTGTGGGCCAGATTCAGCCCACCAGACCATTCTATCCAGCCCACGGGGCCTCTAAAAATTTAGTAAATTAATATTTATTTGCTCCTCGTTGTCTGTCAGAGACAACAGAAGCCACTGCAGTAGGACCCAGGGGGAGACAGCGGGACTAAGCAGCCCAGCCCCGCTCCACCCCCAGCCATTTCCCTGCTTCCCTGCCCCTGCATTGCTCTAGCACCATGTGGTCTCTGGCTGTCAGGAGCGGCAGGGGTGTGCATGTAGGAAGGGGCAGAAGGCACACGCTCGCGCGCGCGCGTGTGTGTAGGGAGGGGCAGAGTGTATGTGCGTGTTCATAGGGTGAGTCCCACAAATATACCCCTCCATACACATGCACCCACACCCCTTCGCACTGCCATATACACAGATCCCCACACCCACACCCCCCACACTCCAGCCACTCTTCCCCCATACATAAGTCCCCACAAACCCCATACCCACGCACACCCCACATATCCACACACACATGCTCCCTCACCCCACACCTCCACACCTATGCATCCCCACAGACACACCCACACCTTCCTCCACACCCCACATACAACCACACCCTCCTCCACACCCCACATACTAGGGTGCGAAATGGGCCGTATTCGATTCGGATTCAGCCTGAATCAGGGACGGTGATGTGATTCATTCATTTGGATCACTGTCCCAGTGCGATTCAGCCGAATCCAAATCTGAAGAGTTGATGCTGATTCAGAGAATCAGTGATTTGGCCACAGACACAGCTTTAAATGATTTTTCTACATACCTTGAGGTACTGGGCACAACTCGTGAGCGCTGTGATGGTGGGGCACATGGAGCATCCCACAGGAGCATGGGGAGGGGGCCTGGTCCACTTCTGGGTCCACTGCCAAGTGTGCTGGAGACCCCCCCCCCACATGCTCCCATGGGACGCTCCACCTGCCCCAGCATCTCAGCATTCATACCACTCACCTAGTACCTGGAGGTATGTAGAAAAAAAAATTTAAAGCTGTGTCTATGTCTGAATCATCAAATATTTTCAAATCTCTCTGAATGGATTTAGAGGGTTCCAATTTGATTCAGAGCTTTTAAAGGGTCTCCTGATCCAATTCAGATTTAGAGATTTGGCCACCAAATCGGGCCAGATCTCTGCCAAATCAAGTCAGCAACCAAAGCTTTGCACAGCCCTACCTACATACCCCACCTACAGCCCCCACAAGCCTATACCCACCCCCCACAATAAAGAGAAGTAAGACTTCATTTTGAACTATTGTGTAATCACTTCTATGTACACTACACAAACATGTAAATCAGGACAAAAATATTTTTTGAAATCAAATTAATGAATGTTGTAGATGTTTTCTTTTAGAATATAATTTGGTATTTTTCTGGTTCCAAGATGGCAAAAGCTCGGGCGGGACAGGCTTCATCTCTCCCCAAAAGGTAAGCATGTTTTTTCTTCTAGGTTGGCTGATCTCCTATGGTGAGCTTTAAACTAGGTTCGCCGGGGGACAGGGATACAGAGTAACATGAGGAGACTTCGCTGTCAAGCCAGGTGACACGCACAGGTAGTACCCAGGTAAGTGACAGGGGCCAGGGCAGGCTTAGGAAGAAGGCAGCGGCATGGGCACCTACAGGAGGCCTCAAATGCCTCTACACAAATTCTCAAAGCATGAGGAATAAGAAGGAGGAACTCGCCCTCCTGCTAGCTAGCAAAAACCCAGACCTAGTGGGGCTCATGGAAACCTGGTGGGATTCTGGCCATGACCGGGCAGTGGACATCGAGGGATACAGGCTGTACAGGCAAAACAGAGCAGGGAAAAGAGGGGTGGGGTGTAGCACTGTATGTCAAATAGCAATACACATCCTCAGTAATCAGGATGGGGTCAGAGGAGTGGCAAAATAAGGCACTCTGAGTAAGAATGCAAGGGGGGCGTGGGGAAAGGGACTTGTTAGTGGGAATCTACTACAAACCACCTCACTGGGGGGACAAGCTGGACCTGGAATTCTCAGGTCAGCTCACAGAGACTGTAAAGTCAAGGGATGTGGTTGTCATGGGTGACCTACCCAGACATCTCCTGGGAGGAGCAGTCAGCCAGGTCCGACCACTCACGTAGGTTCCTAGCTGGGATACAGGACCTTCACCTAACCCAGGAGGTGCATAGTCCCACCAGGGGAAATGCCGTGCTGGACTTGGTCCTTGCCATAGGTGATGACCTGGTGGGGGGTCTGTGGGTACTCAACCACCTAGGCAACAGTGATCATCGCCTGCTGGAACTTACTATCCAGCGCAGGGTGATGAAAGCAAGCAGCAAGGCAGAGGTCCTTGACTTCAGGAGGGCCAACTTCTGTACGCTAAGAAGGTTAGTAGGAGAGGCATTGGGGTCTCAGAGCTTCAATGAGATGGGAGTCCAAAACGGGTAGTTGTTCCTCAAGGAGATGATCCTCCGAGCTCAGAGGGAGTCAGTCCCAATGCACACCAAGGAAGGGGGCCATAAGTGCTAAGAAATCCCCATGGCTTGGTAAAGGCATCCAGGGATGTCTGAGGCCAAAAAAGGAGGCATACAAACAGTGGCAGCAAGGGGCTATCACCAAGGAGGATTACACCTCCATTGCTCGGGACTGCAGGGAGGCTGTTAGGAAGGCCAAGGCACAGATGGAACTAGGGCTAGCAACCAGAATTAAGGATAATAAAAAGTCCTTTTTCAAATACGTAGGAAGTAAGAAGAAGGCACCAGGTAATGCGGGCCCCTACAGGATAGGCTTGGCAATCTGGTGATTGCAGCAAATGAAAAATCTGACTTCTTTAATTAATTCTCCATATTCCTGAGCAGGGACCGGGACATCTCCCCCACTAGAATTGTGGATGGACCCACGGGAGGTACCGCCATGCCTAGGGTCAGGGACGACTTAGTTAGGGAGTCAACTTAGTTAGGTAACTTTTGGAGGGGCTGGACGTGTTTAAATCAGTAGGTCCACAGTTTCATAGTTTCACAGTTGGTAGGGTCAGAAGGGACCTGAGCAGATCATCAAGTCTGACCCCCTTCCATGGGCAGGAAAGAATGCTGGGTTCAAATGACCCCAGCTAGGTGATTATCTAGTCTCCTTTTGAACACCTCCAGGGTAGGAGTGAGCACCACTTCCCTTGGAAGTTTGTTCCAGATCCTAGCCGCCCTGACTGTGAAGTAGTGCTTCCTGATGTCTAGCCTGAATCTACTCTCAGTCAACTTGTGGCCATTATACCTAGTTACTCCTGGTGGTGCTCAGGGGACTAGGGACTCTCCCATTCCCTGCTGGTCCCCCTTGGTAAGTTTATAGATGGCCATCAGATCCCCTCTCAGCCTTCTCTTGTGGAGGCTGAACAGGTTCATGACCTATAGCCTCTCCTCATAGGGCCTGCCCTGCTGCCCCCTGACCATGTGAGTGGCCCTCCTCTGGACCATCTCAATGCTGTCCACATCCCTTCTGAAGTGCAGCACTCAGAACTGGATGTAGTATGGCAACTGTGGCCTGACCAATGCTGCATAGAGGGGGAGGATCATTTCCCTGGACCTGCTTGTGATGCATCTGTAGATGCACGACAAGGTGCGGTTAGTCTTACTGACCGCTTCCTTGCATTGCAGCTCATGTTCATCTTGGAGTCAACAATGACTCCAAGATCGCTTTCTGCCACCGGGTTGACAAAAAGGGTGTTCCCCAGCCTATAGGTGTGTTGCTGGTTCCTTCTCCGTAGATGTAGTACCTTGCACTTGTCTGTGTTGAATTCCATCCTATTCTCATCTGCCCACCTCTGTCACCTGTCTAGATCTAGCTGGATTATGTCCCTCCCCAGCAGTATGCACACCTCGCCCCACAACTTGGTGTCATTAGCGAATTTGGACAAGGTGCTTTTCACCCCCTTGTCCAAGTCTGTGATGAAGATGTTAAACAGTACGGGCCCCAGGACTGAGCCCTGGGGGACCCCAGTGCCCACATCCCTCCAGGTTGAAAATGATGCATCCACCACCACTCTCTGGGTGCGGCCCTGCAGCCAATTTGTGACCCATCTGACTGTGTAGGCATCAACACCACAGTCACCTAATCTTTTAATGAGAATAGGGTGAGAAACAGTGTTGAAGGCCTTCCTAAAGTCCAGAAAGGCATCCACTGCGACACCTGCATCCAAATTGTGGCAAATTGACTAGATGGTCGTACCCAGAGAGTGGTGGTGGATGTGTCATTTTCAACCTGGAGGGATGTGGGCAGTGGAGTCCCCCAGATATTCTCTCTACTTCACAAGTAAAAGCCCTAACCAGCATGATCTGAACTGACTGGGGGATGTGCTCCATACCTCCTGCTGAGGCACGAAGTCAAAAGGAGAACAAATAGGCAGCACTCTGACTCTCTAGCTCAGTAAGGAGGGCATTCCCTTCAGAGGGAAGAACTCTTGCGTTCTGACCCCTACTTCTAATTATTTCTGTTTCCTTTGCCAATGCATGTTTAATGTCAAATGCATAAACAATCATACTCCAGGACTCCTCAGTCCTCCAACAGAGCATAAAGGCCATGGGGTGACATTTTTTTCTTTTTTGCTGTCCTTCTGGTCTTAGTAACCCAACTTCAACAGGAAGGGTGGAAGTGCCCTCAACTCTGGCCCTAGTGGCTCAGGCACTGTCTCAGGATGTAGGGGATGTAAGTTCAAATATTAGTGTATCCGTGTATACAAAGAAGAGGGTTAGTACTTTGTGTGTGTTAGTTCTTGGACAAGTGGTCTAACTGCTTGGTTGTTATGTAAAAGATAGGTGCCAAAACTAATGCTGTTAGCCTCCTAACCCCAGAATCACTGGTGAATAAAGCCAGCTAAGCTCTATAAAAGGGCAACAGTTTAGATACTGTCTGTGTTTGAACACTGCATTTAGGCACCATCTGGTTTCCTGCTTCACCCATTGGAGACATATTTTGCTCCCCAAACTCTGTATACCACACTGAGGTGTTTCCCTATGTATTGTTCCCTGGAAGCATCTACACCTCCTCATAATATAGGGATCCCAGGTGCCTGAACCTGATCCAGATGAAATGACCTGCCTTTTTGGGCCAAGCACTTAAGTTTCAGATGTCCCAAACCCTATGTATGTCAATGTAATGAACAGGGTGTGTGCAGTTAGGGTTTGACACTAAGAGCTGTGAACTGGGAAGTCAGGAACAGGGAAGGTGTCAAAGGAAGTGTCCAAACTAGAGTCATGAACCAGGGAGTTGGGAACAGACAAGGTCAGGAAGCATGATTCAGGCAGGAGTCCAGAGTTCACAAGCCAGGGAGTCGGGAACCAGGAACTAGGAGCCAGAGATCAAGATACAAGGTTCTGGATAAAGTCAGGCCTATTTGTTATGCCATGATAGTGGACTTGAGCCTGCCAGGAACTACAAGCCTGCTCCTCAATGGCTAGAGGGAGACCACTAGGTGCACAACAGCTGATTGCCTGGGACAAATGACAAAACAGGAATGGGAGCGATGGTTACTGATTACAAATGAGGTGTCAAGGGAGGATACAGGGCAGAGAACTCCAGCCAGTGCCCACTGTTCCTTGAAGGCATCTAGAGTACCACTCCTAGTGAAAAACTGCTGAGATGTATGCAGACAAGTGGAAAGAAGACAGCCTCATGTTTGCCAGGGTTCCCTCCAGCCACTATCTCCTTCCTGGTCTGGTAAAAAGACAGCTTGAGTAAGGCTAGGAGTAAATTGACTAGAAGATCCCAGGATTTCATGTGGCTACAGATGGGTGTACAAAACTTAAAAGATGTAGGGAAAAGTGTGGCCAGAACCTCAAGAAGAGGTTCCTGAGGAGGTGAAAGAAAGACTGTAGTCTAGTGCACTCCAGACATATGCATGTGTCAGGATCTCTCTTTCACTGCCGAAGACCAGGTGTTTGGGAAGTTGATGAACAGTGCTACGTACATACCGATGCTGAGGGCTCTGTGCAGGAGCTATTAAGTTGTATCCCTGGTGGGTAAAGGGACTAAGGTACAGTGCCATTTCATCTTCACCCTCAGCACAGGTGCCCTGCCTTTTGGTTTCTGGAGGTGGTGAATGGTGATGGACTGGATTCAGGGCCAAGGAGCTTTTGTGCATTACCCTTCACTGGTCTGCACGGGGGTGGCCAAGGTTGTTGAGGAAGCTGAATTCATATTTGAGGGATGAAAAGGGCAAACTGAAGGAAACTCCATGTAATCCCAATCCAGCAGTGAACTGTTTGGTGTCCCCCTCTCATGGTGACTCAGTGAAACCCAGACCCACTCCATGCAACACTGTGTCCCACACCTGCGGTGGCTGGGTCACAGAGGGAGGAGGGAGAGCATGTTATAGGTTTGGAAAGCACAGTTCGGCTTTTAAACCAGGATTTTAATTGCTGCTTCATGCAACACACTCAAGAAATGTAGTATCACAAGTGTACTTTCTTCTTCAAGAGGGTTGTTCTGGCAAAAAGATTTGCATGATCCCAGATCCCTCAACACACATGCCTAGGTACAGTAGGATTTGTATGAGGAAAAATAAATTTTTTTGCTTAGGCATATCTATAGGATGGGAGAGGTCCCAGATGTTGAAAAATGACTCCACTTAAGCAGGGTTGCCCAATATAGGTCTAGGTCAACCATCAATGAGGTAGTATTAACATAAGTAGTATAACATAGCAGCATATTTCCATTATAATTTACAAGTCTTTTATTTCCTTTCTGTTTATGTTTGAGTGTCACTGGGTAATAAGGGGAAGCTGCAAACATGAGGCTTTTAGCCTGTTTGTAGATATTAATAATTATGTCTTAATGTGAAAACTTACCAAGGTTTTGCAATAGAAAAATTATTTACAAATTGAAAAAACCAATGTAAATAAACTCTGGTGAATATCCATATAATTATCAGTAGAAAGAAAGATTGAGACAATGCATTTTGACTAATTCCTAAAATGACAGAAAAAGGCCTTTCAACAAAAAAACCCTTTCATTTACTGCTGCCTACTCTGTCCATTGACATGTGGCATTTCATAAACCAAGAGGACTTAGCAAATATATATACAAATGTGTGAAGATGTGGCTACTTGCAAATACCGATGCTTCTATACAAATCACCCTTAGACAGGACCAGAGCTCTTCAAGCTGTGACTTGTGCCACCAATTTGCACTGAATTATTTAATGCCAGGGTAGATGTTAAGTAACAATGTCTTTGACAAGCAGAAGCAAAGAAGTTGGTATGTAAAGATGCTCTTAAATTCAGTGTTTCTTGGATCCAGGTTTTGCCTTCCACCCCTTATAAAGACAGCAACTCACATGCAAAAGTGGGACTCATTTTGTGGTGCTGATATACCAGAGAACCAGGGATCTGGGATTTCAGTTCAGACCTATCTTTGGTTTGAATTTTTATCACATTAATACAGTAAAAATAAGTGGCTTCTAATCAAAGAAAACAATCTTGAACAGTGAATTTCAGGCAGCACAAGGATACACATTAACAGTGACAGAAAAGGGGTAATGCTAAGGAAGGGTGGAAAAGGGAATGAGTAGAGAGAAGAAGTGGATTCCCTTAATGAGCTGTATTTCTCTCCTGTCACTGTAGGTTACCTTACTGTACTGGAAAGCCAGCCTTGAAAGTCCACAGAATAGAAGATAAACCACCAGACCTTTTTCTAATGTAGTTTCTGCCGATATTAACTATAATTTGTATTGCTGTTGAATTTAAAACAAGGAGGCAAGTCGTCTTTGGATTGTTAATATGGAAGCTTAGCCGAGGCACAGCTATCTTTAACAGTAATTTGCTTAATGAAATTCTGCCAGTGTCTACCCAATATAATGAGGGGCTGACTTTAGTTTTCAGGGACTTTAAATACTGTTTAAGGGCTTGTGGTTGCAGAACCTATTCTTCTGAGCATCCTCCACATTGCAGAGTTTTTATTCACCACTGGAAGCCATACAGTACAAATCTCTTTTGTTTTGTAGACGAACTTGATTAGTTGGGCCAAGATGTGTGCTATGAGTGGCAGGAAGCAGATGTGGTAGGGGGGAAATGAGGCTGCCATATTCTTTGTGACAATTAATTCACAGCAAAAACTAACCATATGATTTCCTCCCCCTGGTTTACAGAGCAGCTATCACAACTCTCCAGGCACATTAACCAAATTAAAAATACAAACGTATTACAACAGCAACAGCAATAAACCTCTCTATCTCAATACTCTCAAGCAGAATAAATTAGTCCCTTCCCCCTGCCCTCGTTCTACCAAATAAATGAGCCTTGCAGCATGTCCTGAAAAATCAGCAAATGTGGAGTCTGGCAGGCCAAGGGAAAAGATAGCTTTGGCATCCTCCACTGAAGACATTCTGCTTTCAGTGGTATCACAGAAACAGAAAGGACTTGTTAAATCATACATCCAGCAGATCATTAGAGCTGAAGGAAATCAGGAAAGGTGAGATGGTTTTCAGACTCCAGCTCACCCTCTCAGTGTGTCATATCTGAATGCCACTTTGTGTTCAATATAAGTCCCTGGAACTCTCTTGTGCTTCATTTCTATAGTGCCTAGCACTGTCTGGCTCTGTTCCTGATGGAATATCAGGATTGCTCATGTAATGCAAACACTAATGTATCAAAAGGTTGCAGGCAGATCTGAAAGCTTCAGCACTCACTGCTTGTCAGTTCCCCAAAATAGTTCCCAACGTACCATCCATACACTAAAGATTCTTGGCTTCTCTGCTTCCCTCTCCCATCTAGCTGGGACTCCATTCTGCCTCAGACATATGGGGAAAGCAGTGGTCATGACTATTGGTGAATCTAGGATTTTGAAAAGTGGGGAGCAGATGGTATTGCACATCATCACAGATAACACAACACATGTCCTCTATTTAAAGAGAAACTAAAAGGTTTACTAATATACTAAGACTAGTACTGTATTTAAGATCAAGGCAAGAACAAATATAATGTGCACTACTTTGCTAAATTATATATTAAGTTTAAAAAAAATAAACTGAGCAAAAAGAATAAAAATAGTCAAAAGATATTGTGCCACTGGTCTTGTAGTCCTTATAATTAAATGTATGTCTCTTGTTCAAATTAATAAAACAAAATCTAGCCTTCTTGAGTGTCTTGGCAGTGCCTCCAATACTACACTATCAGTCATTTTACATTGAGTCTATATTACCTTCTCAAGTTAAACAGTCTGAAGGAACATGTAATACCAGAAATGGCTAACAGACAGCATAACTGAAGAAAGGATAGTTTGATCAGTAGAACATCAAGACCATTAAAAAAAGGATTAAAGGGTCTTTTAATACCTTTGGAGAGAGATTAGCAAGAATCAGGGACATAATCTTGAGTCATAAAGTCAATTGACTTTCTTAGTGCTGCCCATATAGAAATGTCACTGCTTCTCCCAGGGAGTTGATTTTAAAAGTTGGGTGGAGCAGAAATCAAAAGGGACACTGCATCCCCTCTGGATCTGCCTTTGGCCATGACCCTCTGACATATTTGTGCATCTCCCCACAGAGGATTGCAAGTGCCTCACAGAGAACTCATGCAAATAAACAGGCCTGAAGCCAGTATGACTACAAGCAAAGAAATCTGAAGACTCTAGATATCACCCGAGTTGTTTTGCCATGACATTCTCAGCAGCTTCCTCTCACAGCCTAGTTTAATAGTGAAATTCAGTGGAGCCCTTTTTTCCAGTGGCTTCGAAGGAAGTTGGATCAAGACTCAATGGAAAGAGATAAACAGCAGGGTGAATGTTTGTAATCTTGAAGTCATTAAGAGATGGCTCCTTGAGTAGGAACTTAGCAATAACTCATGCAAATGATGGCAGTATATTGCCCCTTTTCATAATGCCCACAGACTGGAAAATCATTTCCCCAATAACCTGAATAACCTAGGAAGAGGAAGTGTATAAACTACAAGATCTAGTACAAACTACAAGATCAGAACTATTCGTATGTTCTGTTCAGAGCATGATAAAAGCTGAACTTGCTCATGGGCAATAAAGTGGTTAATATCTCATGCCATGCAACTAATTACACTACAGCACAAAATTAGCCTTCCAACAGCAAGAAAAAAAGATTTTTTTTTCCTTCCTGGAAATTTGTTGTCACATCACACCAAATGTGTTAATCTTCTAGACTGATGGATAGAGAAGAGCTTGTTTGATTAACAGTTGTTTGGGTGAGGAGCTATTTTTAGGCTGCTAAAATAATACTTTTTTTTTAAACACTGAATTGAAAATGAAGGTTTGCATATCATGCGTGTATGCTGATGGCAATCAGGATTAGTCCTCTACACAGCCACATACAAATGTATGTGGAAGCTGCATGCATGTATATATTTGTACACATGCATATATGCACATAGAAGTGGAATTACTGCCTGGGAGATAGCACTAATTTCTCACCTTTGTTTTCCCCACCAAAGAGCTTTCCCTTCTCTTCTTCCTTCCATTTCTTCTTGATACAAAATATGATAGATTATACCCTTTATCACTTTCCCTCCCAACACATCTGCCTGAGTGAGGAAGAGAAAATCACAAACAAGAAGGCTGCATTTTAACTGCACTCTTTGCATCTCCATAGGATCAACTCCAGTGGCAATATGATATTACACTCCACTTTATTCAGTCATTGTCAGTATGCAAGTGTTTCCATACAGTTTAAGTCGCATGTGATTTACACAGCAGTGCCTTTCACTGCTTTCTCAGCAAGTGTTGTTCTGTAAATGAGTGTGAAAATGTCAGGTTAATATATTACCATTTACATTAGCCAGTAAACAAAAAGATTTCAGTTCTTAAACATGTTAAAGAGCCGGATTTAAAATCCTGATTCAAAACGATACACATACAGGCATACACACGTTCCATAGCATTTAGAGTTTCAAATTCTCATATTTGAAAATGTTTACTGCTTTTTGGGATGCTCACCTCATGGTGAAACTTGAGAAGATGCTCTTGAAACTTTGGGCCTAAGTAACAAGTGATAACTACTTGATCATCGTATGGCTATTATTGTAAATCATTGTTATATAAAGGCTCAGAACTTTCACCAAGGTTGTATGTAAGCATAGTGTGGCCTTTGCAGATCGAACTGAAAGATCAAAACCATGCAGTGTAAACTTTAGTTTTCATGTAATGCCTGCTAGCAGCAAATGCATGGCCTTTAAAAATGCTATAAAACCATAGATGTTGTTTTATTAAGAATGATTTTTAACAAGTTCACTTTCTTTATGCTAAGCTTTTTATCTTGGCCAGTGGTGCTGGCTAAATAAGGATCCATCTGCTTCATTTTGAGAGACCACATATCTGTGTGCCCTCCAGAATGAGACTGGGTAGGATCAAGAATGAGTTCAGCAGTGTGGAGCAGCACTTCTCTGATTTTCTGCAAGCAATGATCTGTTTCTTCAATGGAATTAAGAAGGAGATAAGTGAATCGCCTCATAACTCAGCAGGGCAGCCTGAAGAATGCTTGATTCTATATTAAGTACAGTTGGAGAAACACTTCACCATTGCTTGTAATTGAATGAGTGCTGATTGCATTGCTTTTTCTGATGCCAGTGCGTGTGCTTGCAAATTCTTCCTCTGTGGTATGGGTATGGGGTAATATACGTGCCCTAAAATCTACACATGTTCACATGACGTGTGTGCATGCTTCACTTCCCACCCCTTATATTCTTTTCCTCCATGTTTTAGCCTAACATCCTAATTGGCCTAGAGAATGGGAGATACAGGGTCTAAACTATCCCCTGTCCTCCCAACCCCAGGCAGAGAGAATTTGAACCTGCATGTCTTTTTTTCCCCAGCATAGTGCTTTAATTAGCAGGCCATGGGCTAGGCAGAGGCCAGAGCACCTTACTTCTGCAGCTGGCCTATTGGGTAGTAGCCAAGAAAGAAAGCTATGGCTATGAGGGACCAAAGACAGAAGAGCAAAGTAGAGAGGGTATGTGGCTCAGTGAGGTAGACACTGTTGTGGAAAGGAGAAGGCCCTAGATTCTAGCTCAGCCCCTGATGGAGCATAAATAATTCAACCAGTGTTTATCCTTTTCATCCAACAAATATAAAATGCAAGATACAGGAAAGCTATTGGGTACAGGGGCCAGAATTCAGGGCATTCTCCCTTCAAAGGCATTTCCCATCTTACTGAGCACCCCACACTCTGCTCTCTTCCTCCTGGATTTACATATGTCCCCTTCTTCCCCAGGGGGCAGCTTCAAGAGGAGGACTGGAGAATGCTTAGGCCAAGGCTATCTAGCTTCTAAGTGGCTGGGGGCTGCATGCCAAAAGGATTACGATAGGGACATCCACATCCTCCCTGTGCAATACATTGGTCAGGCAGCCTCCACCCCACCCCTGCCCCCCACACTACACCACACATATGGGTGCCCCTACCAGCTCCTCAGTCATGGGATCTTCTGCTGGACCATCCTGTTCTGCCACAGATGAATATACAATCTACACATTGCATAAGTGCCACTCAAATAGAATATGACCTTAACTCATTTGAAAGTGCTGACATAGAGGCACTTTTAACTGTAAAATTTAAATGAGTTGAAATCGAAATGTGCTCACTACCTTCCATTTCAGCTTAGTGCAGGACCCCCCTTCACATGTTGTGAGCAGAGATATACAAATCACCCACAATCAAATATATGATTTATTTATTTTCAATTCACTAAATCATTGAAGACATTCCCAGTCACAGAATCCTTCATTCAACATACTTGAAACTATTCACACATTTCTTTAGGGATTAATTCTTGGTCTAGAGACAGGATTGTAAAAGATCCTTGCACATATCAACAATTCTTCCGTTGCTGCTTACTCAGGTCATGTGGCATTGTTTGTGGTTCCTTCACTGAATGGCTTACGTAACTAATCAGTACAGCATTATGGAAATTTTACAGACCAACATACAATTTGCTATTACTTGCAGTGAATCTCTGAGCACTGCAAGCTGAGAATTTTGTGTTTTCCTTGTCTAAATACAGCACCAGTCAAACTCGGCTCTTGTACGTGTAACACCCTCACACACTTGTGTACTAAAGTGTGTGCTTTTGGTTGTTGTATATTGCAGGGGTTTTGGAGACTGGAAGAGGACCACTTTCCTTTCTCTCATTGTGTCCAGACCATTGTCTTAAGACTCCTTAAAAGAACCTGTAAAACCAGTTTAGTGACTGGCCAGATTCAGAAACTGTGACTACCTTTGAATTGATTGGTCTGCATTGGTAGTGTTCAAATGATGTTGTTTCTTGATTGAGACCCTGTGATGATGTCAAAAATGTTATTTAAGGTTCAGGCCACCTGGGCTACAGTCTCTTTCTCCTGGGGCTGCTAAGAGCTGCGCCGCTGAATTGGGAACCAGAAAATCTGCTTCCCATGGGGAGGTCTCCCCACTCTTCACTGAAGAGGCAAGCAAAAGCTATGTGACGGGAAAGCCTCAGGTACAGGAAGAGAAAGTCTTTCTCAGGGCTTGAGGCCCCTGTTCTTTCCCTCATCTTTCCCCTTTTATTTTTCTGGATTTTGAGTGTCATGATACCATGAGTGTATTAATCCTTGGAGCAGACTGAGCAGGAACAGGGTCCTGGCAGCTACTGTCCCCGTGTTGAAGATTGTAGTGTCTCAGCATGGTGGTATAGCTGAGACTGGATATCCAGGCTACAGCCATAGACCTGGGCCCTTTTTGCTGTTTCACAGCTATTTTATTTCAGCCTAGCTGTTGGTGGCTGACCCCAGCCATGTTTGGCTGGCAAATTTGGGCCAGGGTGAAGCCCGGCAGGGTTTTGAACCAGGGTGAGACCTAGTGCTACTTGTTGTTTATTCAGGCTTCAGTGCAGTATAGGCCTGGCTGGCTTCTTGCTGCCCAGTCCAGGCCCAGCAAAATAGGCCTGGGCCTCCTTTTGTCTCTTTTGTAGTTTATGCTCCAACCAAGCAGTGTGGTTGGGTGCTAATTGTAGCTCAGGCCCTGGTGCAGGACAGGCCTGAGTCCCCCTTTTATTGTTTTACAGCTGTTGTGTCTCAGCATAGCTGTGTTGCTGAGCCCTGCTGTACTTTTGCTGCATGTCTGGGCTTGGCACGTTTTGGGTCTAGCACATGTTGTTGCTTTTGTAGCCCTTTGTTCTGACCAAGCACGCTGGTTGCAGTTCAGGCTCGTTTGCTGTTTGGCTAGCTTTTCTTTGAGTTCTCTTGCAGTTCTCTGCCCCAGCAGAGTGGGAATTTGGACTAAAAGCTTTGGGGTGCAATATGCTGATGAAAAGTGCAGTTAACCCTTCAAAGCCACCATGTGGAAGTGGAAATCAGTGCTACAGCTTTGCAGGGAGCAATGAGGGGCACAGAAATACCTATGTTCTCTAGCAGCTCCCTGCAGCACAGTAAACCCATGGAGCAGCTCATAGGACTCTCTGGTGTGGGCCCCTCTCCAGCCCGTTGCTGAAGGACAGGCATAGGGGTGCAGGCCCCCAGAACTACTCGCTGGGGAGCCCCAAGTCCCAGACTGCCTGGGTATGGATGATGACTCCCCAAGAGGGTGTGTTGAGGTTTTAAAGCTACCAATTCCATTCGAAGGAATGCCAAACGAGACCGATCAAATGAGCCAAATTTCAGCCACTGTTTATCCGGAGCACCTTGCTGAGTTAAGACAGGCCACTCCTGTGTACACAAAATACAATCACGCTTCCTGCCCATGCCAGACTGCACCAGCAGATTCCCTTCTCCCCAAACCTGGAGAAGCCTCCCTAAAGGAAATCCCGGTGGGATGTTTGAAGCCGATTGTCCCATCCTCCTGAGACTTGAGCACTCTGGTCTATAAATTCCTGGGAATGGCTACCCCTCATGGCAGGCCCCACTTACCCGACGCTCGGACCAAGCCCTCCAAATGGTGACAAACTCACCTATGCCAGCTGGGAAGGTTGGTCCAAACGACAAGCAGCTGGGTCAGCGCACAAGGGGTCCCTTCGTGGTCGCCAAATTGTTGAGGAGTTCGTGACCCCTTGCGGAGCTATTCCCAAAGACACAGAGTCGCTGTCTGTCTCAAAATGTATTCAGCATGCTGGGCACCCTAAGCAAGCTCAGAGGCCCCGAATAAAACTGTTAGAGGCGATTTATAGTTTACAGACAAGATGCGCACGCAGGTGGGAATTTTCCACTGTAAAAGAAAACAAAATATCAGGTCAGTGTGAGAAAACTCTTAATTATTTCAAAACTGGTTTTTGGCTACATGTTCATATTGAAAGACTAACTAATAGGGAGAAAAAGTATATCTTTGCTTACTTCAGACTTCAAAGTGAATAGGATTCGGTTATTGCAGAGTCTTATCAGCCTGTCCGTGGAGGCTGTGTCTGCTTTATAATTAACTGCTACACTATTATTTATGATCTTGTTAGTAAATTTCTACAGGTGCCACCCATAGACCTTGTTTTGTAGTTTATAGTGTTTTAAAATTATAGTGTTTTCTTTTGGGTTTTTTTTTTTTAATTCTTTGTAATAAATTTGTGTTTTGTGTTTACACTGCTTGTGAGGGAAAGGTTCTTGGTTTTATTGGACACCCTAGTGATTCATTTAATGTTTCCCAGGTATTTTGGATGGGGGGGGCTCAAGCCAAGGTGAAATACATTTAATTCCCCAAAACTGAACTCAGCCCTTGTTGTCGTTGACAGGTGCTCAGCAGAAGGGTTGCATACAGATTGTGAACAAAGAGTTAACAATCTAGACTCATCACAATTCTCTTTCAAACCTAGGTGAATACTCATAGGCAAATTAAACCAGAGTTAAATCACAACCCCTTCTGCTTCTCAGTTGGAAGGACTGTAACTAAATGCTAGAAGAGTAAGCATTGTTCTTCATAGATGCCCACCCTGAGAGAAGATGTGAGGGCAAGCAGTTCACATCTCTAAGAGGACGAAATCACCTGAGTCACTTCTCTCCTATGTAGGGAGTTTCTGAGCTTCTTAATACCTTTTATATACAACATCATTCAACCATAGTTCAGGTCAACCTCACAGGAGTTTATCCTGCACTTCAAAAGCAGAAACCAGTTTAGACTAGAGCCATAGCATAAGTAAACTTGTTGGAGAAGATGCCTATAAGCATATATAAGATAATTAGAAACATTCTAAGGAAATCAGTTTGGAATGTAATTTTTTTTAGGTTAACATGAGTTATCTTGCTATTCTTGCATAAAATCAAAAGAAAGGGAAAAAAGCCAGCAAGCATACTTATTTTTTTTAATATACTAATTTTAAAAGCACCTAAATTGCAGCAGAGCTGAAAAGCTGATTAATGACAGGATTTGAGGCACTCTTTAAAATGCTGGAAGTTTTCTATCTCATAGCTTTATCTTTCTGAATACAATTACTTTTAGACGTACTTTGTCTAATCCTTTTTATAGTGGCTTTGATTATTCTATAATAACTATGATTTTCCTTTAGGGAAGTCTAGATGAATGACTTTAGAAAAGGACCTTTCATCAATAGGGGGAAAAGTACATAGCTATCACTATCAGAGTAGTTTGAAGTGATAGCGATGCACATGTACACCAGCTGTGCTGTGACAATTTTTGTACATGCAAGAAAAATGGCTGCATCTTCCTCAGTACTACTGATTCAGAAAATATAGTATACTGTAGACTGAAGAGCTGTCGAAAGCTCACACTGAGCCTGTTCTTTTTTGTATTGGCTTACATCAGTTCAGTTACATATCCAGCTCATCTACCTTGCATCATAGTATTTGAGGATAATTAATTGTTTTACTCACATATCAAAATCTTATTTTCCCCCAGAAAGTAGAAAATCTTCTTGGGTAGCTTTAAGCCAATATAAACCATTTAGACTGCAAGTCTATTTTTCACTCTTTCAAGACTGTAAATATTCCAGCAAATTCCTCTTCAGGATCTCACCATACATGCAGCAAGTTTTGTAAGAGTAACCATTCTCTATTGATACTAAATAATCTAGAAGTTCCTAGCAAAACTATGTATTGGTGAGACAGAAGAGGTTCCCAGCACACAAATAAATGAGCACCTTTTTATTGACTTCAAATCAGTTACCAGTGAGAGGATTTTTTTTTTTTTTATGAATATGATAATTTGGGCATCTGGTCATAGCGCTGGGCATGAAATGGAAACTTCAGTTAGAAAAGGAGAGGTGATGGAACATTTCTCCTCCAGTATTGTGCTTTTTATTCACCTCTTATTTAAAGATATAATTCTCCTGGATTAATAGAAAGGGTAAGGTGTTGAAGCTATAGAATATGTAATTCAGCAATCAAGAATAATGACACTTCATTCCTGATGAATTTTCCAAATTTGGTGAGCATCAAAACCTATCAGCTACTTCCAGTTCCAGAGGGCAACATTCCAGAGGGACAAAATACCAGGGCTTTATTTTAATAGTACCCTAGTGCTTTAAAAATATTTTAGGCCAAGATTAGAAAACATGAAAAGGTATGTCTAGGTACATCTGATCTGCCATACAACATTGCCATAAAATGCCATATAGTATTGCCTACTGGGCAAAGCACCAGACAGGGATTCAGGACACCTGGGCTCCAGTCTCAGCTCTGTCATTGCCCTGGCAGATTTTCTCCATCTAAAGATCCAGAGGTGTAATTAACATTACTCTGTCAGATTAATCCAACAGATCAGTGCTGATTTACATCAACAGATTACCATTCCCCCCAGCAGAGGCATAACTTGTAAGGTTTCTGCTTTGGGCCAAACCTCCTGCAGTGATTTTAGCTATGGGCAGGTGGGCTCGAGCTAGCCTCACGCTAATTCTAGGGCTAATACAGCCAGCAGTTAGGGACTTAAAAGAGCAAACCGTGAGTTGCAGACCATCATGTAAACCCCTACTGCAGCCACCATCAAACTCTGTTGACAGCAGCAATCCCTAAAGGTCAATTTAGCAGTGAAAAAATAGCAGCTGCAGTAGAGAGGAGAGTAACACACCCACTGGCTGTTCTGTTAACACCGAGCTGTCTGTCCTGGTAGCTTTCTGGTACCTCCTCTGAGTCCATATCTGGGGTTCATGCCCAGATTGCTCACCTCAAGTAACATTCCTGCCCCTTGGTATACAGAGGATACCTGCACACAGTATAAATGATAATCTAGCCCTCGGTTAATTGACAAGAACCACTTTGCTGTACGTTGGTCAACAGGAAGTTGTCAAAAGTGTTGGTTTTCCTTGAGATGTCAAATGTCTTAAGAAAACTTCCCATAACACTGGCATGCACTCTATATTCTCCACTTTGGCCAGAGGATCTTGATGAAAGATACATCTTACATCTCTCTATATATACAGAGAGATATCTTGGTCCTTTGAATCCATACCCCATACAAACTTCAGTTTTCCACCACTCCACAGGTACTGTTTTTACTACTGAGTCTCCTCCATGGGTCACCACAGTGAAGCAGGTTCTGCTTTCTTTATAAAATGTAGGCTTTTATGTTTGTGAACAAAACCTGCGGGGCACACACCTCACATGTTGTTTTCCTCAAACTTCCTACAAACTGATGCAAGAAGGCTGAGAAGGCTGTGACCTCCCCATTCATCACCCATTCACTGTGACCACACTGACTATATTAACAGAAACACCTAGCTAAGGTGCTAGCCCTAAGCCATGTCCCCCCACTTTAGAGGTGACAAAACTTAGCTTCTCAATTACCCCAAACTTCAGCTTTTCCTCCACCAACTATAACAAAAATCTGCAGCACCATGAATATTGAAAACTAAAGACCAGAAGCATTTCCACTGAATTTATTATATTCAGTAACCCAAGGGTTATTCTATGTCATTCACTTTCATATTTAATCCAACAAGAGCTTCCCAGTTTAAAGGGTTATTTGAAACCATATTAGGATGTTCAGTCTGCTGATGTTATTTGGGTACTTCCACAGACTTGAGAGGTCAGCTACTCAAAAATGTTTGGGGCTCAACAGCATCTAAATAATTGGATGGATTTTATAGAGGTATCTGCATCTGATAGGCATCTAAATAAATTGGCTGGAATTGCAAATAGGTCCAGCACCCAGGGATTTGTGGTGACATTATATGGCCACTTTATTTAGATGTCTAAAGTGAGTTGGGCTCTTCAGAATATTTTAACCAGAACTGTAGGTTTTGAATGCTTGAAAAACTATCCCTCATTGTAGAAAGAAGATCAAATTGAGACTATGTTGCAGAGGGTTTTGACTTTAGCTCTTTTGGAGTCTTTCAAACACCAGGGAATCTAATGGAGCTTCTTGCAGCATCAGCTGTGCAGCTTCACTATAGATGCCAAGTGGTTTTCCATACACCTTTATTGCAGCCCAGCTCAGAAAACTTCAGGCCTTCTCACTTGAACTGCTATTTCTTGTTGGTCTGACTGTCACACTAAGAAGCCCCAAATAAGATCAAAGTCCCATTGTGCAACTGTAAAATTGTACAAACACCTATTGACAGACTGCTCCTGTCCAAAGTAGCTTACAAACTGGAGAGGTGATTGAAAAATTCTATTTTATATGTGCAAACATTGCAGCTTGTGACCAAAAAAAAGTTACCATACAAGAAAAAAAAAGAACTGAAAAAAAAAGTTTTTATTTAAAAAATGGAAAGATTCATCAAAATCAAATTGTCCCTGTGAAATATTTCACAAAAATGCTTTTTTTTTTTTTTTTTTGGTTTTGTTTATTTGAAAAGGTTTCACTGGACAAATTCCAATCACCTTTAGACACAGACAGGCAAAATAATTTATCCAGTCATCCAATAGGTCAGTGGCAGAGCCAGGAAGAGAACAGAGATCTAACAAGTCATGGTATAACCACTAGACCATACTACTTTAATATTCTTTGTGCTCCTTTGGTGGCTGATATCTACCCCGTAAAGTCAACATGGTAATTTATGAATGAAGATGTCAGACTTGCTTCAGCTTCTTACAGCTGCCTAATAAAAATGCTGAGAATTATGGAATACAATCTAATTTACTGTCGGACTAAATTCAGACACTGATTATGTAACTTTCAAGTATGGCACCCTGACTATGTCTATTAATTTTCACAGGTGACAAAATGATGAGCAAATGTGAAATTCTCTAATAATTGTTCCATGCTGATTTCATGGTGCTAAGACTGTAAGCAGCATGGATGAGCCTTCTGTTATAGCAAGGCTAGCTGTGGTTGGCAAATGAGTGATTCATGACAATATGTATCTTCATTTCATCTAGCAAAATGGCTATATGAGCTAATAGCGGTTTTCCCTGCTGGACATAAGCATATATCTCTTTAAATATTCTGGAGTGGGGCTGACATTTCATTTCAGCATGCCACCTTGTTGTGCTGCATAATGCATTGTAACAGAATGATGCACTGGAATGACAAAATGCCAACTCTAATAAAAATGTATAGAAATGGATGTGTTTTCAGCTGAGAAAGCAAACTGTTAGTTCATATAGAGGTATGCAAGCAGAAAGCAGAGCTGCAAACAAACTGCATAAGCACTTGCCTTGTTTGCAGACTAGCTCCAGTCCAGCTGCCCCTGGGAGTGTAGGCCTGACCCTATCAAAATGTTAATAGAAATCCAGCTGTAATCTCTCTCTGTCTTATAGCCCCTCTGGTCAAGATAAGATTGGTCAAGTATGATTGTCACCATTTCCAGGCTGTCCATTAGTATAGACAGCTACTTTTTCTCATTGTTCTTCATAAGCGAGAGCCCAGATTGCCCTTCTGTTCTGTAGTTTGGGACGCAGAGAGGGAAAGTATAAAAGGCAAAAGGGATGGGCACAGGACTTGTGTGTACTGACACAAGGAGATCATGAACACAAGTAGGAAGCTGTGAAGGAAAAGGGAGGGAAAACAGGACAGACAGCAGGAGGTTGTACAGGATTGTGGATGGAGAATGTGAAAAGGCAAGGGACTGTGGTTCAGATAAAGAGTAAGTCAAGATGAGTGTGGGGAAGGAAAGATGGAGAACTTCCACACTTCTGGGCCAGGGAGAGAGAGTTGGAGTCACCTAATTGGCAGCCAGGTAGAAGACGCATCTTCTGATGCAGGAGCAATCCATATAGCATCTCACATGCATACATCACCTTCATGCCTCAAATGCCAGAGTAAAGGCTGAAACATGACTGGAGTTAGTTGTTTTTAATATCCTGTCTTGGCTGGGAGTCTGATTCCATGATATGGAATCTCTGAGAGTTCTTTGCGCTTTGGTGAAGTGCCCAATGATTGAAAGAGGGCCAATGTCGTGCCTATCTTCAAGAAAGGGAGGAAAGTAGATCCAACAAACTACAGGCCCATCAGCCTGACCTCTATCCTGGGGAATGTCTTGGAAAAGATTATCAAAGAGGCCATCCTTAACAGACTAGCTGAAGACAATATCCTGAGGGATACCCAGCATGGGTTTGTTGCGGGTAAGTCTTGCTTGACCAATCTCATTTCCTTTTATGACCAGGTGACTTATCACCTGGACAAGGGGGAAGAGATCAACATCGTATACCTCGACTTTACAAAAGCCTTCACTCTGGTAGCTCACAATCACCTCTTGGCTAAACTGGCTAACTGTGCCCTTGACCTCACCACGATCCACTGGCTGGGAAACTGGCTCCGCGGTAGGACCCAGAGTGTGGTGGTTGACGGGAGCCAATCGTCTCGGTGCGCTGTGACCAGTGGGGTCCCACAAGGCTCTGTCCTAGGTCCTATATGTTTAACATCTTCATCAATGATGTGGACATTGGTGTAAGAAACAGACTGGCCAAGTTCGTTGATGACACCAAACTCTGGAGTAAAACATCCACACCTGAGGACAGGAGGGTGATCCAGGCGGATCTGGACAGACTCATGAAATGGGTGGATGAGAACCTGATGGTGTTCAACACCAAAAAATGCAAGGTTCTCCACCTTGGGAGGAAAAACCTGCACCATGCTTATAGGCTCGGTAGTGCTACACTGGTTAGCACTACAGATGAAAGGGACTTGGGGGTCATGGTTGACCACAAGATGAACATGAGCCTTCAGTGTGATGCTGTGGATAGTAAAGTGAGCGAAACACCGGCTTGCAGCCATAGATGCTTCTCAAGCAGATCTCGGGACATCATTCTTCCACTGTACTCAGCCTTGGTGAGGCCGCAGCTGGAGTACTGCGTCCAGTTTTGGGCTCTGCAATTCAAAAAGGATGCGGAGAAGCTTGAGAGAGTGCAGAGGAGAGCCACACACATGATCAGAGGTCAGGGAAACAGATCTTATGATGATAGGCTGAGAGCAATGGAGCTATTCAGCCTGGAAAAGCACAGGCTCAGGGGTGATCTGGTGGCCACCTATAAGTTTACCAGGGGTGCCATCAGAATCTGGGGGAATGGCTGTTCACCAGAGCCCCCCAAGGGATGACAAGATCTAATGGTCTCAAACTCCACTGTGACTGGTTCAGGCTGGACGTAAGAAAGAACTTCTTCACTGTCCAAGCCCCCAAGGTTTGGAACAGACTGCCACCTGAGGTGGTTCAGGCACCCACTTTGAATGCCTTCAAAACACATTTGGATGCTTATCTTGCTGGGTTCCTATGATCCCTGCTGACTTCCTGCCCCTGAGGCGGGGGCTGGACTTGATGATCCTCCAGTGTCCCTTCCAGCCCAAATGTCTATGAAAAGTCTATGAAATATTTGAACTGCGAGGGCTAGTAATACCAGTTATTGGCTGTGGGCAAGGGGGGAGACTGTTGTCTGTGTGTTCACAAATGGTCAGTAACTGCAACACCTCTCTTTAGCAGAGCATTTTCCATTGGTAGATATCAAAGTTCTTAGAAAAGAGGTCAGTTTTATTGTTCCAGACTTACAGATGGAGAAGCTAAGGAACAGACCTGATAAGTGGGATTGCCCGAGGTCAGCCAGGAGGGCAATGGCAGAGCTGAGGATTAAACCAAGGTCTCTTGAGTGCTGGTCTACTGTGCTATAAAATATTACACAGAACCACAAGACAGCAAGAAGTCCCATCAGAATCTGGGTCATATTTTATTTTTAAATTAAAGCAAGCTTGACCATATTCTTATAAAAACTATACAGTAGGGCTGTGTGCTATTCAACAGAGAGAGTTTTTAAGCAGTGCTTTGTAACAGCCAGAACCAGAGGGGTTAATTAGCAATAAATATGTGCTTCTTGGAGGCATTTTGTATTTTGCCTAAACAGGTAATATTAGTTAACATAAAGCTTGTAAGTTTGTAAACTGCAAATGTAACTTGTCTGTCATAAGTGTAACCAAAATGATAAATTAACTGTTCATGGAACTGTCTGGGCCCCATAGGCAAAGCTGTAACTGTAAGATTAGGAGACCTAATGGTTTTTTGCTCAGGGTTCAGCCTTGACGATAAAACTGGATATAACTGCCTGGCACACCCAACACATTGCAAGAAAACATATCCCAAGAAAGCATATTCAAATGAAGCCTAAAAGGGGTTGGAACTTAGGTGGAGCAATGTCAATTTCAAACCTAAAGGTGCTGAATCATAATTTGCTTATTGGATAAACCCTAGTCTGGGTAGTAACCTTTTATGATAATTTTAACACCTTTCAATCCCATAGGGC
>NW_017729030.1:62434803-62435282 GCF_001723915.1 Gavialis gangeticus
CCTGGCACACCCAACACATTCCAAGAAAACATATCCCAAGAAAGCATATTCAAATGAAGCCTAAAAGGGGTTGGAACTTAGGTGGAGCAATGTCAATTTCAAACCTAAAGGTGCTGAATCATAATTTGCTTATTGGATAAACCCTAGTCTGGGTAGTAACCTTTTATGATAATTTTAACACCTTTCAATCCCATAGGGCAACAGCTATAGGACAACATTATGAGTGGCTGTGAGGCCATCTGATTAACATAAGACTAGGTATAAAAAGCACGTGCATCAAGTAACCAGCAGGAAGGAGGGAACAGAATGGTCATGTCTGTCCCACGCCCGGATCCCAGACTCCCGGCGTGAGTGAGGATCGGATACTGATCAAGGGAACTTCCCCGGGAATCCCTCCGACAGCTTGGATCGGGGACGCTTGACTTCGCTGGAAGCACTTGATGTGTACCTGGTATTGAGGGACTATCGATAAATTGCTA
>NW_017729030.1:62435293-62436895 GCF_001723915.1 Gavialis gangeticus
GAATCAAACAGCCCAGTTGGCCTGTGATAAAATTGATACAGTCACAGTGCCCAGCTGACCTGTTGACATGCTTGAGCAGAAAGGGCCCTATGAGCTGGGGACCAGGCTGCTTCCATGATGATTCTGTACTTTAGTGACAGTGTCTCCAATATTTGTCTTTGCCAATACTTTTCAAAATCCAGCCCCCCCTTTTTTTGGTGAAGGGGGGCGTGCTACATCAAAATGAAACAAAATTGTGTTATATGCAAAGGAAATACAGTAAAAGCCTTTTAATGCCTTTCTGTCATATCTAACCACATTCCTTTGAGGTAAGGGGAATAAATCATTTTAACAGTATTTTAAGAAATGATCATTTGTACCCCAGTGCTGCAGGAAAAATGACACAGCTGGACCCCAGTGCCCATGCTGAGTTCCACTGAAATCAGTAACCTTTTAGCTAAATCAGAATGATGAGAGAGATTGTTGCAGTATAGAAGATATTACAATTTTCCTTCCACAGACCATATTGATTTATTTGCTTATCCACCTCCCCTCAGCTGTTGCCTCCCTGCTGCCCCAATCTGTGGCCCAAAATGAGTAGCTGTGGGGGAATTTTAAATGTCTGACAGAACATGGAACTACCTCCTAACTTCTGCAGAAGTGGTATGAAGGAAAAAATGAGCATGCAATTCATTTGCTTTTAAAAAGTCCTCTTGTACTACGTTTTCCACATTACAGCTGGCAATTGTAAGCTGGTTCTCTTACTAGACAAGCTCTTGGAACCTGATAGCAAAATGCTGCATAAAGAAAAAGGATAGATGTGCATGCAAGACTGTGTGTGCAGTACCCCTTTCAAATACATTCTTTCATTGATTTCAATGCCAGCTTTTATTTTTTTAACTTTCCCAGATAGTTTACTTATTGTCTAGTCATAAATGAGATGAGAATATATCTAGCAGATAATGTATTCAATGTACTTTTTATAAGATATCATCCCCAACTATCATACATGCTTTTAAAACTGTAATGTTTATGAAAACCCACAGACAGAAAATGGAAATTCTATTTTTCTGTTTATTACAGCTAGTCAGAATTTTTCCCCTGCAACACTTCCTGTCAGGAACTAGCAATTCATCAAAAGCCAAATATTTTCTGAATATTTATCATCTTTGACAAAGAAATCATTTTACAATGAAAACTGCAAAAAAATAGGTAAGGTAAATACATCCCATTTTAACCTTTTCAGAAATTCACTTTTATTTTATAAAAGAGAATTTAGATAGCAAATAAAAGGAACAACAGCAGCAGCAGAAAGAGTCAAAATTGGAATAGAACATTCTTTATATTTTTTGGAAAAATGATTCAGAGGGACCCAAAATGCAATTTTTGGAGGGAAACTTCCACTCAAAGGGAAATTTAGAGAACCTTCTTTGTTTTCTGTTCTGGAACTGAAGAAGTTTCATTCCAGATTATGGAACTCCCCTTAAAACTAAAAATAGTTCCACACGGGTTTAATGATTATCTGGAGAACATGTAATCAAACACAAAGAACAGCAATTGATCTTACACCATTTCCTAAAGCACTGGTCTCCAAACTTTTTTGATTGCGCACCCCTATCAGTA
>NW_017729030.1:62436906-62446933 GCF_001723915.1 Gavialis gangeticus
CAGAATTTTTCCCCTGCAACACTTCCTGTCAGGAACTAGCAATTCATCAAAAGCCAAATATTTTCTGAATATTTATCATCTTTGACAAAGAAATCATTTTACAATGAAAACTGCAAAAAAATAGGTAAGGTAAATACATCCCATTTTAACCTTTTCAGAAATTCACTTTTATTTTATAAAAGAGAATTTAGATAGCAAATAAAAGGAACAACAGCAGCAGCAGAAAGAGTCAAAATTGGAATAGAACATTCTTTATATTTTTTGGAAAAATGATTCAGAGGGACCCAAAATGCAATTTTTGGAGGGAAACTTCCACTCAAAGGGAAATTTAGAGAACCTTCTTTGTTTTCTGTTCTGGAACTGAAGAAGTTTCATTCCAGATTATGGAACTCCCCTTAAAACTAAAAATAGTTCCACACGGGTTTAATGATTATCTGGAGAACATGTAATCAAACACAAAGAACAGCAATTGATCTTACACCATTTCCTAAAGCACTGGTCTCCAAACTTTTTTGATTGCGCACCCCTATCAGTAAAAAATTTTTGAGCATGCACCCCTAATATATGTATATTTATATAAATAGAAGTTCTAATATTTTCTGCCCGCACCCCAATGGATCATCTTGTGCACCCCGTGGGGTGCTCACACCCCACTTTGGAGACCACTGTCCTAAAGGACAGATACCACCTTCATAAAGCCACAGGGATTGTCTCCATTTAGTGCCTTATGTTGTCATTGCCAGTGAGAGTATAAGGTTTTTGTGAGAATTAACATGGATGAATATTTCATCTTAAGAGGCAGCATGTAGGACATGCTCACAGCACAGTGGTGGTGAAGTTCTTGTATGGTGTCAGTGGTTATTCACAGAACAGGTAAAGACAGGCAGGCAGCAGCAGCAATATTTCCCAGGCAGTTCCCTGCCAGCTTGTTAGCTTTGACAAGGTTGGCAATCAGTAAATATCTATGTCATGGGACTAATGTGCCCCACTGGGATGCTGTGAAGTGCACCCTGACCACCCACTGCCATTTAGACTTAGTTCACCCATGAAAATGTTGCCCTGTGGTTGCTCTCAAGCACATCAAACACCTAACTCTTGAAAGTAACCCACCAGCATATTTTTGGGAATGTACAAACAAAAGTAGATGGGTGGGGGATATTAAAGATTGTCCCTGAGAGGACATACAACCATCTTGCTGTAGCCATACTCAAAGCAGCTACCAAAGAGGTTAGAGGTAGAAAAGGATGCATATTATAGAGACTATAAATCGAATTAAGGACGTGAATGTGACGCTTCCACCAAGGACTTATTCATAAATGGTATTTGTCTCTAATCTGTGTCAAAATTTGGCACAAGGCTCAACTGTCTTAAAAAACTAAAAGAAGTGCTTTAATTTATGTTATGCACATGAGGGTATAGTTAAGCCAGAAGAGCACATTCTAAAAAACAAGTGTGGCCCAATTTTAAAAAGCTAAGAACATAGATCGTTGATTTAGCAAACCTTTTTAACCAAAAGGCTTGCTAGGATATGGAAGAAGTTGCAAAAATCATCATTAGAAGTAACAAGTGAAGGCATTGCAGACATTCTTTAGAGTTTAGGTGCAATAGTGAGATCGATGTATTACTTTTTATTTCTCCTAAACCTATAACAAATCAGTTTTGATAAACAACTTTTTTCATGGCCAATAAATGTTACTTTTACTTTTTTATCTCACTAAAAGCATACACAAATTGGAGGGGGGAAGTTGGGAGTGCAAAGAGCTGTTTTATATTGTCACAGCAATTAAAGTTTAACAGTAACCAGATTTGCAGGAAATTTGTGAAATGTTGCCCTGAGCACATTTACATTAAACAAATTTCTAATTTGTTGAATAATTATAATCAGTTAAATAATGCCATTCAAATATCATGAATAATGTAGTCCTCTTTAATATTCATTGAGGGCTTAACTTCTAATCATTCTCATCAGTCTAGATAGTTTGCTTTTGGGGGGGCAGTTAAGACAAGAGTGGTATCTAAAAGTCTTTTATATGATTCATCCTAATGAATTGGGGGAAAGAAGGTAGAGAAAGGGAATGGTGCCTTATTTCACTTATTTCTGGCCTTCACTACAATTCTGTAGAGAAAGTCTCTCTTTGTCCATTTCTTCCAAATGCCTTTCATTAGCTCCTTATTAGTTCTCTTGAGTCTGGCCTCCATTTCCTCTCTCTCTCAGGCTCCATTTTATTTTCCATTCTTCTTTTCTATTCTTTATCCCCTTCACCACTTGTCTTTTCCTCCCTTCTCACTGTTACTCTTTTCCCATTTAAACTCTCTCGACTAGCATCTCATTATAAAAGCCTGTGAAGGAGAGGTTCATTACCAGCTTTAATTACTTCATCTAGCAATTACAGCTTCCAGAACATGCCAGTTAGCTTGCAACACATTCAGTGTAATAAAGGCAACACTTTGCACCCAGATGGAATTTACCCAATCAAATAAAAGGACTAAGAAGGTTGACTTTAGTCTTGCTCAGGGGCCTTTATTCATACCAGCCTCACAGTGAGGCAGGAGGCTGTAGCAGCAGCCTCCCAAAAGTAAATAGTTTGAAGAAAACAAAGTAGCAGGATATAAATGA
This sequence comes from Gavialis gangeticus, assembly GCF_001723915.1. NCBI lineage: Eukaryota > Metazoa > Chordata > Crocodylia > Gavialidae > Gavialis > Gavialis gangeticus. The sequence goes on from NW_017729030.1 coordinate 62,439,524, forward strand.
TAGACTATTGGCCTCCTCACTAGCAGTCATTGGGATCAGGCTCCTCTGGATGTTGCTTTGGCTGGTGGCACAGAGGCTGTTTCAGGTGAAACTTAACAGTTCTATTAGCTTTTTCCCTCTGCCCCACTCTGAGAACAAACAGCGCCAGCCCTCACCAATTTACAGGACTTCTGATAGAATTCAGTGTTGCCTAATTATCTGCTTAAGAATTAAAGCTGTAATATACAAACCCCTGCAGCAACCCTCTGCTAGGTTGCTTTTTAAAGGAAGTCAGAAGCTAGGGGCTAGACAGATAACATGGTTCATAATTCATAATCACTGCCTATTATTTATGATAAATGTTGTCCTCTGAAGTGAAGATAATGACAAGTGCGTTAAGCTATGAAGAAGGCAAGAAGCTTGCCTAAACAAGCCCCTTGGTTTCGTTTGGTTGTAAAGAAAAAAGTGTTGTATGTTAAGTCAATTTTTCAAATGAGGCCCATGATAGGGAGCAAGATTCAGAGTGAAGCCCTAATCTCACTAAAGTGGCAAAACTTCAATTGATTCCTAGGGGCCCAGAACCTTACTCATAGCCTGTAATGCCATACATAACCCTTGCACAGCTGTTGGCCACCAGACAGGATCTTTTCATGTCCTCTGGTCAAGGTATCCACTTACTCTTTTGCCTACCTGTTCTCACACCAGCTTTTTCACCTTTATGGTGTTCTGCCTCAGTGATATTATCTCCTTTTCTCCTCCCACCCAACTTCATTTCCAGTATCTGTACCTGGTTCAGCACAAGTATGCCAAGTGCTTTTGTGTTAAGTCTTTTTGCTCTTGCCTGACTGAATTGTGTCGGAAGAAGAGGATAAAGGAGATTCAGTTTCCCCTGTGTAGTGAGTAGTTTGGGGTTCTCCTGTTGGCCTTAAATAGGAGCATAGGAAAGGTTGAGCCCTGGGCAGCCACAGGCTGCATTCCATAGGACATACTCCTCCAGCAGAGCACACCCTCCCCCAAGGAGTTCCATATGCCAAGTGGGCCACCTCAAGGTTGTGCCCTACTTGCAGGACAATCTGTCTATGTTCCTTGTCCTGAAGAAATGCATTTTACAAGAAAGAGAATTAGGACTTAGACTAAGGAGATAAGCTGTCAAACCTCTAAGAACATAAGAAATGGATCTGACCATCCAGCACAGCATCCCATCTCTCACACTGGCACACTGTAAAGGTTACAGGAGAGGGTAAACAGGATGTCCAGAATTTTCCACCCTCCTCCTCTCCCACTGCAGCTTCTAATAGTCAGAGGTTTAAAAAGTTCTGATTCACGGGCTGCAGCCCCATCTACCATGTTCAATACCAACTGATGGAACTTTCCTCCCGGAATTTTGAACTAAGTTAAGCTACCAGCCTCTACAATGAGTTCCACAAGTTAAACACTTGCTGTGTAAAAAAGAACTTCCTTTTGTTAGTTTTAAACCTCCTATCTAGCAGTTTAATTTTATTTCATTTCTGGCTCCCAGAGCAAATGTATGAATGGAGTTTGGCAACAAACCCTACATCTAAGAGGTCTACAATTCAGTAGTTCTCATTGACTTCAATGCATTGGTGAGTGTGGTCACCTGGAACTGGAAGTATAAAGCGAGAGAGTCCCAGTCTTGGTCTGGAACTGTGTGAAAAGCCAAGTATCACTTGCCAGAAATCTAGACTTTACACCTCCTACTGGACAGGGTGTCAGCCTCCACTTAATAAGGGACTTGTAGTGAAGCTCTTCTACCGCTGAACCAAGGCTGTAGAAAGAGGTTATGGTGAAGCCTGGACCAGGAGCAGAAGACATGATCTCAGTTGGAACCTTGTGTTACACCTTAAAAACTGAGGCACCATGAGAGGGATCCTTAGTTGAAATGACTGCTTTAGAAATGGATGCAACTGAAACTACAGCAGCCATGGTGCTGCACTGTGGGACTGTGCAATAGGTCCCTATCTAGGAACTGCTGAGTGCTGAGCTCAGCTAAAAATTTGGCCATATGTCTATATAGTCCCTTTTGCCCCAATTCACTCATTTAAATTATTGCTCTAATTAGACCTAATCTTTCCTGTTCTCTATACATTACAGGTGCAAACAGAAATATGACATTTGTTGCACAATCAGGCCCTTCGAAGTGCTCTAAAGCTATGTTCAAATGGAAGAGCAATGTAGCAGAACACTACCATCAGGTGACAAATAAACCCTCATTGCATGAGGGTTCAAATGAAGATGCTCTAAAGCAGAGCACCTTCATTAATTCCTATCTGCTCCAGCTGCATCACAGCCAGCTGCTGCTGATAGGGGAGGGAGGTCCATTTAGGGGTTTTCTGAACCCCACTGAAGTGGTGGATTAGAGCCCCTCACCTGGTGGGGGTGCTCCAATCTACCCACCCTCCCACTCCAGTGGGGCTGAGAAAACCCCAGAATGGACCTCCTTCCCCTGCCTTCTCCCCTCTCATCCAGAGACAGCAGCAGAGCTGGGGTGGGGACAGAGCTAGGCAAGCACAGCTTCTCTTTCTGGATCACCTCCAAATTGGAGCTGATTCTTGACCCTCCCAACCCAACAGCTAATTTCTATTGGGTTGGGAGTATCAATCTAACTCATGGCACTTTCTATGAATCACCATGAGTTAGACCTGGGTGCTGCACCTCTGCCAGCAATCTACTCTCCACTTCAATTACTGCATCATTGAAACCAAGTGACCTCAGAAAAAAAGTAACACTAGCTTTGAGCAATGGAAAGAGGTATTTAAATATAATGAAAGGATTCCACAGCATCTTAAGGAACCTACATGTTTAAGTTGTTCATTTTGACCATTTAGGGTCTACTGCATACACAGTCCCATATTTGATCTGTGGAAAATGGAGGGAAGTATCAATGCATCAAATATGTTGTTTATTCTGCTTTACAGCAGTCATTTACTCCACCACACGAGCCCCATTTTTTAAAAACTGAATACTCATTCTTTCTCTGCAACTCTGTTTTCACAATGATCTTGAAGAGGGAGGAATGAAAGTACCCTTTTAAACTGAACAGCTTCTATCCAAGAAGAATACTTTATATTTCTCTACCATTTTCCATCCTAGAATCCCCAAAAGCTTTGCAAATATAAACAAAGCTTCACAAGACATCAGTATTGCCCAGCTATACTTTAGATACCAAAATATGTAGCTGGAATTTGAAAAGTGCTCAGCACATTTTAAATCAGAAGACGTAAAGCATTTATTTACAATGTGTTACATATATTTGTGTTTATTGCTTTTCATGGCTTGCATTTTGTGTAAGATTAAAAAAATGAATCTCAACATGGTAAAATCAACATTTAAGCATTTTCTGTTTTACACTCTCATTACATTATATAACTGCATTTTCTATTAATGATTAAAGTAAGGAGTCTATTACTCAATATTTAAAGCTAAACATGCAAATTCAATATAGTAATTCACTTCAACCTGTGATTTTTACAAAACCAAAACCTTTTAAAAATCATTAACTCACTAAAATGTTTCAAAATTCATTAAAAAGTAATATTTAATAGAAAACCTGGCTTTAAAATCCTACAGTGGCAATATCATGCCATCTTTCCATGTGTCTTAAATTTTGAAAGAATAAAGTGTAAGATAAAACTCCCCTCACTTTTACTGTTCTTAGGCACTTACAAAAGGGGGAAAAATACCTCCTTTTACTGGAACTCATTAAAATGCAAAACTTAATCAGAATTTATGTCCCAGTTAGAAAGGACAAATCTATGTCTATCTAACATTGTGTGCATTTTAAAGTGTAAGATTAGAAGAATGATAACTTATCTCTAAGCAGTAGAGAGAAAGCTAGTTAGCTGCTCTCTTATCTTAAAGGGGATGTTGCTTTATACAGGTGCTACACCAGGACTGCCCTTGAATGACAGCAGACTATGTATCAGTAAATCAAAATTTTTGTAACTCATTATCTCTCAGCTTCATGTGAAAGCTATCATTAACTGGAATGCTTTATAGTTTTTTTTCCCACCAACTCTTTTAACTGCTTCCTAACTTTTTACCTTGTAATAAAATTTGGTCTAATCATAATAAAATACGTGGAAATGTTGTTTAGTGCACTGTGGATCAGGTCAAAAGTCAGGAGACCCATGTTCTAGCCTCAACTTTGCTACTGACTTCTCTTGCAATGTTGAAATAGCCAGATCCTACCTGGCATCACCATCTCTGCAAAAGTTACTAGCATTGAAGATCTGACCTATGAGTTCGTACAGTGTTCAGTGATCGTGCTAAGGATCATGATTTTAATGCTACTTCCAAATCAGAATAAATTTAATTTCCACATGTAAACTCACACAGTGAAATGCACACAGGAACTGTATAATGTGTATACTTAAGATCTATTTAATCAGGTAGCCTAATCATTAGCAGTCCTTGGGGTCAGGGCTGGAGCACTGAGGGGACTGCAGGGCATAGACTGCATGTTGTCTCTGAGGCCTTGTCTACAGAGCTTCTCTCCTGATCTTTTGAGACTATAATAAAATAAGCCCCACCCACTCAAGTGCATCAGAGACTAGCAATTAGGCAGAGCAGACAGCTCAGGAGCAACCTCAAGTGGATTGATACGTCATACCTTCTCCATAACTGCTTAGCGGCAGGATCAATCCCTTGCAGATCAGGAAGATGGTCTTCTGTGATTGCCTTATCTGTGGGCCTGAAGATGGCTGACAAGGCTGATCCATGATTGACAGACTGATGCAACTCAGGCATGTGTTTCCCTATGGGGTGGGTGGCTCTCTATTCTTGGTTCAGTCTGCAACATGCTGTTTCCGCTGCTCCTGCTTTTCCATCTCCTGTTGTCATTGTGAGGGTTCAAAGTACTAAGATCCTTGCAGCAGACTCATCCTCCATTTACGGTGGTCCTAGGTGATAGTCTCCCATGAGTTGATGTTGATGTTACATATGTTCAAGTTGACCTTGAGGAGGACATCCCTGAGGTGCTTCCTCTGCCCTCCTCTTGAGTATATGCTTTGATTGAGCTGGGAGAATAAAACTTGCTTCAAGTCTGAAATCAAATATCCAGATGATGTAGCTTGCCCAGCAAAGTTGATGTTGGATGATCATCACCTTGACGCTCATGGAATTTGCTTGAGAGAGAATGCTAACATTGGTGTGTCTGTCTTCTCACTGAATTTGAAGGCTCTTCTGCAGGCAGTGTTCATGATACTTCTCCAGCAGTTTGAGGTGTCTGCTGTATGTTGTTCATGTCTCAGCTCCATACAGTAAGGTAGGGATCATGACTGCTTGATAAACTATGTCCTCCATCAACAAGCTCTTAATAAGCAGTCCCCAGCTTTGATAATTCAGATTCATGGTGAGACTCTGGAGAAAGTTGGGTATTTCCTGTACTTTGGAAGCCATCTCTTGCAGAAGGTTGACATCAATGAAGAAATCTAACATTGCCTTAAATGTGCAATTGCAGTTTTCGGGCACCAGAGGAAATCGGTGTTCAATTATCATGACATCAGATTCAAAACCTTAAGTGCTGGTCTCAAGCTGCCTGAAGACAGAAGACTTATGTGGGACCTGAGGATGACACATTCAGGATCACTTCCTGCCACCAGCTGCTAGACTCTGGTACACCCAGTGATATGAGTTGGGTGCAGTGTATTTGTCAGTGGCATATCTTCTGTCTGGAGTAAGTTCATACAGATGTGTTATAAGCAGCTGTATGTGTAACGGAGCTGCAGTGTGATGACAGCTGTGTGTCCACCACTACTCTGCTTTTTGTGGATCTTGTAGTTTGTCCACACCGTAGCTGCCTGGCCTCCCTCCCCAGTACAGCCAGACAGCTCTGTTACATGCTGCCACAGAGGGTTGGTATTAGTGACCACCGAAACCTATCCAGAAACTAGTTAACCCCTGCAGAGCTCTGCATTGCCCAAGCTGAACTGCTTGCAGCTGATCACCTAAGCTTTGGTTACAGCTTGTCTGGAGTACTGCCACAGCCTTGGGAAGTGGTAAAGGGCGGTGGTAAGAATGAGGAGGGCCAGACACCAACCTCATTCTTAGTGTATCTGCTTTATCTTTAACTGACCCAGGGACCTCGTGCAGTCAGGGTAGAGTCACCCCCTGATTTGCCCAGAGAAGGAGGGGCTAGAGGATTCCTGGTTTGACAGAGAAATACCAATGCAAGAAAAGCTTTGCAAAGTGGCATTTGCTAAGCTAACAGCTCAGAAAGAAGAAAGATGTGCAAATCAGGTTTGCTAGTTTCACTAAAGTGTCATTTGCTAGAAAAGCTTATTGTCTAAAGGCATATGAGAACAAACACATTGTCTTTTATGGTGTAAGAGACCAGAGAAGAAAAGGAAAGAGAGAGGCAACAACTAAAACAATAAGTCATACTTCTGGGACCAGGGCTCCTCCATTATTATATCTTTGTGACCTTCCCCTCAAACAAAGGCTCTCTTCTTTCCAGTATAGATTATTTTCGCCCTTTTCCTTTGAAGCAAACTGTCTCTTGAATGGATAACTGGGAGACTTTCAAAGAAGAGCTTCCCTACCATCTCCAGATGTATGGATCGCCTTTGTTTTGCTTTTCCCTTTTTCATATAAATTCAATTTATTGTCCCTTTCTGTGGCACTTGATTACCATGAAAGCTGTAGGTTTGGGGACAGTAGGTGTTTCTGGGACAATATATACTATATATTCTTTTTCTGCCCTCATTACTTTGAAGAACAAATGAACCAAACTCTCTAAAGAAAGTGTGAGGTATTTTTTCTTCAAATTTTAAAATGATTATTAAACTGTGCAATAAATCTCCTCTCTTCCTCCCTGAATCCTCATCCCACAATCTGATTTGAATCTCACATGGCTGAGAAATAATAGCACTGTTTACTGTTTGATGTACTTTTAGGGTCCTGCAATTTTGAAGGAAGATGATATTTCAGCTTTTCCTCTCCACAACTTCACAGGAATTGTTTTTCCTCAGCGATATTTAGGGGACCAGATTGTGTTTGGCTGAGTACAACCCATGCCTCAGTAAATATTGAACCAAGTCCTCCACAATCTAGTGCTGGCTAAAGTGACAGCAGGTTTTCAAATGGCTCGTGTTTTAGCACCAGGGTTACTTATGGATTATAACATGTGCTGGCAAAACGCTGGCTTGCATCCAAGAGATGCTTCTCAAGCAAATCCTGGGACATCATTCTCCCATCGTACTCGGCCTTGGTGAGGCCGCAGCTGAAGTATTGCATCCAGTTTTGGGCTCCACAATTCAAAAAGGGTGTGGAGAGAGTGCAGAGGAGAGCCACGCGCATGATCAGAGGTCAGGAAAACAGACCTTATGATGAGAGGCTGAGAGCCATGGGGCTCTTCAGCCTGGAAAAGCGCAGGTTCAGGGGCAGTCTGGTGGCCACCTATAAGTTTATCAA
>NW_017729030.1:62447140-62466186 GCF_001723915.1 Gavialis gangeticus
ACTGTCTGAGCCCCCAAGGTTTGGAATAGACTGCCGCTGGAAGTGGTTCAACCACCCACTTTGAATGCCTTCAAGACACATTTGAATGCTTATCTTGCTGGGATCCTATGATCCCTGCTGACTTCCTGCCCATGGGGTAGGGGGCTGGACTTGATGATCTTCTGAATTCCCTTCCAGCTCAAATGTCTATGAAATCTATAAAAATTGTGACAACTCTGTCCTATTACCCTATTTCTTCACATCGCTTTCTTGGCCTGTTACTATATTTGATATTAAGTTACTACTGTTTCTAGTGCAGCTGCTCAGCACATAGTGCGACATCAAGTCTACACTGAAGAGCCAAGGCAAACAGACCAATAAAAAGTGTAATGGGGCCATGTGTACATTATGGCTTATCGGAAACCAAAGACCAATGCCCACCCCTCCAGCTCATGACACACAGATGGTCTTATGCACCAGACTCTCTGGCCTTGCTCAAAGGTACAGGAAATTGAATAGTTTAAAATAAGACTGACAGGCACAACCAAATGTGATAAAGTCACAGTATATTATTGGCTCAGTGTTGTTGCATGTGAACCACAAACAACTATGAGGGAGTAGTGCAGGGGTGTAGGTTGTAGCCATGTTGGTCTAAGGATATAGACAGACAAGGTTCTTTGGGTAAGTCTGGTATTTTTTATTAGACCAACTATTTGAGGTGATTTTGATTGAGTTTGATTTACCCAAAGAACGTTGTGTGCCTATGCCCACATCTCATGCACTACACCCCAAAAGGATGTAATGGAGCTACTTTGGTACACTGCTGAGCATGCATCAACAAGCATGCCTGACAAAGAATTTTTGGTGTGTACCGAGTGCTCCTGTAGGGATTATCTTTTTGGCAAAGCACGGGTAGAGGGGTTGAGGTAGGCTTCATATTCAGAAGGCAGTGTAGACGCACCCAAATAGTTCTATGTGCATTCTTGTTTCTGCTTTACTCTCAGTCAGAAACTATGACTGACTTTTGAGCTGGGTCTCATCCCAGGTTTCAGAGGCCTTGCTGAGGTTTGGCTGAGGACTGCAGTGGGACTGCACTCTTCTGTTACTCAGTGCAATACTCATGTATAAGCCACTGATAGAGGAGTATTTTGTTTCCAGCATCACCAGGCTCCTTCTGGTTTACGGTAGAGGAACATTGTGATAAAAAGTATACTTTTGTTCCAGGTAAGTACAAAAAGGCAGAGAGCTAGTGATGCTGCTGGGGGCAGTGATGTCAGAGGCATGCATACTGCTCTGGTGGAGCAGCCTGAGTGGGAAGAAGGCACCATCTCTGTTCTCCTTCCTTTTCACAAGTGTGGAATTACCAGGCCATGCTTCAACCTGCTAGAAAAGCGTAGCTTGAATCCACTGGCCCTGCCCTTGAGTACAAACAATATAAACCCACAAACTGTGATGTGTGAAATGTTAAAGGAATTGAATACTGTGTGCCTTACTGTGATTTAAACTTTCTGCAAGAAAACCTATGGAAATTATGTCAACACATGAAACCTAGAACTGATTAGGAGGGGTTTTGATTTGTTTGATTCCTGCAGGTATTTTTTTCTGTTTTTGCTTTTAAACCTCTTTGAGCCTGAAACATCCCCCACTCCAAATCAGGCATTTCCCACAGAAAACCCCATATTTCATAAACATGCTTCAAATATAAGATTTTGACCAGTTATATTAACACTCTTTTTCAAGAGATCTGGGGCAGGTACCATCCATCTCTGCAACCTAAAGGCTATGTTCACATACATTTGTGTAGTTCCACTGAAACCAAAAGAGCTTAACCAGGATGCTAACATGCAGTGTTATTTACTGGTATCTGCATTATTGCTTTCTAAATTTGCTGGCAATAGGGAAAGAAGAGCATAGCAGACAGACAGGGTATTTTTCCTCATCTGGTTTTTATGTGCCCTTGCCGACAGCTTGGGTCATCACAAAGTAACTTGTGTTGACATGTGGGAACTTGCTTACAGTAATAACACTCTCCAACTCAATACAGATTCAGACCTGCCTTTTCTAGTCCTATTTGGCAATTGAGGGAAACTGGATCCTGATACATTTTGTCTCTTTGAGCAGCTTTTTAAGAGCAGGATACAAAGATTTAGCTGCATGATAACAATGAGAATCAGAAGACTGCACTGTTTATTAGTAGGACTGCTTTGAAAGTAGAACCTGCATGTGTTTCAAATTATATTCTTACTCTTTTTCCCCTTGCCTTCAATCAATTTCAGCAGTGTACATATGTAAACAAGGGATCACTTATTGTTCTTGGACACGTGCATGTTTTAATATGAATCCAATACAACCCTTGAACAATAAACGAGCCTGAATTATACTTCATCTGAAAAGAAAGGTGCTACATTCTGTAAGCCATACAGATTGCATAGGAACCTGATATTTATGGCTGATATTTCAGAACGTGATCTAGCCCATGCTAGCAGACTGCAGAAGCAAAGCAGTTTTAGAGAAGCTGACCCTGTTTGCTTTGCAGCTGAGGCAGAAAGACAACACGTCATTCTACAAGACACGAACATACATCTGAGTTGTGGTCTGTTGGCTATTTTTCCCTATTCCTTCTTCTTGAACTAATATTGTGTGATGAAGAGGGACTTAATATACAACATGTTCAATGGAAAGAAGAAAATGAAAATATTTTCAAGCAGTGAAGGCTTATTGCAATTTTCTCTGGGAATTTTTATTAGTTTTTCATCCTAGCATCCATTGAGCGGTGATGACAGGAGTAGCTACACCCCATCACGAAGGGTTAGAGCACAGCAGGCTATGTGTACTCACACAAGACTCACAGCTGCAAATGTGATTAATAAAATCACAGAAGGCATGTGTAAGACAAACCAAAGCACAACTGTATCTCACTCCTGGTTATCTTCACTGTACAACACATTCATGGACAGTGCTTGCAAACAGATCTAGTAGTCTTCTATTCTTGACTCACAAGTCTCTTCCTAGGACTGACAAACCTATGATCAAGAATCATGGCTCACCCTGACCTCCCCCCAGTCTGGGGGTGGGTGTTATTCATTTGTCTGTTTTTAAAGTAAAGTGTTTCATTTTGGAAATGAACATTTTCAACAGATGACACTGACTTTTCATTTTGAACTTGGAATTTGTGTCTAAAACTTAACCTAAGAAGGATAAAAGAGTTAAAAGGGTTTGATAACCTGGAAATGAAATGAGAAATTTAACTTGGGCCTTAAAGAAATATTCAGTTTGTTCCAAAACAAATTTTGGGAGGAGGGAAGGACAGGTTATTTTCACTGAAAAAGCTATCACATTTCTGTTTCAGTTTGACCCAAATCTTTTGTTTGGTTGGAGACCAGACCAAATATTCATTATCCTTCCAGTTCCATTCATGCTAGGAAGCCTATAGTCACTCCAGCCTCAGGGATCCACCCTGTGATGTCGCTGGTGTAACACTATATGTATCTACCAAAACATAGGAATGGTATGTGGGTTAGCCTTCTCTCCCCACAACCCCCAGAGTCAAGATAAGAGGGCAGTTTCAAAGGCGAGTTTACAATGTTATTGTCCTTTGTGAAAACTGGAGCTATTTAATCTCCCTAATAGTGACTCTAATTAAGGATGCAAATATTCAATTAATCTGGAATACACAGAGGGCTTCACAATTGACTGAAATAATGTAAATGAAGTAATTGGCCCAGGACCACAATTTATCTTTTATACTCTCCTGGTTGCACAAAAGAATTACTTTGCTAAGAGTTATGTTTTATTCATGTACTTGGGTGCCAAAGCCCTGGTGATTTTAGATATTTAATTACATCAGTCCACTCCCAAGTGGCATGCGCAATGCAAAAACCAATAGGGAACCTTTATTTACTTGCCTTCTCTTTACCGCAGTGTCTCTTTTTGTTCAACTGGGAAACTTTTCCATTGAAGGAAGTGATTTCAGGGCATCTAGATTGTGTGTGCTTTGGGGTCTGCTTCCCTTGGTTTTTCTCTTCTGGGGTTAGGGTGAGAAGTTGACAGCTCTCTGATGACACTTCCTTAGAGAGCCTTGGAGTGATGGCATAGTCATGATGGCCCAGGAAATATGCAAGGCAAGGATTTATGTGGGTGATTTCTTTTATTTGGACAACTTTCATGGTTTGAATAACAACTTTAAAGTACAATGAATTCTTCTTCAGGTCTCTTCTTCTTCAGGTGCAATAGATTCAAAAAGTTGTCCAAGTGTATCACAGCCATGAAGCTGGTCCACTAAAAGATATCACCCACAAAAATACTTGTCTCTCACTTCATTAGAGAGAAATTCTAAGGTACAGAAATGCAACAAGAAACAGAAGTAGTAGTTAAATCATGCACAAGGTCTGAGGGGAATGTAGAGGGGAATGGAAATCCATTTCAGGACACGACACCAGCTGTCTTTCTGTTGCTGATGCATCAGTTGATGGCACGGGTTGCAACATCAGCTATGGCTCCTGTACCCTCCCAACACGAATCTGGAATGGGGTTGGTTGGTGAACCCAAACAGCTGCAGACATGGATCATTTGTGTTGCCTTCACTGGCCTGGCACCCCAGGAAACTGGAGTCAATACTCTGTTCTGCACTGACTTCTTACATAATGCTGAGCAAGTCACTTAGCCTTCCATGATCTATTGCCCCATCTGTAAAGCACAGAGAGCCTCTCTATTTGCCTTTCTTTTGTTAGGTCTATTTGGACTATAAGAATGTCTTTACACAGGCTCAGAAAGGGTGGGGGGACACTTTAATTAGAGTGCCTGCAGCGTCTCATGTGTTCAGTGTCCCATGCTTCAAAATGCCAGGGGGTGCTTTAATTAAAGCTCATTGAACAAGCTCCAGTTAAAGTGTCCCCACTGCTTTTTTGAAGCACGGGGTGCTGAATGCACATGACACCAATGCTGCTGGAGTGTGCTAATTAGCATGCATTGGAGCAAGTATCAGGAACATGTATAGGTGCCCTGAGCTTTTTGAAGCAGGGACTGTCTCTCTATATATTTACACATGCCTAGAACAATGGAGATCTATGGATTCTGTTGTTATCTAGATAAATAAAAACACAATGGGCACAATGGGGCTGGGGTGAATGGGGGCCCAGGGCTGAGGTGGGTCATGGGACAGAGCTGCGGGCAGCTCATCCTGGGGCACTGGGGGCTGGGGTGAGGGGTGCAGCTCACCTCCACTGCGTGCACCCGTGGGGAAAGCATGGGCGGCACATGACCCCCAGATTTGTGTGTAGGGCAGAAGTGAGCTGCCCATTGCAGGCTGGGGCTCTACGCCCTGTTGCCTTTGCCCTGTGAGCTTTATGATGCCATGTTGTACCTCCTGCTGCCAAGTGGGCAGGGGATACATAGCACAGCCAGTGTATGGCTCCCAGAGCACAGGCAGCAGGGTTCAGGGCCCCAGCAGGCAGCCCACCTCTGTCCTGTGCACAGATCCAGGGGGACATGTGCCCCATGCCTGCCTCAGGGGTGTGTGCACTGGCAGGGAGCTGTGCCCCCCCATGACACTTGACAAGCCACCTGCTGCTCTGTTGCATGACCCACCCCAGCCCCAGGGCCCATTCATACCAGCCTCTGGCCTACTTCCTCCCTCACATTGGGGACCTTGATCTGTCCCCCGGTCTTTCCCCTCCACAGACTTACCTGCTGGGTGCTGCTCTACACACTGTGGGGCTGTGTTGCTGGCTGCATGCATACTGGAGCTGCTCATGTGTGTGTATGCGCATGCCACATCCCTCACCTTCCTGCTGCAGCAGCCCAGAGCCCATGCCTGGTCTGCCCTGCAGTCTTCTGCATTGCCACCATTGCCCTGCTGGGTGGCCTAGAGGTGGCGGTGACTAGGCGTGGGCTCCAAAACTATGTGCATGATTAACGCATTAAAAAACTTAACCTGAGTACCAATTAACACATTAACCATGCACATTAAGAGCAATTAATTGACAGTAGGGCTGTTCGAAGCTTCAGGTGCTGATTTGATTTGGAGGAGATTTGGCCCGATTCAGTAGCCAAATCTCCAAATCTGAATCAAACTGGGGACCAATAAAAAGGTCTGAATCAATTTGAAGCTCTTCAAATCTTTGGAAAAGATGCTGGTAAGGGGTAGGAAGCCTGGAGGAAGTGGAGGGGACCATGGGGGGACCAGTGCCAGGCCCCATTCCCTGCCTGCTTCTCCAGCTCCCCCCCATGGCTGCTGCACCCACCGCAGCTCCTAGTGCTTTAAAAAAAGCCCCAACTCACTGGGTGCTGCCAGGTGGGGTGTGGCCCCTGCTGCCCCCAACTGCCCCACACTGCATGGGGAGCTTTGCCACAAGCCCCTCAACCCCCACAACTCCCCCCGCCATGGCTGCCCCGTCTGCCCGAGCTCCAGCCCTTTAAGAAACCCCTCCACCCTGCACTCACTTGTTCTGCAGCAGCCCCCCCATGTAGTGCAGGGCAGTGGGAATCTCCTCTCACTGGCAGGAACTGGTGAGTCTGTTTTTTTTTCTTCTTAAACGGCCAGAGCTGGGGTGGGCTGGGGGGCTCATGCAGAGCCTCCCATGCAGTGTGGGGCAGTGGTGGGCAGTGGGGATTGCTCACCACCTGGCAGCACCTGTTGAGCTGGAGCTTTTTTTCAAAGTACTGGGAGCTGGGGCAGGCAGGTCGGGGATGGGCCTAGGTGAGTTGGAGATGCAGACAAATTGATTTGGGACAGTGATTTGAATCACTGTCCCCCAGATCGGCTGAATCTGAAGCGAATACTAGCCGCTTTGCACAGGCTTAATTGACAGCCCAGTTATTAGTCTGATATTTACTTTTATTTTTATAACTCTGTCTGTATCACGGTTACTGATTTCTCATGCTTGTTCTCATTTTATAATAAAACTTTTAAAGATCTTTTTATAACTAACTTGTTGTCAGTGATGACTGTGATTTCAGAACATATGCCCATACATGGAAACAGGGATCCATCTTTTCTGAGTGCATGATGGATGTGCTCCAGTCTGGACAAAGATGTGATTCTTCTAGCTGGCAAAATCTCCTTTGCTATGACAGGCAAGATCTGATACAGGCAGGGCTGAGGCACCACAGGCTAAGGAGTGACCTCTCGAACATCTCAGCTGGTTCTCTATGTCAAGCAGCAGATAGCAGAGGGGTTTGGGGCAGAAGTGCATCCCAAAGGTGTGGAAGCACACTGGGAGCATATCTCAAAGGTGCACCCAGGCTGCATCTGGGGTTGGGCATGTCACAATCCTCTCCCAGGTGTGTATCTCAAGAACAGAATGAGAATTATTTTAGTGTAGACATTCAGATGTGGCAGTGTTTTTGTCTTTTCTGACAGACAGACACATATATAGACAGTCAATCAGTCTCATAAATATTCTGGGAGTTCATAGCAAAGCAACTGTTCTGCCTGGCTGTAAGAAACAACTCCCCCCCCTGTTCATGATGCTGTGTAACAAACACATACACATGAACTAATTGATAAACACATGACTTTGGGGCATCAACCACCACCTTACTGTTCTTCTGTCTGTGGTGCAAAGCCTTCATACATGTTGTCACTATATGAACTAGCCATGCAATGTGCACCTTCATTTTCTCTTGAGAATGAGAACAGTTCCCACATATCATTATATGAATCAGCATTAAATCAGGGCTTTGAGAGCAGAAGAACAATAGTAACCTGTAGGGCCCAATTAACCCTTTAGTGGGCCCTAGGCAAACAAACTTGTCAGCCCCAGGCCAGTCAAGACCCCCCTACTCACCTCAGTGCTGCTGCCAGTGGGAAGCAGGACTTGGAGCTGCTGCTAGGAAGAAGCTGCTGTGTTGGTGAGGTTAGCAGAGGGGAAGGGAAGGGAAGGGAAGGGAAGGGAAGGGAAGGGAAGGGAAGGGAAGGGAATCGAGTGGGGCCATTCATGCCACCACTGTGGAGGGAAGGCCCAGGTGCAGCTCAGGGCCCTAGGCATGTGCCTAATTTGCCTATGCATTAATCCAGCCCTGATAACCTGCATGGCACTTTGGATAAAGTCATAGTCACTGGGACAAAATTAATCTTGTGTAAGTGGCCAGCACAACACTCAGATCCCACAGTTTGTATGAACCTATAAAAGTTCATATTGCAAGGTTTAATATTATGCCTCTAAATTTCCTTAATCAAGCATTTCCCCTTCATGATGTAATAACACATGATGCTACATGTATCAGGGTGGAATGGAAGTTTTCTTTCTTCTTATGCTTTTTGGTATAGGCCGCTATGATTAGATAAGAGAGGCCAATAGGGTATTCCAACAGCACAATTTGCTGGACAAATCATGAATGCCTTATCCACACATGACTCATGGATGTCTACCTCATCAGTGATCTGGTCTATTTACTTAAGTAGGATTTCCTAGCTGGTAAGAAAGAAGGAAGTGCAGGGTGGCACCTTAAAGACTAAGTAGATGGTAATGTGATCAGAATTTGGTTCTTTGTTTGTCAAGATGGACATTTAGTTAGGATATCTAAACAGAGACATCAAAAGACATGCTGCAAAATCAACAGTAAAGCTTGAAATCTCATTCTCTGTGAAAGAATTATTTTAAAATAACCCCTCCACCACCAAGACTTTGGCATAAAATTTCTCCAGTTCAATTTTTTAAATTTCATCAGCAGAATCTAATTGATTTCAAGAAAGAAAGCATTTCAAAAAGTACCTTTTACCCAAGAACTGAAGATGCTATCTAAAAAACAGTTGTTTCAGGAGTAAAAAGCTCCAACCACACCTTTCAACTGCAGTCCTTTGCAGCCATAACCAAAAGCTCCTGTACTTCTGCTGCTATCTATTTACCTTTCCCTTTCCGATCCTGGGAGTTCTGACCTCTTCAGCAACCAAACTGCAACTGCCTCTTATTTCTGGATATCCAGCTCTTACAGCTCCTGAGCAATGTTCCCTCTAAGGCAGGGGTGGGGAAAATGCGGCCTGGCAACCAGATGTGGCCTGCCAGACCATTCTGTCCAGCCCATGGGGCCCCTAAAAAATTAAGAAAATTAATATTTATCTTCCCCAGGCTACCTATCATGTGGCCCTCGATGGCTTGCCAAAACTCAGTAAGCGTCCCTCCGCCCAAAATAATTGCCCACCCCTGCTCTAAGGAGTAGTGGTCCATGAGTGTGCCACTGTGGTCCCACCTCCGCCTTTCAGTGTGGCGTGGGACACTTACTAAACGTAAGCTCCTCACCCCTCACCCAAGGCAGGCAGTGGGGGCTGGGGCCAGAAATACATCACCTTCTCCATTCTTAACAAGACCTTTTATCAAGGCCCCTAAAGTACCTCACTATATACTAGGGCTGTGCGAGGCTTCAGACAGAGCGCTGGAGCCAGAGAAGCTTTTGATGCTTCGGGGTCCAAAGTAGCACATCCAGGTCGAAGCGCTGGCCTCATTAGCTCCCCAAAGCGGTTCGGAGCTTCTGAAGCGCTTTGGAGCCACCTGGAGATCCAGGCATAGGGTATAATGGGGAAATGATAAAATATCTATAACTTTATTGGTTTTTGTCTGATTTGGATGAATTTTTCAGGAGCGGTAGACTCTGCAGAGCGCATGAAGCACGCCAAGCTTCAAATAGATTGATACAGGGGTTTGTGGGGAACTGCACCCGAAATTCATGAAAGACAAACTCATGTCACGTGTATGTATTACACCACAGGGGGGGTGAAATCTGCAGAGGTAGTGGCCCCTGGTGAGGCCACAAATCTTGCCATGTTTCAAGAAGATAGATACAGGGGTTTGGGGGGAACTGTACCCCAAATTCTTGAAACTAAAGCTCCTGTCCCATGTATGTGTTACACGACAGGGGGGTCAAGCCTGCAGGGGTGGTAGCTCTTGCTGAGACCACAAACCCTACCAAGTTTCAAGAAGATTGGTGCAAGGGTTTGGGGGGAACTGCACGTCAAGCTGCAGACAAGCAAAACACATGACATGGGTGACACTGCATGTGTTAAGGTGCAGCGGGGTGACAGCTGCAGGGATGGTGGCCCCTGCTGCAGCCATGAAGCCTGCCAGCTGTCAAGGAGATCGGTGCAGGCCTTCTGGGGCCCTGCACCCCTAGCTGCTGACAGACAAAATTTGTGACATGGGTGCTTGTGCAACTGACTGCATCTGTCTTGGGGCGTGGGAGATACTACTGTAGGCCTGGCTGCTAAGCTGCTATGTTACCAGTTATCAGTCAGTCATGATTGACTTGGGGACCAGCTCAATACACAGGACCTAGCTAATGTAGCCAGTTAATTGCCATCAATTAGCACCTACAAAACCCAACTAAGGAGAGGAAATAATCAATACAGACAATTAACTGCCCCAAGACAGAGACAGTCGATCCTACAAGCACCCATGGCATGAGTTTTGCCTGTCAGCAGCTAGGGATCCAGGGCCACAGAACCCAGAAGCCCTGCACTGATCTCCTCGACAGCTGGTAGGCGTTGTGGCCTCAGCAGGGGCTACCATCCCTGCAGCTGTTACCCTGCTGCACCTTAATACACACAGGCATGAGGTTTGCTTGTCTGCAGCTTGGGATCCAGGGCCACAGAACCCAGAAGCCCTGCACCAATCTTCTTGAAAACTGGCAGGCTTTGTGGCCTCAGTAAGAGCTACCATCCCTGAAGTTTTGACCCCCCCTATGGTGTAACACATACACGTGACAGGAGTGTGGCTTTCAAGAATTTGGGGTGCAGTTCCCCCCAAACCCCTGAACCAATATTCTTGAAGCTTGGCAGGCTTCATCCTCTGATCAGAGACTACCACCCCTGCAAGTTTCATTCAAATAAGACAAAAACCCCCAAAGTTATAGGTATTTCATTGATTTCCCATTATACCCTATGGCCGGATCCACAAGGCAGCTCCAAAGCTTTGGAACTGCTTCGACCGGATCGAGGGAGAAATCCAGTCCAGAGCTCCAGATTGGCTCACTGCCCTCTAAAGCGGCTGGATCCGAAGCCAGATTGGATTGCTGCCGACTCACACAGGCCTACAATATACATATGTATATATGTATACAAGGTTGGTGGATTACAAAGCAAAATTAGAATTTGGGGAACTTTGAATCCTTGGTCTAAGAATGTTATATTTAGGCTAGATATGGATAGGAAATCAGTGGCTCATAACTCTGAAAGCATTCTGTAGCTTGAATGGTAAGGGATGCAAAACATAGAAAGGGAACTGGCAAGGGCAGTGTTATGAGGAGGACATTTTTCTTTTACTGGGTCAATAATATTTAAAAAGAACAAGACTTTAAATAATGCATCTTGGTAAGTATTTTAAGACATGTTTACATGAGCATTAATGTGAAGAACTTCTCTGCCTTTACACACATAATTTCTCAGGTTCTATTCAACAACACACAGTTAAAAAAAAAGCTGAAACAAAACCCTCTTTCCAAATACATACATAAATACTCTATATTTTTTCTAGGTCTAAAGAAATTGAATAAACCAGAAATTATGCTTAGAAAAGTAGTGCCAGCATTATCTAATCTAACCATTATCCAATGCTCCAAGTAAGTCCATACAATGGGAACTGCACAATCATAGCATCCACTACCATCTTCACTGCATCCATGCCACTCCCAAGGTGGGCCACACAGGTACCTCCTACATATCTGCTGCTGCATGCATGTGCTAAGCCTGGAAAATAAGTAGTGAATCCATGCTGTAACTCTTCAAGTATGCAAGGGTTAGAGAATTTAAAAGCAGCGCTAGGAGGCAACACTGGGGGTGACTTTGCTATCTCATTGCCAAGTTTGCCATGTTCCAAGGTGTGGGGGGACAAATGGGCAAGGCTTTTTCAAGAGTGATTTCCCCAAGGAACACCAGAGACTTTGTGCAGACCTACCCTGAGCTCCCATCAGAGCAGGCCCTGAGCTTTCATATTCTTAAGGACTGCAAACGGCCATAATTATTCCCTCACCTCTGCTGTTAAACCTCTTACACTTAAAAGTCTTTATGTTTCCAAGCATATTCTTTATAACACCTTTGCCCCAGAAAAAACCCTAACTAAATTATAGCCTGATGCTTGGTACTTCTGAGTAATGGTGCAACAACAAGTATGTGTATGTGCATGCAAAGCTGAGGGGAAAATCCATTTCAATAAGAAAACAGATTTAATTTGCCAGTTCCTGAAACATTATTATAAAGAGGGAGTAGAACAAGTAGGTAAAAAAAAAAATTATGAAAGATATATTGACAGAGCTCTAGTAAACATCCAGCAGGAAATTTAAAGTTAAGACGATGCTCACATTATGGCTTTTGTAATGGCATCCATTAAGGGTTTCCTGGGCAGGTTTTCATTTCATCTTGAAAGCAAAAGATTACTATAATCTTAATTTAATTTGTACTCTCTATTGTTAATACCTAGTTAGAATGTAAAATGCTTTCCATGAATATTGCCCTTTCTTATTTAATGTTGAATCAAACAAACAAATAAATGGAGGGGGAAAAATACCCTGCATTTAAAGAATGGTAAGCTAGCAAAATCAAATATCAAACAAGGTAGGAAATGCCAGAGCTAAAGGTTGCTGTGGGAACTTAATTCAGCCCCCTTGCACCTAGGCACTATGGTCCAATCTTTAATTCTATGATCACAGATTTCTGTTTTATAGGAATCGACTCCCCCTTCTACCCTGACCCACAGCTTACATCACTATCTTACTCATCTGTATTCAAGTTAGACAGAACAGCAAAATCTAGCAATATTATGAACAACTGGATACAGATTCTTTTAATGGACAGTACGGAGCCTTGCTATTTGTGCTGTCCTTTCCAGTTTCATACAGCTGTTAGTTCCAGTCTACATTATGGATAGGATCTTCAAAAGCATTCAGTCTGCTCGCATCGGAATTATTTGACTCTTACTGATACCAGTGAAAGCAAAGACAAGCAAGTGCCATGCTTTTTTGAAAGTCCTACCCTACAGGTATGACCAAGCTAGCATGAGGTCTTGGTTATAAAAGGGATGTCCCCAGGTTTGTTTACAGAATGTGAAAAAAGGTCTTCAATAGATATGATCAAGACACAGGTACCTGAGTCTGCAACCTGAATGAGTCAGGAAAGAGACATCAAAAGCAACCTTATGAATTGAACATTAAAGTCTAAAAAACACTTTCTATCTGAAATACTATTTTTCTGGGACAGTGAAGATCCAGTGCAGTGCAATGGGCTGCTGAATGATGATAGCAGTAGTACAGATAGGAGCAAAGGGAGCATGGTGATATGTGGAGTTTCATTTTGTAGAGGCATGTGCAAACATTTGCTTTGTTTCTTGCCCATGTGTTTTCATGCCTGAGCATCAGTTTGAACTTCAGTTTTGGCAGACTCAGAACA
Source organism: Gavialis gangeticus (assembly GCF_001723915.1). Lineage (NCBI taxonomy): Eukaryota > Metazoa > Chordata > Crocodylia > Gavialidae > Gavialis > Gavialis gangeticus. Next base: position 62,460,492 of record NW_017729030.1, read on the forward strand.
TTACTAAGAATTGCAGTGTTTCACATCGAAACCATGTAAACATGTATTTCCTATAACTCTGATATACATCATATAGGCTTTGATCATAATGCTGGTGATTTTAATGAACCTGGTCGAAGGCCAGGATTATATTTAAAACTTCTGTCAGCACAGGGCTGTCACTTAGGGATGTTTTTTTTTTATGGCACTTTAGTACAGGTGAAAATTAGATGTTAGACTCAAATATAACCGAGAAACAAAAGTTCAATTGCTGGTATAGTTTATATGATGGGGGGGAAATGACATATGCTAAAGAGGCAAAAGCTTTTTACGCCAATACAAATTGTGTTTACATTAGGAGAATAAAGTGATGCCAACATACCTTTTCTAGTATAAAGCAGACATAAGTTTTGAGTTTGAAATGACTCCAATAACCTGGAGACATTTGTGTAGGCTTGGATTCAGGTTTTGAATATTTTGCTCTTAGAATTCACATTCTGTGTTTTTGATTGTGCAGCATCATTATCAACATAATTAGTTCAGCCCTGGTAAAAGCACACACTGTTGCTGCAGGAACAGATTAAAAACAAACACTGTATAGATATTTAGAAGCCTTGGAAGTGAAGAACTAAACAGCGGTCCCTTAAAATGCATTTCTTTTTGTGTATTTTCTTCCTTCCCTTCTCCTCCACTTTTCTATTTTATTTTGACAGTATAAAATAGATAGGCACAGGTGTATTTTTTAATCTTGTATATGCCTGATGATGAGATGGAAACAACATTGATATAGTTATAGTTCAAGAAAAAAAACAAAGAAATGTATTTTACTTCTTTGATCCCATTAATTGTCAATACGTCTGCTAGATAGAGGTTTTGGATGCATTACCTGATGTTTTAATAATGAATGCACTCTGTCTCTTTGGGCTTACTCCATTGTTTGGTCTGATTATTCCTGACATTTCACCCTATCTAAGTATCATCCTTTTCAAAGGAATGAACTAATATCTTTCCTATTTGAAAGACAGAAATTGACATATAAAAATGTATTAAAGTCTTTAAATAAGAGTTCTGTTAGGTCACAGTTAGGTTGCCATGGAAACTTCCTAACTGGCTGTTGAAGGTGCTCACAGTACCTATAGAATGGCAATATCACCTTCTGGCTGAAGATCTTTCACTTAAGGTGGCTCAGTTATCCCTGAATGTAATGGTTCTCAAGCTGTAGGCCATGGAGGTGCCCTGAGTGGGATGCAAGGGAGGTTACTGGAAAAGTCAAGGAGAGTAAGATGACCAAGCAAAACTTTTCTGTACAGCCAGGCAGGATTGTGGTGAGATGCAGTACTGGTCCCCTTGAACTGCCTTCTAAATGGGTGGCTATATATCTGCCTCAGCGTGGTGTTGAGAATAAGCTAGTTAGCACTGCAGAGTAACTTTCAGGTAAGTGCATAGTGCTGCCTTGCACTGACATAACTGTGCTCTAAGGAAGCTACGGTACTTCCCTTCCAGTTCCATCTACATTACTTTTGATTCGGGCAGCAACACTTCTGGCTGTGGAGGATGTGTGGATCACTTTGAAGTTGTAAAGTGAGCCACGTGATCAAAAAAAATTTAAAAAAACAAATCCTGAGAATCACTGCACTAGTGAAGAGTTCACAGCATGCTCCTGATTTTTTTCATTATTGTTAAGTATTTCTCTAGTTGTTTGAATACAAAAAATATTTAGCTTTTGGTTTAATTAGCAGCTATTTACTAGTAACTTTTTGTTATCTCCATTGGTCAGCTAAGGTGCACAGTATGCCACCTGCTGTGAAGGAGAGCAAGTAAGCTGGAGATTTCATGGCAAAGCAAACTCCTACATGAACTTTGCAAGCTAGAGATGGCATAAACATGTGATTCAAAGGTGGAGCCACATGAGGAAGGGAGGTGAAGGGAGCACAACTTCCCTCTCTCCACCTTTTCAGGAACTCTCAAAGTCCCACTGCTTGTGACCAATTTGGAAGAGACTGGGACCGCAAAGTTTTCCTAACTGCTTATGTCTTGAAGATGTCCTGCCCAGACGCTAAAGAGGAGTTTGACCACAGGGAACATTTCAGTTTAGCACACAAACCACAAGCTATACATGTAGCCTAGGAGAGGCCTCTGGACCCTATTGTTGAGGAGAAGGCTGGAATCCTTCAGTAGTCAGTATCTGGTGAGATGGAAACTGGAGAAGTGTCCACTTCTATGGAGCCAGACCATGGAATTAAACACAGCACTGAAAGGAGACAGATATGGCAGTAGGAATGCTTGCTGTACCATACAAAGCTTCCAAGGAGAGATGAAGATCTCCCTCTGTTTCTGGCTCTCCTTCTTGATACTCAAGACTGTAACCCCTGAAGCTGATGGATGTGGACCTGATGAGTACCACACACACTTTATCCCCACATTAACTGAGTCCAGCTCCAGGAAACACTTTGCCATAATTTCTTCTGTCCAGCAATGTAGCTCCAGCAAGTGGTCAGATGCTAGGGCTGTCCTTGTAAGCATGGAACACAGGTTTTGGAGGAATGTGTTTCTATGGCTGGCTCGTGCCCTTCCAAGGGGAGAGAACAGGACTGAACATAGCCAGCACTAATCCCTAGGGTGGGCTACAACAGAGATGCCATGACAAAGAAGCATTTCCATGGATCCCTGTGGCATCCAGCAGTTGGCATCCTTATCCAAAGCTAACCTGTACAGACTCATTTCTGCTTCCTTCCCTTCTTCTAAATACCTTGGTGGAATGGTTCAGGAATACTATTCTTTCCCTCCCAAATTGTTACCAGTGAGTATAGACTGCCTTTTCTTTATAAAGACAAACACCAGGGCAATAAAGAGACCAGGCTCACCCAATACAATATTCTGCTGCTATGCAACTATCTCTTAGCATTAACTCAGGTCTCATGCATTTTCATTCATGGTGTCCTACCCCAACTTGGCTCCATGTGCTCATGGTGCATTCTTCAGGGTGTAGTAGAGGCTGTCTCAGGAACATTATGGAAGATACAGAGAGGGAATAATGAGCCAGAGCCCACTGTAGGCTTCGAGTTGGATGATGAGGAGAAGCATGGAGAGAGGTAAGGAAAGAGGATATGGCCCATAATTTGAATTGTTCTGAGAAAAGTTGGATGGACAATACTTCTAGCTTTTTAATCATTTTTTTCTACATTAGCCTCTTTCCCTTGGCAATTGCTCACTTATTTTTAGTATCAATAATTTCATAACAGGATGCACTTTATAGTCTACATACAAATCAGGGATTCTTTAAAATGCAAACATCAGCATTTTAATGGAAAGAACAAGGGACAGCAGGCTTACATGCAGGGTTTCTAGGTGAGCTATTCTCAAAGGACCATCTAATCATTAAAACAAAGAGGTTTGAAAATTGAAATTAATAATGCACTTTGGCATAATGTACTAAGCAAAATCCTTCTTGGCATCCTAAATTTCTCCTGCACAGAGATCCTTGCTCACTTTTTCTTGACTCTCCCATGAATGTAATTGTTTGTTTCTTTAGTTTATTGTTTGTGTGGGTGCCAGGTTAAAGGGGATGGAATGAGTCACCCATCTTTACTAATAGGTTACCCAGCTTCCTAGTTTTTATTTTTCTCTTTTGGTATAACTAGAAGATTCATATAAAGTATAACAAAGGTCAGGGAGCTAAAAAAAGGAGGGATTTTCATACTGAGCAAACTTATAAATATAATCTCTAATAACTTCAGCTACCATAACTGAAAGTTTACATAAATTAAATAGCACTCCTTGCCAGGAATGTAATATCAAATATATCTTGGTTGTCTTTTGAAGGCATCTCAGTGAATTAGGTACTTTCCTCCAACTGAAAGGCAATGCAGTCCTAAAAATCTCCCATTTCTTTTTTAAAGGGAATTAGCTTATTCTGTTTCCCTCTCATCTGTTCTTACAACAAAATTGCAATGCTGCATTCAGGATATGACAATGAAACCAGAACAGCTTATGGAAGCCTCCTAATATTTAAGAAGGATTCAGACTTCAATAACTGGGCCTGAACCTGCCTATATGTTCAGTTTTCAAGTGGGGAGAAAAGGTGCTTATATTCTCGTCTCAGACTCAACCAGATGTCCTGAGTACAGTCTGTTTCATTCAATCCTGACTATTTAGGCCCCAAATCTCTCAAGATCCTCTCAGAACATTTTAAAGATTGTAAATATAAGCCCAAACCTGAGCCCCATATTTTGTTGGAAACAATGTATAAAATGTTACATGGATTCTGTTCCATGCTCAGAAGGCAATGTAACATGAATAACTGTCACAACAGGTACGCTCTCCATCTATACAACTGAGAAGTTTGGATTTTTAAAATAGCTATGTTTTGGCCTAACCCTGCTCTCAGTAATATCATAGCAGTTAGGTCAATACTGGTGAGGTTTTGGAAATTCCGCGCCACATGTATAATAGCCAAGAAAAACAGCCTTTTGCTTAAGTTTGGTACACACTGGTATGAGAGTGAGCATTGCACACTGTTTGGATCCACATCCAAAGTACCCCAGATACATAATTGTATATGAAATACACTGAGGAAAGGCACTCAACAAGGGATAGAGATTATGTGTATGGTAATGATGGTAGGAGGCAGAAGCAGAGTTGTCTCATTGGATTTGGCTTAGACCAGGGCTGTCCAGCCTCAAAGTAGCTGGGAGCTGCATGCCCCACAGGTCACACCAGTAGGGGCCACATGTCTTGCATGGTGTGCCAGAGTGAACAGGCCACCCAGAACAACACACACCATGGATACCTTCAATGACTGCATCACTCACCTGCATCAGGAGCTAGGAGCAGCGGGGAGAGGAAGGACTCAGGCACACGTGTGTCTTACACACACGTGTGCCCCCTTACCAGACCCGGAGTGGAGGCGAGAGCAGCAGAGGTGAGCGGAGCAGCAGCGGGGGCAGCAGCAGCTGATCCTCCTAAGGTAAGTGGGGCGGAGGGACTGACGCAGCTGAGCCGGATCCGGAGGGGAAGCCCCACCAGATCCCTCTTAGCTGAGCCGGTAGGGAGCCGTGCTCCTGAGCCGCACTAACAGGCGCAGTCTGTAAGAGTGCGCCGGTGTTTGCGCCGGCGTTCGCACCGGAGGGTGAGCAGGAGGGGCCCAGAGGCTGAGTCCTGCTACTGTGGGGCAGAGGACCTGAGCCCAGCTAGAAACTCAGCAACTCCTGTGATGGTGTTGACATGGAGTGCTGCCAGGGCCCCTGCCTGGGGGGCGCAGCCTTCCCGGGGCTTGTCTGAGGCCTCCACCCAGACAGAACCCACGGGGGGGCTGGCATCCCCCAACCCCCTGGCCTGCGGGAGCTGCCCAGCAGGGGCTGGGGGGGCAGGGACTGGGGACCCCCACACCTGTCCTGCAGGCGCCTGTGTTAGGGCCCTGCAGGCGCAGGTGAGGGAGCTCCAGGAGGAGGTTTGCAGGCTGAGGGGAATCTGAGAGGCAGAGGAGGAAATTGACAGAGATTCCCTTTCCCTGCAGGGTTGTACGACCAAGGAGGATGCACCTCAAGAAGAGCCCTCCACTGCTAAGTGGCAGACGGTCACCTCCCGTGCCAGGGCTGCTCAACACACGGCAGCACCAGTTCCTCTAGTCCGGCTGGAGAACAGGTACAAAGCCCTGGCAGCCCAGGAGGAGGAGGAAGGAGAGGACGAAACCGGGGAGGAGGCAACTCCACGCTCA
>NW_017729030.1:62466643-62467153 GCF_001723915.1 Gavialis gangeticus
GTGCGTGCTGAAGGAGATGGGTGCACAGGTGGTTTTCTCTTCTATCCTGCCAGTGAGTGGACGAGGCAGTCGGCATGAAATGTGCATCACGGAGACCAACTGGCGGCTACAGGAATGGTGCTTTGAGGAGGGCTTTGGCTTCCTCAGCCATGACTGGCACATCACGACGAGAGACATGCTGGGATGGGACGGGCTCCACCTTTCCCCTAAAGGTAAGTGTGTGTTCTCTTCTAGGTTGGCGGACCTCCTCCGGCAGGCTTTAAACTAGGCTCATCGGGGGAAGGGGTAGATGAGGGCGGAGGAAACATCAGATTGCTGGACCAAACAACACCCACAACTACAGCCCAGGCCAGCCCAACGAGCGTAGCGAATAAATAGGTAAGAGATAGGGGCCAGGGTAACGCTGGGACTAGGGAGTCAGTACGCACATCTACAGGAGGCCTCAAATGCCTCTAGGCAAATTCTCGTAGTATGGGTAACAAGCAGGAGGAACTCAGCCTCCTGCTGGCT
>NW_017729030.1:62467164-62467402 GCF_001723915.1 Gavialis gangeticus
GGGGACATGGGCACACTAGAAGGAAGCAACAGGCTACAAGCTGACCTAGACAAGTTACAAGGGTGGGCGAATGAGAATAGGATGGTTTTCAACACAGAAAAGTTCAAGGTGATGCACCTGGGGAGGAACAACTGGCACCATACCTACAGGTTGGGGAACTCCCCTCTTGTCAACACGGAGGTGGAAAAGGATCTTGGAGTCATCATTGACTCCAAGATGAACATGGGTTGGCAGTGTG
>NW_017729030.1:62467938-62475230 GCF_001723915.1 Gavialis gangeticus
GTGGTGCAGGCTCCTACCCTGGGGGTTTTTAAGAGGAGGTTAGATGAACACCTTGCTGGGGTCATTTGACCCCAGTACTCTTTCCTGCCATGGCAGGGGGTCGGACTAGATGATCTGCTCAGGTCCCTTCCAACCCTAGAAACTATGAAACTATGAAACTCTTCCTCCTCTCCTGCTGCATTGCTCACCTTCAATCCCCCTACTACTTTGCCCAAGTGAGTTCTCCTCTGTTACACCGTATACCTTTGAGTCCCTCCAACACTGACTGCCCCCTGCTGCATCATGTGCCCCAGGCTCAACTGCAGCTCCCTGCACTGTTGTACTGCTCTGTCCCAAGGGTGGGAGATGAAGCAGCTATTGGAGAAAAGAAAGGGGAGCCCAGAGACTCTTGCCTCATACTGGCATTCACTTTCTGTTGAGAAAGTCTCTGCTGTCCCAGGAGAAGCCATGAGTATACAGAGGTTCAGGCTTTTTCTCCCAGGGTAAAAATGGCCATTCCAGGAGAAAATAACCTCAGTTGTTCCCAAGTTAAGTAACTCCCAGGAGAGTTTCTCCTGCGAGGATGAATATCTGTACATGCTACCTGGCTACTATTGCAGCTAGAGAAATAGCAACAGCAGCAGCCAGGCAGAAGCCTAAGGGAATTTTACTCCTGTTTGTTAAATTCCACCTACCTATTGTTCTACAGTTGGATAACCCTGGTTTAGATTATCTTTAGTGAGCACTCTGCAAATAGGCAATGATATAATGAAAATGGTGCAGATTCCATTAACACTCAAGTAACCTAGTAATGGTGAATTCAATAGCAAGTTTAAAAGAATGAAAAATGTAATTGACTGTCAATGAAACTTTCCAGTCCCTTCTGAGCAAATTTCTATTTTTCCAGATGTCATGCGTTAACAGGGAAGTAAAGTAAAGTTAAACCCTAGAGTTTGTCACTGAAGTTGTGTTAATTGCTAGAACTGCTTTCCTTAAAAATTCCATGGCCCAATAATTGTTTGCTGGAATTTTTCACCAATTAATTCTTAATAACAACACAGTTTGATAAAACTGTGATCACAGGCCATTCCTAAACAGAAAAAGAGATCAAATATATTAAATAAATGATTTTTATGAATTATTCACCCAGTTAGTTCTCATGAGATGATCTACAAATTGGCCTTTCATATCTCAAACTTCTGCAATTTAACTTGGCTTAAATAACTACAAATGAGCTTAGGAGGTCACAGAGTTCTCTAGCTCTTATTAAAATCTTGCCCTAGTATTTGAATGTCTGACCTCAAGTGACAATGGTCTCTATAGGTGTACTATATCATCTGAAAGGAGCTTTCTGTCTGTTCTTTCTCTACTTTATTTTTAATAAGCACTATGCTCTTGTATTACATGACAAGATAAAAAAGGAGGACTGATGAGTTTTCATTACGCACTTCCTGGTTTGATTTTGATTATCTAATTCCAGCTACATTTAGCTCTTCTTTCTTGGCTAATTCTTTTGGTCAAACTTTCAACACCCCTTACTCCAGTCATTTCTTCAACTACTTTCACCACTTTTTCTGGGCTTTTCCCCACTAGTCACTGTATACGTCATAGCATGACTAAACCAGGACTAGATATCATGGCTCTGATTTTCTGCCATCATATATACCAAGGCAAATAGTTTTAAGATGCCATCTTGTTGAAATGGAGACTTCCATTTCCAGAACACTTCCTTTAGAGAGGCTGATATGGTAACAAACAGAGATTTGAAATCAGGCTACAAAGGTGTAGGATGTAACTGGGGCATGTAGGATATCATTATCATTCCACAGAATTTGCAGCATAGTTCAAACACTCCTTTACAGAACTGAACTACAGACTATTTATTTTTGATTTCTAAAAAAAATATATTTCTTGCCATTCCATTTATGGCAACACTGTTCAAAATGTCTTCAGATTGACTCCCCTATTAGCTTACTCTAGGACCAATGGAGTCTGCAGCACCTTTCTAAGTAGCAAGAAAACTAAACATTATAACAGCCATACTTGTTGTTTTGTACACTGCTTATAATTATTGGAGGGGGTTTTTCTGTTTGTTTGGGGTTTTTTTGTTTCCATGCCTTTTGGGGATTGTCTTCCACCCACCTATTGGTACAAAGCATTTCTAGGTAGGGGCAATATTTGTACCACAGAACAATGCTTCCCTCCTTCTTCTACAAGATCAGGCCACAGAGGGCTTATCTACACCTCACAAAATAACAGGGCTGAGTGCATCCCAACCACACCCTGCCCATTTGTGCCTGCAGGCATGTTTCAAATCCATAAAACACTGCTGAGGCTGCTTTAGGATCCTCTGAACCCACTCTTCAACCTTAGTCTCTGGCAGATCTGAAAACAGGAATTGGGGACAAGCACAGAGAAATCTTCTGCTCTTGGAGCCCATTAGTGGGTATATGTGTACATGGAGGGGTAGAGATATGTTTGGTCCCTTCCTCATCAGGATCTGTTTCTGCTATAGTATAAGCAAGACCAGAGGATCCAGAGCCTGTGTCCCTCTTGTAGCCAGTGAACTAGGAGAGTCCAGAAATGCTGGTGGGGTGAGAAACCTGCATTACACAGTAGGCAGAACCCAGACCACTGGTAAGATAGGAACCTTAGAACTTCAACTTTCCCAGCACATGTAGGGGGAAATGCAGGTTATGAGCAACAGTACAACAGCTGAAGCTCAGAAACTGGAGCTGTGCATAACCATACAATCTGTCCATTAGTGGGAGTCCTGGGGGAAGCAATCATGGGCACACTGCCAATGTGTACTTTTAGCTATGGCACCTAGATAGCTGTGCTTATTACAGACTTTGGGAAATGGGAATAAAGGGCAATTAATGGCAACAGAATAAATTAACACTGCCACAGAATTTATGATAGGTTGCTGTGGGACTGGGTCCCAATCATATTGGCTCCTGGTGATGACACCACTGTGATATAATATTTCCATCTAATTCTTGCTGCACACATGCAACCTACTGGCTTGAGGAGCTCAAGCTGTATAATAAGCAGACATATTTATGAAGTCCCCTGACCATGGCATTGCAGTTCATATCCAGCTTGCTAGCATGGATGACAAGAATAGCCTCTTTTTGCAGATGTGGGCTACTTTACATAAGTCAAGCATAAGAGGCAGTGGCCTTTTCCAATATGTCTACACAGACCCGAAATTTCTCAACATAGTCCATCATTTTTATTAACCAAACCAGTTAAGAGGTATCATCAGGCTCCAACAACTTCCTGCTGGTTCCTCTTCCACATCATCAATAAGCATGCTAAATAACACTGGTTTCCAATAACAACTCCTGGGGCATCCTATAATTAACCTTTCTCCCTTCCAAGGAACAGCTGCTTACTACCACACCTCTGTGTTTCTAACCAGTTCTTTATCTGTGACAAGCCTCTGCCCCTGAGCTTATGGCTATTTATTTAGCTTAATCATCTCTTTTAAGAGACCTTATTGAAATCTTCATGGGAGTGAAAGAAAATTGTGCCCTCTGGGTCTGACTAATCTACTTTTTCATGTGTTTCCAGGGACAGTTCTTTTGGCTAGAAAGGCATGGCATTTCCCCTCAGATAAGCTGTGCCACTTGGAACATCCAACAGCTTGCCCTGGACCAGACTGAAGAATTGAAACAGTATATTGCAGGTATAAGCTAAAGAAAAATAACAGCCAGAGATGGTGTCACTGTGTGCTATTTTCAGATCTGCAAGGTTTACCACATCATAGTGTCAACCTGGCAGCCTGTCCCCAGTGCATCCCTGTCTTATCATGTGCATCATAGGATGACCATCTGGTGGTACTTGCCCTCTGGCAGCTTCTGCTTGTGGGAGATGCCTGACCATGGCAGCAGCACTGCCCCAAAGAGTTGCTACCTACTGGCTAATTTGCCTGTCTGTTCTGTTCATATGTTTCAGCTAGCCTTGACTACCACAAATCAAAACAGTGGTTGTCCATTCCCTTCTTTATCAGTTAGGCTCTGGGAGCAGCGCAAGATACATGGGTGCAAGCCCGCCATGCCCCCACACCCCAAAGCCCCCCAGTGATCCCCAGCATCTGCGGAGCACCCTTGCTGACCTCCAGCACAGCTGGAGGTAAGCGGGGCCCATGGTGGGAGGGGACTAGTTTAGGTCAATTGTGGGGAGGCAACTGAGAGGAGCCAAGGAGGTCTTGTCCCGCCCCGGCTTCTACTTCACCCAGCCCCACAGGGAGCCACATGACCAGAGCCTCACAAACAGGACACACAAACAGGCATGCTTCTGGGCCTGGCACGTGAGTTTAGCAGGGGAGGTTGTGCAGGAGGGTGAGTGGGAGGGCCCGAGGCCCTGCCAGTGAGCCCTAGGGAAGGTAGTCCCATCTGTAGCTGGACTACCAGTAGCACAATGCAGATAGGCACACACCGCACCCCAAGGGGCCCCTTGGAGACTGTGGCCTCCCCCTTTGGCACCTCAGAGGCTTCCACTGAGATGGAACCCGTGGTTCTGGGCTCCACGCAGATGGAGCCTCTGGCTCTCCACTGTGGGGGCTGCCTGGCACATTTACAGGCACATGGGACCGGGAACGTGGCCACCTCCCCTTGCAAGGTTTGCTCCACTTTGGAGTCCCTGGGGAGCTAGATAGAGGAGCTCCAGGTTGCAGTCTGGAGACTGTGTGCCATCAGGGATGGTGAGCAGGAGATAGACTCCTTCTGCCAGGCCCTTCACACCCTGGAGGTGGAGAGTAAGCCAAGATCACCTTTCAGGACAAGGGAGGACTCAGGGATCTCCCATACTGTCCAGCCAGGGGGTTGGACCAAGGTGGTCAACAGCCCCAAGGCCAGCTGCACCAAGGTCCCCTCCCCTTTGGAGCTTTGCAACAGGTATGAACCTCTTGCAGCCCCAGAAGAGCCGGCAGAGCTGCCAGCTCCTGCAGGCAATTCAGGCTCATCCACAGCTACCGTCTTTGCTCTCCCTAAGGCCACTTGTAGAGTGGTCATCATGGGAGACTCCCTCCTGAGGGGGACTGAGGATGCAATCTGCCACCTGGACCCCTTATCCCAGGAGGTCTGCTGCTTCCCAGGAGACCATATCTGGGATGTAGCTGAAAGGCTCCCAAAACTCATCAAGCCCGCCAACCACTACCCCACGCTCCTTATCCATGTGGGCATGAATGACATGGGTCAGAGGAATCCCATCCGGGTCATGCGATGCTACATGGCTTTGGGATCAGAGCTTAAGGGGCTGGGGGGCACAGGTGGTGTTTTTCTTGATCCTCCCAGTTTTGGGCTATGGGTTGAGGAGGGAGAGGAGGATCAAGGTAGTCAACCAAAGACTGTGGCGTTGGTGTCATTGTGAAGGCTTCAGCATCCATGATCTCAGTCCACTCATTGGTGAGAGAGGCAGTGGTCTGCTGGGAAGAGATGGCCTCCACCTCACTGCACTGGAGAGGAGGCTCTTCTCAGCCAGACTGGCTGACCTGCTCGACTGGGCTTTAAATTAAGCCTGCCGGGGGATGGGGAGACTACTGCCACTGCAAACCCACTGGGAAACTTTTGCAAATCCAGGAGGCTAAGGCGCTTAAAGGAACCCACCCCCACCCCAGCCCTGGGACGATCTGCAGGGAAGGCAAGGGCCCCCAGTGGGACACTTACGTGCCTTTACACCAATGCCAAGAGCTTGGGGAATAAATAGGAGGAACTGGTCCTCCTGCTAAACAAGAATTACTACAACCTCATAGGGATAACGGAGACCTGGTGGGACTTGACCTATGACTGGGCCACAGGTATAGATGGCTACACCTCATACAGGAGAGATCATGTGGACAAAAGAGGCAGGGTGTAGCCCTCTATGGCAAGAAGAGCTACGCATCCCTCCAAGATGACATTGGCACCCAGGGTGGACAACTGGAGACTGTCTGGGTTAAGGTCTGTGGTGAACATGCCACAGGGGACACAATGGTAGAAGTCTACTACAGACCTCCTAGCCAGGATCAAGAGCTTGACCAGGAACCTGCCAGGGAACTGGCTGAGGCTACACGCTCCCGGTGCATGGTTGTCATGGGAGATTTTAACTACCCAGACATCTCATGGGAAGAGCACTTGGCCAAATCCAAATGGTTGGAAAACTTCCTCTTGTGACAAGCTCAGGAGGCTTATTGACGAGACCCTAAGGGACCAGAACCCAAAGAGGAGGGGAGTTTAGGATGAGTGGTTGCTCCTCAAGGGAGCAATCTTGGAACCACAAGCAATGTCTATCCCATCTTGGAGGACAGGCAGCAAAAGGGCACAGCAACCCCCTTGGCTCTGCAGGGAACTAGTGGACTGTCTGCATCTAAAAAGAAAGACCTCTAAAGGATGGAAGGCTGGACCAATCTAAAAGGAGGAGTATTCTGCACTGGTCCAGATCTGTAGGGAGTGAACCAGGAAAGCCAAGGCTGTGACTGAACTCCAGCTGGGTACACAACAATTAAAAAGCCCTTTTTTAGGTATGTGGGGAGCAAGAGGAAAAGCATGGGTAACATTGGATCCCTGCTAAACCATATGGGACAACTGACACCCAGGAAAAAGCCAACCTGCTTAATGGGTATTTTGCATTGGTTTTTCACCAACCCCAAGGGACAGCCCTGTTCAATACAGCACAGGATGGCCAAGGCGAGGGAGAATTATTACCCTTCATCAATGTAGACAATGTGAAGGAACACCTTGAGAGGCTGGACACTAAGTCAGCTGGTCCAGGCAATTTACACCCCAGGGTGCTTAAGGAGCTGGCAAGCATCATAGCTCAGCCACTGGCATGGATCTTCAAGAACACGTGGCGCTCAGGTGAAGTGCCTGAAGATTGGAAGAAGGGCAATATGGTGCCTATCTTCAAGAAAAGAAGGAAAGTAGATTCAGGGAACTACAGGCCCATCAGCTTGACCTCTATCCTGGGGAAGATCTTGGAAATAATTATTAAAGAGACCATTTTTGAGAAACTGGCTGATGGCAACATCCTGAGGGATAGCTAGCATGGGTTTGTTCCAGGCAGGTCTTGCCTGACCAATCTCATCTCCTTCTACAACCAGGTGACATATCACTTGGACAAGGGAGAAGATATTGATGTCATATATCTTGATTTTAAAAAAGCCTTCGATTTGGTATCTCATGATCATCTCAAAGAAAAACTGGTCAACTGTGGCCTCGGCTATATCACAGTCCACTGGCTGGGGAATTGGCCGTGCGATTGGACCCAGAGAGAGGTAATAGTTTCATAGTTTCATAGTTTCTAGGGTCGGAAGGGACCTGAGCAGATCA
>NW_017729030.1:62475746-62482184 GCF_001723915.1 Gavialis gangeticus
GTCGCCAGTTGGTCTCCGTGATGCATGATTCGTGCCGTCTGCCCCGTCCACTCCCTGGAAGGATGGAAGAGAAGACCACCTGTGCGCCCGTGTCCCTCAGCACGCCCCCCAGAGCTCGGTAATCTTCCATCAGGCGATCGGGGCTCTTCCTGGCTGCATCATTTGTGCCCACATGGACTAGGACCATGGGGTAATAATCGGTGGGCTGGATGACGGTTTGGACCATGCCTTTCACGTCCTGAATCTTCGCTCCAGGTAGACAGTATACTTCGTGTGCCGAGGGGTCCTGGTGACAGATGGGGCCCTCTGTACCTCTCAGGATGGAGTCACCAATGACGATCACGCGACGCTTCCTCCTCCTGGCCTGCTTGACTCTGTCAGCTGGCACGGGACTCGGTAATAGGTGGTAGTAAATCATTGTGGTGCACCCTGACCAGTGGGATCCCCCAAGGCTCTGTTCTTGGACCTATACCCTTTAATATCTTCATTAATGATGTGGACATTGGTATCAGAACTGAACTGGCCAGGTTCACCGATGACACCAAACTGTGGGGTAAAGCATCCACACCCAAGAAGAGGATGGTGATCCAGGCCGACCTTGACAAGCTCAGAAAATGGGTGGATGATAAGCTGATGGTGTTCAACACCGAAAAATGCAAGGTACTCTACCTTGGGAAGAAAAACCCATGGCATGCTTATAGGCTCAGCAGTGCTACACTTGCTAGCACCATGGCCGAAAGGTACTTGGGGTTCATGATTGACCACAAGATGAGTATGAGCCACCAATGTGATGTTGCACCTAGTAAAGTGAGCAAAACTGTGGCTTGCATCCATAGATGCTTTGCAAGCAAATCCCAGGATGTCATCCTCCCGCTGTACTCAGCCCTGGTGAGGCCAATCTGGAGTACTACATCCAATTTTGGGCTCCACAATTTAGAAAGGATGTGGAGAAGCTTGAGAAAGTCCAGAGGAGAGCCACGCACATGATCAGAGGGCAGGAAAACAGGCCTTATGATGACAGTCTGAGAGCTGTGGGACTCTTTAGCCTGGAAAAGCATAGGCTGCCTACCAGTATATAAGGGGTGTACATCAGGATCTGGGGGAATGCCTGTTCACCAGAGCACCCCAAAGGATGATGAGGTCGAACAGTTATAAACTACTGCAAGACCATTTCAGGCTGGACATAAGGAAGAACTTGTTTACTGTCTGAGCCCCCAAGGCCTGGAACAGACTGCCACCAGAGGTGGTACGAGCACATACTCTTGACTCCTTTAAGAGGCATTTGGACGTTTGTCTTGCTAGGATCCTTTTACCTCAGCTGACTTCCTGCCCCTGGGGCAGGGGGCTGGACTCGATGATCTCCTGTGGTCCCTTCCAGCCATAATGTTTATGAAATCTATTAAATCTGATATCTGACCTGAAAAGATGGTAGCATCCCCATACCACCACTGCAGTACACTCAACCTCACACTGCATGTGCAAAGTGGATTTGGCTGAGGCCAAGGTCCTTGAATTCTGTATCCACGTTGGGGTCCTTCTAACCTCAACCCCTGCACTCTTTTGATGGAGAGAGGACCAAAGACAGAGCATATTGGGGAAGAGGGAGAACTCCTGGCTTTGCATGGCAAGGCATTTCAGAGCTCCCAGGATAAACCAATCCTATCCTCCCCACCTGTCCTGAGAAGACCTTTTTTCCTTGTCCATAACTTCCTCCTTCCTGCATGACCTGCCTACCCCTGCTCATGGCATTCCCCCAGGATGAGATTCAGAAGGGAAAAATAGGAGAATTTTAGAGGTGATAGGGAAGTCCCAGCGGCAAAACTGATTTTAGGATGCAGAAACGCAGAAAAGTACAGGGCTAGCAAAGGGGACTTAGGAGGCCACTGGCCCCACAGACCTGGAATTTGTGCTATCCCTTTTCAACAGCCTCTTAAGACACTTCAGACTTTGCTAGAACTATGATTTTCCTCCCCATGAAAAGTGTGTTTGGGACAGTTTGCAGTGCAAGGTAAGGCAGCACACCCTAATGCAGGGGTAGGCAAAATACAGCCCACGGGCTGGAGCCAGCCTGCCAAGTGATTTTATTCAGCTTGTGGGCACCCACCAATTAATTGTACCCTGCCCAGCCTGTGCACTTCTTTCTCACCCTTGTGCATAGGAGGGCCCTGGCCAGCATACACAGCTTCTGTGCGGGGCCACTGCTGCAGCACCTGGGGGACCTGCTTGGCTTCATCAGCCTCCAGCAGCTCCTTGTCTCCCTGCTGCAGAGCTTTGTTCAGACAGAGGGTAGGGAAGTGGCGGTGGGTAAAGGGAAGCTGCAGCTGGATGGGAGCATGAAGTGTAGGACTGGGGTTGCTGGGTGCACGGAGCCTGAGACCCACACCCAGCAGGATGGTGGGAGTGTGGAGCTCAAGTGGGCAGGGTGTATGTGTAGGGTTTGGGGATCCACCTGCACATCCCCTCCCATGGCACACAGTTTCTGCTGCCAGGAGCAGCAGGTGGTGGGCTGTGGGGTGCTAGTGACCTCTGCAGGCGCAGCCACCTGGCAGTGTGCAGTTCCAGCTAGTTTCAGGGGTGCATGTGATGGCAAGAAGCAGAGTCGGGCAAGCCCACCTCTATCACATGGGATTCATGTGCAGCTCCTGGGACTTATGTGCCACTGGGGGGAAGCCCTGCATGATGGAGCCCATGAAGATACTCCCTGCCATCATGTGCAGCTCCTGGGACTACACTGGAAGTACTGGGGAGCTCCACTCCCTGCTTCCAGTGGAGTCCCAGGAGCTGTACGTGGCAGCAGGGACTGGGGCTAGGCCACTGGCACCATCGCTTGAGGCTTTCCCCCAGTGGCACGCAAGTCCCAGGAGCTCCATGTGAGTCACAGGGTGCCCCACATGATAGAGGTGGGCCAGCCTGGCTCCACTCCTTGACGTCACGTGCAGCTCCTGGAACTGGTTGGAACCATGTGCAGCACCTGTGCCTGCATGGGCCACAAGCACCCAGAGGGTCTGCTGCTACTGTCACTACCAGTGGTGGGGGCTGTGCACCATGGGGAAGCATGTGGAGGTGGACCCACATCCTCCCCCAACCTCATTCCCACCCCACTAACTCTACATAGCCAGCCCCTGGCCACACACCCCCCACCACATATACACACTCCCACACCAACATACTCTATAATTCCAGCACCCCCCTGCTACACCCCCTCACAAGCCCCACATACATACCCTTCACCATATACATACACCCCCAACCACACCCCACACACTCCCCTACACAAAATATATATGAGTAAGACTTTATTTTTTAGCTCTTATGCTATTGCCTCTATATACACTATGCAAACACATGTAAATCAGGACAAATTTTTTTTTGAAATAAAATTAAAATATTTTATAATAAATGTTTGACTTTTAGTGTATGATTTGTTTTTTTTTTTCTGGTTCCAAGATGGCAACATCCTCCCATCCCAAAAGGAGTGCTCCCTGGGGCAAGGGGAGAGACTTCCAGTGGCAAAGGTCAGGGGTTGGTGGGAGGAGGGTGCACTTCAGGTCCCAAGATAGTGGCCAGGGAGTGGGGCACCCATGAAGAGGCAGAGCTACCCTTGCGGCCTTCAACAGCTCACCAAAACTCATTAAGTGGCCTTCCAGCCAAAATAATTTCCCACCCCTGCCCTAATGGGTGGAGAAGACAAGAGTTCATGGTTCTATTTTCTAGTTCCAACTTTGACTCACCCTGTTCCTTTGAGGAGTCATTTAACCTCTTGTTTTGCATTAGCTTCCCAGTTTGTGCAATAGAGATAAGATTATAGACATAACCTTACAGGATTGTGGGAGGTTTCGTTATGTAATTTTTGTTCAGTGCTTAAACAATGTCTGAATTATACTGTCTAAATGCTAAGTATAATCACAGAGTTAATAGCATATACAAAAACTTAAATTGATATTGCATCTCCAACCTCTTTTTCTTTGGTAATATTATGGAAATATATACTAGTCTATTAAAAGACACTTTATACATGGGAATCTATACAGGGGAATGTATATTAACATATTTAAAGATGATTGTTTACCTGAATAGCTCTGGTGGCCTGGTTTTGTTTGACAATTGCTCTTTTTTATTCCTGTTTTCCATCATAGCTGGTGTAAATGCTGTTCCTTTGTATGGGCAAAACTCTACCTCATCCTGCAGGTAGGTGTGCAGTAGAAGAAGATGACTTTGTGCCTTCTCTGGTCTGACCCAGTGCATATATGCATGTCCAAGTAAAATGCTAGCTTAATACAATCAGGTAGATTCTCATCATATATTTCTGGCAGAAGCTCACAACTGGAAGGGTACTTATAGTTTCATAGTTTCTAGGGTAAGAAGCGACCTGAGAAGATCATCTAGTCCGACCCCCTGCCATGGCAGGAAAGAGTACTGGGGTCAAACGACCCCAGCAAGGTGTTCATCTAACCTCTTCTTAAAAACCCCCAGGGTAGGAGCCTGCACCACCTCCCTTGGAAGTTGGTTCCAGATCCTAGCCGCCCTGACCGTGAAATAGCGCCTTCTGATGTCTAACCTAAATCTACCCTCTGCTAGCTTGTGACCGTTGTTCCTGGTCACTCCTGGCTGTGCTCGGGGGAACAGTGACTCCCCCAATGCCTTCTGATCCCCCCTGACCAGTTTGTAACAGGCCACAAGATCCCCCCTCAGCCTTCTCTTGTGGAGGCTGAACAGGTTCAGGTCCTGTAGTCTCTCCTCATAGGGCCTGCCCTGCAGTCCCCTGATCATGCGAGTGGCCCTCCTCTGGACCCTCTCTATGCTGTCCACATCCCTCTTGAAGTGCGGCGCCCAGAACTGGACGCAGTACTCCAACTGCGGCCTGACCAGTGCCGCATAAAGGGGGAGGATCACCTCTCTGGACCTGCTCGAGATGCATCTGTGGATGCATGACAAGGTACGGTTGGCCTTCCTAACTGCCTCCCCACACTGCCGACCCATGTTCATCTTGGAGTCAATGATGACTCCAAGATCCTTTTCTGCCTCCGTGCTGACAAGAGGGGAGTTCCCTAACCTGTAGGTATGGTGCTGGTTGTTCCTCCCCAGGTGCATCACCTTGCACTTGTCTGTGTTGAAACCCATCCTATTCTTATCCGCCCACCCTTGTAACCTGTCCAGGTCCGATTGTAGCCTGCTTCTTCCTTCTAGTGTGCCCATGTCCCCCCACACCTTAGTGTCATCAGCAAATCTGAACAGGGTGCTTTTCACCCCCTTGTCCAAATCACTGATGAAGATGTTGAACAGCGTGGGCCTGAGGACCGAGCCCTGTAGAACCCCACTGCCCACATCCTTCCAAGTTGAGAAGGACCCATCCACTACCACCCTCTGGGTGCGGCCCTCCAGCCAGTTGGCAACCCATTTGACTGTGTGGGTGTCTACACCACATCCTCCCACCTTGGTTGGGCAGCTCAGATAGATAGCTTAACCTCCAATTTCCTCTGCTAGTATCCAGGAGCAGGGGCAAGGCAGAACCAGGTACATACCTTTAGTGCTTCTAACACTCAGACTATCTTAACCTATGTTGATATTTCATCTCATCATGTAATGACACAATGTGAATCATGGGATAAGACATGATATCTTCATGACTCATCATTGCCATTATGTCTATTCCCCAAACAGAGCAAAATTTAGCCTTTTGTGTATTTGGCAAGGTTTCCTTTTTTTTTTTTAAAGGGTGCGTTTTTTGAACAAATGAAACCACACATTTTTCTTCTTAGCCATGCAAACATTCAGTTCCCTTTTCTAATGTACTGTATTTCCCACAAAAGTATAAATAGCTTCCATTAGGGTGTTCTTAAACAGCCTCCAGCTTGTTTGCTTTTTCCGCTTTTACTTTGCCCTTCACTTTGGTGTTAATATTTCCCTTATACTGATAGCTTTTAAATATGCCCTTTTAAAGTTCACTGTCGCTGTTCTTTCCCAAAGGGAGTCACCTGGTATTAAGACAGCAAATCTAATTGTATAGTGATCACTACTGGTCTGTGAAGATGCAACACTCAATTCCTCTATTAACATTGAACTATTGCAGAAAAGTAAGTTGACAGCCATCTCCCCTCACGTAGGCAACAAAATAAAGCTCAAAAAAGCATATTAAACTGGTCATCACCTATTTTTTCATTTAATTTGGTTTAACTAAAGCCTGTCTAGTGTGAGTGCTGCAGAATCATGAAGCCTGAAAATTAAATTCTCTAAAGCAATTGTTTGTGGAACTGTGAACCAAAGCCATAATTAGCTCCTCCCACTGAAAATCTTGTAGATGTGTATTACTTAGCATTTTGTAATTTTACAAACACGAATATAATTGTTTCTGATTCACTAGATCCTGGGTTTTTGCAAATTATAATCAACACTTTTAATCCAGAGTTGAAAGACAGGAATTTACATAGCAGAGAACCG
>NW_017729030.1:62487184-62505116 GCF_001723915.1 Gavialis gangeticus
CATTTAATATGGTTTAACTAAAGCCTGTCTAGTGTGAGTGCTGCAGAATCATGAAGCCTGAAAATTAAATTCTCTAAAGCAATTGTTTGTGGAACTGTGAACCAAAGCCATAATTAGCTCCTCCCACTGAAAATCTTGTAGATGTGTATTACTTAGCATTTTGTAATTTTACAAACACGAATATAATTGTTTCTGATTCACTAGATCCTGGGTTTTTGCAAATTATAATCAACACTTTTAATCCAGAGTTGAAAGACAGGAATTTACATAGCAGAGAACCGTTACATAAGTCTGAGTGCAATTATTGAAGTGACATGCATGGTAGCACATGTGGAGTAGACAGACTCAGGCAGTAGGAATGAGAAAACACCAACTCTCTTGGGAAGAACAAGGAAAGAGAAAAAGTATTAATATTGCATTTACAATGAAAAAAGAATGCCTCCTCTGCTGAGCAGAGGTTTCTTCCAGATGCTGAGATGTTCAGCTAACTAGCCAGGGGGATGAAAGGCAGAAATTCAATCATAAAGAAGAGAGTTTAATATAACAGCATCTCTCAATCATGCTAAGGTGTACTACCCGTGATGTCTACAGAGCCAACAAGCTGTGAGATGGCTTTCATAGCCACCTAAGCAGCCTGGTTAATAAAACAAGTGAAAGAAGAGAGAAAATAACTTACAAATATTTTTACAAATAAGTGCTGCAAGTTTGGCGGATTGTGCTGGAATGTTTTCTAGTCTGTGCTTTTCATAAGTATTTGGATGGCTGCTGGGTATTCAAGACAACATTCACGAGTCTTGAAAGATTCAATGAAAGCAATCGATGTGAAAAATTGGTACTGGATGAGCCAAACACTCTATTATTTGCCATGTATTGTTTGTCCCTGTATAGGTTCCCATTAAAACAATCAGGCACCCCTTCAGTTAGTTGAAGAAAACCATTAAATTAAACAAGTGCGCACCCCAAGTAGAAAATAATCAACTAATCTGTAGGCATAACTGTACTCCTATACACCAGGAATCGGCAGCTTACAGCCCATGGGCCAGAACTGGCCCACAGAAGTGTAACTTCATGGCATTCAGTTGCCGGGGGCTCTGCCTTTTCCATGCTTCAGCACAGGGGGAGCTCACCCTGCATCATTCTATAGCCAGGCACCCAGGCTTCAACAGAGAGGGAGGTCTTTCTGTGCCATACCACAATCAAGCATCAGGGAGAAATGGTGGAGGGTGGAGTCTCCCTGTGCTGCACCACAACCAGACAGCAGAGAGAAGCAGAAGAGGCAGACCGGTCTTGGTCTCACCTTTCTCAGACTGAAGCTAGGTTGTCCTGGCCTCTGTTGCTAACCCCTGCTATGCACCATGAATTGGGCACCACATCCCACTCACTTGAACTAAACTAAACTATGCTTCACTATATAAACTTCTTAAACTATGTGGTTTAAGTACAGCTGTAGAAATCTTGATGGGTTCATGGATCCATTTGTCTAAATTTGCTATGATTCTGTGGGAGGAGATAAAGGGTTTGCTTGTTTATTTTTGCTTTGCAATGAATTATATTTTTACCTTGTCTGCCTATAATTTATTATTAGGTGTCTTCTATTTAATAGTCAGTAGAAAGCAATGGTAAGCCACTGTTATGGTAGATTAAAGTAATTAAAACTGGAAGAAAATCCATTAGCATTGCTGTCATGACAGTTTGAAGGACATACAAGAGCTTATCTTTATCTTTGAAAGTTTGATCCTTTATAACTGCAATTCTAATGCTGGCCTGGTTTAAAAACTCAGCTTGCAGACACACACATTCACATAGCTGAATATTTTTTAGACCTTCCTGTGTAAAATACAGGCCTTCAGCAGTCATGTCTTGGGCTGTCACTTCTAGAATCCTGACAAGCTGGACAACCTGCCATAGAATTCATTTCACATGCTTCCATCCCTCTGCATGAATGAAATATGAAAACATTTCTGCAATACGGAGAGCTGACTCTGGAAGGGGGGAGAAGGGAAGAGTGAGAGAGAGAGAGAGAGAGAAAGAGAAAGACATTAAATGAAATCTCATGTATTGGGATTTTCCCCCTCCGAATGCTGCTTTAAATTTTTAAATAAACCATAAGTAATCAAATTAAGAGGGAAAAAAATAGAGCATAAAATAAACTGTTTAAATAACTTCCCCTGCAATCAAATGCACCATGTATTTGCAGTTCATACTCACACAGAATAGAATCTAGCTCAGACCATAGCCCCATTGCTTACATAGGGATGATACACTTGAACTCTAAGATTTTAGCAGTGCTAACACTTTGGTAGGTCTTAGCATAGCTCAAAGTATTCACTGTTGTTTGTTCTTGCACCTTCCTTGCTTCCAGGAATTTAAAGATTCATGCCAATAATGCCTGGTGTGACATCCACACATCCAAATTCCAGTTTGCAATTTACAACAGCAGGCCCACAGAAATGCACTTGACAGCATATGCATGCTGATTAACTAAGGGCCAGAGCCTCAAACTGTGTAAGACAACATATCCCCAACACTTATTTACACCACCAAAGTATTTTCCCCTCTGCCTTTAGCGCTAATGTCACAGAATAAAAACAAGCAAACAGAACCATGATAATTTAAGGCTCTTTAAGTGATATTTTACACTTGTCTCATGCTGAAATCCAATCAGGTATTAATCAGAATCTGTAAACAACCCTGATTGGAGAGATTGCTTGCTTAATGTTAGGGTGTTCATCAGGGCTGTTCTAGTCTGTGAATAGCTATCTGTTTGGAAAAAAAAAAAGAGGTGAACTCATGCCCTGACATGGTATGTCTTTAATTTAGTTATGCATGCTCATACATTGCAGAAGGTCTCTGCTGTGAAAGGCGGCAGTGTTCAGCTAGATGAGTTTTCTTCTCTGTTTCTAGACAATGAGAATAGGGGGTGAGCACAGGCTCAGACAAGGAAGACAGCCCCGGGTGGATTTAAACTGGCTTATTCATCAATATGAAGATTTTGATGAGAGCAATAAATAAATCTATTCACCCCTCATCTTTTGAGGATGCCTATGGAGGAATGGGAAATGACTGCGATAATTGTATCCAGACTTGGTTGCTTGAGCTAGCACATGGAATATTAGTCCCTCTGGAACTTCTGCAATTACTAAATGTCATGCAAAAATTTCCATCATTTTTCAGGGAGAGTTAAAAAAGGATAATGTAGCCGACTCACAGAATGACAACTGATAGACTGGCAATAGTAACAGGATAGCAGGGGTTGGGATTGGAGGGCTTAGCACTGCACAACGCAGGATCATTTACTGTGGCATTGCTGGATCAGACGTGTACCTTTGTCAAAGCGGCAGTACTGCAAACCTTTAGTCTAATGGAGAGAAGAAATGCAGGTGCATTTTCTTGCAGCTTTCTTCTAAATGTCATAGTCCAGAATTTTTAAGATCTTCAAAAGTGTTTACCTCCAAACAGCACTTAAAAATTCAGTATGTTTGGGTTATGAATTTTGTGGCAGTCCCTTGAAAATTTCAGCCATACAGAGTTGAATGACAAAGCAGTCATGCTCTCAAGTCTGTATTTAAGCACTTCAGTACACGGGATGGTTTTTAAAAGTGTGGAACACCTAAAACTCCCACTGACATCTTTGGGTGCTCAGCATTTCTAAAAAAATCAGGTAACTTCCTTACACAGCTCCCATGCATACCTTTTTACACACCTTCCTATAGACTAGAAGCCTGAGGGCAGGGCTGTTACACTTAAAATCTCAGGTTAGCATTCCATAAATGAACCTGTTTTAGAAGCAGTTGTTAAAGTAATACTTCTGCATTGTTATCTTTTTCATGGATCAAGGGACATGTAGAGTCAAAACCCATTTATAGCAAAGCTTGGTAAGAGCAATAGCTGCATACCAGCAACATATTCCTTACCAGGCACTGAGATAATGCTACTGTAAACAGGGAACTTTCCCAGGGCTGGTCTGCCATTGGCCTGCCCACCTGTTTCTGAGCCAAATGCCTACCTTCTCTCCTGCCATGCCTTGTTGTCTCTCAATTGGTTCTAATAAGGTGGGAGGATGCCCATTCTTTCCTTGATGCTGGGGGCACTATCTGCTGCTCCGTTCCTCCCCTACACCACAGCCCAAGCCTTGCAGATGGCATTCAGGTGACCTAATACTCCTGGCCTACAGTTAGTCCAAGCTTAGCCCTCATTGTCAGGCCTCAGACATACACACACACATTCATTCTGCCCTCCTCTGACTAGGGCCTCTCACACTACACCCTGTCTCACAGGGTCTCTTTCATGCATCAACAACTTGTACCGCCTTGCTCCCTCTCAGAGCAGGCTCATTTGGCCATAGGCTTTACCTAGTGCACACCTTGGATGGCAGATGTACCATCTTTTGGGCATCTCCCATGACCCTCATTGGGGTAGTGGCCAGTCAGTTACCCAACTAGGGCCAAGCTTGCCCTGGCCCTTCCTGGGGCAACTCTATACACTCACATACACATACTGGGCTCCCAGCCCTCTGGCTTCCCCCTCACTAGGGCTCCACATCTCTACCCCTTCCCTGGGGCCATGGGGCTTCTCTCCCCAGTGACGGCTCAGGTGGCTGTAGCTGTGCCTGGCCCCAACTGCTCCCCACAGTGATATGGGGGCTAGGGGTTATTGAGGCACCCCGACCCACCTT
Organism: Gavialis gangeticus; assembly: GCF_001723915.1. Lineage (NCBI taxonomy): Eukaryota > Metazoa > Chordata > Crocodylia > Gavialidae > Gavialis > Gavialis gangeticus. Next base: position 62,491,860 of record NW_017729030.1, read on the forward strand.
CCACTGGGGTGGTAACTGATCTTGTATTTCCCTGGAGGCTCCCATGCCACTGGGAGCCCCACAGGCCACTCCCTCCAGGCAGGGTGCAGTTTTAAGTCATGCCCAGGACCAGGACCCTCGAAACCATCTCCATAAGCTCCATCCCTTTACCTCCAAGATGTATCATACAGCCTTTCAGCCAGGTGATGTTTCTGCCTGACCTGCCAGCAGCAAACTGCTCTGTTTATACAGGCAGCCAGAGTTCTGAAATGGCTGCTGTAATCAACCACCTGCTGGCTGCTTGGCTCAGCTCTTAAAGTGGCAGGCACCAACAGTGCCCTGCCACACTACCTATATCAGAAACAGTCACTTAGGAACAACATACGACCAGGGCACCATCATGTTGCTACTAACCGGCATTGTGTGGTCAAGCTTTCCTGGGACTAGAGACTAGAGTGAAAATTTCAGCAGGACAGGCTGTCCTAAGAAACTGCTAAGACTTCTGACTCCAAGAGGGTTGGATTTATGGTAGGAACAGCTTTCCTCATGTTAGTTCAGCTTCTTCTCAGAGTCAAAGTATAGGAAGGAAAGGAATGAATAAAAATGAAGGGATTAGGGGATTTAAAAGTTAGGAGAAAACTTAGCACATTCTAGTGCTTCCTAAAAGGCCCATGGCTGCCATGCTAGCTACTGTTAACCAAGGAGCAGAAGCTAAGCTACAGATCTCTTGGTGAAGTTTCACGTTACACTTAAACCATACTAAATCTGTGCAATGTTAAGTCATGTTAAAATCAGAAGGTGCTGTAAGCAGTTGCATGTTAACCATTAATGCTGTTTCTTGCCTGCAAAGCTCTGACTTGCCACTAGAGGGCTGGTGATCAGGGGTGTGGCTAAGAGCCAGGGCACCTGGATTCTACCCCTACTCTGGGTGAGGAAGTGGAGAGCTGGCACTGGTGCATCCTGGGATGCTGGAGGACTGCACATTGTTCATTTATCTCTGTACAGGAGACCAAAGTTACGTTAAAACAAGCTAGGTAGCACAGCTCAGAGTTAACCCTTGCATGAAGTGGAGTAACTTTGAGACACTCAGAGAGCACTTAGTATGAGCTAACAAATTTTAACATGTGCATGGTCACATTTTAAGTGTCCTTAGTGTGGTCTAAGTGTAATAAGTAACTAACCTCAAGGTGCTTGTCCTGAAGTGGGTATGCAAGGGGAAAGCTGGCACAAAAACATGCAGATGGATGAAGCCAGGTTGTTGGCATAGAGGTGGGACACTACATTGAGCCCAGGCACTGCTCCCTTTCAAAGAAATATGGAGAGTCACTTTTATAGTCAACACTCATTTGCTGTGGTGGCTGGTAAGAGAAACAACCTGTTACCAGAAACATTTCCCCTGGGAACATTTTCTGTTCTGTATAGTTAGGTGACACTTTCTGCAACAATTGCTTTGGAACAATAAAAGTACCAGGGTACTGACATGTTGCTACTCATGGGTACCGACTGCATTTTACAGCCAATGGCTTCAGATAAAATGTAGGGATGGGAAGCTATGTCTCCCCCAAATTAGTTTTCTTATCACTAGACTGCAGAGTCAGGCTCCAACTTACTTCCCTGTTCATGAACACCATGTACCCCCAGAGGCTGGGAAGGTACTGCATTTGCCCACAGGTGGCAGTGTCAGCAGCGGGGGGGAGGTGAGGGGGAGGAGTGGCGAGTGCCAACTGGCAGTCAGCAACTACCTGCAAATGCTGCTGGCAGCATCAGCACCAGCCAGCAGTGATCAGGGGCCACCCACAGACACCACCGGCGGTCTTGGAGGCAAAGGGGGAGGGGGTGGCGAGCAATGACTGCCTGCAGGCACTGCCAGCAGCATCAGCAGTGCTTTTTGCAGAGGGTGCACCGCCAAGCTCAGGGGCTGCACATGCACCCGCTATGCATTGCCAATGTCCCTGTGAGTATCCCAAAGAATCTTTAAGTGCTTCAGGCAAACAGGAACATTTTCAGCAGGAGGGAGTAAGACTACTCCTACCCAGAACAGCTGATAAAAGTGACTAAGACCTGTTGCTGGGGGGAGGTAAAAGATATGGTTGTGAATCCCTCAGACACTGGAAATTCCACGCAGGTCTCCCACATCTATATGAATGTTCTAACCACCACACTACTGCATAAAAAGAAGGGGGCCACCAACCTTGTCCACCAGTTGTGATATGAAATAAAAGCAACTGTCACCACATATTGTTCTGATTATAACTCAGTACATGTGCTCTCAGGATGCCAATAGGATCAAGGTGGGGATAAGCAGAGTCCTCTCAAGATTGGAGTACTTCTGAGCAATGGCAGAACTTTAGGCCTCTTGAAAATTTAATGTTTGAAATGTAGGTACCTAAACTCATTAGGTATCTCCACAGTTAAATACCAGCTGAGCAGGGGTTTCAAGGATCCAAATTCTGGATATGGGCACTAAATCCTACTGTTGGCAGTTAAATCTTTTCCTTGATCTGGGTCTTCTCCTCTCTGAGTTTCAGTTTCCTATCTGTTATATTGGGCAATAGTTCTTCCCAATAGTTCTTCCCAGTACTGCCAATCCCAAAGGTCCAAAATTATGAGTCAGTTCCCCCCCAAAATCAGGAGCTTTAAAATTTATTTAGAAATCATGAGAGTCTAGAAAAGAAATAATTTGGGAGACCTTTTGCCTACATTCCAGGGTCATATTTTCAGGTTTTCCATTGCAAGGGTGAAGAAATGTACTTGTTCTTTTAAATGGCAACTGAAACTAACACAATCCCTTGACTCCATCACTGGTAGATTTAAATACATATGCTAAATGTCATGAAGCTCATAATGTAATTCTGAGAGCTGGCAAACTATCAAGCAGATAGAGTCCTTGCTTAAGCCCTAGAAATGTACTGAGGCATTTGGCTGTCCAGAAAATGACTCCTCTGTTGGTCCTTCCACACATTGGCTATATGTTACAGTGACCATTGAGTACTGCAGGCTACCTGAGTAAGACATGAGCTTAGCAGACTGTTATGCCAGCCTCACTGGTTAAACCCCAGAGCTTTGAATGTAATAGTGATTTTCAGTCTTTTCCCTCTACTCATGCTGTGCTCAAATATCAGTGACACCTGCTTCACCCCCACCTGGGAAATACCCTCCCTCTGAAAATAACTCCCATGTAAAACCCAGGTGGTGACTTCCCATGCTGATTAACCTTACGCCAACAGCAGCTGAGGTAGTCGGTCCCCCTCTTGTGTGCAGTGCTCTGCAGCTTTTGATAGAAAGAACAAAAAGGGAGAAAGTAAAAGAAGTTAGATATGAAAGAAGGAAAAGGTGAGAAAAGGGACCACACTCAGGTCTGCTGCAGGAAGCTGCTTCCACTGTGTCTGAATGTGCCCTAGTGGCTTCTATACACGTAGGAAAAGTGCACTGGCGCCATTTACATTTACACCGGTGTTCCTGTATGCTGCTCTGGCACATGGCAAGTGTGTATTACATTCACTTCACACCTTTTTTACATTGTCCAGGCAGTGTAAAGGGGCTGTAGTGGAAAAGAGAATCAGGTAGATTGGGCTTTCCCTTGGTTAGCAGCAAAAGACTAGCAAAGTAGCTCAACAGCCTGGGCCTGGCACAGTGGTGGGTACATTGCTCCATGTGCTATAAAAACATATGAACATAAGGACTTGCATTTGCTGGGTTAGACCATAGGTCTGTTTTGTCCACTATCTTGTGTCACAGTAGCTGAAAGGGACAGTGAACATGATATGACTTGTGTTTTTCTCCTGTTCCCCTCTTGCTTGCAGCCTCCAGTATGTAAGGTCTAGGAAGCTTTGGTTCATAGGCTGTTAAATAGGTATAGGTGCATCTTTCCTCCATGAATTTGTCTGATTCTTTTTTGAATCTGGTTAAACTATCATCTTGTGGCAATGATTTCCACACTTTAATTCCATGCTGTATGAAAAAGAATGTTTGTTTGTTGTGTTTAACCTTCTATTAGTTTCATTTTATGACCCCTTAGATTGTAACAGATAGTAAATAAAAAACATTTATTTACTTTCTCCTCACCACTTATTATTTTGCAAACCCTTATCATGTCTCCCCTTAAGCATCTCTTTTCTAAACTAAATAAGTTTAGCCTCTTTAGTCTCTTCTCATATGGAAGCCCCTCCATACCACTAATCATCCTTGCTGCCCTTCTCTGTTCCTTCTCTAGTTCTTCTATATCCTTTTGAGGTGTGGGAACTACAACTGGGCATAATATTCACAAGGTGTGGATGCACCATGGATTTATAGAGGGTCACAGTGATACTTTCTGTTTTGTTCATAATTACCTTCTTAATAATTCTTAACATATTGTTAGCTTCTTTGATGGCTACTGAGTGATCACTGAGCTGATGTTGTAGTGAACTGTCCACAATGACTCCCAGATCTTTTCCCTGTGTGGTAACAGCTAATGTGGAATGTATCATAGTGTAGGTATACTTTGGGTTATTTTTTTTCCATGTGCATCACTTCACACTTATTTACATTGAATTTCATCTGCCATTCAGTTGCTTATTCATTCAATAGTGTAAGATCCTTCCGAAATTTCTCATAGTCTATTGTGGTCTTTACCCCAGGGAATCATTTTGCCATCCACAAATTTGTTCACCTCAGTACTTATGTCCTTTTTCAGATCATTTATGAAGATGTTAAACAGCACCATCTCAACACCCCTGTAATCCCATGACTACCTAACTTCATTAACAGCCTTTGATGGGGGACCTTGTCAAAGGCTTTTTGAAAGTCCAGATATATTACGTCAGTTGGATCACCCTGATCCACCTGCCTATTGACACCCCCAGAGAACTCTAGTAGTTTGGTGAGGCATGATTGATTTCCCTTTGACAAAACATGCTGATTCCTTCCCAACAAGTCATGGTTATCCAAGTGCTGAACAATTATTTTGTGTATTGTTGTTTCTACTAGCTTTATAGGAACAGAAGTTAGACTCTCTTGTTTGTAGTGCCATGAGTCCCCTCTAGAGCCTTTTCTTTTTTTTTTTTTTTTTACTATTGGGGTCACATTGGCAACCTTCCATTCAATGCAATTCAGTGTCTCTGGTGTAGTTCTGCTCTGATTGTAGAGGCTGAAACATCACCCTTCTGCACAAAGCTGGTCTGCTCACTTTCACAATCCACTCCTGGTATCAAAGAGAGAGACATACATCTCTCTCCTGTTCTCCCTCCAGAGCCACCATGGCTGACAGTTAGGAAATTGCATTCCCTTCCCTCTCACTCTCTCTTACGTGGAGCATTGACTCCTGGTCATAGCTACAAAGTACTTGACACTGGGAAAAATGCTGAATGCAGCTTTCCACACACTAAGCAGGGAGATCAGGGGGAAAAACCAGCAAATAAAGAGTTTGGAGGGAAACTGACTACATCTCAGTACAATAATGGGGCTATGTTCTCAGCTGGTAGACCAGTCCACCTCCACTGATCTCAGTGGAACTACAATTACTTACCCCAGCTGAGGATTTCTGTCAATCACTTGCATAATGTTTTAATTTAGATTCCTATACTTAGATTTATTTAGCAGCCCTCAACCATGGAATCAGTTGGCTAATTTAATGCAGGCAGCTGGAGGAATGTATGCCAATATGCTTGCATCATGCCTATGCTTCTCTTTGATCTTGGCTGATGTGACAGACACCATGAAGTTTCTATCAGCAAGTTTGCAGGGAAAGAGGCTAGAGATGTAACTAGCAATTTTGCCACTCTGAGCAGAGATGCTGCCAAGTGTGGGAGAGTGCATGGATTTAGGGTGTGCCAGGCACTAGAGTGTACAGAGGGGCACTGAGCATCAGTGAATGGTCCATGTATCCTCAGAGCTTGAAATAAATGTTGGTTCTTGTAACAGATAAATAGATTGCCAAGATAATTACTCTGTTCTTCACCAGGCCATTGCAACACAGCAATGAAGGTGTGCTGTTTCAAGGTCCCTACTTCGAAAGAAGCTTTGGCAGGCATATACTTCCAACTGGAACATAGAATTAGAGGAAAGTTTGCTTTGGATACAGTATTAGGGAAATATATTGGTAATAGAACCAACATGCAAAGTAACACACTGCAATGGCCAGTCATCAGAAAACTCAAAGCTAAGCATCAGTGCAAAACGGGAACATCTGCTATACTGTTTATCTTGCCAGGAGCATGTGGGGACTAAAATGAGAACTTCTGTGTCAGCTATCATAGAATCATAGAGAAGTAGGGCTGGGAAGGACCTCCACAGGTCATCTAGCCCAATCCCTGCCTGACACAGGATCATACCTATTCAAACCATCCAGTACAAATCCATTGTCTAACCTTTTAGCAAAAGTACACAGTCACAAAGTCAACCCTGACACAACACAAGATATAACACATGCTGGAAGATACTCTTTATATTTAGGTGATTCACAAGAACCAATAAAGCTGTCTACAAGTAGCAGTGCAGTACCAAGTAACTACAGTATTTTGGAGGATTGGGCTAAAGCTGGTAAATTATATATATATTCAGATAGAAATTAAAGGAGTGGGAGGTGGGGAAACCTCTCTCAACTAAGGGCACAGAAAGAAGTGACATTTTTCGCATGATCAGGACTCTGAAAGTGCTCTATAGCCATGACATACCTGCATGGCTGCAGAGTAAGGTGCTCTGCTTTAGAGTTCCTTAGGGAATTTGTGTTCCCTTGAGGGTTAATTTTTCACACAGGGGCACAGCCCCATCCCCATCCCCAGGGCTGCTAGCAGAGACAGAGTGAAGAAAATGGGGCTGCTATGCCTGGTCTGAGCTGGAGGGTGAAGAAGGGTTGTAACGTAGTCCCCTGATCTTGGGGACCCAGCCCAGCTCCCCCCAGAACTCCAGCTGGGATAGGTGGCAGGGGCCATGAGGTGGGGGTCTCCATTCCAAACCCCACCCCTCCAACTTAGGCTGGGCATAGCAGCCCCACAGCTGCTGCTGTTCCCTTCACTTCCTTTCTGCTGAAAACCCCAGAGCTGGGAAGAGGGGCCAGGGTTGGGAGGGGGGCAGTCCTGGACAGTGCCCCTACCTGCTGGCCAGGATGCCTGGTGCAGGAAGGGTCGATCCTACCCCCCCAACCCAACAGGTGAACATCTGTCGGGTTTGGGAGGGGGGGAGTGCTCTAACTCTGATAGACACTATGTAAAGCACCATGAATTAGAGCGGGGCCCTGAATATCTGTCAGTGCCCCAAATGTTGGAGTTGGGGAAGAGGGGTGGAATTTTGACACTTTCCTCTCCCTTCACCCGCTCCCCTGCATCAAAAGAAAAAATTTGAAGAAAAGTTTCCATTAAAAAAAACAAAACTTTTACCTTCCTTTTATTAATATTTTTCATGGGTGGGGGATGGGGAGGACACACAACAATTTCCTAGTCAGCACAAAATCCAGACTTTTGCATCAGAACATGATCTTCCATATGAGTGGGTCTCTGAACAATAAGAGATTTAGGTCTTATTCTACCATTTTTTCTTACTTATTGGCAACTCCAAAAAAATACAGTTTATGATGCTCAGTAAAAACAAACATCAAAACACTGGGCCTTATTCTCATTTATTTCTAGACCTCCATGACCCCTTTCCACTGCCAAGTACTGTAAAAGTAAGCACAAACATAATACTCACTTTAGAATGGCTTTATACTACCAGAGATGTAAAACTGCATTAGCGTACATGAGAATCAGAGATTTTTGTGTTTAGTATACGTTATCACCACTACTCTCATCATTAAAGGGGAACTCCATTATAGATCCATTGCAGAGTGCATTTTTTAATCAAGACTTAAATTATAGTGCATGCTGCAATCAGAAGAACTATTGTGTGACAGCATGAACCACAAAAGCAGGGTCTAAACACTGTGTACATAGCAGTAGAGTAGTGAAATAAAAACACATTGTTATGCTGGGCACAGCATGGAGAGATACATTTGCATAATATTTGGGTACCAACCAGAGCTATAGGCGCATAAACAAACTTTACACTGCTGATTATTCATCAGGTTGCATAATACATTTGTTGAATCTTTTACGATTTTGCCTTTCTGTTCCTCTCCTAATATAATAAATCAGATTCCTCATAGCATTATGTCACTGGACATTCACTTTGAACACATAGGGGTATAATCTTTTGACACATATGTGTAATTCCCATTAAAATGAATAGGAGTTATCTGTGCACACATGCCTTAGAGTAAGCTAAGTATGAATCTGGAGACCTGGTGGAACTCCACCCATGACTGGACCACAGGTATAGATGGCTATACCCTGTACAGGAGGGATCGAATGGACAAAAGGGGCAGGGGTGTAGCTGTCTATGTCAAGGAAAGCTACACATCCCTGCAAACCAACATTGGTACCCATGGTGGAAGACTTGAGACCCTCTGGGTTAAAATCCATGGGGAACACGGCATAGGAGATACTATGGTGGGAGTCTACTACAGACCCCCTACCCAGGGTTAAGACCTTGACCAGGACTTTGCCAGGGAATTGACTGAGGCTGCACGCTCCTGGTGTATGGTTGTCATGGGAGACTTTAACTACCCAGACATCCCATGGGAGGAGCGCTCAGCCAAATATGAGTGGTCGCAAAGCTTTCTATTATGCCTGGATGACCTCTATCTGACTCAGGAAGTCTACGGGCCAATGAGAGGTAAAGTGCTGCTCGACCTAGTTCTGGCAACTGGGGTTGATCTAAGCAGCAACCTAATGATCGAAGGGAAGTTGGATGACAGTGACCATGAGCTGATCACCTTCACATCTGCCATAAAGCTGACAATTTAGTCAGTAATACAGAAGTCCTTGACTTCAGGAAATCTGACTTTGACAAGCTCAGAAGGCTTGTCAGTGAGGCCCTAAAGGGAGCAATCCTCAAGGGATGTGCAAGCAAAGTCTATCCCGTCTTGGAGGAAAGGCAGCAAAAGGGCATAGCATCCTCCTTGGTTTGCCAGGGAACTATCAGACCTCCTGCATCCCAAAAGGAATATCTACAAAGGATGGAGAACTGGAACCACCATCAAGGAGGAATACTCTGCTCTGGTCCGGACCTGCAGAGAGAAAACCAAGACAACCAAGGCTGCGACGGAACTCCAGCTAGCTACAAATATCAAGGAAAATAAAAAGTCCTTTTTTAAATATGTGGGGAGCCAGAAGAAAAGCAAGGGCAACATTGGACCCCTGCTAAACCAGATGGGACAACTGACAACTGATGCCCAGGAAAAAGCAAACTTGCTAAATGGGTACTTTGCATCAGTTTTTCACCGGTCCCATGGGACACCCCTGCCCACTGTGGGACAGGGTGGCCCAGATGAAGGAGATTCTTTACTCTCGATCAAAGCTGACCTTGTGAAGGAACACCTTGACGGGCTGTAAATCTTCAAGTCAGCTGGCCCTGATGGTTTACACCCAAGGATACTCAAACAGTTGGCAAGCATCATAGCTCACACCTGGCACAGATCTTTGAGAACTCCTGGCGCTCTGGTGAAGTGCCTGAAGATTGGAAGAAGGCCAATGTGGTGCCTATCTTCATGAAAGGAAGGAAAATAGATCTGGCTAACTAGAGGCCCATCAGCCTGACCTCTATACTGGGGAAGGTCTTGGAAAAGATTATCAAAGAGGCAATTCTTAACAGACTAGTTGATGGCAATATCCTGAGGGAAACCCAGCACAGGTTTATTGTGGGTAGGTCTTGCTTGACCAATCTCATTTCCTTTTACAACTAGGTGACCTATCACCTGGACAAGGGGGAAGAGACTGATGTCTTATATCTTGACTTTAAAAAAGCCTTCGATCTGGTATCCCATGATCACCTCTTGGCAAAACTGGCAAACTGTGGCCTCGACCTCACCACGATCCACTGGCTGGGGAATTGGCTCTGCAGTCAGACCCAGAAGGTGATGCTTGACTGAAGTCAATTGTTGTGGTGCACTGTGACCAGTGGGGTCCCTCAAGGCTCTGTCCTAGGGCTTATACTTTTCGACATCTTCATCAATGATGTAGACACTGGTGTCAGAAGTGGACTGGCCAAGTTCGCCGATGACACCAAACTCTGAGGTAAGGCATCCACACCTGAGGACAGGAGGGTGATCCAGGAAGATCTTGACAAGCTCATGAAATGGGCAGATGAGAACCTGATGGTGTTCAACACCGAAAAATGCAAGGTTCTTCATCTTGGGAGATAAAAACTCCAGCATGCTTATAGGCTCGGCAATGCTATGCTGGTTAGCACTCCAGATGAAAGGGACTTGGGGGTTATCATTGACCACAAGATGAATATGAGCCTTCAATGTGATGCTGCAGATAGTAAAATGAGCAGAACGCTGGCTTGCATCCATAGATGATTCTCAAGCAAATCCCAGGACATCATTCTCCCATTGTACTCGGCCTTGGTGAGGCCGCAGCTGAAGTACTGCATCCAGTTTTGGGCTCTGCAATTAAAAAGAATGTGGAGAAGCTTAAGAGAGTGCAGAGGAGAGCCATGCACATGATCAGAGGTCAGGAAAACAGACTTTATGATGAGAGGCTGAGAGCCATGGAACTCTTCAGCCTGGAAAAGCGCAGGCTTGGGGGGGATCTGCTGGCCACCGACCAGTATATAAGGGGCGTACATCAGGATCTGGGGGAATGCCTGTTCACCAGAGTGCCCCCAGGAACGACAAGATCGAACGGTCACAAACTCCTCCGTGACTGATTCAGTCTGGACATAAGGAAGAACTTCTTTACTGTTCGAGCCCCTAAGGTTTGAAATAGACTGCTGCTGGAGGTGGTTCAAGCACCTGCTTTGAATGCCTTCAAAACACATTTGGATGTTTATCTTGCTGGGATCCTATGACCCCTGCTGACTTCCTGCCCCTGGGGCAGAGGGCTGGACTCAATGATCCTCTGAGGTCCCTTTCAGCCCAAATGTCTATGAAATCTATGAAATTTCTGTCCTCTAAGCATAACCATATCACCCCCACACCCAAATAATTCCACTGCTGACTGCCTAAAACCTCATGATTTTTCAGTTCTTTTTAGTTTTTTTTAAGCCAGTATGATTTTTTTTTCAATGTTTATGACTGGAATACTGATTCTTGGTTTTTACAAATCAACATGGCATTACCTCTGGCAAATTAATTAACTTATGCCTTTGTCTCTCCTTTTGTTCACTTTGCCTTTTTTTCCTTTTGGACACAAAGGACTCCTATACATGTGCAGGGAGCATGTTTTGATGCACTGGAAATCAAATGCATCAGAGCAGACTTGATTAATCAAGTCTACTGGAGCATGGAAATTATTGTCATGTGTATCAGTGTCCCTATGCTGAAAAATGGTGATGAGGTGTTTTGAACTAAAGCTCATTCAATGAGCTTTAGTTCAAAGCACCCTGCCACCATTTTTCAACATGGGGCTGCTGATATATGTGATGTTTGGGAGCGTTCAGTTAGCATGGCTCACTAATTAGATCATTCCATCTCCCCGCCTCTCCCCCCCCCCACTTCCTGAAGCACATGTAAAAATGCCCAATATTGTGCCACCTCTGGTCCAGACTCCTCTGTATCTCTGTACTTCAACCTTTCCTTCACAGCATACAGAATCATAAAAAAGTGGGCATGGAAGGCACCTCAGGAGGTCACAGCTAATCCCACCCCCTCCCTAAAACAGCATCATCCCTGTCTAAACTATCTTAGAAAGGTGCATGTCTAACCTACTTACAAAAACTTTCAAGGGTGGAGATTCCACAACCTTTGTAGATAGCGTGTTCCAATGCTTATGCACCCTCACAATGAGAAAATTCTTCCTAATATCCAACCTAAATTTCCCTTCCCACAATTTAAGACTTTTGCTCTTTGTCCTGTCCACAGAACAGTCTATAGCTACTCTCTTTATAACTGCAATTCTGGTTTTGGAAGACTGTTAATAAACCTCCACTCAAACCCTCCTACAGTCTTCTCTTATCCAGACTAAATAATCCCATTTTTTCCAATCTTCTTTTGTAAATCATGTTTCCTAAATCTCTAATAATTTGATGCTGTTCTCCACTGAACTCTTTCTAACTCATCTGTGTCTTAAAGTGCAGTACCAAAAAACTGGACACACTACTCCAGGTGAAGACTCACTAGGGCTGAGTAAAGTAGGAGAAACACTTCCCTTGACTTGCAAGCAATGCTCCTATTAGTACATGTTAGTGTGGCAGAATGCCATCTCTGTCTCTCCCCAAAGTCTGCTATCAGGTGGATGACCAGATTGACAATTTGGTTACCATGGTCACTGCAGAGGGCAGAAACCTCTGGCCCCATGAGCTTCAGGTAACCCCAAGTTGTAACCTGAGCTGGATACAGCCCTGAGGGAGGGGGAAACCTGCTTCCTCTGCCTACATGACTATCCTCACACACCTGGGTGGGAGCTTAAACTCCCTGTTGTTCTAAGCAATGTCATCATGACTGGGAGGGGGCTAGAGACACTGCCAGTCTATCCAGCAACCAGTGATGCATTTCAAATTGGTTAGCTGGTGGTCAACAGGTGTTGGCCTTCATTGGATCACGTAAATGAGGTCATAAGGTCTGTATAAGTTAAGAACTGCCCAAGAGGTGGGGCAGCAGTCATAAAAACTCTCAGAGAAACTGGACCATCTGAAACTCATTTGTTCCCTTGAAACTCATGATCAATGAACTGCCTGCCTCCAGAGGGAATCTCCACCTGCCTCTGGATGATACTTGTGAGTAATCTACTTGAGATCTAACTAGATATATAGCTTGCAATAACACAGATGCATAATCAAAGGCTACCATGCCACTATTTGCTCCAAGGCATTTCTCTGATATTGCTCTGCCCTGTACTATATTCCAAACCTCCTCCTTATAACCAATAAAGTTCTCCTCTGTACCCAGTGTGGGAGACTTATTGGGAGGGGGTCTAAATTATGCCTTGGGATCCCCTTGGTTTGGCTGACTAAGGGACCACTATTTGTGCTTCAGACTGAGGGAAGCACCCCAAGTTCTTTCAGTGGGTCAAGTACCTTCAAGGACTACTAGGCCTGTGTTTCCCAGGGGGCACAGGGTCAAGATCAGCCCAGACCTTGGGTGGTGGTGGCATTACCTGCAGGCTTGCAGAGGTGGTCCAGGAAGGGGGTTGGCCAAGCGTGAGGCACCCCCAGGGAGGCACTCAGAGCCTGGAAGGTGGTCAGGCTCAATGAGGCAGGTGGCTCAATGCAGGAGCATCCCCTACTGACCCGCCACAGTTATTGGCACTTTTTTTTTTTTTT
>NW_017729030.1:62505412-62507172 GCF_001723915.1 Gavialis gangeticus
TTGGCACTTTTTTTTTTTTTTTTTGCAACAGGAGCACACTGTTGACCATGGGTGGATATAGGATTTCCTAAGGTGGATGTAATGTACCACCTATCAGATCACGGGAGACTGTATGAGGGCAAGACGTAGCCGGAGACCCTGGACCAGCAGAGGCACAGGAAGTGGAATGTGACCACACATGTGCACCCCTGGTTCCAGCCCTGGGGTTATGTGCATTATAACTCCAAGATCCTTTTCTGCAGTACTTCATCCTAGCCAGTCATTCCTCAATCTGTTTTTTCCCGTGCAGTTTTCCCATTCTACATTTAAATGGACCAGTCTGTAATTCCCTAGATCTTCCCTCTTCCTCATCTTAAAGTTGGACACTAAATTTGTCTTTTTCCAGATATCCAGTACTTCCCCCAGCCTCCAGGAGTTCTTAAAGAGAATAGCCAGTGGTTCTACAAACACTTCAGCCAATTATTTCAGTGTCCAAGGATGTATCTCTTCTGGCTCTTCTGACTTAGAAGCATCCATATTCTGTAAGCAATCTCTTACCTATTCTTTCTTTACTCCGGGTTGCTGACATCCTCCCCTATCCTTGCTAGCAGCTATGTTTGTTACCTGATGTCTGACTTTATTCATGAAGGCTGAAGTAAAAAAGGTGTTACATACTTCAACCTTCTCTGCATTATCTGTTATAAGATTACCCTTCGTAATCAATGAGAGACCTACCATTTCTTGGTCTTCTGACCTCTGCTTTCTGACATAGTTATAGAATTCCTATTTGCTGCCTTTTATGAACCTTACTAGCTATATCAAACTTTATGTCTCAGACTTCCTGATTTCTTTTTGTTTCAGCTCATTGACAAGTATACTATTTATCTAGGTTAGTTTCTTTCTGCACTTCCTATCCTTTCTTTCCATTTTGCTGTAAGTATTGATCATAGCATAGACAGTCAGTCTAAGAGGACTGAACTAGGTTAGGGATTTACCTCAGTGAAAACCAAGATGAAAGCTGGTTATCAGTCCAGAAAAGCAAGCGGAGGGTCAGGATGAGGCCATGGTCAGGGCAAGCAGTTGATCAAGGCTGGGAGTTCCAAGACAGAAACAAAAGCAATCAGGAACATGAGCAAATAGGAACAGGCAGGAGAGTCCAAGCCAGAGGTTCAGAATACGGAGTCAGGTTTAGGAGTTTCAAGAATGGAAAAGGCATAGCAAGGCAGTCTTCTGCACAGACAATTTTGTGCTGCTTGGTCTGAGCATTTTATAGGCCAGTATGGGAAGATCCATCTTCCTAAGGCATCCCAATCATCCTGTGTCCCTGACTTATTTCAGCTGAGGCCTAGGACTGGATCTCCCCAACTGGGTCTCAGCTCATTACACTTGCTCCCTCAATATGGCCTTCTTCGGTACAACTAGGTTTCCTGGACTCATTTTGGACACAGATTCGTCTCCCATGGGATTCAACCTATCCCTGAGTTTGTTAAAGTCTGCTTTTCTGAAATCCAATGTCTTTATTTTGCTACTCTCCTTTCTTCCTTTCTTTGGGGCCTTGAACACTACCATTTTGTAGTCACCCAAGTTGCTTTCCATCTTCACACTTTCAACAAATCCTTCCTTGTTCATGAGCAGCAAATCAAGAAAAAGCTCCCCCACCAAATAGCTCTCCATCATCTATACCAAAAATGTATCCTTGTAACACTCCAAGAACTTACTGGATGGCCTGGGCACTGGCAACTACAGCTGTCAAAAATTTTCGCAGTCATTTCATTTTGGAG
>NW_017729030.1:62512172-62512946 GCF_001723915.1 Gavialis gangeticus
TGCTACTCTCCTTTCTTCCTTTCTTTGGGGCCTTGAACACTACCATTTTGTAGTCACCCAAGTTGCTTTCCATCTTCACACTTTCAACAAATCCTTCCTTGTTCATGAGCAGCAAATCAAGAAAAAGCTCCCCCACCAAATAGCTCTCCATCATCTATACCAAAAATGTATCCTTGTAACACTCCAAGAACTTACTGGATGGCCTGGGCACTGGCAACTACAGCTGTCAAAAATTTTCGCAGTCATTTCATTTTGGAGGTGTTTTGGGTCCTTTCAGCACCCAAAACACTGAATCCAAATAAAAAAAGAAGGCTCCAAAACATCTCCAAAATGAAAATTTCAGAGTTTCAGAACCAGGCTTGCAGGGAAACAGCTGTACACTTCTTCCCTGCTGCATGACCTAGCTCCACAAGGAGCAGAGATATGCGTGGGGAGTCTCCTCACCTGCACAGAGGGCAGCAGCCCTCCCCCTCCACTGGATGAGCCACACACAGCCCCGTTCTGTTCCCCACTGGGGCCACAAGCTCCTGACCCCAAGCCCTGTCTGGCTAGGCAGTAGGACTGTGCAAAGTTTGCAGCCTGTTCAAAACAGATTTGGCCAAAACAAAACAGGACAGCAATCCAAAACATCAAAATGAATCGCTGCCCTCCAGAATCTGAAACCAAATTGAAACATAGTTGTTTCGCACAGCCCTACTGGCAACCTCCCAGAAGATGTTACAGTAATTAAAGTCGCCATCACTACCAGTCTTTATGTCAATATTTCTCTTAGTT
>NW_017729030.1:62517946-62531462 GCF_001723915.1 Gavialis gangeticus
AAAGTCTGCTTTTCTGAAATCCAATGTCTTTATTTTGCTACTCTCCTTTCTTCCTTTCTTTGGGGCCTTGAACACTACCATTTTGTAGTCACCCAAGTTGCTTTCCATCTTCACACTTTCAACAAATCCTTCCTTGTTCATGAGCAGCAAATCAAGAAAAAGCTCCCCCACCAAATAGCTCTCCATCATCTATACCAAAAATGTATCCTTGTAACACTCCAAGAACTTACTGGATGGCCTGGGCACTGGCAACTACAGCTGTCAAAAATTTTCGCAGTCATTTCATTTTGGAGGTGTTTTGGGTCCTTTCAGCACCCAAAACACTGAATCCAAATAAAAAAAGAAGGCTCCAAAACATCTCCAAAATGAAAATTTCAGAGTTTCAGAACCAGGCTTGCAGGGAAACAGCTGTACACTTCTTCCCTGCTGCATGACCTAGCTCCACAAGGAGCAGAGATCCATGCCGGGGTTTCCTTACTCCCACTGCCTGCCCTGTGCAGCCCCATGTCGCTGTGGCAGCACTGGGTAGGCAGCAGCAGCGAGAACCCCAGCATGGATCTCTGCCCCGCAACCCAACATGACAAGGATCAGAGATATGCGTGGGGAGTCTCCTCACCTGCACAGAGGGCAGCAGCCCTCCCCCTCCACTGGATGAGCCACACACAGCCCCGTTCTGTTCCCCACTGGGGCCACAAGCTCCTGACCCCAAGCCCTGTCTGGCTAGGCAGTAGGACTGTGCAAAGTTTGCAGCCTGTTCAAAACAGATTTGGCCAAAACAAAACAGGACAGCAATCCAAAACATCAAAATGAATCGCTGCCCTCCAGAATCTGAAACCAAATTGAAACATAGTTGTTTCGCACAGCCCTACTGGCAACCTCCCAGAAGATGTTACAGTAATTAAAGTCGCCATCACTACCAGTCTTTATGTCAATATTTCTCTTAGTTATCTGAGAAAAGCCTTGTTAGCCTTCTCCCCCTAACTGGGTAATCTATAGTAGACAACCATCATCATGTAGCCCTTGTTCTTACTTTGAACCAGAGACTTTCAATGGGCTTACCTTCATAGTGCATCTTAGAATAACTGTACATCTCATTCATATATATTATACTTTTGTGATTATACTAGGACTTCCAGTTCTTGCTGCTTATTACCCATGCTTTTTGCATTAGTATAAAAATGTCATAGATAACTAGCCATTGACTTAATTTATATCTAAGCACATTAAGGCTCCCCATATTTCTTCCCAATACTATTTGATTCAGGTATCCTAGCTCTTCACTAACCTCTCAACTTTTGTATCTGTCCCCTAGCGAACCTAATTTAAAGCCCTCCTCACTCCCAGGTTGGTGAGTTTGTATATTAAGATGCTCTTCCCCCTCTTAATCTGGTGGGCCCTATCTCTTCCTACCAGTTGTTTTTCTTGGAACAACACCCCATGGCCAAAGAAATGAAAACCCTGCTGGTGACACCAATTACACACCCACATGTTGATCTCCAGGATACATCTGCTCATATTCATGTCTTTGCCATTAACTGGAAACATTGATGGAAACAACTTGAGCCCCCAGTCCCTTCACCCTCATGCCAAGAGTCCTGTAATCATTTTTATATGCTCAGTGTCCACATGGATAAGTAGCATGGGGTAGTAGTCCGAGGGCTGTATGAGTCTCTGCAACCTTTCCATAACATCTTGGATGTGGGTCCTGGCAGGCAGCAAGCCTACTGAGACAATTAGTTAGCCTCAGTTGAAAGCAGTTTCTCTCTTACCCAGGCTTCCCCCCACTTTTACTATTTATTTCTTTAATGGAATAGCATTTTGTGATATGCTTTTATATGCGAGACGTAAAAAAACATAAAGCCTCATGGTATGGTTACAATTAGAACTGGCTTGACAATTGGAAAAAAAAAAGTATAAAATATTTTCACATGAATTCACTTTACTGCTATTACATTAGAAGACTAAAGGGAAGGCTATCAAAATACTACTAATCACCCTCCCACAGCTGATCCTAGCTATTTATACAGACCTCAATTCTAGTCTTACAACTTATCTTAATTTTTGTTCTCAAAAATTAAAGGTTGAGCAATAGATCTTCAGTATCTCTGCCTCCTCTCACTATTGCCTCAAAAGCTCCAGATTTCACAGTTGTCCATCCTGCCCTTATTAGCCATACCTGGTGCACATACATGGTCTTCAGGCTGCTCACACTCATACCCATCTGTTCAGATGGCATCATGCCTGCTCACAAGCTGGCTGGTGCTTGCCCTAGGGTTTAAGTGTCAAGCGAGCATAGATGGGCAGCTAGCATAACATGACAACTTCCATCCCATCCACAGATATTCCCTCTTCAGTGAAAAGCAGTGAAGCATTGCTACCACATGCCTAACCTTGCAGTGGACTGTAATAGGTTGGAATTATTCAGGAGTCAGGTTTTTGACAGGAGATAAGGCATGGCTATTAGCCACAGGATCCTTCAGCTAAGCCTGCTTAGGTTTCTGGGTGCATCTTGTTCCTGTTGGCAGCTCAGCTCAAATAGTACCACAGTCACTCACATACTGCTAGTGCAACACCTAGTCTCACATCAGTGAACAGAGGTAGAGGTGAAATACAAGTCAAGACACAATTACAGCTGACCAGGAATTTTTCCATTGATTTATTACTCTTTACATAAAAATATATATATATTATTTTAATCAGAATTGAAATATTTTGAAAGACAAACCTATTTTGACAAGAAATCAAGTGACAAAAATTCAGAATGATTTTTCATTCTAAAATTTCATTTCAGAATTATGGTTCAAATTAATTTTATTTTAATACCATTTTTATTTTATTATTACTAATTATTTAAAACCTTTTTTTGCTGTTATAACAGCATCTACAATACACCTTTTGTAGTACAGAAGTACCATTAAAAAAATCACCACGTTTCCTCTACCCCGATGAAAGTTACTCACAACCAGCCAACATTCTGGGATAACCCTGGCCAATCTCCTCTTAGGTTCTCACCTTCATCACTTAGAGAGGATGTTAAGAAGCTACTACAGATAATTTGGCAACCAGCATTAAGTCATCCCTTTAAACTACTGTATTTGCATAATTAATACTCAGCCCAAAGTGATATCTTTTTATTAGCAGATGGTGCAAAGCAGCAAGCCTTGTACATAAAACTGTTGCCATGAGAAAAATTGCACGATAAACTTTGACACCATCAAGCACTCTGCACGAGCAATGGGCAGCAAATAATACACAGCAGGGTCTGATAGTCTTTGACAACTGCAGACCAGATCCTTACTTGGTGTACATCAGCGTGATCCCATTGATTCCATTGGAGCTGCACTGATTTATCCCTGTTGAGGTTCCCACTCACATATTATCAGGAATCAAGGCAGCAAGCAAGCAAGCTATACTGACCCCCTGCCCTGGTTACCCGAGTAAGCCCCACTGCCAGTGCCCCAAATACCCCCAGCTTTCTCCTATTGCCTGTATATGTGTGGCTGCCTGCATATAAGCAACAGCACCATTTCATTTCAACTTCCATTTGGATGAGACAGTGTTTCATTTCAAGTTGCGTTTTGTTGAGAAACCACTGTTCCATTTTGTTTCGTTGAAACTGTTTCAACCCTGTTTTGACTTTTTGCCCATAGGCTATAATGGGGAAGCACAAGAATGCCTATAACTTTGTCATTCTTTGCCATAATTGGATAAAAATGACAGGGATCATAGCCCCTTCTGAAGGCATAAAGCCTGCCAAGTTTCAAGGAGATAGGTAGAGGGGTAAAAAGAAAAAAAAGAGGCCAATTACATTGTTTAATGCAGATTGTACATTAGTGGTTAAGGTATTCACTGTCAGGCTCATGAAAGTGTTAAACAAAATGATCAGAGAAGATCAGATTCCCCATGCCAGGGCAGCGAATCACAGATTCATTGCTGCTGGTCTGAGACTCCATGGAATTCTTTCAGGAAAGATTTACCCCTGGCTTTGTTAAATCCATACCTCAAGAAGGCATATGTCAGGATCTAGTACTCATTTCTGCATGTGCTACTAATCACTCCCACACCCACTGTGTCACATTGAAATAGGAATCTCTTCTCAACTGTTGCCCTAGCATTGTGTCAGATTAATTTAGAAAGTATTCCCCAGAGTTATTTAGATAGCTTGACCCAAATAAGCTTGTCTTTAAGTGACAGCAGTCAGGTAGGAAAATGGATTTGTTCCCTTAATTTATGATGTAACTGTCAAATTCTTCTTCATCAATGATTGGCTGTGGAGCTTATTTCATATTGTTTTATTTTGGTAGACACCAACTTAATAAAGTCTCCATCATAACTATTGGTATACCTGTAATTTTTAACATAGTTGGAAGGACACCATAACCCTATTTCGTTTTGAAGTATAATATCCAGCTGCCATACATTTATGCATGCGAAACTTGTGTGGGGTTTTAAAGGTCTACCAATGTAAAAAGTTTTAACAAATTACATTGCAGATTTTCTTAGTTAAGAAAGCAATAATTCTACATTTGATTATTTAAAAAAGGAATTGGAGGAGGGGAGATATGGTGGAGAGTACTTGTGCTTTAAAAATGGCATCCTCCACATGCACAGTGACAGAAGAATACTTGTAGTACTTTGGAGTCATGTATAGAAAGGAAAGTGAGGGAGAAGTGGAAGTGAAGTGAATCTAAAGTAAATGATTTTTATGACTAGTCCCCAGGGAGCCCAGGTGTTTTGTTTTTTTTTGTAGCATTATCGCCACTGAATTTGTACTTCCAGGTAGCTGCTTAATATGAAATGGGGTTTTCTCTTCTCTTGTCCCTCCCTTCCCACTTCTCCAGTTTAATGCATGCATTTTAGGCATAGTTAAGGTCATGATTAGTACAGTGTAAGTAGGCTTGGCAGAATTCAATTTTAATTTTTTAATATTTTCAACAGATAGTATCTTTTTTTTATTTTTCAGCATTTATTTCAATTGTATTGATTCAAATTTTCAGGATTGTGCAAAATTGGGGACAAACAATTTAGTAATGACAGAATACTATTATTATAGTGTGGTTTAACTACCTGCCACAACAAACATAATTATAGGATTGCCACCAACTGAGGCAGAGCTGCTATCAGTCCTGGCTCCACTCGCCTTACAGCTCCCTCATCCTCTTCTTTTGTTCCCAGTCTCCTGGGTTTTCTGGGGGTTGCAGACAGGACAGTTCTTTAGAACTGGGCCCCCTGTCATCACACACTTCATCAGCCATCATTTTTCTTTTGCCCCCTTTCTATAATTTTGATTATTTATAACAGAAATATTTTTTCATTGGTCTATGAGTGAGAGGTGAAATCAATGTTTATCAACATTTCCCAATAAAAAATGGATTTCTGCCAAGCCTAAGTATAAGTTGCTGTCTTGTTTGAATGTTTGCTTATGCTTTATATGCTGGGTTTCTAACACATAGTTCTTAGAGACACCAATGATTTTGAAAGGTAAGAGATTCAGTGCCAATCTGTGCCTCTAAAAATAACCTTACACTATAGAAGCTGTGTTGTGTGTTTTTTAGTTCACAACAATGCACTTCACATACTATCAAAACTACTAGGTAGTAAAATAATGGCTGCAAGTTCTTGACATGCTTTGGATGGCTTAAAAAGAATAAGAAAATTATTCATTTACATGAACGCTCTTCAGAGTACTACCCTTCAAACCTCTGAACTGCTAGCCAGGCCACTCATAGAAATCTACCTTATTAGAGGGGCAGAAGTTCTGGTTCTCTCTCCTTATCCCCATTATGGAGAAAAACTCATGGGTTACTTTGTGGTATCCTGTTGAACCCAGCCATGAAGGAAAAGTCAATAACTCATGAGAATCTCAGTAACTAAATAAAAGTGTGAAGAGTTTCACTAAACCTGAATGGAATTAATATGAAATATGAACAGCAACTTACATTCAGCTGCCTCCCTGTCCTTTGAATAAGTGTGAGGAACAAGCAAATGGCACTAATTTCTACAAAGCTATTGCCCTGCTGACTTGCCTGACCCAAGCCTTTTGGAAGAGTTCAATTCTTTTCTAGCTGCATTTTAAAACACAAGCTGCTGCCAGCCTTTTCTCAGAAGCCATGAATTTTGTATGCTGGCCTACACCCTGGGTCAGTGCTACAGTTGTGTATGTGTGTTGTAAGCATCACTTATTATCTATCCAGCATTCAGTTGCCCTGGAATTCATTTTTATAGGGTTTCACATACATCATTCTTCTCTGCCACAGTTCACTAAAGCAGGACTTAGCTGGAGGAGATGCCTGTATAACAAGCAGTGAACTGCATGGTTGAAGACCTTCAGGAAGCACATGCTTATGTAAATAACTAGGCATCCATGGATCCTTGGTTATTAAGGGCTAGATACACTACAATAATGTGCTCTTATAGCAATGTGGGGACTATGGTGATCCAAGGGAGTCAGTTCTCTCTCTTTTTCTCTTAACAGGAAGGCATGGGGGAGAAGTGAGTAGCTTACTGATAGTGAGTATAAGGAGCAATTTACTGTGCTGGCCAGAGAGAAGGGGCTGGAGCCTCAGTTTTGTCCAAACACTCTGAGGAGTAAGTGGGCAAACAACCTTGCTTGCCCTCACAGAAATGTATAGGTGGGGGCATTCCTGCTCCTTCATTCTGATAAGTTATGTGGGTCATGATCTTCTTCAATGAGAAGGTTCAGCTAGAAGAACAGCAAGTTCCACCTCTCATCAAATAGTCCATGATTCATTTCCATTAACAGTCCTGACAGAGGAAGATCCAGATAAAGGTGTTGCTATCACAGAAGTCCAGTCCCAACATGCATGGCATATAAGGTACTTAAAACCTGCTTCTGTAAAACACATACAACCTAATCCAAGCCATAGAGGTCAGTGGGATTAGATACAGACATTACACATAAACTTGTATAAGTGACGGGAAATTGGTTTAAACCTATAACAGAACAGAAGTTCAGCACCCATAGACCAGTTTAAAAAAATGGCTGGACCAAGTCTAAGATAGACCTGAATGGCTGCAGTATCAGACTTAATTGATTTAGATTAGATCAACCTAGACTACTGCTGAACTTCTGTCTCATATCTCCAAGTCTTTCCATTGGCCTTATTGGCAGGGCTGTGCGAATCTTCGGTCACCAGTTTGATTCGAAGGAGGTTCAGTTTGATATAGCAACTGAATTTCCAAATCTGAATCAAATCAGGAAATCCTTTCAGCTCTGCAAATAGAATCAGAACCCTCTGAATCAATTCAGAGAGATTTGACGATTTGGCCATAGACACAGCTTTGTATGATTTTTCTATGCACCTTGAGGTACCAGGCGCAACTCATGAATGCCGAGATGGTGGGATGCATGGAGCATCCCATGGAAGTGCGGGGGAATCCACTGTCGACTTCCAGGTCCACCACAGACCACCCACCCCCTTGCTCGGTGACTGGTGACTCCTGGGTCTGGGGGGGCACCCAGGGTCCTGCCACAGCCAATAGCTGATCCGGAGGGGGCATGGGCAGATCCCCTTTCCCTGCATGCTCGGTAACAGACCCAGAAGTGAACCAGAAGTATTTCCAGTTCACTTCTAGGTCCTCCCCCCAAGCTCCCATGGGACACTCCACCTGCTCCACCATTTCAGCGTTCATGAGCTGTGCCTGGTACCTTGAGGTACATAGAAAAAAAACATATGAAGCTGTGTCTATGGCCAAATCGCTGATTCGCCAAATCAGAATCTTCAGATTCAGCCAAATCAAAATCGAGACAGTGATCTGAATCAGCAAATCGAATCACTGTCCCCCAAATCGGGCCGAATCAGAATCCAAATCTAATACTGCCCACTTTGCACACCCCTACTTATAGGGCTTTGCATCAGACATGTGGTATCTGACCACCTCTGTTGAGACCCTCCCTTGAGAGCAGAGTTCAGTTCTTCCCAGGCACATGAAAAGAACAGGGGTCATGAAGCCCCATTGACTGCTTTGGGTCCTTGCAAAGAAATGTCAATCTGCAATGCCCTTTCCAATGACCTTATGGGCCTTCCTATTTTGGAAGATGGAACAGAATTCACTATTCCTATTTGCACTTTTACCACTCTGTTTCCTTCTCATTGGAAATATACCACTAGTATCCCGCTGCTGCAGAACCATACCGCACTAGGGACAGCTCCTTCAAGTTGGAGTGTCAAGGATCAAGCTTGCTTGCTTTTTCCATGTCTTCAAGACAATGTCTCTGGATAACTAAGAATCCACTGGCTTCTCATAAAGTTGAATTTCTGGATCACAAGTTATCCTCTATGTAACTTCATAAACAACATTCGATGCTTTTAAGCTCATCATTACTGCAAAAGAGATCACTAAGAGACCCTTGCCTCTCACATAATTTCTGGACCATCATGGCAACATTTCTTTAAAATTATCATAACTAACTTCTCTCATTTAAATATGTTGTAAAATATTGAATCTCTCTCATATAGACTCTCCTTTAAACTCTTGTATCAGCAGTGGGCTCCTACTCTATGTAAAGAGGGCCTTTACATTTCCTTTGGTGCTTGTCTTTTTTTTTCTTTTATCCTGCAGAGTGAATGGCAGTGGCACCTTCTTGCAAGCTCTGAGATAGTTATGAGCATGTAGGCAATTGGGTAACAATAAATAAATCCTGAGCTTCATGGGCAACATCTACAAAAGGAGGCTCAGAAAAGTGGTAAGGCAAAATTAGGTCCTTGAAGCTGGAACTGCATCTGTATAAGGTAATCCTAACACATGAGCAGAACCAGCTCAGACCGAGTGGGGCCTTTTAAAGCTGCTTTTATAGCTTGGGGTGGAGGCTACGTCTGCAACAGGCTCTGCATGGAGAGAGACCTGTTGGCAGGATAGCAGAGGCAGGGACAAATCCAGAGGAGAGAGCAATGGTACAGTTCCCCACCTCCCCTCCCCCCAGTTCCTGCTCCACTCAAACTTGAAAACCAACTGCCCTGGAAAGGCAGCAGCATTTCTATTCAGGCAGCACTGAGGGAGTCAACTGACTCCATGGATCATTACAGTATACCTGATTCCTGCTAATCTCTTTATTTTGTAGGTGTTAATGACCCTCACTCCATTTTAATGGTCTTGATGTTCCATTAATCAAGAATCCTGTCTTCTGCAGTTTTGCTGTCTGTTAGCTAATCCTCACAGTAGTTCTTTTCTATTTCTTTCCCTGCAGACCATTTTTAGTTTTAGTTAAAAACCTTAACTCAGGTCTGGAAATGACTGTCAGGGAAGTATTGTATCCATTGTCAAGAGGCTTGTGGAGGCTATGTTTTGTTTTATGAATATGAATAAAAGATGTACATTTAACTATAATGACTATAGAATTAATAAAGTGAAATTTTGGACTATTCTTGCCTAGTTTGTTCTGTTTTTTTAACTTAATATATTAAGCTAGCAAATTAGCACACCTTCCAATAAAGTTATAATTGTTTTTGTGTTCATCTTAAACTGCATAAAATTATTAAGCCCCTAGAATTTCGATAACTTCTCTTTAACTGTAGAAAAATGTGTTGTGTTATATGTGATGATGTACCACACCATAGGTACCCCCTTTTTCAAAATCTTAGATGTGGCTGTATGCAAAGGGAATGCCTCCTGGTTGAGCACATTTGCATAGCCACTTGTAGTCCTGATCCCTCATTTACATAACAAATTAGTTTCCATTCCACAGAAAATTGTGATAGTTCTTTTAGTTCAAATATTTGCATTTTCCATGGAGTAGAAAGCCACCTTTCACTCCTTTCCCACACCAAAATAATAATAATAATAATAATAATAATAATAATAATGGAGAATGTGGTATAATTTTGAGTCAGTTCCACATTAACCTGTATCTGCTACTGGTGCTACAGTGGTCAGGGAAATTGTAGCTCAAGATACCTCTATTACTACCTATGGTCGGGGGGTCCATGTCTGAACTTCACTGCCATAACACACTGGCAGTCATGCTACTCCCATGCTGCCCTACACAGCTTATTTAAGGAGGAGGCTGTAGCACACAGAAAGAAAATGGAACCTGTTTCTTTTAGAATTTGAGAGGTGTAAAGAGCTAGGCCCTTACTATATGATGCAAATCTGCAGAGGTTATTGAAATGATGAGAATGATAGCAAGATAAGATACCATTAAACTGGCTGTACAAGATTCTCATTCTTAATGACATTCTATAGCAATTTATAAATTTGCAGCAGTTATAATTAGTAATGCTATTAATGATACCTCATCATGGCATTAAATATACTGCCTTTCCTCTGCACAAATTATGACATTAATGTTGGCAACAAATCAGTTTTGCGTGTCATCTTGTACACTTAATTGGGAATGCTCCTCACTAAGACAAATGGGTTGATGAAAAAGGAATCCTGTGTAGTTAGTGGCTGAATTCAGCACAAGTGCCAAGCTACCAAGTCAGCATGAGGTTCCCTAAACAGGAAAAAAGTACTGGCACCTCTTATTGTGTTATGTTGTTACTTGCTGTCAGAAAGTAGTTGTTAGTAACACGGGAATAGGAATGAGTATTCAGCATTCCTTAATTCCACAATCTACTCTTAGAAACACAATTTGCCTTAACAATTCCCTTAGGGAAATGTGACCTCAAATATCATATAAGTAGAGGCCAGCTGAAGCAGCCTGTTTACTCCTTGGCTTTCAAGTCCCTAACTACAATACTGAAAATACTCAAACATATTTGCCAGTACATGCAGCATGTTCTACACTAAGGAGAACCACTATAACATCAAAATGGCAAAGCCAAGCATTCCATAAAATGTCCTTTACAGTTATCTATTCTTGCTTATCTTCCAGCAGCACCTATGGCCCTCAACTGAAATTAAAGTCCCATCATGCTAGGCACTGTAGAAAAGCATGAAGAATGCCCTTGCCTTTAATGACCTACATAGACCTCACATGCAGGTGGGCATTCACCCTATTTTCATGGACGGAGCTAGGATTTGGAAAAGGAGGTTGTGAGGTGTTGTACATCCATCACATATAACACAACACAGGTTTTTCCATGCAAAGAGAAACTAGAAGCTTTACTAATATGCTAGAGGGCTAGCACTATATATTATTCAGTTAAAGATCAAAGCAAAAACAAATATAAATTTATTGAAATGTACACTAATTTACTAGATTATATATTAAATTAAAAAAACACAACAAACTGGGCAAAAAAGCAGAAAAAAAAGACCAAAAATATTGTATCATTAGCCCTTTAGTCATTATAGTTAAATGTATGTCGCTTATTCAAATGCATAGAACAAAATCTAACCTTCTTGAGTATCTTGACAGTGCCTTCAATATTTCACTGTCAGTCATTTCTACACGTGTGTTAATATTACCACACCTGAGTTAAGGTTTTTAGTTGAAGTTAAAACAGTCTGCAGGGTTGTGAAATAGGAGAGAGGCATCACTGGAATTGCTAAAAAACAGCACAACTGTAGAAGAAAGGATAGCTTGAACAGTGGGACAATAAGACTATTAAAAAAGGAGAGAGTCTTTTAACACGTGTGGAGTAGAGAGGGACTGGCAGAAATCGGGGAGATTATCATGAGCCATGAAGTCAATTAACTCTTTCTTGGCTGCCTGAATACAAAATGCCTCTGCTTCTCCCAGAGAGTTGGTTTTAAAGTTTAGATGAAACACGAATCAAAGGGAGCGGGGGGCAACTGCACCACTGCTAGATCAACCTTTGCTCAGACAGAGAACCTAGATCCCCCGACTTCCTTTTTACAGATGGGGAACCTGAAACAACTGACTGTGATAACAGAGTAGTTAGGCCATCCTGCCATGGCTCCAGAGCCTGAGGCCTTCTCATACAGCCAGAATTATAACTAAGGGCTCCCCTTGTTGACCCACCTACAAATAGTACATGGTCATTTGGGCTGAATAGCTAAAGGTGACTGAAAGTAATGCTGGACACATCTGTCCCTTGTATGCACTGGGCTATAGAGATTGGTGAGCCTTAAGTATGCTAATCTCATGGGCCATTAGGCTTGGAAATATATTTAACTTTGACATTATGGGACACAAGTTAAAGAAGTTTTTCCAGGTCACACATCATGTCTGCAACAGTGGGCATGTATACACATGATGCTATATTGCCATAGCAATGTGTTATGGCGCTGTAATGTCGACAGGCAAAAACCGTGATGCCGCAGCTATGTTGCTGTAGCAATGCAATCCCTTATTATAACACATCACCATGGTGAGACGGCAGCTAAGAAAAACTGTGCGGCTGGCATGGTGTAGTACAAGCTGCTACTGAACCATCATTTAGTACTTCCAAAAGAAAGCATTGCCCTGTGGGGTCAGGCCAACTCTCAGGATCTCAATATTGTGCTGTTAGACAGGAGCATGTGACACAATTGCATATATACAAACACACAAATAAATTAGGTGCATACACACATACACTACCAGCTCAGGCACATACACATCCAAATCAGCCTAGGCACATGCATACCTATCACTAATTCAAACACATACAACCACAAAAGTTAGATACAGATCACTAATTCGTATATCATGTACACAATGCCATATATGTGTATACACACACACTCACCAGTTCACACACATACAACCCACCTACACATACACACAGGTAAGTTCCTAACTTGGATGGTACAAGTGTGTATGTGTGTGCTTGGGGCATCTGGGATACTTGAGGGAAGGTTAAGGCAAGAGAGAGAGAGAGTTTAAGTGTAGGAAGTGACAGTTGCCAGAACCAGGATTAGAACTGGTAAACTACAGAGAAGCTAGCTGAAGAACTGAGGCTTGGGTTTACTTAAGGTAGACTAGGGCTGGAAACTGAGGCAAACAGCTGAGACATTGGGGGCAGGGGGACAGATAAGTGGTGGCAAGGAGGAGACAGCTAGGAATGAAACTGAGACAGAAACCTGGCTGCTCAGGGGAAAAGGACAAGGCAGTGGGGATAAGACAGTGGCAAAGAAACGGGATTTGGAGGCAGAGAGGAGCTCAGGACAGGTGTTGGAGATGGAAGTGAGCCAGAAGCAGGAGAGGGAGAAATGAGACAGAAGTTAGATGGGTGAGGAGCATAGATTTCATAGACATTAGGGCTGGAAGGGACCTTGGAAGAACATTGAGTCCAGCCCCCCACCCAAAGGGCAGGAAGTCAGCTGGGGTCATAGCATCCCAGCAAGATAAGCATCCAAATTGCTCCTGAAGGTGTTCAATGTAGGTGCTTGAACCACCTCTGATGGCAGGCTATTCCAGACCTTGGGGGCTCGGGCAGTAAAGAAATTATTCCTTATGTCCAGCCTGAAATGGACTTGCAGTAGTTTATCACTGTTCAACCTCGTCATCCCTTGGGGCGCTCTGGTGAACACATGTGCCCCCAGATACTGGTGGTCACCCCTGATAAACTTATAGGTGGCCATCAGATCACCTCTGAGCCTGCGCTTTTCCAGGCTAAAGAGCCCCATGGCTCTCAGCCTCTCATTGTAAGGTCTGTTTTCCTGA
>NW_017729030.1:62536462-62537033 GCF_001723915.1 Gavialis gangeticus
GGCAAAATGACATCCCAGGATTTTCTTGCGAAGCATCTATGGATGCAAGCCAGCGTTTTGGTTTCTGTACTAACCACAGCATCGCATTGCAGGCTCATGTTCATCTTGTGGTCAATGATCACCCCCAAGCCTCCTTTTTCTGTAGTGCTAGCCTGCCAAGCCTATAAGGATGCTGCAAGTTTTTCTTCCCAAGGTGGAGAATCTTGCATTTTTCAGTGTTAAACACTATCAGGTTCTTGTCCGCCCATTTGATGAGCCTGTCCAGGTCAGCCTGGATTGCCCACCTGTCTTCTGGTGTGGATGCTTTACCCCAAAGTTTGGTGTCACCGGTGAACTTGGCCAGTCCGCTCCTGACTCCAATGTCCACATCATTAATGAAGATGTTGACCAATATGGGTCCAAGGACAGAGCCTTGGGGAACCCCACTGGTCACAGGGCACCATTATAATTGACTTCCATCAATTACCATCCTCTGGGTCCGAGCACAGAGTCAATTTCCCAGCCAGTGGATCATGGTGGACCCAAGGCCACAATTGGCCAGTTTTGCTAAGAGGTGATCATGGGATACCAG
>NW_017729030.1:62538300-62539009 GCF_001723915.1 Gavialis gangeticus
GCAGAATATTCCTCCTTGGAGGTAAATCCCATCCTCCATCCTTGGTAGGCTTTTCTTTTTAGCCTCAGGAAGTCTGCTAGATCTCTGGAGAGCCAGAGGTGCTGCTGTGCCCTCTTGCTGTCTTTGCTTTAAGATGGAATAGAATTAGCTTGTGCATTGAGGATTGCTCCCTTGAGGAGCAACCACTCTTCCTGAGCTACCCTCCCCCTGGGGTCGTGGTCCCCTAGTGTCTCACTGACAAGCCTCCTGAGCTTGTCAAAGTCGGCTTTCCTTAAGTCAAGGACTTCCGTGTTGCTGACTGAGTTGCCAGCTTTACAACGGATGGTGAAGGTGATCAGTTTGTGGTTGCTGTCACCCAGCTTCCCATCGACTGCTAGGTCGCCGATTAGGTCATCCCCAGTAGCCAGTACCAGGTCAAGCAGCGCTTTACCTCTCATTGGCCTGTAGACTTCTTGAGTCAGGTAGAGATCATCCATGCATGATAGGCAGCTTTGCAACCACTCGGATTTTGCTGAGTGATCCTCCCATGAGATGTCTGGGTAATTGAAGTCACCCATGACAACCAAGATTGGAGTAGGGCCAAACCATAGTAAAGCAAAACCCAACTTAGGGGTCCAAATAACAGTTTAATTAAACAGACAGCACACTACACAGCCCCATGAAGTTATTGGTTCACACACAAGCACTCACAATGGCAGCAGGAGAAAGA